>NW_028261385.1:109990820-110642487 GCF_051295495.1 Thamnophis sirtalis | reverse complement strand
AGCTCATTTTTTTCTAGCTATATTCTTTTCTGATCATCGAAACCACAAGTCATAAGTGCATTTTCATCTATTCATTTTGAAAATCTGCAAGGGATTTCCAGTCAGCTATAAATATAGTTATTGTCTTTATCCATCTTTGTAAGTTTCATCACCTTTACCAACCGTTCTTCTATTGTGAATAGTGTTGGACCTTTCCATTTTTTATGATATAATAACCTCACTACAGTTGTCACGTATAAAAACTAACCATCTTCATGATGTAATGAGCTCTCTACACTTCCCCGCACACAGAGCATTTTCCTTAAAGCCAGTTCAGTTACATTGATTACTAGGAAGCACCACATGATCATTTTTGTTCTTGTTGAGACTCCTCAGATGTGGGCAGAGGTGGTATTCAGCAAGTTCTGACCAGTTCTGGAGAACCGGTAGCAGAAATTTTGAGTAGTTCAGAGAACCAGTAAATACCACCTCGGACTGGCCCTGCCCCATCTATTCTGAGTCCCATCTGATTGGGAGGGAATGGAGATTTTACAGTATCCTTCCACAGCATGCCCACCAAGCCATGAGCACAGAACCAGTAGTAAAAAAAAATTAATCCCACCACTGGATGTGGGTAAAAGTTAATATCTGGTTATTCATATCTGAGGAGCCCCAATAAAATTGGTCTCATCTTGTCTCCTGGTAGTCAATGTCATTAAAAATTCCACACAAGATATGTGTAATAAAAATAATGAAACTTGGAAGTCATGTAAAACTCAGTATACTGAGGCATGACATAATTTAACTTCTGAATTTTTCTGCTCTCAAAACGTAAGGAAAAGTAGAATGTATATACAATTCTGGTAGCTTTTTGATTAGGTATTAAAATTATTAAAGCAAGACGTTTAGAAAGGAGTCTTTCAAGAAAGGGGATTAAAGCTTACTGGGGAAAAAACATAGTTGATTGAATAGATAGGCATATCCTGTAATGAAGACACAATAGAAAAAGAAAGGGCTGCCCACAGATGCCCGATATGGACTTAACTAGGCATTTGATAAAAAAACATTAACAAGTGTATATCGGAGCAAATGAATTAACATTTTTTTAAAATGCTATGTCAAATAGCAGATAAGAGTTCAGTTGTCCAGCAAAGCTTATGATACAGCTGTAAAATGCTTTTTAAATAAGCAAAGCTCAAGAATATTTCTAAAATTTAGACTGAGTTAGCAGATATAAAAAATCATAACAGAGATAATTTAAGGGTTAAGAAGTTCCAGAGACTACAGAAATTACTGTTTATCTTGCTCTGGTCCAAAATTATTGTGAAAAGATCAATATCGTATAATATTGAAACTTCATAATAATATAAAAAGATCAGTATAATCATTAGATTTATTCACGAAGAAGCCTGGGGTGGGGGTAATTATATTTGTTAAGTTCTTTTTTTTTTTAGTCAAAAGCTAGCTATTTTAACAAAAAAGATAAATTATAAAAAAATGTGAGGTTGTGAAGATCAAATAGGATTGTGGGAATAGTTTTCCAAGATATTGGCATGCTATGCTATAACAAAAGAAAATAATTTAAATCATTTACAAAAAACTTTATGCAGAACAAGATTTGTTATCAGTGGGTATTTCCATTTAAACTAATTATTTTTATGCCAAAAGGAAGAAAATTTATTTCAGCTCAATGAAAAGCGGCTGGTTGGCAAAATTCATTTCCAGTGTAAAAGAAGCAATTAATAAACTGTCCTTGGAATTTGGGAAAGTTGGCTCAAGTATAAGCTGAAGATAAGAATGCTATACCAAGCTGCAAAGCAAACGAAATTACACTGAATATTTTAATGCTTTTTGATCCTCCATATTTAGAAGAAGAAAAAAAAACTTATATAAAAATGTATATTAAATTATGGGATTAAAAATGTCTGTCTTTTAAAATAATACGTTATTTTTTTTGTGATTACATACTTTCCATATGAATTTTTAAGCAATTATGTAAGGGCTTGAAATGGCTAAACAAAACTAGAAAGATGAAATGCTGCATAAATGTTGAATGAATGGTTTATTGATTGAATAGATTGAACAGAATTTGTTATCTTCTGCAGTCAAAAGACCTTACATCTTAGAGCTATATTTTACAGTGGGGTAAAAAAGTATTTAGTCAGCCACCAATTGTGCAAGTTCTCCCACTTAAAAAGATGAGAGAGGCCTGCAATTGACATCATAGGTAGACCTCAACTATGAGAGAAAAAATGAGAAAACAAATCCAGACAATCACATTTTCTGATTTAGAAAGAATTTATTTGCAAATTATGGTGGAAAATAAGTATACAAACAAGCAAGATTTCTGGCTCTCACAGACCTGTAACTTCTTCTTTAAGAGGCTCCTCTCTCCTCCACTCATTACCTGTATTAACGGCACCTGTTTGAACTTGTTAGCAGTATAAAAGACACCTATCCACAACCTCAAGCAATCACACTCCAAACTCCACTATGGTGAAGACCAAAGAGCTGTTGAAGGATACCAGAAACAAAATTGTAGACCTGCACCAGGCTGGGAAGACTGAATCTGCAATAGGCAAGCAGCTTGGTATGAAGAAATCAACTGTGGGAGCAATAATTAGAAAATGGAAGATGTACAAGACCACTGATAATCTCCCCCGATCAGGGGCTCCACGCATGTTCTCACCCCGTGGGGTCAAAATGATCACAAGAACGGTGAACAAAAATCCCAGAACCACACGGGGGGACCTAGTGAATGACCTGCAGAGAGCTGGGACCAACGTAACAAAGGCTACCATCAGTAACACACTACGCCGCCAGGGACTCAGATCCTGCAGTGCCAGACGTGTCCCCCTGCTTAAGCCAGTACATGTCCGGGCCCGTCTGAAGTTTGCTAGAGAGCATTTGGATGATCCAGAAGAGGATTGGGAGAATGTCATATGGTCAGATGAAACCAAAGTAGAACTGTTTGGTAGAAACACAACTTGTCGTGTTTGAAGGAGAGAGAATGCTGAGTTGCATCCAAAGAACACCATACGTACTGTGAAGCACGGGAGGGGGCAACATCATGCTTTGGGGCAGTTTCTCTGCAAAGGGACCAGGACGACTGATCTGTGTACAGGAAATAATGAATGGGGCCATGTATCATGAGATTTTGAATGCAAATCTCCTTCCATCAGCAAGGGCATTGAGGATGAAACATGGCTGGGTCTTTCAGCAGGACAATGATCCCAAACACACCGCCCGGGCAACGAAGGAGTGGCTTTGTAAGAAGCATTTCAAGTTCCTGGAGTGGCCTAGCCAGTCTCCAGATCTCAACCACATAGAAACCTTTGGAGGGAGTTGAAAGTCCGTGTTGTCCAGCGACAACCCCAAAACATCACTTCTCTAGAGGAGATCTGCATGGAGGAATGGCCCAACATTCCAGCAACAGTGTGTGCCAACCTTGTGAAGACTTACAGACAACGTTTAGCTTCTGTCATTGCCAACAAAGGATATATAACAAAGTATTGAGATGAACTTTTGATATTGACCAAATACTTATTTTCCACCATAATTTGCAAAAAAATATTTCCAAATTAGACAATGTGATTGTCTGGATTTGTTTTCTCATTTTGTCTCTCATAGTTGAGGTCTACCTATGATGTCAATTACAGGCATCTCTCATCTTTTTAAGTGGGAGAACTTGCACAATTGGTGGCTGACTAAATACTTTTTTGGCCCACTGTATATAAAATACCCAAAACAAATTTCAAATTTTATTAATAAAATAAATAGGCAACAACAATAGCCTCAAATACTTTTCTAAATAGTTCCATTATGAGCAATTTAGAATGCTATTACAATAGAGGTCTGATCATATTGCAAAAAGGTGCTGTTGCACAGAGCGGGTGCAGCAACAGATAAGCAGTCCCTGTAAGCATCTTTTTAAAATTATGAAAATAAGACCATTAGCATTTTTAATGGACATCTGTGTCAGATAAGTCGAGACTGCTTGAAGAAGATACTTTTTGGAGATATAAAAGAAGCAAAGATTGGAGGATTTTAAAAGTCAATATTCAAAGATTATATTTTGAAACCAAAAGAAAGCAGTTATAGGTTGTCTTGACTTACAGAAGTTTAGTGACTGAAGTTAAAGGAGCACTGAAAAAAGTGACTCAACAACCATTTTTCACACTTAGACCATTGCAGGATCACCATGATCATGTGATCAAAATCCAGATGTTTGGCAACTGGTTCATACTTATCACAGTTGTTGTGTCCCGGCATCACATGGTCACCTTTTGCAACCCTGTTACTAACTGCAATGATTCACTTAAGAACTGTGGCAAGAAAGGACATAAAATTGGGCTTATCAAATGAAATGTTTATCTTTATAATTTTCACTTGAATTAAGATTATAGAATGGCTGATTTCTTTTTATTATAATTTATAAATATTTTCCTTTATTTTCCAAGGTGGAGTTGGTATTAATCTTACAGCAGCAGATACAGTTATTTTTGTTGACAGTGATTTTAATCCACAAAATGATGTGCAAGCAGCAGCCAGAGCCCATAGGATTGGCCAGAACAAGTAAGGAAAAATTGGTGGCTTCTGCATGTAAATGTGTGTGGGTTTTTTTTTTTTCCCATAAGGGCATATTTTATAAGTCTTGCTACATTGTTGCAGTCCCTCCCCAGACCACTAAAAAACACATTTACAGCTAAGGTATGTCTTTGATTCAGAATATAGCACCACTTAATGTACAGGTAGTCCTCAAGTTACATTGACAATTGGGACCGGGATTGCTGTTGCTAAGCAGTGGAGTCATAAAAGTGCAACATCACATGGCCACATTGCTTAGCAATGGCAATCGAGGCAGCCCCTGTTGTCATTAACTCCAAGACATGTGGGTCATCGTTAAGCAGGAAGTAAGTAAGTACTTACTTACTTCCTAAGTAAGAAACATGGGGGTACTGCAAAGAGGGCACCACACTGGCTGGGCATGTGGGTGTGAAGGAAGATTAGGGAGACATATCTGAGCAACTTGTGACCTTTCCTCCAGGCTTCCCCTTTTACTTTAGGCAGATGGCAGAGAAAGTCAGCAGCGATGATCACATTGCTACAACCAGTCATTAGTACCAACTGGTTGCCAAACATCTGAATTTTGTTTATATGACTGAGGATACCACAGTCAATAAGCTCAGTGCCATTATTATTTGGAACAGACACTGAATGATTGTAACTCGAAGACTACCTGTAATGTATATGGAAACTAAAGAAATTGTTCCAAGAACAGTAGGCTTGAAAGTGATACCCAGGAATTATTATGAACACTCCATCTAGTAGCACTTATTGAAGCACGTTAAGAAACTGTAACATTAGTGTTTCATTTAAGTATTCCATACAGTGCTCTCTGGTTATCAGCAATCTGACCATGTGCCACAAACTGTTTAGGAGACTTCACTCATTTTCTTTATAAAAATCTTTGCTCCAAAAATGGACTTATCAAGAAAACTGGGGAGAAATGTATGACAGACAAAATTATTATAATAAGCTTCAAAGTTTTAAATGTTTGCAAGGGTATGTGTCCAACAAGATTACGGTTTTCAGTCATTTTACCTTTGTAAATTATCAATTTTGAATGTTTTTATAAATCATCTCAGTTGGCCTTAAACTCATGGAAGTAATAAGTAGAAAATGCAATAGTACTAATGACTTGAAGAAAATAATGCAGGCAACAACCATATTTGAACTACAATTTTTGTAGTCCTATCTCAGTGGTATTTTGGATGGGATGAGTTAAATTCGAAAACATTCAAAAAGTATCAACTTGGTAACCCTTTGTTAGAGTGTCTATGGAGATTCTCAGTCATCCAGGTCATGGTTGTCCCAAAGATGCTTTTTTCAAGAGGCAACTGGACTTTTTGGTTTTTCTTTGAAGGTATTTTGTTTCTCATATAAGAAACTTATTCAGCTCTGACTGGATGATGGGCAATGGAAGGATTTATACTCCTTGCAGACAGCTGGTGATTTGCATTATTTTAGAGAGTCATTGAGGCCACCTGGAGGTTTATCTGTGTCATCAGGGTCACCTGAGTAGTGCAAATAAGTGTGGAGCCTTCTTGGAATTGCTGAAAGGACTGTGTTGTAGACTGAAGATAGATGATGTGTCCCTTCCCCTCTGTTGAGAGAAGGCTGTTTGACATAGATGGCCTCTTTGATCCTTCTTTCAAACCAGCGGTCATCTCTGTCCAAAATGTCGACTTTGCTGTTTTCAAAAGAGTGGCCTTTGTCTTTGAAATGCAGATGTAATATTGTCGATAGCATTGTCCTTCAGTAGGTGTTGCAAGAAATCGAAGTCCTTTTTCTTGTAACTGCTGGTGGGATATCTCTTCAGAGTCTCATATATAGCAGTGTCCTGCAGAAGACTGTTCATCTTGGCCTTATAGTCATCTTTGTTCAGGATGACTGTGCATCTTCCTTTATCATCTGGCAGGATGGTGATATTTGGATCTCATCCCAAGGATATCACTGCTCTCCTTCCTTGAATTGTGAGGTTGGAAGGGGGTGTTTTGGCACTGGCAAGGGCTGCAGATACCTTCATTCTTAATTGTTCTGATTCTGCCAGTTTATTGTTCCTGGTGGCTGATTCTGTGGCGAACAAGGAGAACAAACACATCAAGACAAGATTCAGCAGCCCATTTACATTTAAAAGACAAAGGCCACTCTCTTGAAGATAAACCCATAGGTGGCCTCAACAACTCCCAAAAGAATGCAAATTACTAGCTGTCTGCAAGGAGTATAAATCTTTCCATTCCCCATTATCCAGTCAGAGCTGAAGAAGTTTCTTGGATGAGAAGTGAAATGTCTTCAAAGTAAAATAAAGTCCAGTTGCCTCTTGAAAAAAGCACCTTTGGAATCTGTATTTTACAATTTATATAAATACATAATTTGTCCTATTACTGTCCAAAATGCTTCAATGTAACTGAAGTTGGAGTGCAAAAATTACTAGAGGGCTACAGAGTTCCATCTCTGCTTTGGAAACCTGTTGCCTCCATTGTTGTGGAAGCAAAACTAAAAATCCTGCGGCAATGAGACTTGAGAGAGATTTGCCATATCCTGCTGCAATACACATGATTACAAATTATTATATTAATATAAACCTTGTACTTTTTTAAAGACCAGTAAAAATCATACGCTTGATTGGGAGAGACACTGTAGAAGAAATTATCTACCGGCGAGCAATATCAAAACTTCAATTAACTAACACTGTTATTGAAGGGGGGCAGTTTGCACTTGGAGCACACAAAACTCGGGATATATCAGATGTTCAGGTAAGAGATGCCAAAAAGCACCTTTACAAATTTCAGAGGAAATACAGATGGGTAACCCTAGAGATTAAATGGTGTTTCTGTATTTTTTTTTCTTTTTGAATTCTATAAAATATCAAAATTCTGTGCATGAAGTATACAACATTTGGTTATCATTGGTAAACATCATAAACTCTCTTATTTCTAAATTTAATAGTGATTTAAAGTTGCTTAATTTCCTGTAAAAGTTCTTTTCTCTAATTCCTGTGAAAAATGTGCCTATATACAATCACATTCTAAGCTTGATTTTTGGAAAGAAATTGTCTTTGTAACCTTCCATTTCTTAATCTAAAGTTGCCATTCTTGATTGTCATTTCATCGGCATCACAAGCAAATGAATTTTTCATCCTGTCATTAGAATCCTTATTTAATTTGCTATAGGAACAAGTCATCTTAATTCTGACATGTACTTTCTTCCTAAGTGTTTTCTCCAGCATATTTATATTCCAGTTTGTTGTTAAATAAACATGATGTCTCACAGTATATTACAGTATAGTAATATAATAAGGAATGCTTTGATTCACTCGATAACAGTGTTTCTTAAACTTTTTTCTCTCAGGACCCCTTTCTACTTTTATGGAATTATGGAAGACTGCAAAATAGCTTTTGTATGAGTTTTATTTATTAGTATTTACCAAATTAAAAATTAAAATGGATGTACTGCTGCCACTACCACTTCTCACAATTGTTTGAAAGTGTCTTAATATATTATTTGTCAACATAAACTGGCAAATAATTTCATGAACTCCTGAGGGGGTCTTAGGAGATCCTTAGGGTTTCTCAAGCCACACTTTAAGAAACACTGGTCTAGATCAACTTTCTAAAAGAAATAGGGAAATAAGAGTAAGATCTTTTAAATGCCACTATATTCTCTTTTTTTTTCTTTTTTCTTTTTAAAGCTAAATGAAATCCTGAAGTTCGGTTTGGACAAATTGTTGTCATCAGAAGGGAGTACTGTCTGTGATCTAGACTTGAGAAGTATCCTTGGGGAGACAAAGGATGGAATATGGTCAATGGATCCAGTGCAATCAAGCACAGAAATAAATGAAGAGCATACTTTGGAAAGTAAGTTGATGAATCTAACATAAAATACAATAGAAATCGGGCTCCTCACTTGAAACTCAAATTTATTTCTGAACATTAACATTACTTATGTGTATGCTGTCCATATTTTTTTATTCTCTTTGCCAAAGTTTCTTTTGAACATGCACACTGTGCTAAAAACCATAGTTGGTATTATGTTTTGCTGCATAAACTGTGGTCTGCTTTAATCATTATTTATTCATTTATTTGTTTGTTTCTCACCTTCATTATTTTTACAAATAACTCAAGGTGATGAACATATCCAACACACCTCCCTCCTATTTTCTTCCTAATGACAACCCTGTGAGGTGGGCTGGGTTGACAGAGAATTACTGGCCCAAAGTCACCCAATTGGCTTTCATGGCTAAGGTGGGACATTCAGTCCTGGTTTCCTTTCTAGCCTGATGCCTTAACTACTAGACCAAGGTAGTTATGTGGAGCCTGAGACCTCTGAATTATATATAGCCTCTGAATGCCTTGGATGAGGCTTTCAAAGCTGCTGCTGACATGGATGCTAAGTATTTTTTATGAAATATAAGGAGGATATCATTAAGTACATGCAGAGGAAACACATTTGTTTAAATCAATTTAAATCAAACTTAGTAAATATCTTTACAAGATCTACTTTTCAGTGTATGGCACTTCTCAGGCTACTTTAAGACTAAATGCTACTCCTGACTTTAAAACTGTTTATAAGAAATTCTGCTTTATAAATAATAGTAGTGGGGTTTGCACATGGCATTAAATATAGCAATTATAGCTTAGCATAGTGGATTAAATTCATGGCATTTCTAACATTTGATGTATATAGAAGAAGTGTAGTATAGTGGTTAAAGTATTGATCTGGGGTAAGAAGACCTGATCTGAACCTTAGCCATGGCTGGTTGATGGATTTATGGCCATCACATTACATGTGATTATGCTGAAGAAAAGTGGAAACACTGTGTACACTGCCATTAACTCATAGATGAAAGAGGGATGCTAAAACAATGAATACTTGGAATTGAGCCCTTCAGGAACCCTACTTAAATATGTTTTTTTGCAATTTCAGTTTTTCTTGTATTTGAAATGAACTGGCGATTCAAATGTAGTCTTTAAAAAAAAAAACCTATAATACAACAGCTTCTTTCTCCCCTTCCACCCTATAAAAAGGGCAGATACAGGAACAAAGAAAATATGTAGGCTGTCCCATCACTCCTACTGTACAACTAGAAGATAACTGTATTTTCATTGGATTTTTACCATTTATGTATCTACATTTTCTTCTGATTTATGGGTTTATTTAAGTAAAGTATATCAAAATTTGATTGGATAAATAAGGATGTTACATTTATCAATAACTGGGGAATTCTTAAATGACAAAACATTTTAAAATAATAACTTGGCTTAAGCATGAAACAGCAAAATAATATTGTAGAAAATAGATCCTCTGATCTAATACCATAGAATTTCTCACTCAGGAATTTCTTATATTACGTTTCTTTGCCTTAAAAATAAAAAAGCTGATTAGAAAAAATTTAATGTAGGACACTGAAGAATAAATTTCTTTCTTACATATGTGTCTCATTAAATTTTTCTTATTTTTTTCAGGTTGGTGATGGTACAGATTTCCTGTTTAATATTGTGGTGAATTAAAGTCCAGCAGTATTTTTTCTCTCTACAGGACGCTAAGATCATGAAGGGATAACTTCTCAAAAGAGGGTTACTATAAAAAGTATTACAATGCTGCAGCTAATCTTAAAGTTAAAATGTATGTCAATTGATGCTTCATTTTGTTTTTAAGGCCATATGTACATATTTGATGGCAAAGACTATTCCAACGAAACTAGCCAAGAGGACAAGAAGGCCTATGATCATTTGCTAGAACATCAGAAAGCTCTCCTTGAAGACCTTAGTCAAGGAGGAAGAATTCTCCGAAATAAAGAAAACGTAAGAATAATGCAACATTTTGATATTTTGATTAGTGTACCAGAAAATTTATTTGAAATTTTTATACAAACACAACAGGAAGTAGGTTGGAAAAATAATTTCTACTGTCAACTTCCCTAGAATGCCCTTTAGATTAAGTTTCATCCTGTTTGACAGGATTTAATCTCCAGTTTTTATGGACATTGTATCCATCGATTTCTAGTCAGCCAGAATTTTAAAAGCTCAACAAATCTAGATTCTGGGTAGCAAGTTATAAATATTCAGATGAATTTTCAGGCCAAATAATCTGGAAATTCTTATGTTGGTCAATGCAGTGGTGTGTTCTTGTTGTTTTGAAAACGTCTCTGGGAAATTGACCAGAAGAACCTGTGATGGTATTAGATGAAGAGGAATATAAAAGCAATTTGAGATAAAAAAAGATTATATCCCATAGATTATTTTTCTAGATTTTTCTTATGATGGCTGATATGGGACCTAGTAAAAAAAAGCATAAACTGAGCCCAGAAGAGCTGGAAGTTCAGCAGAAAAAAATGCAGGAAGCAGCAACAAAGAGGGCAAAGCTCAGAGAAGAAAAGAGGCAGAAGGCAGCAGAGGCTGAACAGCAGAAAAAGTAAGTTTTTTGCATGCTTTGCTCCCTCAGCTGTTGACCCTATTCTGGGCTTCAATGAAAGAGCATTTGAAAATTAGGATGCCGTTACTACAAGCCATTCATTTCTTTGTACTCTATTGGTCTAGAATCTCTGTAGAATATGGGCTGCTTTCATACTACTGTTTCAGTAGTGCTGAAGCAGAATTGAAACTCAGCTGATGTTTAAGTTTATAATAAAATCAACTCTGCATTATTTATACAAAATAAAAAGATTTTTTTTCATTTAATTCAGGAAAGCCTTGTGGGAAGCCAATCACTATCGGTCTTGCTGCCTTGAGTCAGAAGAAAGCAGTGAAGAAGAAGACAAAGAAGAAGGGGAAAATGTATTGGATTTAGAATATACAGACCCTGAGGAGACTTCTATAAAGTATATGATAGGTGATGTTACCCATCCCATAGTAGCAGATGGGGATGCCATAATTGTTCACTGTGTAGGTAAGTTAAGGAAACTTTAGGTTAAAAGCCTATATTTTGTGCATTGTGTTAATTAATTCAATGGATTACTTGAATGTTTTGCAAGTATAGATCCACAAATAAATATATATATATATCAGCACAAATACAACATTATATATATATATATATATATATATATATATATATGTATGTATGTATGTATGTATGTATGTATGTATGTATGTATGTATGTATATATATATATATATAATTTGCTTTATTGAGAGAGAAATTTGCATGTAGAATCTATCATAATTTTCCTCTGTTCCTACCTGAAAGGAAAAGAGGTCTAAATATTTGAAAATCTTTTTAATAGTATTTTAGCTTGAGGTAAAAAATGAAATTTATACAGTAGCCATTTCTATGCAGCAGTTTTCCCTATTCTACTCCTCTTCAGAAGTAGTGTTACATTAGTCCCTAGATTCATATTATTGTGGCATTTGGCTAGCTGGAGATTCTGAGAGTTCTGGTAACATTACATACATCTAGAGTGCCCTTCCCCACCTTTTCGGCACCAGGGACCAGTTCTGTGGAGAACAGTTTTTCCTCAGACTGGGGGGCATGGTATCGTGCACTGCCTGGATTCTGCACATGCTCAGGTGGGGTTTGCGGGGCTCGGTTCCTGGTGTTAGTCCGCAATGTGGGAGTTGGGCGCCCCTAATATAGAGGATACCAGCAAAAACATAGCAGTTGTATAACTGGATTATTAATTACAATAAAGTATATCTGTTCTAAACAGCTAGGTAGCATGATCTGGCTGGACAGCTTTGGTTACTGCAGAATATTGAATTTGGTGGACATCTTCCATTTACATACTGCATGGAATTCCTGAACATGAAAATACAAATACTTTATGAAAAGATTACCTAATTTACATTTTAAACTAATAGATTTCCCCCTCTTAATTAAAGGTTGATATATATTAGATTTGCAGAATTGGGAGAGGAAAGGGAAGTGAAATTGTCCCCTTGACACAGAGTGGGAAATGGCCACAATTACTTTTATTTTTTTTATTACTATGCTTGGAATGCCAATACACAGTTTGAGCTTAGCTTAAGTTATAGTATAGCCCTACAATTATGGGTAAACTGTATATGGTATTTTGACATTTAAAATAAAATGAAATACTTACCGTATTTTTTGCTCCATAAAATGCATCTGACCATAAAACAAACTTTGGTTTAGAGGAAAACAAGAAAAAAAAATCAGGCAGTGTCTGAGGGGACCAGAGATAGGTGTCCTCTCATGTCCCAGCCCTGTTGACTCCTGCACTGCAGAAAAGAGAGAGAAGAGGCGGGCAATGGCAAAGACAGAAGAGGCAGAGTTCAACACTGTAAAAGGACCCTGCTGTGGCAGCCCAGCTGTTCACCAAAGGACCAGCACCATCCACCTTTTCAGGGTGGGGGGGAGTGTTCTTACGGAGCAAAAAATATGGTATATTTAATTGTTTTAATTCATTAGGGCAATATATGACCATTGAGTCATGCTTTGAGACAAAGGCGGTGCAGATACTTCCACTGCCCCGCCCCTCCTTGACACACACAGTAATTATGGTGATGTTATTTTTCTCAATAAGGGTGGAGATAGCATCCATGCATGGGTTGACACTGTCCATGCTCTGATTGGACTGAGTCTGATTACTAATTAATTAATCTCCTATATCACCTGCCTCCATGAGTGGCACCACCCAGTTTCTGACTCAGTCCACTCTGGGACGGTCGTGTTATCCTTTCCATCTCTAGTACTTTTTCTATGGTTGCTCAGAAATTTTCAGGAATTCATGTGTCTAACTGTGAGTACTGTCAGATTAAGGGCTCTAATGCTCAACTTCCGGCTGGGCTGCTGCCTACAGATGTGCGTGCACCGCTCTCCTTCGCCTTGACAGGGAGCTATTGCTTCCTCTCGCTATTTCAAAGGCACATTGAAGGTAAATAGACAGTGGCGGCAGCGAACTGAGACGGCTGGTCTCCTGGACAGCCTCCAGAGTTGGGGGAGAAGCCCTTTTGCTGCGCAGTGGCAGGGCGGCACAAAAAGGACGCACCCACATTTATGGGCAAGCAGGAAGCCTTTGGAGGATAGCGTGGAGGTGCAGGGCGATGTAGAGACCGCGGAGCCATGAGGAGGCTCCTAAGGCAGCAGACAAGCCAGGTGCCGAAGTGCCAAAAGCTGCAGCGCAGCGGGCAAGGCATTCACAGGCCAAATGTCACTCCAGCCAACACCTAGCTCCTGAGGTTTTTCACAAGGTTCAGCACACAAGGTTCAGCATGACCTTCACAGCCCTTGGCCCAGGGATCTTCTCTATGCGTTTCCCCCAGTCCCTCTCCTTCCCAGGGTCATCCGCAAAGTCATCTGTGTCATAGCAGAGATCATCCTTCTGGCCCCTCATTGGCCATGGTAACCGTGGTTTGCCAACCTGCAGTTGTTGTCAGTGGAGAGACCTTGGAGGATTCCACCGGACAGAATTGTCCTCACCCAGGGGTCACTGGAACACCCGGATTCCCAGTGGCTTCAGCTGACACGTGGCGGTTGAGCAGCTTGCTTTGAGGGAAAACAATCTGTTAGACAGGATCATAACCACCATACAGGCCTCCAGGAGGCCATTGACGGTCTGCATTTACAATGCCACTTGGAAGATTTTTCTAATTGGTGTGCAGCCAAACACCTTTCACCAGTTGATTCCACCATCCCTCAGGTTCTGGGTTTTCTCCAGGATGGTCTGGAGAAGGGTTTATCGCCTAGGAGGCAGGTGGCAGCTTTGGGCACCGTACTTACCTGGGGTGGGGGACAATCACTGGCACATCATCCCAACGTGTGGGGATTCTTCAAAGGGGTGGTTAATCTAAAACCCCTGGCAGTGCATAGATATCTGACCTGGGAGCTCGCAAAGGTATTGGAAGCCTTGATAGATCCACCTTTTGAACTTCTCCGGGTGGTGTCCTTACAGTTACTTACCTGGAAGGTCGCTTTCTTAGTGGCTGTGATGTCAGCGAGGCGTATATCAGAGCTGCATACCTTATCGGTGTGAGAGGACCTCTGTAAGTTCCATACAGAGAGGTGTTCCTCAGGCTGGATCCTTCCTTTATACCGAAGGTTGGGTCTTGCTTCCACTGCACACAAGAGGGCCAAACCTTTGCCCCTCACCCAAACATGGATTAGAGCATCAATGGCACAAGTTAGATGTGTGTCAGGCTCTATTCACAATTACAAACTGGACAAGTTTGCATCAGCCGATGCTGCTTTTGGCAGGAGTGTCCTGCAGGCTGTTCAGTCGGGCGGGTCAGTTTTGGAACAGTCTACTATCCACCCTTGAGGACAGTACGGCTTGAGTATGTCCCATGCATGGATGCTACCGGTTTGGTTGTGCACTCGCGCGCGATGCTTCTGCACGCGCGCAGAAGCAACCGGGTTGATGGGCGGAACTTCCTGCCGCCACTACTACTGGTTTGGCTGATCTGGGGCAAATTGGTGGCAACTCACCTCTGTTCTGTTTCCTATCTTTTGAATTCTGAATGGAATGAGAATTGTAACTGTTAACTTGTCTGCATTTGTTGTTGCAATCTCCATGAAGAATAAAAAGACACCATTCTCAAAATACCACTCTATTTCAAATAAGTAATGAATAGTTTTCCTGAACTTTTAAGTGAAACTTCTTACAATTCTTTGTTTCAGATGATTTTGGCCACTGGGGAAAAGGTGGTTTATTCACAGCGCTCAGGAATCGTTCTGACCAACCAAAGGAAATATATGAACTAGCAGGAAAGATGAAAGGTAAGTCACCTTTCCATTATTTTAGTGGATGATACCCAGCTTTGCAAATCCAAGATATCCAGAGGCTGAGTTGCCACCACTCATTCAAATATTAATCCCAGCCAGTCTTTTACACAGGAATGAGTTTAAAAGAAGCATACAATCCCTGCCCATATATAATATTGCAGGGAGATGTTTTTCTTTGCCTGCTACTTTTTTATCTAAGGAAAGCCATAATAATGCTAAATGAAAAAGAATGTGACAATTTATTCCTTATTAGTGTTATTCAGCTATTCAAAAACCTTTCTCTCAATTTAAATCTAAATAGGACTAAATGTTTCTACCCCTGTTAATTGTTTTGTAGACCTGACATTAGGAGGAACTCTTTTATTCTCCATTGATGATAAGAAATCCAGGAGTAAAGGATCAGATTGGGTAATTACATAGCAATGTGTTTTCTCTTAAAAATTCTAAATTGCATTCTATGCAGATAAGAACCCAATAAAATACATAGTTGATATTCTGCATTGATAATAAGAAATCAAGGAGGAAAGGGACAGATTTGGTAGCTGCCCAAACATATTTTTCTTTAAGTAGTTTTAAATTGTATTCTATGCAGATAGGAACCCTATAAAATGCATAGTTGAATATTAGTAAAAGTTGCAGAATAAGTGTAAAACAGTTTACATCTTACTAAGCAAAATGCATGGAAACTACTCTGTTTTTTAGTTATAGTAGTCTTGGGTAGGTTGTCTCTGAATTCCTTTCTTCCCATTTTTACATAATAACACACTAAAGGAAAATAACAATTAAATTATCAGGATTAGTTCAAAGTCAGAAGACATAATTGTAAAAAGGGATGAGAATTATTATTTTTTTGACAATCTATTCTGTGTACTCTATTTGCTCACTAGTCAAAATGTAATATCTTTCTAGCTGGCTCTTATTGTAGCACAGCACCGGGACCATTCAAACAACTTGTCTGGAATTAAGCTTCCTGCATTAGAAAAAGGATTGAAGAAAATTTATCATGAAGCCAAGAAAAGAAATGGTAAGCATGGCTGTCTCAGGGCTTTTGAGATGGAAGAAATATGATAGTTGTCTATACAAAATTTTGAATTTTGACAGGGGTGATAGATATTGCAAATGAACAAATTGGATAAGATTGCTTTATAGCACAGAAGCAATTGAACTAATGGAACCACTACTAGCCTAGTGAAAAACGAATGGCTATCCTACAGGCTGTCAAATGGCAGTGACCATCGAGACAAAAAAGGAGGGGAAAAGAAGATAAATGACTGAATGTATCAGCTGATGACAACCAACTGCAATATGAGTGTGGAAATAGTAAAAATTAATGTCTGGACCCCTAACCTCCTCTTCTACCACCATTGCTACTCTTCTATGCCCTATTCATACTTTATTATTTAGACAGAATTCATTACTGATTTCATGGGACTGAGGTGGCATGTTAACATTTGCATTATTTGGTGAACATAAGGAAAAGCTATCAGGAAAAATGAACCCCAAGAGCAAAACTGTTGGCAACATGTTACTTGCAGGTGATAAAATATCAAGACTGTCCCCACAACTCTGAAGCAGAACAATCGTTTCATAATATCCCCCCCCCCCCAAGGAAAACATGCAAACATTGGCTGAAGAGTCTCTTTTAAATGTCTCAGTAGCTCGTTCTCCCTGGGGGGAAAAAGACTTATGTTGTCTTATGGTGACTCATTTCTTAGAGGTACAGAATCAGCAGTCTATAGACCTGATAATCTGTTGAGGGAGGTAAATTGCGTGACCCGTCAAAAG
This sequence comes from Thamnophis sirtalis, assembly GCF_051295495.1. NCBI lineage: Eukaryota > Metazoa > Chordata > Lepidosauria > Squamata > Natricidae > Thamnophis > Thamnophis sirtalis. The sequence goes on along the minus strand of NW_028261385.1, from coordinate 110,625,477 downwards.
CGCGTTCCACAAAAGCGCGGTCGCCGAAATCGCGTATGTGACGTCATCACAACACGACGAAAAAGATCGAAAAATTGAAATAAAAATTAAATTACAGCAACCCGATTCACATAAAGGTAAGGGTTAGGTTAAGGGTTAGGGTTAGGTTAAGGGTTAGGGTTAGAGCGTTAGCGTTACGTTTAGCGTTAGGTTAAGAGTTAGCGTTAGGTTTTTCGTTAGGTTAAGGGTTAGGTTTAGGGTTAGGTTTGGGGGGGTTAGGGGAAGGTTTTAGCTTTATTTTTACATTTTTCGATCTTTTTCAATCTTTTTCATCGCGCTGTGATGACGTCACATACGCGCTTTCGTCGACCGCGATTTTGTGGTACAACCGGTAAATTGTCTCCCTGGAGCTAAGATCAAAGATGTGACAGAGAACTTACCAAAATAATCAAGCCTTCTGGTTATTATCCATTTCTTCTTTTTCATGTTGGTATGAATGATACAACTAGGAAAATAATATCTAGAGCCCATAAGCAACTGGGCAGGAAAGCAAAATAATATAGGACATGATAGTCTTCTCTTCCGTACTCCCAACTGTCAACACCTAATGTGGCAATGGAGGATTTTAGAAGTAAACTGCTAGTTCAAGGGATGATGCTATTGAGTGAACTTTAGATTTTTTTTAGAGCATGGTTTACAATACTTACAGGAAGTGCTTCTGGCAAGAGACGGGCTGAACCTCACAAGCACTGAGAAAGATATGTGGAAAACAACTGCCACAACTCATCAAAAGGGCTTTAAACTAAAAATGGAAGTGGAAAGTGACCAATCTTTAAGACCAAACCCCAAACATAAACTGCAAAAAATCAGACAACGAGGAAGGCAGTGGTAGGAAGGAAAGGGAACTTGGATATAAAACTGCATACATAAAAAAAAATAATGTTAACCATAATGAGCTTAGATGCCTCTAATGCTCAGAGTTTGGGGAACAAGCAGGGAGAACTTGAAGTCCTAGTTCATGAAGGCTGGTACGATATTGTTGCCATTACAATTTAGTCTCTGGTAAAGAAGTTGAAAATCACCTCATCCAGCTCCAGTCCCCACTGTTCATACACCGCTCCAGCACATTTCTTTCTTTGGTTGTCTTAGCTTCATGGCGGCCATAATGGCTACCTCTCTTCATTGTTGGCTAGGAGGATAAGCCTTGGATCAAACAGGAGAATTGCCACTCTCCGCAATCTGCGAGGTGTCTTTTCTTTGTCACTCCTTCAAGAGGACTTTAGCAGTTTAAGGGCCCCCCCAACAAAGAGAGTTCAGCCTAGGTTCGCGGAGCCCCATGCCCTCCGTCTGTCCTGCAGCAACTCCAAACCAGAAGTCCCTCTCCTGGCCTCATTTTTTTAATAGCTTCTGATATTTCAAAAAACATTATTGGATCATTCGTAAGTTGTTTCTGGGTTTGTAAAATTTAGGTAACTGTTGTTTTGAAAGGTATTCACCTTTTTTAATAAGTCAATCTCCTGTCTTTTATACTAATTTGAATAAAAATGAAAGGATTTTTTAATTAGTTCATTGCCTTAGTACATTATTGCCTTCACAAATTTTTCCAATTATTGTCTTTTTATAGTTTATTAAACTTTTCTTTTCTTAATTTATATACTAACCATCTGTCTGGTTTGTTAGCAAATTCAAAATGTCTTTGTTTCGCATAGTTCAATTTTGTTTCTATTTCTTGTACAGTTAACATAGATAATTGTTGCCATAATAGTTTAATATGGTGTAAAATTTTAGTATCTATAAGTGTCTTTTGCCTAATTTCATCCATTATTCTTTGTATCTTTTCCTGGGATTTTTTCTTCTCTAGGCGATTGTACCGTATGAAATATCCCCTCATGACTGCTTTATTAGTATCCCATATTGTCATTAACCTTGTCCCTTTTCCCAAATTATTCTCAAAGTATTCCTGCAATTTCTTTTTAGTCTTTTACAATCCTTTCCTTTTTCAAAATAGCTTCATTTAGTTTTCATCTGAAACTCGAGCTCTTTCCTCTTAAAACCAAAAGCACTGAGTTATGGTCTGAGAAAGATTTAGGCAGAATATCCACTTTCAGAATTTTATTTAGTATAGTCTTTATTGTTATTGTACAAAATAAATACAATGAAATTGGTTATTTGCAAGATTTTTAGATATCCATATCATATCAATCCTTGAAAAAGATGTATGTCTTTCAGAGAAGAAGGTATATTCTCTGGCATCTCCATTTTTATATCTCCATGAGTCAACTAATGCTAAATTATTAGGGTGACTTGATAGTTTTCCAGTACTTGAGGAGCAGTCACAGAGAAGAGGAGGTTGATTTAGTCTCCAAAGCTTCTAAGGGCAGAAGCAAAAGATGGAATCTTGTTAAAGAGAGATCCTACCTGGAACTAAAGAGAAATGTCTTGATAGTGAGAGCAGTTAATAGTTTACATTGCAACAAAATGAGCTTCCAAATGTTGTCTTTGTATGAAAATAATGTAAGATATCATTTTGTTTATAACGTCATAATTAGTTCCTTCTACACCAATACATTATTATTGGTGCTGCATATCAGATATTTTCTTTCTTTATTCTTTTCCTCAGCAAGCATTCATCTTCCTCGCATTGGCTATTCAACCAAAGGCTTTAATTGGTATGGAACAGAACGTCTCATTCGCAAATACTTGGGATCCAGAGGAATTCCCACATTTGTGTATCCTTACATGTCTTATACTGCTCAAAATAACAATTGTTATCTGTATTTCAGGGTGAATTAAGACTTTCCAAGAATCACACTACAATGAATTGCTTTTACTTATTCACCAGGCTAAGGAAACCAGACAAAGATGTTTATTGAAAAAATAGAACTGATGAGTTCTGATGAGACACTTGTTGAGATATGAACAACTGGGTATTTTGATGATATAGACCGGGTATCGGTAACCTGTGGTTCCAGAACTGCATGTGGTTCTTTGACCTCTCTCCTGTGGCTCCTTGCTGACCCGGTCGCATGACCTGCTCTGGCCCAAACTGGTCATGGCCAGCATCAACCTCGCTAACATGAGGGCTGGCAGGGTGGGAATAGGATCTGGGAGAAGTGTACTACGGAAAGAGGGACAGGCCTGCACCAGAGGAGCAAGCCCAAGCCACGGGGGTGGCTTCCCCAAAGACCTCCTCTTCACGTGACCCCCTGGCCAGCTGTTGTGGGGCCGGGAGGGTGCGCACGAGTGAGGATACCCTCAAGCGAGCAGCCAGGCTTGACCAAAGCACAGCAAATGAGTGCAGAGTGGCTGGGTTGACTTTTTTAGCGAGGGTGCTCCAGCTTTCTCCAAGCCACTGCCCTGAGCTTCTTTACTCCTCCAACTGAGCAGGGCCGCTGACAACGTTCATTGAAAAGTGTTCTCCGGGCAGAGAAAGAAGAGAGAGAAATGAGAGAGAGAGAGAAATGAGAAAATGATGGAGGGAGAGAATGAGAGAGTGGAAAAAGAGAAACAAATGAGAGAGAGAGAGAGAAGGGGGAGGGAGGGAGAAAGGGAGAGAAAGAAAAAATAAGGGAGGAAAAAACGAGGGAGAGAAAGAGAAAAGGGGAAAGAAAGGGAGAGAATGAGAGCAAAAAGAAATGAGAGGGAGAAAAGGAAAAAATGAGAAAATGATGGAGGGAGTAAGGAAAAAGAGAGACAAATGAGAGAGACAAGGGGGGAGTGAGAAATGAGAGAATGAAAGAGAGGGCGAGAAAAAAAGAAATGAGAGGGAAGGGGGAGAGAGAGACCCATTTCCCACAGAAAAGAAAACACCAGGAGCCACAAAATCTCAGTAGGTATGGCTGGGAGGAGGGTCATGTGACTGGGTGTGAGTGACATTGAGTTGGCCAGGCCCATCCACGTTTTGTGGCTTCTGGTGTTTTCTATGGGAAACAGGTCCAAATGGCTCTTTGAGGGTTTAAGATTGCAGACCCCTGATATAGACAATCCAAAATGATTCCCTCCCCTTTTAGGTTAGACATTTTTTCATGCAGTAATGTGTTGTATTTCAGCTTGCAGTTCTAGAACAGTGTGTTCAGATTCTTTTAATTAGTATGAAAGAAAGGCTTTTGAAGTCATCCTATAAATGTTAATTACAATTGAGCAAATATATTCACATAAGGCTTGCCTGGTTTGATTTTTTTCTCCTGTTTTCCTGGTGAGAGCAAACATTGAGGCAAAATAATGGAGCTTATAACAAAAAATGTACTTTAAAAACTCAAACTGCTGGATGACATGGTTACCATACACATTGAACGTGGAAATATTCATTGGTCTGGGAACAGGTACACTATGTGATATTACCTAGATGAGGCATTCGCAAAGAATGATATTTCTTTTTTTGGATGCAAAAAGATGACATTGTCAACTCTCTGTGTTGACATTCCATGCAGAGCGGTGGTGAAGCCGGATCTCAGATTACAGTAGTTGGGTTGAAATGAATGAAGCTATTGGATAACGTGATTTATGACAGGCTGAAGGGAGGACAGAAACACGGGCAAAGTTCAAAAGCAGAAAAAGAAAGCAAAAAGGATGGCTGAGAATAAGAAATGCCTAATGAAGCTGTTAATAAATCACTGCTTTTTGTATTACAATATTGGGTCGCTTATTATGAAGCAGGCATCGTTAGGGTACTTTACAGACATATAAGTTCTGCCTCCCAAAATCACTTGATTCTTTTTTCTTTTTATTTAACATGGAAATTATCAAAGGCCTTTCCACAACCTTTGCTAAGAACAAACTCTAGTGAAGATTTTGGAATCCTTTAATATCTGTTCTAATATTTGCAACAGTAACAAAAAATATCAACATTAAGTGAAGCTTATTTTCAAATTAGCTCTATGACAGGCATAGGATATAAGAGAGCAATTTACTGTTTAAGTTAAGCTGATAATAACTGGCAATTCCTTAACTATGTTCTTCAGATACTACTATCCAAGAAATCGTCTTCAAAATAATCCACAATAGCAATATTACAATCTTAAAAGTTTTCCAGCTATTAAGCGGAAATTGGCATTTTCAGTGGATAAACTGAATTAGATATTCACTTTTGTTTTTGTTTTTGTTTTTGTGTTAATTAGAATTGTATTTTACAGTTCTGAATACTGTCTATATTAATGGGGCAAATTATGCTTTAGAAAAAATATCCAAAGCTTCAGAGATGATCTGAAAAAATGAAGTGTTAAATGAAATTTGATAAAGAGAGTGATTACATAATAAAAGAATTATCTGAAACCAGTGTAGAATTTGGATGATTTATTGGAGTTTTAAGTTTTACTATTCAAATGTGTGTGACTGTTACTTCAGGGATTTTTAAAACTCTAGCTCATTTGAAATTGAGAGTATATAATTAAAATACTTTAAATAAACAATATACATTGTCATAGATTACAAGTATATTAGGAAGAGCAATGTTGTAGTTCACAACCATTATTTTTCCGGAAGGCTAATTAAAATGCTGTGGACCCACAGTTATTTCAATATTTGTAAGCACCTGCCAGTTAAATGGTGCCAATTATGTGGTTTTTTTAACCCAACAGCAAAAAAAAAAAAAGAAAAAAAAAAAGATCAACTTTGTTTAAATCCAAAATTTCCAGGCAGTAGCTATAACATCTTTTCACCGAAGAAAGCACTGATAGGGAAGGTGTAATTATTCCACATGAATCCAGATATCTATTTAGAAAGTATGAGTTTATTTTTTTTATTTTACCTTGGAAAATACATCTTTAATATATATATATATATATATATATATATATATATATATATATATATATATATATATATATATATATATATATATATATATATATATATATATATATATATATATATATATATATATATACTTTTTTCTTTAGCATCCATAGGTGCTTGGTGAGGAGTGTATTGCCCCAGTCAATTTACTTTATACATCATAATAATACTAGTGATACTATTTATGCATACATAGTAATAATCTTTCAACTTCTAATATTTACATATACATAGTAATAATAATGTTTTTTATTAAGTAGAAGTGTAAAGGTAAAGGTCCCTGCACTCCCATGGCGACATCTCCCCATTGGAGGGCTCCAAAAGGAGCTAAAACCATCCTGTAGGAGTGCTGAAGAAAAGAGGGGTGTCCTGCAGGTCACGAAGAGCCATTTAGTCTTCCGCTTGACCCAGGGCTTTATTCCTCTCATCCACGACGAGGAGAAGAGGCAGCCATCATCGCTGCCATGAAGCTGGGATAGCTGAGGCAACAAAGAAACTGCAGGAACGATGTAGATGAACAGTGACTTGAGCTGGGTGAGAAGATTCCTTTTTTAAATTTAGACCCTAACCTTAAAAAGAAATAACCATAGAGAGAAAAATCCTAGACCCAAAAGAAAGAAATTAAGGGGAGAAAAGCTAAAGACTTTCTTTTAAAAAAAAAACCACAGAAAATTGGATAGCTTAAACTGGCTAGGCGCTGTATTGGAAAGGCATAAAATTCTGGAACTATTTACCTGAATAGCCGACTTTGCTTTCATAAACTGAATTAAAAGTTAATCAATTTGTTAGATTTGAAGTAACGCTGAAACCTAAGATAAGGGTGCCATCTACTGGTGAATGGAAAATATACCATATCCCAAAAAGACTGGGAATTTTTGATTAGAGACCCAAACAATATCTATTTGGAGAATTATGGTGATTTACTGTTCTATAAATATCTATTTTTATGATTACTGGAGATTCTATTGTGAAAATAAGGAAGACTCTTAAAGAAAGTAAAGTGACTTTTGGAAAGTTGCCTGGACTATCTGGAATGGATTAATAACCCTGAGATACAAAGATTTATTATTGAATATTCTGAGGAGCAACATCAGACTTGATTTTCTGATTGTTGATAAGAATGGGACTTATTAAAACAAGACAAGAGGCTTTACCAAGGAAAGATGAGTGGGACCCCAGCATTGATGTTTCAAGACATTAAGGATGTTATGACAAAATTACAGAGAAACACACAAGGCATGAATGGGAAAATGGGAAATATCTTACAATTGATAATGAATGAAGATCAAAGAGTCCATGAAAGAGAGGAAACAACAGAAAGAACAGAGGGAAAATCAGAACAGACAAATTGGCAAATAAGACAAGAAGATGAAAAGGAGAAGATGACAAAAAATAATAATAATGACTGATGAAATAAACCAAGGAAAAAGTACTTTAAGAGATTTAAAAATGGAATCCGATAAGCTGCAAGATACTTTTGAAAGGGAGATTGGGGCATGGGTGGATATTTTGGAGACCTGTCAGATTAAGAGGATAGAGATGGGAGAAATACCCAGATTGAATGGTGAAGACATAAATGTTTATAGAGATAAAGATCAAAAGAGGAGTATGGGAGGCAAGTTAAAAAACAAATAAGAATTGAAATGGGAAAGAGATGATGGATAGAAGGAAATATTTTCTTTTTCTTCTTTTCTAATATAATGATGGCCTTATGAAAACTAGAATAGAGACAGAAATAAAAATACACATTTTTACATAAAGTAATAGGTAGATGGAAAGATTGGAGGTTGAAAGATAGTATTATTGTGTATGTTCAAATAATATGATTGGCATTAGAATGGCGTATTGAAATATTGAATAACCAATAATGAAGGATTATGTCTTAATATAAACATGTGTATTAACACTAGGATAGGTAATGATGACCTGACTAGAATTTGGAATGGAGGCAGAAGTAAGAAATAGGGGGAATATTAACATATATACTTTTTATATGATAGAATAAAAGTAATAATCAGATGGAAAGATTAGCAGTTAAAGGATGGTATTACCATGTATGCTTAAATAATATTATTATTGGCTTTAAAATGGAACATTAAATATAGATTAATTATTATAAAACAAATATGTATATTAATGGATTATACAAATTCTATTAATATAACAAATTATTAATGTTATTGTTATTTGTAACAAGATGAATTATACTGAGACCACACTGTTCATATATTAATATTGATGCAGATTTAAAAATAAAAATTCTATAAAAGTGGTGGGGGGAGAACTTGGGGCAGTACTTACCTGGAAGTTTCCACTTACACAGATGTATCTCTGTGCATGCAGCCACTGCATGTTCTTGAAATTACTAGCATGTATAATAGCCTCCTCAGTTTTGATAATCTTATATGTAGCTTTCACATGATACTGCAATATTCCCTTTCTTTTATTGAGTATTTGTCTGTCTAATCCAATTAGACATGTAATCCAATTATTACAAATACTGTAGAAACCTGTGGATAAACCAACACTCAACTTTCTAACCCAAATTCCATGAAAAATGTGTCATCTGCTGATAATCCAATTATGAAAATTTTGTGGATCAGCATATCCATGGAATGGCTTATCCTAAAGTATATATGGATATTTCAAAAACATTGCTGAATATGCTCACATAGAAACCAATTGAAGGTGTTCTGACCCAGCCTTAGCAGAAGCAAGAAACAGACTCCTTGTCACAAAAACCCCCTCTTTACTTACCTCTTGTGAAATAATTGCATTCACCCACCGAAAAGTCCAGGCAATAATTCTTCAAGGAGTTAACTGCAGTAACAGACCTTATCAGTTACTGACGATAATTGCAAGGCCGTGAGCTCCCAGCCGAAAGGATGCAAATTATGTTCTGGCAAGCAGTCTTTGTGGCACCCATGATTAAAATCTTCAGAAATATGTACTGTTGTCTCCTACAACAACCACTCCCCTTCTATTTATTCCCCAACCAGGGAGGGGCCATTCAGCGTCCATGTGCGCTTTGCTTCCGGAGTCGACTCCGGAACCTCTCCTAACAACTCTGCACATACATGCATCTGGAACAAGCCAGTGCTCTTCAACATCTTCATAAGTGATTTAGATGAGGGGATAGAAGGGGAACTCATCCAACTTGCAGATGAAACCAAGCTGGGAGGAATTGCTAACTCTTTGGAAGATAAGACAAGATCCAAAAGTATATTGATAGACTTCAGCATTGGATCCTATCCAATAAGATGGAATTTAATGGTGAGAAAAGCAGACAGGAAACATCAAATGCATTAGGTATAGATAGTATGAAGTATGTCACTCATCTCAAGTGACTTGGTTGATGAAGCGGGTACACATCTAAGAATTATGCATATGCAGCTAACACACACATTTCATTGTTTCATTATTTGAGTTATTTTAACATAATAGGCCAATACAGTGTGAAATACATCCAAATGGGAAATAATATAAGAAGAAAAAACTTCTGGATACTGCTAGGAAGTAGCCATGAAGATACTCAAAACTATTTTCGCCTGAAATGCTGTCATGATGTCCTGACTGCAATGTTTTCATGGTCAATATCATACAATTACTCTGAGAGGTAGCCAGGTAGAATTTTACTTCACAAGAAAGATACCTCTTCTTAAGGCTGTTACAGAAGTTTGATACAGCAATATACTTGGCTGTAGGAAAATGTGGTTCAGATATTAAACATTACATTATACCATGATATAAATGGGTTAAATGACTGAGAAATGATTATGATAATTTAGGGAGTTTGGAGGTCTTTTAGTCCAACCCTCATGTTTAAACAGAAATCCCTATACTATTTCAGATAAATGGCTGTCCAATCTCTCTTTAAAAGCCTCCAGTGATAGAGGCAAATTCTAGAGGCAAGATATTTCACTGATTAATTGTTCTCACTGTCAGGAAATTTCTCCTTAGGCTGAATATCTCCTTGGTAAGTTTCCATCTGTTGCTTCTTGTCCTGGCCTCAAGTGCTTTGGAGAATAGGTTAATCCCTTTTTCTCTGTTAGAGCCATTTAAATATTGGAAGGCTGCTATCATGTCATCTCTAGTCCTTTTCTTTGTTTGACTAGACATACACAGTTCCAAAATGTTCTGAACCCCAAATTTTCCTCACTATTTAATAGTCACATGAGAATACTGGAATACTGAAACTTGTATCACCATCAAGCTATCATTCAGTTTATAACCTTTTTATTGGATGTAAATTAATCTGCTGCACTCTTCAATTCCAATATATTATTGATGGCAATTTGATTTTAAAAAACACAGTATGAGATTTATTTGGTTTTGGATAGGGATCTGTTCTTTAAATAAATAAAAAATTCAGCTAAGGAAGTATATGATCCAAGGCTGCATCATAGAACATAAAATAGAGCTAGAAGGGGCCTTGGAGGTCTTCTAATCTAAACTCTTAGTCCTGCTCAAGATACTTCACCTTACCAGGGGTCTGCAACCTTAAACACGCAAGGAGCCATTTGGATCCATTTCCCACAGAAAACACTGGGAGCCAGGAAACGATCTTCCAGTTGCCTGTTGTGCCTGTTTTTTGCCCTTCCCAGGCTGTGGAGGTTTTCCTGAAGCCTGGGGAAGGCGAAAACGGCCTCCCCCGGACACCCTCTGGAAGGCGGAAATGGATCATTTCTGAATTTCCAGTTGGCCCATTGGGCCCATTTTTTGCCTTCCCGGGGCTGCGGAGGCTTTCCTGAAGCCTGGGGAGGATGAAAAACAGGCCCAACGGAAATGATAAGGAAATGATCCATTTCCGCCTTCTGGAGGGGCCTCCAGGGGAGCTGTTTTCGCTCTTCCCAGGTTTCAGGAAAGCCTCTGGAGCCTGGGGAGGGCAAAAATCCCCATCCCTGTGCAGGGGCGTGCATTAATGCCCAGGTGAATGGGGGCACATTCTATTGTGGGTTTGGGAGCACGTGCAGTTTTGGCATGTCTTTACAAAAAGGTTAGCCATCACTGGGCTAGACATACATAGCTCCCTCAATCATTCATCATACAATTTAGCCTCTAGATTCCTTTTCATGTTTGTTGTTGTTCTCTGCACACTTTCAAGGCATTTTTTTTAATATTGTGACCAGAATTGGATGGAGTATTCCAAGTGTGACCACACAAGTGCAGTATAAAATGGTACTGTTACTTCTTGCGATATTGATGCTATCTCTCTGTGGATGCAGCCTAGAACTGCATTTGGTTTTTTGGCAGCTGCAGTATATTGCTGGCTAATAATTAAGTGATGATCCATTAGGATACCTACATCCCTCTCACAATGTACTGTTGAGTCAGGTACTGCCTATTCTAATCATATCTAAGAAAAAGAGCAAAAATTTGCCAGAGTAAACAGAACTGCAAACATCATAGTTCAATGGGAAAATTCTTGATTACAATTACTTCCTTTGTCATAAAGCACCAAAAAATATTTTTCTTCTTTTAGATCTTCATTGCAAGATTTTTGACAACCATATCTCTATATATGAAAATGAGATTCATAGTTCTTATACAGCATTATGTTAAGAAAAAAAAATAGCTGTGGGAGAATGATGAAATAGCACAAAGACATATGGTTTGCTTAACCTTGCATAAGCCACAATTAACTGGACTCAGATGTTCCCTAATCCATAAAATTGCAATCATTTTATGGCTCAGCACAGTGTGTAACTCTCAATAGAAATGTATCTGTGTCCAAGTAAATGACAGAGATGATAATCTGAACAATACACAGTGCGTCACAAACCAAAATCCAGTACAATGGCATTAGATGCAATACTTGCTTATTGTTAATGTTTGGGGATCAAAATTACTTGACATTTGCCTGGGACAATAGGACTGTGTTACATGGATGGAGCTGAGAGCAAAGAATAGTACTACTCTTCTATCCTCATTGCCCAGGTGCTTTTGATATCACTTGTAAAAGAACCAAACAAAAGTAGGATCCTGGTGGATCTTATTCACAGGCAATATCAAACCAATTTAAGCCAGGGAACAAGACAAACAGGCATTACTTCTTCTTCTGAACAGTCAGAACTTCTATCCTTTTGAAGACCTGTGGGCACAATGTTCAATATTTGCTAAGCAGCAGTGTTCTCGATTAATGACTGCTGGTAAAAGAAAGCACTGAACTGAATCTCATTCACTGGTCCTGATTCAACATAGTTCATAGCAATAGCCCTCTCTAAGCCATTTACAGAGTCAGCATATCGCCCCCACAGTCTGGGTCCTCATTTCACCCACCTCGGAAGGATGGAAGGCTGAGTCAACCTTGAGCCGGTGAGATTAGAACCGCTGAACTGCAGATAACAGTCAGCTGAAGTGGCCTGCAGTACTGCACCCTAACCACTGCGCCACCTGGGCTCTTAAAGTTGTACCCTGATAAGGATGGTGCGCAGATGGGCTGCCAGCACTGCCATCACCTTTATATCATGGTATAATGTAATGTTTAATATCTTATCCACATTTTTCTACAGCCAAGTATATTACTGTATCAAACTTCTGTAACAGCCTTAAGAAGAGGTGAGCTGGTTGCTAAACACCCAAAATGTGATTCTGTGACTGTGATGGGCGACGCAGGTCATAACTTAATAACTCATAAAATTGGACATGGTGGTGCCCCACTTAGTGATTATCATACAATTTTTGAGTGGGGGAGTTGGATCAAATTCAGATCCCTCATGTACCTATTAGATGCAGATGTTTAATGCAATTGAAATCCCTGCACAATTGGAGATCCAATCAACATGGCGAAGCAATAAAGTTGCGTTGAGAAAGGTGACCTTTTCTAAACATACAATACATGAATCAAATAATAGTGACAGCATGGTCAGCATTACAGACCAAGCTGACAATACAATCCTTCCTCACTTCCCCTTTTGGAGAAACTAGAATAGGGCTATGTCATAAAACATTTTGAGGCAAGCCCCGAGGCATTTGAAAACAAGTATGAGATGTTTAGACTGAAATCAAGAAGTTGGGTGAATAAATAACTGCATTTTGAAAAATCACCCCCCCCCCAGTTCATTTCAACTAATAATTTCAATGTACCAGTAAGAGTGATGAAAAGCTTACAAGAAACATACTGTGATCCTATATTTGGGACTTTCCCCGTTGCTGAATTAAAGTATTAATTCATCTACCCAACATGAAATTTGCTATGAATCATAGCTCATCATGACATTTTCCTTGGACAGAATAAATGGAGAAACACTATCATTGGTAGAGCAAAGATGACAAGCCTGTCTCACTCATGAAAAATTTCCAGAATAAGACAAAGGCAACATCATGGAAATGTGGCCGAAAACAATGTTGCAAGATCAATTTTTGTAAAGTTGGTAGGTGCAAAAGGGAAACCTTCAGATAATAACATATCAGCTGCACATGATTTGAAACATGATTGGTAATGATATAAACCAGAAATTATGGGTTTTCCATCACTGGAAATTTTTAATAAGAGATTGGAATAGTATAAGGCAGGGGTGTCAAACTCATGGTCCGTGGCCCAGATGCATCACATGCTGGCCAAAACCATGCCCAGTTTAGTGAAGGGGGGTAAAGTTACAATATGTCACGTGATGATGCCATGATGACGTGAGCTTGACACCCCTGGTATAAGGTCTCCTGCTCAAGCACCTGCTTGGACTAGGAAGACCTCCAAGGCCCCTTCCAAGCTTGTATTCTATGTTTAATTGGATACATTAAAAAGTGATACATGTATATGAATATACACACAATATGGAGTTTTAATGGAAATGGGAATCCTGATCAATTAGCTGTTGTGACTCAGCAGAAGTTTGATGTGAGTTGAGTCGGGATGCAGGAATAACAATGCAGCTGGGGCTCGTTAGTGTCGTCTTCTGGAGATAAAAGGACTGATGGTGCCATGCCCTGGTTGCAGAAGTCAACTTTTGCCGTTCGTTCATGGTTCATCGTTCATCGGTCGTGATTTGTTTGTGAGAGGCACTTGGATAAGTGATTTGCTTTCTGTAACCCTGATTCAAAGAGACACTTGGAGAAGTGATTGGCTTTCTTTCTGTACACCTGGTTTTGCCGTAAGAGATCTTTGTTTTTGCATTCTGTTATCTTCTTGCCAGAGACTTTATTTATGTTTATTTTGGGCTCGCAGCCAGCGGGAGCCAGGACTGATAAAGTTATTTCCTTTTAAGTCTGTCTGACTGTTGTCTGTGAACGAGCGAAGAAGGGGGGTCAGAACAATTATCTATGCAGAGTAATTTCACATTGGTTAATCATCTTTCGATTATGGGGGAGGAAACTTGGATATCAGTTTCTAGAAAACAGGACAGTGATGGATGGCACAAATAGTTTTATTGCAGACTGAGTATTGGTAAGCAAGAAACGAGGCAAGATGAAATGAAATCCTGCATTAGTCCAATCAGAATTTATTTTTACATTTCAATTGAACAGGAGCCAAGAAACATAAGCATTACAAAGTACGGGAAATACATATTCTGAACCAAGCAATTTCAACATCAGACACTACTGGCGATTCCCCAGTTCTTTCCTTCTGGTGTTTGTAGTAGAATGGGGCAATTTGCCCCAGCCATCTGGTCATGGCCAACTTGCCATGGGACAATTCACTATGGAAAATTCCACGTGGAATAACTCAATATAATAAATGTTATCCACCACTGTTTCTCCAACATTATTTCCAGCTTTGTCAGTGGAAATAATGTCAAAGATCATGTTTCTTGCATTGAGTTATCTGGCATGGAATTGCATGGATGGCTGTGGTGAGTTGGCTGTGGCAAATTGTCCTAGACCCGTTTGGAGAATAGATGGAAGTCTTTCCAAAAGAAAGCCAACTGGACTCTTCCCCACATCCACCACATGTGTTTTCCTGTGATCTCCCAAGATGGGAAGAAAGTATGCCATTTGGAAAAGTGCTACCACACAGGGTTCCTCTTACTGAATCTCAGCAATAAGTCCATCAAAGTTGGGGGATCATTTCTTCTGTCGCTGTCAGGGAAACAAGTAGCAGGAAAGGGGAAAACAATAAACTTCAAGAATAGTTTGGCTCAAAGGCTGATATTCCATTGTAGAGAACATGTTCTCCACAGATGGCATGTGGAGAAAACATGAGCCCATAATCCCAAGGATAGAAGAACAGGGAGAAAAGGCCTATTGTTCCCCACTATTTCCCTTTTCTACACCTTGATTTCGCAAGCCATTCTGTTGGGAGTAGTGTAGGGTAGAAATGTCCTTGATAACTCATGTAATTCTTTATTTTCTCTTATTCTTATGAATAAACATATTCATAGATTTAAAGTTTCCTGCAGGGAGCATAAACACTGAGCTTACACAATTAAATAGTAATAATTTCTAACTTACTGTTGGTATAGAGCTCACATTGTGGAAGCCAGAAGGGTGAAGATGGTATTTGGGAAAAGGGACAAATGAAAGGGATCAAGACTATGAAGTCAAAAAGAACAGTATTTTCCCTTTAGAAGAGAAATACTGTAAGGCATAGTATTTTGAGATACACAGATTTTGGTGTTCAGTATTCAACGAGCTGTAACCTAATCATCATCGTCGTCGTCATCATCGTCGTCGTCATCATCATCATCAATATCATCATCTTCTGTGTTTATTTTGCCAGAAAGCACATCTTCTATCCAATCTTCTAATTCCTCAACTGTAGGGAGTTCATCATCATCCCTGATGTCCATCCAGACACTGTCAGCCTGAAAGGAAGGGTGAACATTTTCTTCACAGAATACTGAGAGTTTTTGGAGCAAAATATGTTTAAATCTTCTCCAATTACTTATAAAATGAGAGTTTAGGAAACTGGAAATAAAGGGAAAATCATTTGTGGATTTCATCCTACACTTCCTCCCAATAAACTGATTATAAAAGCTTTCAAATATAAATAGTAATGCTACATGATCATATGATATATGTTAACAAGTGAAAATGGCAAATAATTTTTTTAAATTATAATATTGTTAAGATGCACGTGCTAAAATAAAATTCCTTTGAATTATTCCAGAAGTTTGGGATAATCACTAGATTATCTAGATTACCCCATCCCTAACCAGAACCAGAATAGAGGATATGTTGCCCATCTGCTCTCGGAGACATCCTTTCCCTTTCCCTGCACCTCTCTTTTTGTTTCTCACTCTTATCACAAATTGCCTATCTATGTTTAGACAAATAGATACATCCTTGACAGGTAACTATCACTGAGGAGCCGACTATCACAGCAAAATACAGGTAGTCCATGACTTAACAACCTTTCATTTAGGTACCATTCAAAGTTATAATGACGCACATAGTCAGATCCAGTAGCCTTAATGCTAAGGCCACTGAAACTATGAGCCAGCTAATACTCACATCGGTGACATTGACCACACCAATTTGTGGCTTGAACAGGTCAATCTTGAATGTCTTTTCCCAGTATGTGATCAGCTGTAGAAACAAAAGAAAAGAAAAACTTACTTATACTTTTATTCATATTGTGAACTCAAAAAGTTTGATGTCTATGGAGATTCTCAGTCATTCAGGTCATGGTTGTCCCAAAGATGCTTTTTCAAGGGACAACTTAACTTTTTTTGGTTTTTCTTTGAAGATGTTTCACTTCTCATCCAAAAAGCTTCTTCAGCTCTGACTGGATGGTGGGGAATGGAAGCATTTATACTCCTTGCAGATGACTGGTCATTTGCATTCTTTTAGCAAGGTGTTAAAGTCACCTGGAGGTTTATCTGTGTCATCAGGGTCTCTGTCAGCTTTCTGAAAGATGCCCTAATTAATTCATGAGTGGTGCAAATGGGTGTGGAGCCTTTTTGGAACTTTTTGAAAGGACCTTGTTGTAGACTGGAGTTAGATGATGTTATATCCCTCCCACTCTGTTGAGAAAGGGCTTTTCATTTTTGACATAGATGGCCTCTTTGTCCCCTCTTTGTTTACCCTGGGGATGTCACCCCATGCATATATGGACTCCCCAAAATCTACAGAGAGGGAACTCAGACCAATTGTCAGCAGCATCAGCTCTGGCACTTACAACATTGCAAAACATTGAAACACCTTATTAGCTCCTCTAGTTGCCGACACCACTCATTATATCAACAATTCACATAACTTCACTAGCAAAGATTGCCAACTTGTGCTTAAGAGGGCAACTTCTTGTGAGGAAACCTGCAGGATTGAGAGGGCTCCTATTGATGATTTGTGATGGAAGCCACAGGGGAGGGACAGGGACGGCAAGTGCATAGCCTCATGCAGGGCCTGCTTTTAAAGAACTCGTCCAAAGCTATACTTTCTTTTTTTAATACTTTTTTATTTTTAATTTAAAACAAACACAACATCCTTCTTTACATGCTGTATCAGTGTATCAGTTGGTTACAAAAAGACTTTCGTGCATCTTTTCCACAGTCAACAAACATAATTCATATTAACTCAAGCATTTTAACTCAAATATTTATACATGTCATCATCATATCTCCATTTTCATTTGACTATAATTGTTTAAGCATCCTTCATCATAAAATATACCAAAATTTAATACATAACCACATACTGGCCTTTCAATTACTATTTCTAAAATCCTACACTAACACTAAATCCTTATGTCCTATTCTAGCTAAACATCCATACTATTTAATAACAAAGTTTTCTAATCCTCCTTTCCAAATCACTGTTTAAAATTTACATCCAGTTTCCTTATGTTATACCCATATCTATATATACATTGTTATTCTTAACCCTCCTTTATTTGTAAAGCTATATTTTCAATGCATGTTTGGATTACATTTTAAAACTTGCAAAGATATGAGTTACAGAGCCTTCAAGCAGCAGAGCAATCAAACCACATGGTAAGTATCATTTGACCTGGCTTAATGTAAAAAGTGGAGAAATAATTATAAGGATTTAAAAATAATTAAAAGCAAAAAAGCTTACCAAGAAATTGAACTAAGAAAGTTTAAAACAGATAAATGGAGGAGCTGAAAGTAATATTATTTATTCTAAAGTACTTTTGGATTAATTTAATAAATAATATATCCCTTCATGGGAATAAGGGTTGTTTAAATTTAATTTTTAAATTTAATGTGATAGTTAAAAGCATTAAGTGTATGATAAAATGGGTTAGAAATTTGGGTTATAATGTATAGCAATGTGCTATATCACATGGGACAATGGGAGAGAAAAATATGAAGGGACAGGTTACCATGTATGGGTAAACTGAAGAGCAGTGATGGTGCAGTGCTTAGAATGCAGTATTGCAGGTTAATTCAGCTCACTGCCAGGAGTTCGATCCTCACCGGCTCAAGGTTGACTCAGCCTTCCATCCTTTCGAGGTTAGTAAAATGAGGACGCAGATTATTAGGGGCAATATGCTGACTCTATAAACTGCTTAGAGAGGGCAGCAAAGCATTGTGAAGTGGTACATAAGTCTAAGTGCTATTGCTAGTCTATGCTGACCTTGCAAAAACCAAAAACAATTGGATACAAATACATATAATGATACTAACAATTTTAAAAACCAATATTCAAATGAAACTAGAATTTGTTTAAATTGGGATTTATGGGTAACAACTTAGAAAAGACTAATGGAAGATTGATTTTATATATGGTAACTGTAGCAAGACTATTCTGCACAAAGTTGGAAAAATACTGTAATATCCGCAATGGAGGAGTAGGTTGTGAAGATGGTGGAACTTGTGGAAATTGCAAAAATAATCTGTTTGATCAGGAATAAGACAATAAGTACTTTATGAAAGGCTGGAAAAATGAAGGTTCCGGGGGAGGTGCTTGCCGCCGTCGGCAGCTTAATGAAGCTGCCCTTAGAGTTCTGGTTCGTATATCTATTTAAGATCTTAGATATCTCTTTTTCCAGTAAGGAAAAAGAATCCTCTTTGAAGTTCGTAGCCTTTTTTTCTTTTTGGCTGTGAACGAAAGAGAGTGAATCAACGAAAGCTGAGTCATTTACTCCGGCCAGATCTTCTCAGCTGTTTTTTTTCAGCTCTAGGCAAGTTACTTCCCCCCCCAGAACAAGCCTTTGTAATTAACCCATTTAAGATCAATCCGGGCAGTGACCATACCTGTGAATTTTTCCTTTTTCTCTATTTAAAATACCAGCTTCAATTTTATAAAAGACTCCTTTTGTTTAACCTTTTTTTTCCTTAAAAAAAAAATGGCGATTTTATAACTTCCGCATTTGCTATAACGATATATCTTCAACTTCCTGGACAGATTTAAGGGATTACAAACTAATTAGCCCTGTTCCCTCGAAGATTTCTTTTTATTAATTGCCAGGGGTTTGTTGAAACTACCTTATCTCAAATTAACGTGAGTAGAGACTCTGTTTGCTTCCCTTTTTATCATGGCACCGAAATCAAAACCCAGACGCTCATCTCAGGCATTTGTTACGAAGCCGCTGTCCTTGCCTTCTACGCCCTCTACTGGAGATTTGCTAACGAAAGAATTTCTTTTTGAAATCCTTAAAGAGTTCAGAGAGGAAATGCAAAAATTTATTTCAGACTTTTATGACAGACTTGATGCCAAGATTGCTCAAACAAAGGAGGATATGATCGAGGTTATGAATGTTATGACAGATTATATTGCTGGAATGGAGGATAAATTGGAACTTTTGGAAGAAGCTAATTCCAGCTTGACATCTAAAATTGAAATATTACAACAGGAAATCCAAATTGCGCAAAAACAACTTGTCATGATAAATTATAAGAAGACTGAGTCTGCAATAAGAGTTAGGGGATTGCGTGAAAATGAGCAGGAGAATTTGAAACAGACCTTTTTTGAGGCTTTTAGTCGCTCAGTGGGAAGTCCGGGACTTAACTTTGATTGGCAGATCCAAAAAATCTATCGCCATAATTCATACGTAGCAAAACAGCGACAACTTCCGAGGGACATAATTATATATTTCGCCACAACAGAATCCAGAAACGTGATAATACAGGAGTTCTACAATAATAGGCTGCGAATTGATGGACAGGATTTGATTGTTTTCAAGGAAATACCACCTCAGATATTAAGAGCCAGAAGAGACTATGCCTTCTTAACTAAGGAACTCAGAAACTCTCAGATTCAATACAGATGGGAAGTGCCGTTTGGTATTACTGTTACATTTGATAACCAAAAACATTGCCTCAACTCTGTTTGGGAAGCCCGAGATTTCTATTACAATATTCTGAAGGCGGGACTTCCTGAATTACCCGGACATGGAGAAAGACAAGGAGAAGGAGAAGAGAAACAGCGGAACACGTGGCTACAAGGCGAGAGGCATTGCTTTCCCCCTCCGGAAGGGCAGAAGAGTAGAGAATAAAGACTTAGTTATGCTTTTACATTTGCTCAATTTTTAATCTGAATAATACTTTGTGATTTCTGTCTTGGGTAAAACGGTATAGCTGCATACTGACGAAGAGACATTGAGACTGAAAGAGACTGAAAGAAGCGGCGATGATTTTGGAATATATATTGTATGGGATTTAAACAGGATTCGATGGATAACTTTGAATTTCTACTTTAATTGTTCATGATTTATTCTTTAGGGTGAGGAGAGCGGAGATCGTGATCTTCTTGGATTGTGGTTCGGGTTGAATGGAGCTGGAAAGTGTGGGGTAGATGGGAGGGTAGTGAAGGTTTAAGTAGAGTTTATTTTGAGATAGAAAGTAAGCTGATCTTTGTATAAATTGTTATTTGAATATAATGTTTGGAAAGATATACCCATAGAGTCTGCAGGAAGTTGAAGCAAATATAAGAGGAGTACGGATGAAAATAATATATATATATGGACACGGGTAAAGGCAGGATGGGAGGAGTTGGAAAAGGAAACCGAGAGAAGTATTTGAATGTTTAAATGGTTTAATAGAGAAGGAGGTAAAAGAGATAAATCAAAGGTTTGGATATTTAGATAAAGAGATAAGGCCTTCGCTGGAATTTCATTTAATTAACTTACTTGGTTTCAATATAGTTTGAAATCCTGTAAGTAATAAAATAACTGAAATTAGGAATGAGGTACATTGTTTAAGATTTAAAAATGATGGGAAGCTGAGTTTAATGTAGAGAATTTGTTGATTTTTCCCGTTTTTCCTTTTTTTTGTGTGTGTGTGGTTTTTTTTCTTTTTTTACTATTTCCTTTTTTTTTGTTTTTCATTTATCTTTTATCTTTTAATTCTAAAGTTATTTGATTTTAATATACTCCAGACTGTGCTTGATAAAGAGTTATGCCGGGTATGGGACCTGGGAAGTTGAAAGGGGGTTAGGGAGGGGGGTTTAGGGGGGGAGGGGGGAGGGTGGAAATACAGTCCCAATTTTTAGAACAATAAGAATGCACTTGTATACTGTTGCTCTCTTTTCTTTTTTTTCATTTTTTCTTTTATTTTCTCTTTTTTTTCATTTTTCTTAATTTTAGAGTAAAATATAAACTGAATAGATTAATGAATTGTAGAGATACACCAAAGTGAGGAGTAGAGGGAAAGAAGAGGGAGAAGTAAAGAGGGAGTGAGAGGGGAATGTAAGGAGGGTGAGGGAGGGAAGGGGAGAAAGGAATGTTTGAGGGGGAAGGGAAGTAGAAGAGGGGAATGTTGGAGGGGAGAAATGAAAGTTGGAGGGGGAGAAGAAAGGGTGTATGGGGGATTGAAGTGCTATGTTGGTTTTCTATGGTGGAAGATGAGTTGTGTTCATTGATTTTCCTTTTTTTTAAATGCACAGTATATAAGTGATTGTATAAAATGAAAATGAAAATGAAATAAACAGTTTTAAAGAGAAAGGCTGGAAAAATGAATTGGTCATTTATGGATTAGTTGATTAGAAAAGGATGATATGGGTAGAAGGGAATCATGTAATTTTAAAGAGGGAGTAGGGATCAGTTTGTAACTGCTGTAAAGAAGATCAGAAGTCACTTCTTTATATATTTTCCTTTTTTCTATCTGTATTTTTTCTTATATTTTTTCTTTTCTTAATCTTACATTATATAATTTCATGTTTACCTTTTACATATGTAAAATTCTTTAATGCTAATTATATATAAAAAGGAATACTTAGAAAGTGTGTGTGTGTGTGTGTGTGTGTGTGTGTGTGTGTGTGTGTCAGTGGTGGGATACAACCTGTACACCCCGGTATGGACATACCGGTGCCTGCTGGGAGCACCAGGTGCCTTTCCTGTATGGTGCTCTGGAGGGCCCACCCGTCTGCCCGTGCTCCTTACCTGTATTTGAGCTATTCAGGGCTTCCGCATACATGCATGGAGCATACGGTGCGTGCACAACGCTCTGCTGAGCAGCTGGAATGTCATGGAGGTGTTGCAGAGTATCATGGGCAATAAGTACACATGCGTGTGCTGCACGCAGGTACGTACGTGCTGCACTCGTTCATGTGGTGGACGCCCGGCCCCATTGTACCGTACCAGTTGCAACAGGATCCGTAACCCACCACTGGTGTGTGTGTAGCCTAGTATTCCTTTTTATATAATATATATAGAATTTTTTTCTTGATAGTAATACACAATAGATTCAATTGATTGCAATTCTTTGCTCTCTATTATACATGGAATGTCTCTGTACTTCTACAAATACATGAATATTAGTGTGTAAAAAATGAGAAGGGACCAGCTGGGAGATAGGGCTACTTACCAGAGGAAAATTATCAGGATCAATCCAGACAATGCTTAGATCAGGATTATCAGTATTGTCTTTGGCAACCTGCTTGACAATTTCCAGGAATTCAAAGCCATCTGAAAATATAATAACAGTGCTCTGAAGAATAATACTTGGGTGTTTATAGTAATCAGACAAGAGTAGCATATTCCAAGCAACTACAATCATGCGAGAGAAGATTATTTCAGTGCACTATTTCTCAGTCCCACCATTTCACTAGTGGTTTCAAATTTGGGAGGTACCTGCCAAGTCCTTCTTGTAGACACTAAACTTTGAGTTCAACCAACTCAGAACTGGAAAGGAAGACTTTCTGGTGGATAATTTCTTTTCCCTATTTCTAACGTTACACATACTGTATCACAGGGGGGGTAAATTAGTTTGGAGTAGTTTGGAGAACTGGTAATTACCACCCCTGACTCGCCCCGCCCCCATCTATTCTCTGCCTCTCAAGTCCCAGCTGATCAGGAGGGAATAGGAATTTTGCAGTAACCTTCCCCTGGAGTGGGGTGGGAATGGAGATTTTACAGTATCCTTCCCCTGCCATGCCCACCAAGCCACACCCACAGAACTGGTAGTAAAAAAAATTGAATCACACCACTGGAGTAAATGTATCCAGAATGAGAGTAAAGATTGTTCCAGTTACATATGAAACACAGAATAGGAGGAGAACTGCTGGCAATGAATCAATGATTAAGGTAATATCACAAATGAAACATTTCAGAGATTAAGCTGAAAATGCTCAGATAAAAGTTTTTTATTTCCAAAGCTGATTCCCTAATTAAATTGTTTTTAGCTTTTATTTGCAAAAAGGCAAAATGCATACAGCCACTTTCCCTCCTCTAAAAGAATGGGAATATACTATATGCCTCTTTCAAGCTAATTTCTCCTACATCTGAAGAATGGAACATAGTTCATGGCGGTAAATACCTATAATCAGCATAACATAGGACACTTTCATGTAATAGACAGATGACAAATAGAAAATCATCCCCTAACAGCAATGTTTTATGCTCTATACACCAAGACCTGCAACAAGCCTATGTGTTTTGTACCTGGATCGTCTTCTTCAGCAAATGCCACAATGTGAATTCCATCTAGATCATCCTCCTATATGCAAGAAACATGTTATGATGAGTCCATCATTAATTGTGAAGTATACAATACCACCAAAACGTACATACATCACACATTGCTCTTTCATGGTTCGAAATTGGCTTTACAAGATAGAGAAACGATAAACTTAGAAAGAAAAGGTAGAACCAAAGGTACTGGTTATGTATATCCTGAAAAAGAGGAGACCATAGGGAGAGTTGGAAGGAACCTTTGAGGTCTTCTAGCCCAGCACCCCGTTCAAGCAGGGGACCCGGTACCATTCTAGATAAATGGTTGTCCAATCTTTTCTTAAATATCTCCAGTGAACACCACAAGTTCTGGAGGCAAACCATTCCATTGTTTTCACTGTCAAAAAAATTCTTTTCAATTTTAGGTTGGCTCTCTCTTCAATATCTTCCATTACTTACTTTCGTTATTTCTTGCTCTGCCCTCAGGTGCTTTGCAGAATAGGTCAACCCATGATTTTTATATATTGCTTTCATGTCACTCCTAGTCCTTCTCTTTGCTAAACTAGGTATACCAAGTTCCTGTAACTGTTGTTCATACACTTTAATCTTCAGACTCCCTCATCCTCTTTGTTGTTTTTCTCTGTACTTTTTCTAGAGTTTCAATATCTTTTTTTGTATCATGGTAATCAAAACTGGATACGGTATCCCAAGTGTGATCTTACCAGTGCAATATAAAATAGTAATAGCATTTCATACAATCTTGATACTATCTCTCAGTTGATGCAGCCTAGGACTGCATTGGCTGTTTTGGCAGCTGCAGCACACTCATACTTAAGCAGTTGCCACTAGGACTCTTACTGCCTCACTGCTGTTGAGCCAGATACCAGATATTCTATACCTGTGCATTTGATTTTTCTTGCCACTTTTCTCTCCTCTGAATTGCATTTTGCTGGATAGGGCCCAGTGTTGAAGTTGGTCAAGGTCCATATGAATCTTGAGTCTATCTTCTAAAATGTTGGCTATCCCCCTCCTTTGGTGTCATCTGCAAATTTGGTGTTCCCCTACTATCCCCTCATTTAAATCATTTATAAAAATGTTGAAGAATACTGGGCCTAAGACAGAACCTTGAGATACGCCACTGTATGCTTCCTTGCATTTAGAGGACTACATCTTGAATGCAGTTGGTCTGCCAGTTGTGAATCCATGTGGTGATGATGCTGTCTATCCCACATTTTTCTATCTTATCAAAATTTGGGCTGTGGTCTACTTTGTCAAATGCCTTACTGAAGTCTTTGAATATCAGAAGAGCTGTCTTGTATGACATTAAGCAGTTGCCCCGAAGATGGGGCAAGAAACCATGGATATTTAATTTAAATTACCCAGAAGTCAATTTCAATTGGACATTAAAAATTATGCCCAGCAGTGAGAGCTGTTTAACAATAGAATATTTTCTTGAGTGAATTCTCTTCACTGGAAGTTTTTAAACAATAGCAATAGCATTTAGCAATAGCACTTAAGACTTGTATACCACTTCACAGTCCTTCATAGCTCTCTCTAAGTGGTTTACAGAGTCAGCATATTGCCCCCAACAATCTGGGACCTCGGAAGGATGGAAGGCTGAGTTGAGGCAGTGAGAATTGAAGTGCTGGCAGTCGCCAGAACTAGCGTGCAATACTGCATTCTAACCATTGTGCCACCATGATTCAGAGGCTCAACAGAGGCTAAATGGTCATTTCTTTGGGAATATAAGTGGTGCACTGAGCTGGAGGTTCTTTTGAACCTAGATATTCTATGATTGCTTAAGTCATTGCAACCTGGTGATTAGAGGAATGAAATGAAGTTTTCACCTTCTGGATTAATGTCCAGTTATTTTGTATTAAACATTATTTTGTCATATAAGAGATATGGAGTTAAATAATAATAATAATAATAATAATAATAATAATAATAATAATAATAATAATAATAATAATAATAATAATAGGAGAAAAAAGTTTTCTGACAGTCAGAAGAATTAATCAATGGAATGGTTTACCTCCATTGATGTGGATGCTCTATCCATGGAGGTTTTTAACAAGAGACTAGTCAGCTATTTGTCTAAAATGGAACAGAGTCTCCTGCTCCAGCAGGGGGTTGGACTAGAAAACCTCCAAAGCCTCTTCCATTTCTGTTATTCTCTTTTCTGTATTCTGTAAAGGCGACTTGTGAAAAATTGATATTAAAAATCAAGTCTGGAACAGATTTTCTTCCACAAAAGTAGCATCCAAACCTTGGGCAGCTGGGTTCAGTGAAAATTATATTGGCAAAAGCCCCTGGAGTTGGCAGGGAGGATGTTTATTGTGCACCTGCTACAAACGTCATCTTGGAATTATACCATGGAAAACCCTCATGTTCCTTGTGTCCCACCAATCCCAGCTTTCAATTTCAATTGGTATTAATGCAAGAGGAAAAAAATCCATCTAAATGCTAATGTCTTTCCCCTCTGAGTCCAAAAGTGACAGAACCCCATAAAATGAAGAATTAAAAGAATAAGTGGAAAACATTGGTGGAGGGGTGGGAGAGAGAGAAGGTAAGATCAAGGCTTCAGCAGGGGAATCAGAGTCTGAGAGGGATGTTTAGAGTAGATTTATGACTAAAATTGGAGCAAAAGTAGTCCAAGATAATGTGGCCTTCTGCGCTTCTTTCTTGTTTTCCCCATACTCCCCCACTCAATCTCCAGCTGTCTTAACACAAGCACAATGCCAGAGTCGATAATTCATTAAACAAAAGACCCAGCTCTTCTCTCCAGTGCAGTGGAAGAAGTTTTTCTCCACATTCTTGTGAAGTGTATATAATTATCTACCAGAGACTATAAACTGTTGTTCAATTCAGTGGCAACAAAGCAAAATTCTATCTACTACACTGACATGCACACTCACAGTTGAAATGATGATTTAGTGAGTCAATCTACCCATTCCAATCCCTAAGTGAGCTATGCTGATTGACAACCATTCCAGATGTTTTGAGGCAAAAGTCCTACCAAGCCAAAAATCACTTAACTGGAAATGGTAGAGTTTGCACCTCAGACTTTCAGTATGCAAAACAAAAATACTTTGCCAGTGAGCTCACATTACACTTTATGTGAATGGTATAACAGAAATGTTCACATTCTACGATCTGTCTTCTCCTTCCCATTCTCTTCTAGACACAAGTGAGACAGGGGTGGGTTCTGGAAGTCTCTACTGCCGGTTCGCTTGTGGATGCGCCATGCACGGGGGCTTGATGGGCGCTGTGCATGTATGCGCAGAGCAATGAAAATTGTTCTGCGCATGCACAGAAGCAAAAAACAAGATGGTGCCACCATAGGCACCACCTGGAGAACCGGTTTGGGGGCATGGCAGGCCTGGGTAGCTTCCTGTTCCAGTGATCCAGGCTGCCAAACCACTACCGATTCGGCTGAACTGGTCCCAACCAGTAGGAACCCACCACTGAAGTGAGGGGGTAAATTAAGCCATCTCCATCTATGATTTTGAATGAAACTTATAGCTGCTATTTGTGTTAAGAAAAATGTGCTGCTATTCTTTCCCATTGGAAGTTTTTCCCTCTTTGTGTATGGATTTTCTACCTTCCGTCTATGCAATTAACAGAAGGTACCGGACCCCTTCAGACAGCCCCTGGTAACATCCTCCCCATTACAGAAGCCATGCAGAGTATTCTCCATAAACTAACTAGTGATTTAAGCAACAGAGCAAGAATAAAAGTTGGCAAGAAACAGTGTTCAGTCCATGTCTTTTTGAAGAAGTCTGGTGGTGGGAGAAAAAGCAGATCCTTATCTAGTTTAAGAAGCCTGGCAAAAGGGTATCAAGGCATCATAGTTCAAAGGCACTTTCATGCAGTCCTTTGTTCCATTGATCCAGAAGAGAATCAGCTGCAGTTCCCAAGCTGATTCTCTTCTGGATCAATTGTTCCAATTCTCAATTTTTGATCTAAAATGCCGGAGCAACTTGGAGCTTGTAGACAAGACACTATCCTATTGGTGGGAAATGCTACTTCTCCCTCCCTTCCTCACCTTTAAGAAGCCATCGCAGGCCCCCAGGTGCCCTTAAACTAGATTTCTTGGTGGTAGCCAGCAATGTTTTCTTTTTTTTTATTGTGCCTCACTCCAATATAAGCACAGGTGAATGTTTGCAACAGCCGCATGAGGAACAATGAAGGAGAGAAAATGAAGCATCATAAAATATATTCTAAGAAATCTGATGCAATGAAGACAGGAGCCACGGAGCCTTAACTTCAGCAAGGAGAGAAGAAAACTGAGGAGCCAGGGATGTGTTATTTATTGTGGGAAGTGGAAAGAGCCGAGGTGGTGCAGTGGTTAAATGCAGCACTGCAGGCTACTTCAGCTGACTGCAGTTCTGCAGTTCAGCTGTTCAAATCTCACCGGCTCAGGGTTGACTCAGCCTTCCATCCTTCCGAGGTGGGTAAAATGAGAACCCGGATTGTTGTTGGGGGCAATATGCTGACTCTGTAAACCACTTAGAGAGGGCTGAAAGCCCTATGAAGCGGTATATAAGTCTAACTGCTATCGCTATTGCTATTGCTAAATATTCTGTGTGTGAGGGAAAGCATTCTGGAGGGAGGGAAAGCAGTTTTGTAGCTATAATAAGGCAGAGATGGAAGTTATATCTCTCTCATGTCCCAAAGGTGCTTTTTCAAGAGGCAACTGGACTTTGTCAAAGACCAAGTAGATGTGAACTTGAGAAGAAATGCAAAATGATGATGATCATCATCATGAGGATCCTGGCATTCTGGGAACAACATAAGAGCACAGAGACAGTTCCTAAACAGGAGAAATCAAGACGTATGGCTGGAGCCTCAGACTGACTCTCTCTGCAACTAACTGGCTCACACAGAATAGGCTAAAAACCTGTTTGAGCATTTTTCGTCAGCTTTTAGGAGCTAAGAGACACAGAAGATCAGGGCCTGGATTCAGGGCTGCCTGTTAAAATGGTTTAAGTCTTGTAGGAAATTAGCACCCATCCTTCTCCTAGAAGAATGAAATAGTCTAAGAAATATTAAAAAGGCAGAATATTATACCCCCCCTGGATGAGAAAAGGAGAAACAGGCTCTTAGAAAGCAGCTCCCATCTTTGCTAATAGCCCCAGAAAGGATGGACCATCTTATCTACAACCCAAAAGACATGGCCCTCAGGACATGATAGGATTAGTCCTCATTCAAGATCCTAACCAGGACAAAGCCTTTAAGTCATAATACAAATTGCCAAAGCCCCTTCATTACATTATCACCCAGCAAGATTCAACAAGGCCTGGGACTCAAGACAACCTATAAAATTACCGCTGAATAGCCCCATGGGAGTCTGACAACCAATCAGGATACATTTCTTGCCACAGGAACAAGAAACAAGTTCAAAGCCCAACAGACGGTAAAAATCTCTCTCCCTCTATCACCCATGTGCTCATTTTGCCCAGGATCTCAAACCATGTGATCCTGTCCACCATTAAACCATCTTTCCAAATAGCCTCCATGTTTCCAGTGTCTTTCTCCCCACTTGGAACTGAACCCAGATGGACATTTCTTTCAACAGTCTCAAATAGAGTTTTAATTAGAGATATAAAGGGTTGACCTTGGGATTTCTTTAGGCAAAGCATGTATTTTATGAGACAATAGACACTGGATTTGGAAAAGGAGGAATCTTTCCTGTTATGTATTGAATATATGTTGTGTTAAGCCCTGCTAAAGAGAAACTAACCTTTAGATGACCCTAACTGTTAACTTCAACTGTTTTTAAGGGAAACTTAGAACATTCATATTTGGGTGGGCTTTTTCAAGTATTATGATTTGTTGAGGCCCTGTGGGCCCAGAGTATAAATTACAGGGATTTGCCTGCTGTTCCTCAGTTCCAATTTTGAGTCAATAAATGCTCAATAAATTGTACCTATGCTGGTTTTTTCTTGCTTACCAGTAAATCACACTGGAAGCACACTGAAATCACTGGGTGTCAGACAGGGTAAAGAGCCCTGGTGGGACCACAGTTCCCACCCTGCCTGCCAGTAAGACACACTGAGTGCAGACATACTTGTGGGATCCATCCCCAGGACTCCTAAGTGCCGCCCAGTGATCCGCCAAGAGACCACAGAAGGCTCAGGGGAGGTGAGTGAGATAGAAGAATTGATTGTGGAGAGAGCCACCCAGAAGGCCATGCTCCACAGAGCAAGCAAGTCCCCCATAGAGCTGTGCAAGCTGCAGGGACAGCATGAAAGAGCAGAGTACAGATTCCGCACAGCAGTATACTGTGCCTGTGGAAAGCAAGGGGCCATTGCCAGAGTTTGCAGAGGTCGTCAGTGGGAAACAAAACCTGCAACACAGCAGCACAAAGGGAAAAGACCCCTAGGACAGAACAGAGTTGAATACTGCTCAGAAAGGCACAGCATCCAACACACAGGGGCCCAACGCCCCATCAAAGACAAGATAAGACTCCAACCAAAACTTCAAGGGATTCCGCTCAAATCATCGAACTTAGTGCTAAAGGACTTCCAGAATCACCATGTTCCTGATGCTACCATTACAGTACAATTCAGAGAATTCGAGGGTTCCTCAGCATAATGGTTGTAGAGGGGTCGCACATCAGCCTCATACGACTGGATTGGTTTGAGGCCCTGGGCATCAGAATAATGGGCATCCATTGAATCCAAATAGCCAATCTAGAAGTGGTATGCCAACAATATGCTGACGTATTCAGCACTGAACTGGGACAATACAAAGGGCATCCATTTCACTAAACCTTGATCCAGCAGTAACTCCATATTAAAATTGATGTGGAACTAGACAAGCTGGTACGGCAGGGAGTGCTTAAACCAGTGGACTGCAGCCATTGGGAAACTCCCATAGTGACCTCAATTAAGCCTAATGGGGACTTTTGCATCTACGCAGACTACAAGTGCACTATAAACAAGGCACTACAGCAGCATATTTACACTATAGTACCAGCGGTAAGCTACATTCTCGCCTCACTCCAGGGAGGCCGAATCTTTGTTAAACTAGACCTCGCCCAGGCCTATTAGCAGCTAGAAGTAGATGACATTACTGCAGAAGCACAAAAAATAGTCACAGAGGTGCATTCCGAGTGCACCGCTTGCAGTTTCGGGTAAGCATAGCACCAGGTTGTTCCAAAGTATTATGGAACAAACACTGAAGAACATTCTTGGCATATGCCCATACTTTGGGGAATCAGTGGAAGTCCTGGCAAAATGTCTCCATACAGTACTCCAACATTTCTGCAAGGCAGGCCTAAAACTCAAGAGGAAAAAGTGCCAGATCAGCGTGAAATCCACAGAATTCCTGGGTTTCCACATTGACGCTGCTGGAATCCACCCATCTAAAGCAAAGCTAAAGGCAATTCAGCAAGCCCCCACACTAAAATCCAAGGGGGAGCTCCAAGCATTCCTGGGCTTGCTCAATTTTTACCACTCCTGCTTACCGGATAAGGCTGCCCTGGCAGAACCGCTACACTGCCTACTGGACAAACAAGTGCCCTGGGTCTGGTCAAGCACTCAAGACAAAGTGTTCAAGGTGGTAAAATCACTGCTTCCTCAGACTCCGTCCTAACTCATTTCAAAGGAACCCTACCAGTAACACTAGCCTGTGATGCTTCACCATACAGCATTGGGGCAGCACTAAGTCACAGGATGCCACCCTGTCGAAGCCTCCTTGGCGAGACTGTAGCTGGCTCACTGTGAGGGTGAGGGAGCGTGCGCGGCTGGCTGGGCTGAGAAGACACTCCACCTCCATCTCCTCTGCAGCTCCACTGGGCTGGGCGGGGGAGGCCAGCTTAAGGGTGGGGGGAGGTGGCCGAGGGATGGCACAGGCGCCACCTCACTGCAGACAGCAAAGGCCCGGCGGGAGGAAAGGGGAGAGAGGGGAGGGGGAGGCCGAAGGGCTTCGGCTCCCCTTGGCGGAAATGGCCAAAGCTCATCGGAGGAGGGGTGGAAAGGGGAAAGGGTACAGCCACAGCCCAGCCACACATATAAAGGGGCCGCCGGGACAAAGCTGGAGAGAGGCCGAACTGTTCCGAATATACTATACTCACAAAATGAATGCTATGGTAAACGACACAGCTCAATTCCAACGCAATGTCACACGAAATAATTAAATCAAAATGAAAATAAATCAAAATCTATGAAAATTCAATATAACAATGCAATCGGAAACATTGAAATGGAATCGTGAATTATTTAGTATAGGGTTGCTTTTACATCCAACAAATGGCGCTGGTCTTCAAAAAAGCATGTTTTTACCTGTCACAGGTGTGACATCTATATAATATAGGTATATAAAAACATGCATGTATTCGAATGCAATGTTGTGTCAAAATTTCAAAGCAATCAGTGAAGAACTTTCGGAGATTTAAGATTTTGAACAAACGAACATTTACATTTTTATTTATATAACTACTATGGAATCATTGATCTTGAGCTATTCATGGATGTGCCATAATTTTATGCAATAGAATAGGTATTCTCTAAAATTATTTAATCATAACATAGTGCATGCATCTCTATCTTTGTATGGATAAACTAGATATTACTTCTCTTAGAAGGAGGTTTCTTAGCAGTGATGGCTCATTCTAATCTTTTCATTTGTACACAATTCCTGTTGTTGTCAGAAATTAGCTCAGACATTTACAAAGTGCCCTTGAATTGGTTATGGATTAAAAGAGGAGGAATCCTAGACTGAATGCATATTTATTTGTTTGTTTAATTTTTGAGCAGGATATAAATACAGGAAAAGATTTAAAAATTAAAACTACTATGGAAAACAGCACAATAAAATAAAATATTAAGCAGCAATAAGACAGCAATTGCTATGGGATTAAAATTTCAATTATAAAACTAGCAATATTATACTAGGAAAAATAGTGAAATAATATTTTAAATATAAATATAAAATATATAAAATATCAGGTGAAGCAAAGTGGCATAACTGAAAAGACCTTTTTTATTCTGGCTATCCTTCTTAACTCATTTGGCCAGAGAAAGACTTCAGAAAGCAACCATCAGGCCTTCAGGGTAGACGGACTTGAATATCTAAGTTATGAATACTAAAATATTCTGCTACAGTTACAATAACAGAATCTTGCAATCCCGTTTCTGCCTTTTTCCTGAAAGGAATTAGGAACTGTCAACTCTGACACACTTTCTGCAATTCCATTCCCCTTTTGAACTTATTTTGACCCTTGCTTTAACTACAGCTCTTTATCCTCATTCCTCAATGTTATTCTCATGGCCCATTTCATCAATGCAAGGATAAGATAGGTAGGAACAGATACCCTTTTTGATATCCTGCACCAGGTTCCCTATGGCTTCAATAAACTTGGACTGTTGCTTTGAATTTTGCCTTGAAATGGCACAGCACTAGCATAATATGGTCTCGTTAACTGTTTGCTGGCATTATTTGAACCGAATTGGATTTCTCGATAATTTTTGAGACTACTCATCTATAAAGACATTGTAACAGTTGAATCATCAGTTTGGATGAGCATGAATGGTTCTTGCATGAAAAGCACATATCCAACCTACAAAGGACCCGGATTGTTGTTGGGGGCGATATGCTGACTTTGTAAACCGCTTAGAGAGGGCGGAAAGCCCTATGAAGCGGTATATAAGCCTAACTGCTATTGCTATTGGTAAAGGCCTGCAGGACCCTATTTTAGCTTTTCTAATCAATCCAGGGCCTTTTTCATATGAAGATTCCATAAGGTTTGCAACTTCCATCCCTTACCCAGATCTCAAACATGTCTTCAGGCTGCAACTTGCGCAGGGTGGCTCTGAAAGGGAAACAAATGGTTTTCAGTTCCGTTCCATTCTATTTCGATTCATAAGAATGTGTAGGGAAGGTAGATTCAGAAAGTATTACTGGCAGATCAGAAACCAGTTCCATAAAACATTATAGTCACTCTTCAACAACACATGGAGGATGTTCAGAGAAAAGCATTAGCAGATGGTATTAACGTGAACAACAGCAGTAAGTAGGGCTGATTCTATCAGGCTCAAGGTATTATATACCCTTTTCCCTCCTTGTTTTCTCGGCTATCCATTCTAGGTAGAACAGATTCTTTTCCTGAGAGGAAAGTTGAATAGCAAAATCTTTATGTGAACTGGATATTCAAATGAACATTGAAATGAATAGGGTAGTGAATGTAGACAAGCCCTGTGGATCACAGTATTGTGAGGGGAAGGCTTAATAGACCTCCACTTTTGTACTTTTCACAGATAAATAGAAACCTTGAAAGCATCCAGCCATTAGATCATCTCTTTCAGTTACCAAATGTATGCTAACTTTCTCCAGGTTTTAGGAAGGACATGACAAAAATGAAGCTTTAAAACACTACCCATTACTCAACTCTAGATATAATAACTCTACCAAGCTCAGGAGGGAACTATATAAATTCACTATTTTTCAATGATTGATACTTGAATTCGACATGCATGGTTTTGTGCAGACTTCGGTGTGCACATGTGTCGCCTGTCCTGCAGGAGCCGCATTGGTTGCCGATTTGTTTCCGGCTGCAATTCAAGGTGCTGGTTGTCACCTTTAAAGCCCTTCATGGCTTGAGATCAGGTTATCTGACGGACCATGTCTTGCCAGTTACATCTGCCCAACTCAGTAGAATAGGCAGCCAAGGACTGTTGCGAGTCCCATCCTCTAAGGAGGTACATCTGGTGGGACCCAGAAAAAGCACCTTCCCAAATATCCCTCCCTTTGGAATATTGTCCCTTCAGAAATTAGACTGGCCTACACTTTGACACTCTTTCATAAGGCCCTGAAGATTTGGTTTTGACAGCGGGCCTGGGGAACCCAGAGTGGGATGGAGCTCATCAAATGACGTATGTATCAGGCAGGGGGTTATTGGTTTTTTTCCTATATTGTGTGTTATTGCTTGTAAGCCACATAGAGTCACTGTGAGTGAGCAGGCAGCTACTGAATATAAATTAGGTAGGTAGGTAGGTAGGTAGGTAGGTAGGTAGGTAGGTAGATATTGATGAAAATGTAGGTGAAATGATCCTTATGCCGTTCTCTGTACCTTTTGTGCTCATTCACAAACTCAACCAATTCTTCTTCAGTATATGGCTTGTCAGGAACACGTATGGGATCATCCATAAATGGTTCATAAAAATCCACCTCATTTAGCTTTAGGCCCAATTTCTTGGCCACCTATAAGAAATGAGAAATGTTGAATTGATAAATTATTGTAATTTATTTTGCTGAAAAGTATGATATATTGTAGACTTACAATAGTAATTTCTATTTCTGAGAAATACATTTTAAATGTTTAGGATATATTATAAAACATAGAATAACAGAATTGGAAGGGACCTTGGAGGTCTTCTAGTCCAACCCCCTACTCAAACAGGAGACTTCATACCACTTCAGAAAAAAGACTGTCCAGTCTCTTCTTAAAAACCTCCAATGATGGAGCAATCATAACTTTTGAATAATGGTTGTCACTGTCCGGAAATTTCTCCTTATTTCTAGGTTGATTCTCTCCTCCTTGCTTAGTTTCCATCCATTGTTTCTTGTCTTAACAATATTGATTATTGATATTATTGATCAATATTATATGAATATTTTTCAAATGTTAAAAGTATTCCATCTGATTTTTCAGTTTAAACTCCATGTCAACAGCAAAGCTGTTTTAAAAGTTAGAAAGCAAAAATATAGTTGCACTAGCATATAATGCTCAGCATATAATTTTTATCTTATAAACAAATAAAAACAAGTTTTATATATATATATATATTTGTTATGAAACTTTATATGTTATGAAACTAGAAATAATATTTCTAAAGGCATGATGCTACAATAGCAGCTTAACTGCATGAAATAAGTTTGGTGGTGAACATACATAATATACTTTTCTTCCATTTTCTCCACAACAAAAACACATAATACTTATGAGATAGGTTTGGCTGAAAGAGAATGACAGGCCCAAGGTCACCCAACTACAGTAGCTTTCATGCCTAAGGTGGAACTAGAACTCACAGTGTCTTGGTTTTTAGACCAGCACCACTGAACAGTCATATTGATCAGTCAACAATAGTAATGTATTTGTAAAAATAATCTCTATATCCTGAGCAGTCCACTAAAAGAGGTGCAATATTTCTACTATATAAAACAGCCTATACAAAAACACAGGACTTCAGGATTCTTCTGTATTTGACTTGCAGGGGCATAACCAATTGTTATAAAGGGCATTTTGGAATTTTCCTCAACTAAAGTGAGAATCATGAATCAAGAACATATATGTTCTAGAAAATGAAAATATTGTTGAAAAAGGCTCTCTGAAATAAAAATAAAAAAGTTAAAATATTGGCTCATAATTGAATGGTCTTCATTGTCTATACATTCATATTTAGAATATGGTATATAAATGTTATGAATTTATGAATTTAGAACAGAAAGCAAATATTATAAATAGGTCTAATAGAGACCTGGGAAGGTGATCCCACAGCAGGATTATAGTAATTGAACTTTATTAACTGTGCAAAAGGAACAGAAGATCCAGAAAATGAGGGATTGCCTTATATGTTAAAAATACCTTTTCTTGCTAAAAAATCCAAACAAATTAACTTAACAATGCTGCACAAAATGAAAAAAATAAATGAAGAGAGTATTATTATTGGTATCTGCTACTGCTGCTGAACCAAAGAGAAGACATGCATTACATCTTCCAAAACAAAGTGAAGGCGATCCAGTTTTGTTTAGTGGTTAAGGCACCTGGCTAGAAGCCAGCAGATTGTGAATTCTAGTCCGATTTAAGGGATGAAAGCCAGCAGGTGACTTTGTCCCGGTCACTCTCAACTCAGCGCACCAGACAAAGTTGTACTAGGGAAAATAGTAGGAAGAAAGTGCATTGGGTATGTTTGCTGCTTTGAGTTATTCATAAAAAAATAAAGGTGGGATAAAAATAAAGTCATACTTATGGGGGACATTAATTTGCTTAATAATGATTAGAAGACAAACTCTTGCAAGTATGATCTTTCTGACCTGTCATGCTGAAAATTTTCTCCTGTAGACAATGGAGGGATGGACAAGAGAACCAGCTAGTGTTGACTTAGTCAGTAGGAAGCAGATTTGGGGAAGTGATCATGTACAGCTGAAGGTATAGTCAAACACAACCCTTGGAGTTAAACTCCCCTTCCCTTTGTTTTATTGATCTCAGCAATAAGAAGTATTTCATGAAAGAGAGTTTCAGAGGAAAAAAGAAATGGATGAGACTTCCTAGAGAAAGACATACTAAAAACAGCTGTAAATAATTCCAATGAGGGAAAGAAGAAGACAGCAGACAAAGTCAGTATGACTGCACAAAAACCTTAATGAAAATCTGAGAACAGAAGACGATCCATAGAAAACATGCCAAGAGGTCCAATAGAACCAGAATGGTCATGTTCTTTCTCCTCACCATAATTCAGTTTCTAACATAGTCCATCTACCAAAACAACCCAAACTGTACCTTTATTCTAGCATAAGGCTGACTGAATAATTCCAGATAATCAGAATCAGAAAATGCACCTAGAGCTTCAAGATTACCACTTTCTCAATTACCAGATCAGCATGGGAATCTTTGTGTCCTTACCCCTTTGTCAAATGTGGCAAAGAACCTGACATAAGGCTGGAAGTGTTCAGCTGCTTCTTCAAATGCTTTGTAATCTGAGAAGGAAGAAAAAGGAAAAAGAATCACATTTTGTTTAAATTAAGATCAATACAATACTTGGTATCACTGTAGCCCATATACTAGCTATCACTCATTGTGAAATATTGTCAAAAATATTTGTTGTTGTTGTTAGTTGCGAAGTCGTGTCCGACCCATCACAGCCCCATGGACAATGTGCATGTGATATGCACGTGCCAGAACCCAGAAGAGAGCGGCTGGCCACGCATGTGTATACACCGGACCAGCTGGCCAGTGCGTAGGTGCACAACAGGACCCAGAAGTGCAGCTGGCAATGGCGCGTGTGCCCACAGAGACGGCTCTGGGTGCCATCTTGCAGAGCCCACTCTGTACGCGGGCCGACACCAGTTGCACTTCTGGTTTTCTGTTGTGCGCATGCTTTCCATCATGCGCATGTGACCTGGACCAGCTGGCGGGACCGCATGCACGTGACGAAGCTTGGAAGTACAGCTGGCAACCACACACATGTGCACTGGCGAGCTGCTCTCTTCTGTGTTTTGGTGCTCTGGTCCGTGCCAAAAAGGTTAACCATCACTGCTCTAACCTAATGAAGAGAAGAATTAGGGATGACGTGATAGTTGTCTTCCAATACATAGGAGGCTGCCATTGAGAAGTAGGGGGTTGACTTATTCTCCAAAGTTCCTGATCTGTCAGTATCTTTCATCTAGTGGCTGCATGCCCACTTCCATCTGGTCCCTGAGTCATTCTGCTTTGGGTTCCTATTTTTATACTTGTACTGTATTTCCAATCTAGTGGAGAGAATCACACTTCAGTCTGTTTTTTCTTAATATTGCCACACAGAAAGTACCTCATTTCTAATTCAGTATATACAGAATCACAGTCTCAGAGACCTAAATAAGAGTGGAGTACAGGTAGTCCTCAACTTATGACCACAATTGAGCCAAAAATTGTGCAACTGTCCTAAATATGAACCAGATGCCAAGTATCTGAACTTTGATCACATGATCATGGGGATGCTGCAAAGGTCGTAACAGTGAAAAACGGGCATAAGTCACATTTTCCAGTGCCACTGTAACTTTGAACAGTCACTAAACTGAACTGTTGTAAGTCAAGGACTATCTGTAGCAGAGCACATTGCTTTGTAATGCAAGGAGCTGTTCAAACCTTGGATGAGTGTGTTGAGGATTGGGCAAGGACAGAAAACATATACCTACTTTGAACATCTATACTATTCTACGCAGGGCTACACACAGTGTATGTTGTAAAGAATGTGCAAATGTTTCAAGAAAGATATCAATTCATTTCCAGCAAAGAAAAATAATAATACTGCTTTCCAGCTCCCTTCAGCTTCCACCATGACTTAGAACGCACGTTCTGAATCTTCTCCTTTGAAGTAGCCAATAAGTTTGATATCCTCCTCCATGTGGTCAAAGGCTTGAAGTTCCAGTTTGCTGTTAATGATTTCTACAGGATCTTCCATCAGCTGTCAGGAAGAAAGAATTTTGACAGGAACAACTTGACACAAAGGCAGTGATGGAAAACTTCATGCTGAATCCAAGGTTAATCATGGAATGTTGTAGTCTCACTGTCTATGTCACATTACTGTTGTCACCAAAGAGAACATGAACAGAAACTTTTTAAAAACTCACTATCACAGCATAAGGGTCAGTGGCTCAGATAGCTTGTACATTTACCTTATATAATCAGAGATAAATCCACCAGTGACCAAGTTGCCCTTCAACATTTTTGTATGTTTTAAAGAGGAGGCAATTTATGTTACAAGGTAGTTTTGCCATTTAAAAAGTGGACTTGACTATCAATTTGGGGATCTATAAAAATAGACTGTAGTGGAATGGACAACCCTTGAAATACTGAGTCCTTGAAAAATTGAAATACTAGAACTTCTGTTTTAAAGATGTGAAATCAAGCGACTGAAGTTGATGTTCCTTATGAATTTATTGGTAAAATTAGTTTGGGCCCATCTAAAAGTAGAATTTTGATAATTATTCTTTATAATAGATACCATTAGTTTTGAATGGAAATAATGTTTGTTTCTTTAATTTAAAATATATGATTTGCATTCCACTATATTATTTGTGTTCCTTGGCAAAAGAACATCCCTGTAACTAGCATTAATGATAATATATTATTTCTACTGGAAAACAGGATGAACCTACATCCAATAGGAATTCAACCAAGACATCTGCTGACATTTGCCCATCAAACTCTATTATATGATCCTCCTTAAAGACATATAGGCTTCCTTCTTCATCCAAACCTAGAAAAAAGACAAAAATGCAAATAAATACATGGATCAGTGCTGCAGTCTGAGTGAAGGATAACACAAGTCACTTTTCCTACCTAAGATACAACTAAATTTTTAAGCTCACTATGGGTTCTGAACAGTGGTGGAATTCAAATAATTTAACAACTGGTTCTCTGCTCTAATGACTGGCTGGCTAGGAAGGCCTGGGTGGTCATGTGACTGGGTGGGCCAACTCAACATCACTCACGTCAAGGGCCGCCTCTCCTCTCCTCGCCTGGCCTCTCCTCACCCCTTCCCTCCCAGCCACTCCTTGCCTTGCTTGCCAGATACTTACTCTTAGGCTTATTGAAGTCAAAACTAGCACCTGCCACAATGATAAATCTGTATTTTAATCCAGGCAAAACTAAACAGAAGCAATATAAGAATAATTGAGAATATTTTACCTGAAATGGCATTAAGTTTGTGGGGAAAGGCAATAGAATGCAATTGAATGGAAGACAGGAATTCCGAGAGAGCAAATGGTCATCAAGGACAAAGGAGAGACTGGTTTGGTAAATATTTATAAGCTTTTTGTGAACTCCCTCATGTTAATTTTTTGTTAAGGTTGGGCTAGTAATCTGGAGGGGGAGTTAAGGTGGAATCTGAAAGTTGTTTAAACTTTTAAAATAAAGACTATACATTGCAGGCAGTTCTATATAACTGCTGGCTTTAGTTTCTGACAGACTATAAAACTAACAGGCACTCATTTCTGCTTAATTTGCAAATAATCCTGTATGTACATGCAGAGTCAGTAGAGACAGCAGAGGCCACAGAATTCTATTTATGTTGTGCATTCATTCTCTTTTCAATTTTTTAATCCTGCTTTATGATTCTTACAAATAATTCAAGACAGTCAACATATCTAATATGTCATCCTCCTCCTGTTTTCCCTACAACAACTCTTTGAGGTGGGCTAGGCTGAGAGTCACCCACTGGCTTTGTACCTAAGGCAGGCGAGGGCTAGAACTGATCTCCTGGCTTCTAACCTGATGCCTTAACCACTAGACTAGACTATCTGGAACGAGCTCCCTGTTGAGATCCGGATCCTTACTACCCTCCCGGCCTTCCGCAAAGCCACCAAGTCCTGACTGTTCCAGCAGGCTGGGGGGAGCTGAGAAGCATCTACCTCCACGGAAATTGTGAATGTTGGTTTTGTTTTTAATATGTTGTCTTTGTCTCGTTCCCCCCTTTCCCTTGTCTTTTGTGAGCCGCCTGGAGTCCTCCGGGAGTGGGCGGCATACAAGACAAATAAATAAATAAATAAATAAATAAATAAAT
This sequence comes from Thamnophis sirtalis, assembly GCF_051295495.1. Taxonomy (NCBI): domain Eukaryota; kingdom Metazoa; phylum Chordata; class Lepidosauria; order Squamata; family Natricidae; genus Thamnophis; species Thamnophis sirtalis. The sequence goes on along the minus strand of NW_028261385.1, from coordinate 110,584,707 downwards.
AAATAAATAAATAAATAAATAAATAAATAAATAAATAAATAAATAATAAATAAATTAATAAATAAATAAATAAATAAATAAATAAATAAATAAATAAATAAATAATAAATAAATAAATAAATAAATAAATAAATAAATAAATATCGTACCCAATGTGGGTCTGATCCTGGTGCCAAGGCCAATGAGGGACACTAGACATGAGGTGCAGGTTTTTATTGCTTTTTATTAGAGTACCCCAAAGAAAAGGGCTCTTGGCCAAAATGCCAAGAGCCAAGAACAAAGGATTAAGAAAGCTTTATACATTTTCACTAAAGGAGAAGGCGGGACAAGGCAGGATAATAAGAAATATCATCTAATAAACATTTTAGTAATCTAGCTGTCCCTATTCCTAAGCCTTGGCTAATTGATGCTCCAGGAGCTATCTAATACACATTCTATTTGCTCCAGGCCATCTCTGTTCCTAACTTCTGACTGAGGTCTGCAAGATGCCTAACTCTTTGTTACTTTTATCAGCTTTCTAACTACCCAGGATTGTTACAAGCTTTACACATGCATATTTCCTGTGAATAAGCATTCTTTGTTCTTGCCAGACAGACCCCACAATTACAGGCTTCATGATTAACGTTCAAGTGTGTACCATGACCTTGCTTTATTTTAGCAGACAGCCCATCAAGACCATACTGGCTTTATAAACTTTCTTTTATAGTTTGCCTTTTTATCATTATATCTCGGAATAATCAAATCAAACAAATAATAATAATAAAAACAAAAAATACACAAGAGAAACAGAACAAGTAGATGATAGTATGATAGAAAATCCTTTTGCACACATGTATTCTGCTTTTTAAAACTAAACACTGGCTTAGTTTGGGTCATGAAAACAAGGTGCTGGAATTTCTCACCCCCTTTAAGAATGAAAAATGGATTATACTTACCTAGTTTTTTTGCAAGCTTTGCATCTTTCTTAGAATCCAGTAATCCAAAAGCAATGCCTTTCTCCTCTAGGACCTGTGCAGCAAGCTATAGAAAGACCCAGAAAAGTCATAAGGCCAGAAGGACTGTGGAAGGGTCTAGAACAGTGGTTCTCAACCTGTGGGTTGGGATCCCTTTGGAGGTCGAACAACCCTTTCACAGGGGTCACCTAAGACCATCGGAAAACACATATTTTCGATGGTCTTAGGAACCGAGAAACCAATTTTATGGTTGGGGGTCAACTGTATTAAAGGGTCGCGGCATTGGAAAGGTTGAGAACCATTGGTCTAGAACAATAAGGAGTAGAGGTATGTCTCAAATGAATGCAGTCCCAACCTCCATTCCACTCTATAAGAACCCTCACTCCAGAATTACACCCTCCCAGTATTAACCCATAAATATAAACACATAGACTTAGGTTGCTTGAGGATTTTTGGAAGGTCCTTTGTTTCCAGTTCTATATTAATTCATTTCCTTCTTTGTCTATTTCCCAAAACTATTCTATACCAGTTTTGAGAGTTTTCAGAAGAACAACTCCTAACATTAGGAGTATTCAGTGTGGTGCTCACAGAGGCCACCCGACCTGATATTAGAAATAATCAACTATTTCATTTTTTAAAAGAACAATTAGCATTTTTAAAATTTAGACATATAAAATAGGAAGCCAGCATGCTATAAAATGTGAGTCTGGAAAGGAATGTTTTATGTGTGTCCACAATCATGTCACCTCTTTTGAGATCATTTGTGACATGATCTCAAAATGTCAGATCTGACAATCAGCTCTAAAGATAGGAGAGCCATGCTGTAGACACTATCAAACAGCTGATTAATTAAAGTATTTTAGGTGTGATTTCAAACCCGCTTCCTAAACCAGCAAGATAACTTTTGTCAACCTGGCCATCATCGCTATTCTTTAAGCTTGCTGCCAGCTGCTATGGAAATGGTGAGGCAGCGAGCAATAGGTATTTGGGAGAAGAAGTGTGCAGGTGGTGTGAGAGCAGAACTGCTGAGAACTATGGGGAGGACTGGACTCACAGAGGTCAACTTGACTTGTTTAACATCTTCAAGACCAGCCATTCTGGGAGTGGCATGCATGAGGGCAGGGCAGAGCACCTGAACCAGAAACATTCCCAAAATAGTTTCCTGGCCTATGATTGCACTCTGTCTGCCTGAGTACTAGTGGGTGAGCTCTGGGCTCTGGGATGGTTTTTAATTTATCTTTTTCATGCATGTTTGCTTCAGACGTTGCCTGACTTTTGCTGCATTCAGTTCTTTCTTAGTAAAAGTATCTTTTTTCTGAATCTATGGAATCAAAGGTTTCCTTTCCTAGGAATTGATAGGAGGCAGCTCTGACATCTATATTATATAAACTGTTTCTAAATTTTGAATAACACTAATTCTAGCACATTGTAATGCTCTTCTCACAGCAGTTCTGGAGGGCTGAAACAAAAAGTCCCATTGTAGCTCTTTGGACAAGGGTCCATTGAAACCACAGCTCATATCCTATGATATTGTTCCCTTTATAAGGATTCATGGACTCATTTTATTTGTTCTTACTTGGTAAAATATGCAGGAAGTTCTGTTCTCTTTTATTTACAACTATTACTATCATATCAGTATGGTATAGTTTCTTCGAATGTACTAAATTCTGCTCTACTGTCTGTAAAATTAGGCAGACTTGGCCATCTATCAATGATCCCACCACTAACAATAATGTACTATTAAGTCTTATTCTGCTCTATTTTTTATTTTATTTTAACATTTTGGTGTTTAACTCTGGTCTGCAACCATAATAAAAAGTTGATGGAGCTGTTCTCGTAGCTACCTTACATTGCTGATTTATGCTCAGTTTGTGTCAATATTCACAGCAAAGTTCCTCTCATATGTAATGTTTTCACGCAATGACTGCTGTATCTTATACATATGTCCTAATTCTTTTCTCCTTGAATGAAATTTTACATTTTTCCCTTTTAAAGGCTATTTTGCAATTCAGATTATTTTACAGCACAAAGCAAAGATTTTTAGGGTTTAAGAGTCTTCAGTTTACAAATGCCTTTCCTTAAAATGAAAAAAAAATGTATAAGAAACATCTAAACGAAGACACCATCCACAAAACTACCATAAGTACTTAACACAAGCACTGTAAAAGGTTTATCTGGAAACAGCAGTACTTTTCCTTGTCTTTGCATTGAATTGTGTCATTATATCTGAGCTGAGAGATTTCCTCTCAACAAAAATAGGACACAAACCCTTTGGGAAACAGTGACACTGCCAACCAGCATTTCCATTTTATGGTGACCTATTATGTGTAAAAAGAAGAAAACTGTGGTCCTGAAGGCCACTTTGGTAACAATGAAAACTCTAGCGGTACAAAGTCCGGTACAAAGACATACATACAAAGTCCTTTCCCATACATATCTCCTTAGTATTATTGAAATATCATACAGCAGCTTAGCTCCTGTTGAAGTGCTGTTGCTTTAAAACTATGCTATAAATAACCTGAATGCAGGGAAGTACCAGGAGATTAAAGGGGGTAAGAAACATCAAACTTAATTTCTCTCTACTGCTATTGAATTGGTCCAGACTTGCTTTCATAGGCAGGAATCCAAGCTTTTACTAAAATGTTAGTAATACACTCGGGAAGAGAACACTTAATATACATACATACATACATACATACATACATACATACATACATACATACATTATTCCAGAAAGACATAATAGTATAGGTAGGGAACTCATTGCCTAGAGAACTGCATGCCCTCAATTATACTACATCAAATGAAATGTGTGAGAGAATGTATGACCTATTATGTTTTAGGCTTTGTTTTAACAGTATGTATGAAAGGTTATGAAAGTATTGTGAGGTTACTGCCATATAATGGTCTATATTTTTAGAACGGAAAGAACTCTGCAACACAGATATAAATATCTGTTCAAACCATTTGAAGGTCACGCACCATTCTGATTTACTGCCTTAGTTTTGCCATGAGATGAATAAACCATATATTAAAGATTTTTATCCACCCTGGGGGTGGGGTGGGGGGTGTTCCCCCATTCCATGGCAAAACCACTGAAAATAGTCAAGGCGTTTGTCTCCTTTGTTCATTTTTTCCTACCTGCATTAAGTACTTGAAGCCTTGGCACGCCACTTTCCATGCATTTTTACAGGGGGGTTTTAAAGACAGTTTGGAAAATGAACTTGTGAAACACCCTTTAGAACTATGGATGAAAACAAAGTTTAATACAAGGTCTATTTGCACACCAAGATAAATTTCCTGAGAAAAGGTTTACTGGATCTATTGTGGATGGAGATGTAATATAATCTGATTCCTAGAGTCCCTTCCTCATGACTACATTATCGTATATCCTTCCGATTCTTGAGTCAGCATAAAAGCATGCTAATGTAATTTGAAATGCCTTGATGAGTAACCCTATTTTCCTCTAAAATGAGGCAAAAACTGGGTTATTCCTAATAAAATTAGACAAATCTATAAACACATGCCTTAATTTGTCCTGTATTAAATGTACAAAGACAGCACTAGGCTTCTATACTGCTCCTGAGGCAAAATACAACATTAACATGCCTAGAACGAAGAACCCCAAGTCAATGGGAGAGGGAATCACAGTGTTGAAGCAGACTTTATGGAATAGGAAATCCAAGACTTTATTCACTACGGTTATGAATAATCTTGTCAACTATTGTGAGCAGATTAAAGAGACATTGTGTTCAACATTGTGATCAACAAAACTAGCACAATGAACCTAACCTTCAATTACAGCAGCCTTTTTGATAAACATTAGCAGTTAATTTGTGTTAATTAAGGAGACAACGTGCCTGTTATTTTTTTCTGCCTGAAGTTATTTTAATAAAGCTATTGCACAATTCAGAAATTATTTTGTGCATCATGCCTGATGATTAACAATGAAATCCAATTTATGGCAACAGAGTTTTATTCGTTCCAGTTTTCTATAACTTTCATTGTGTTATTGTTCAGTATCCTTAACAAATAACATGCTAGAAAAACACTTCAGATTGCAAACAACTTTTTGAAAGAAAAAAATACTTAAAATATAGGTCACTATCATTCATAACTATTAAACAACCCAGAAGAAAGCCTAAAGAACAATCGAATTCTGTTAATCTAATCTTGCTTTATCTAATTAAGAAAGAAGTTATGCGTACTTTTCTGGCTTTACACTATTTACAGAAAAAAAATTATTTATCTTGATGGAGGAAAAATGGAGTTTAACTGATATAATAACAATAAGCTCTTCAAATCATATTCTGTGAGACTAAAGTTAGAATACTCAAGAGAAACTACATTTTATTTCAATTTTGGAAAAGACACTGCTTGTACAACTATTGAGTGTATCTAAAAATCTAAGAAATGTGGTCTCTTCCATCTTAGAAGACAGACTTGTATGAGTGTGACAAATGGAACTAGTATGCAGATAGGTCTGTTGCATTATTGTAATTAAGATCTATTCTATACCCTGCCCTCATTGGCAATTTAGCACATTTCATCATGCCTTGGCAACCCTTTTGGTTACACATTATCTTCATTTCATCCCAATCTTATGTTGTCACTAAAACCACATATACTGTATGTTACCATGGCACAAATATGCCCCAGTGTCAGCCTCTCTTTCGCTATTTGCTTTTGGCTGCCATTGAAATGGGGAGGGGAGGCCTGGTATTTGGGAAGGGAAGCTTTAAGTACAGGAGAGATTGTAAAAAGGGAGTTTTGTTCTCACCATCTACTGCGCATGCTGGAGACTAGTGCTTGGTGTTGGTCAAGGCCAACCATCCTGCATACCAACCTGATGATGCTCCTTGAAGATGGAACTCACATGACACCTAAGTGATTTGCAGATTGGACAGTGGGATGAGGGTTACCAGGGGGAGGGGGTTGGGTCACATATTGATATGTATGATTTCACGCGCTTTTGCCTCAGATCTTGCTCACCCACGTAACACCTATCCTCCGCGAGCTGCACTGGCTGCCTGTTGATCTCCGGGTGCGATTCAAGGTGCTACTTACCACCTATAAAGCCCTATATGGTACTGGACCTGGGTACTTGAGAGACCGCCTACTGCCAATTACCTCCACTAGACCGATACGATCGTATAGATTAGGCCTCCTCCGAATTCCATCATCCAGCCAGTGTAGACTGGCAACTACCTGGAGGAGAGCCTTCTCGGTGGCTGCTCCGACCCTCTGGAACGAACTCCCCGTGGAGATTCAGACCCTCACCACCCTCCAGTCCTTCCGCGCCGCCCTAAAGATCTGGCTGTCCCGGCTGGCCTGGGGTTAAGATTCTGACCCCACTCGAATTGTGTGACTGTTGTGTTTCTTTTAATATGTTGTATTGTCCTTATGTTGGAAATTGTTTGTCCTCCCCCCCCCCCTTTTTGAACTGTGAGCCGCCCTGAGTCCCCCCAGGGAAAAGGGCGGCATACAAATAAAGGGGAGAAAAATGAAAGCCAAGGTAAGAGTTGTTACCATGGCGCTGGAGAACAAGGCAGCGGCATGGATGGTTGCCCTGCATAACGATGACTCCCCCCTACTGAGAGACTATAATAGGTTTATAGTCACCCTGAGGAAACGCTTTGATGATCCGCTCATGGAGTGGAAGGCCAGAACCAGAATGAAAACCCTTACCTAGGGGAAGAACCCAGTGGCTGATTATATACAAGAGTTTTGTGAATTGTCCGTTTATATGCGGGGTTGGTCGGAAGAGGCTTTAATGGACAGTTTCATGGATGGCTTAAACAAAGATATATACCAGAACTGTGTAAACAGGGGGGGGGGCGTAACTTGTAACTCTGGTACGAATTGGCAGCAGACATGGAGATAGATCTAGCCACAGACAAGTACCACCAAGACAGTGAGAAAGAGAAAGCTGCCCCTCCCAACCCCCCTCAAGGAGCTCCGAAAGGAGGGAAAAGTTGGTCTACAAGCAAGCCCCGATCTATCACCTGGTTCCGTTGCGGAAAGGAGGGGCACCAGGCAGCAAATTGCCGCTCCAAGATTGACCCAAAGCCCCCTGCCAGGGGGGAGATAAAACCAGACAAACAACCTGGAAAGAGAAGGGACACTGCCATGAAAGGGGTAGAACCTGCTGTGCAATTTCCTCCCATTCCAAGAGAAGAAGAACCATCCTCCTCATCGGGGGAAAGTGAAACCGAATCTGATGATGACCGTCTGGTAAGTTCCCGATCGGGCTCAATGACCATCCCAGTAGAAGTTAAAGTGCCCTCTACTGGAGTCCAAGCAAAAAGATTCAGGATGCACACATTGCATCATTAGCCCAGAAGTCGTGGAAAAACTGGGCTTGAAACTGAGAACTTTGAAAGTCCCCATTGCTTTTTGCCAGCTAGATGGGCCTATAGATGGGGGGGCTCCTGCCCATTTTGTGACTGAACCAATAGACATGTGGATGGGAGATCACCAGGAAACATTAAGTTTCATTGTGGTGCCAGGAATGGACCGGCCTCTCATATTGGGCTTACCCTGGTTACGTAAATGGAACCCACACATCAACTGGAAGAAAGGGTGGTTGCGCATCCGATCTGCTAAACCCCCTGAGGGAGAAGGGAGGGTTTCCAATATTACCAACACTGAACCTAACCTAGCAGCCGTGGTGCAAGAAAAAATTGAGGGGGAGGAGAAAATCCCAAAAGAATATTGGGACCTAAGGGACGTTTTTAGTGAAAAATCCTCTGATAAATTATCCCCTCACCGCGCAACGGATTGCAGCATTGATATCCTCCCAGGGGTAAAACTTCCAAAACCCCAGATTTACTCAATGACCCCACACGAAATGGAGGAATTACAGAAGTTTATTGACAAAAATTTAAAAAGGGGGTTTATTGAACCTGCTAGGCCACGTGTGGCTGCCCCAGTGTTGTTCAGAGAAAAGAAAGATGCTCCTTTCGTCCCTGTGTTAATTACAAGAATCTTAATACTGTATACATGGGAAATGTTTACCCCCTCCCTCTGATGGAGGGTATGTTGGCCCAATTGGGTAAAGGAAAGATCTTCACAAAATTGGACCTAAGAGAGGCCTACTACAGAGTCAGAATCAAAGAGGGAGATGAATGGAAAACTGCTTTCCACTGTCCACTTGGGTGTTTTCAATTCAGAGTACTCCCATTTGGCCTACAGGGGGCGACAGCTGTTTTCATACAATTAATAAATGAAGTTTTACATGAACACCTGTACAAAGGCGTGATGGTCTACCTTGATGACATCCTTATCTACACGGAAACATGTGATGAACACGTGACGTTAGTATGATCAGTACTCTAGAAACTCCGGGCCGCAGAATTTTATGCCAAATTGTCTAAATGTGAATTTCATCAAGAAAAAATTGATTACTTGGGCTACCGCATCGCCCACAACGGCATTGAGATGGACCCAGTGAAAGTCCAGGCTTTATCTTTAAGGTTACTTCTGTCTACAATTTCTTTTCTTTCTTTTCCAGATCTGACAGTGGCTCCAGGTTTTAGGCTATTCATCTCAATTGAGTCCCACTTTCCAAAGAGGTTATTTCAGGGGAGATTCCACAGCAAACATTAGAAAATTCTTACCCAGATCAAGTACACTATTACAGGATCTTTTCTTTCTTCTCTTATATTTCAGCTGTCACAGCTTCGGTTCAGCCATAATGGCCGTCTTCTCTTCCCTGGTTAAAGGGGCTTTCTTCAGGTCAAACGGGGAGACTGCGCTCTCCTCATGACTACCGAAGCATCCCCTCTATCTTCATCACCCCTACAGGATGACTTTTGGCCCTGTAGAGCCCCCTGGCTTGAGGAAATTGGCGGGACTTCATGGAGCTCTGCTAATCCGCACTGCTTCGCTGTGACATCAGCTGCCAATTCTATACAGATGTCATGATAATGTTCATTCATAATTTTCAAAGAGAACCTTGACATCTAACGTTGTGGGCTGTCCATGGTGTGTCTGCAGGTGGCTGGTAAAGCCTATATAGGCACAGAATGTTCTGCCACATGTCAGGCAGACATGTGTGGGCACCACTATTGCAGCATTTACAGCTCTGGCTTTGCAGAGTGCTCACTTTGCTTGTGCTATGGTTATCTCTCTGTCTTCAAATGCCTGGCAGCCTTGGTAGATCAACATGCGCCATGTGGATCGATCTTCTGCCAGGGTTTCCCAGGAGGTGGTATCGAGAGGCTTTCAGTGTGTCTTTATATTACTTCCTTTGGCAAATCAAGGGCAAATCAAATAGTTCAGGGAGCAAAAGATACAGGTAATTAAGCCAGAATGGCATAAGGAATGCAAGTACTCTTGGCAAGTTCAAACGTCAGCACGCAACACTTCAGGAACTCAGTATTTGTTCCCAAAAAGTGCCCCTCCCCACAGCATCTCCTTAAGTCTCATTCCCCAGGTGTGCCTGGTGAAGATAGGTGGGACACTTTCCTCATGAGTAGCCTGCTCAGTCTGCGCTGATCATGCCTTCCCTGCACTCTCCAAGCCCTTAGATCAGGAGGGGGTGGTCCTTGCTCCTCCTCATCTGAGCTCTGTCTCTCATGTTCATCCTGCCTCTGTTCCTCCCTGCCTGCAGGCCTTACTAATTCCAAAAAGCCTTGCCTGGACTGACTGCCCTTCCCCAGTTTCCTCCAAGGCCAACAAAGCTGCCCTCTCAATCGCTATCAGTTCTTGTTCCAGTTCATCTTCCCCTGCAGATTCAGATTCTGACGGGGGCATGACAGTAGAGCTTGCCTTGGCAATTCTGAAGTTGACCTCAATGTCAATTGTCACTGCATGGGAGAGAGTGCTGCCACTGCTTGCAGCTTTTGTTCCTTTACTGTGATGATGGGCTCTTTACGTTGGGCATTCGGGGCTGGCTGATGCATCACTTCGGTCTTCTTTGTGTTGTTGAGGAGGCCAAAGTTGTCACATGCTGCTGGGAATTTGTCCAGGCTGGCTTGCATTTCCTGTTCTGATCTGGGCATACAGGGGATAGTCATCAACAAAAAGGAGGTCTCAGAGCACAGTCTCCTTTATCTTGGTGACAGCCTGGAGTCTTTGCAGGCTGAACAGTTTTTCATCAGTCCTGTATCTTAGACTGACTCCCAAGGAACTGTTCTGAAAGGCATCTGACAGCATGGCTGAATCATTATGCTGAAAAGGGTCAATGCAAGCATGCATCCTTGCTTGATGCCGTTTGTGATGGGAAAGGCTTCTGAAGCTTCTCTGTTGTCCAGAAAATGAGCTGTCATGCCGTTGTGGAACTGACATACCAGGATGAATCTATCAGGGCACCCAAACTTTGACATGATACAACACAGAACTTCGCAACTGACAGTGTCAAAAGCCTTGGTGAGATCCACAAAGGTGGTGTACAATTCATAATTCTGCTCTTGACACGTCTCTTGGAGCTGTTAGGCTGTGAAGATCATGTCCACAGTGTCACGCTCTTTGCAGAAACACCACTGTGTCTCAGGTAATAAACCCCGTTCCAGGGCTGGATGCAGCCCACAGGCCTTGAGTTTGACACCCCCGTCATAGATGAAAAGAGACACAGAAAAACAATGAAAGTTTTCAAAAAAATCTCCAAACTCAGAATTGAAGTTTCCAAACTTGAACTGATAAAGGATGGCAATGGACAGAGAGTAACTAATTAAAAGATCAAACAAAGATGTACAGACTATACCAAAATTATGTACAACTCTGTCTACATCTCAGATACTTTAAAAAAAATTCTTATTTACAACAACCCAAGATTAAGTTAGATTAGTACTCCAGTCATTACTAAACTGGATTGGAAATGAATTGATAGGGAATCCCCCCCAAAATATAGCAAGCAACAACAACAACAAAAACAGTAAAAATTCAAACCAAACTATCCAGTAAATTTGATCACTTAATGATCAACAAATCAAAATATACAATTAATGTCAAGCTAAAAAGATTTAATAGAAATATCATGTAATAGCTTTAATTTGACTTGCTAATTTCATGCAATGTGATTTGGAACCCTCCATGGGGACACAGTATCATAGAATCATAGGGCTGAAAGAGATCATAGAGTGGAATAGAAAAGCATGGAGAGGAGCATTATTGATAGACTCAATTACAGCATCAATGCACAATTGCAATATTGGAAAACCTGAAGGGCCTGTATATGTGATCACTAAGATCTAACTGTTAATTTATTCCTACAATCAATCAAATTCTATTAATTTTCTAGCAAATGCTCATTCTTAAGTGAAATTTACAAGTTCAATTTCTCAGTGAGTTGCAAAAGCACAACAAGCTAGTTTCATAGAATCAGAGGGTTGGAAGAGACCTTGGAGGTCATTTAGTCTAACCCCATGCCCCAAGGTAAGAAACCTTATTCCATTCAAGACCAATGGCTGTCCAATCTTTTCTTGAAGACCTCCAGCAATGGAGCATTCCCAACTCCAGGAAGCAAGCGGTTCCATTTATTAATTACTAGCTAGATATCCGTGCTTCGCTACGAAACTATGTGATCGGGTTTGATAAATTGACACTTAAAGCGGGCGCGAAGTGAATCAGTACAAACGCCGGTAGGAACCCACCCCTGGTTTGTAGGCTTTACAGTTCTGGAGATTTCGTGATGATTGAGTGGATTTGGCTTATATATATATATAGATTCCTATTATCAGGAAATTTCTCCTTAGTTCCAGATTGGATCTTTCTTTAATGAGCTCCCACCCACTGCGTCCTACCTTCAGGTGGAATGGAGAATAAGTTGACCCCCTCTTCTCTGTAACAGCTCCTCAAGTAGTGATAGATAGTTAACCCTAATCCTTAACTGTTCTTCATACAGTTTAGCCTCCAGACCCCTTATTATCTTTGTTGCTATTCTCTGTACTCTTTCTAAAGCCTTAGCAGCATCTTTTCTGTATTATGATGACTAGAATTGGACCCAATTGGACCAAGTGTGGCCTCACTAGTGCAATACAGACAATACTATATCACTTCTCATGATCTTGATGTTGTCCTTCTATTGCACAGCCTAGGATTGCATTGACTTTTTTTTTTGGCATCTGCTGCACACTGCTGGCACATGCCTAAATGTTTGTCTGCCAGGACATCTAAATTCCTCTCACAGTTGTTGTTGAGCCAACAACTGCCTGTACATGTGCATTTGGTTTTTCCTGCCGAACTGCAGGAAATTCACAAATTCTGATAAAATTGCCAGCTTGGTGTTCTTCACTTGCATATGCAAGTGTGCACCTTTACGTATGATTATTTTAAATTTCAATAGAAACATACTGTATGAAAAAAAAATCCACATGTGAATTGTGACCTTGTACAGTTTTCCTCATTTACATTATTTGCATGATAAAATAAACAAAGGAGCTATTTTTTCATTTTATATTTGATGACTGAAAAATGGTTAGCTTAAACTATTATTTCAACAGACACCAGCATTTATCTCCCTGAGTCTAAACACAAAACATCCCTTTTATATTAATACGGGGGGGGGGATCTCTCCAGTGGTTCCATTTTGTTAGATAATAACAAAGGTGGAGAGGAGTATATATAAAGGAGGGTATTTCAAAATTCTATCTTTCTGCAGGACAATGCCTCCCCACTATATCTCAGGTATACTATTTACCTAATTTAAAAAAATGTTATTATTCCAATATACTTTTGCAAATAAGAGTCAATTATCAGGTCGATCTCTATAACATTTCATGAAGAAGGTGTTAGTTGTTGCACAATAAAAGGTTCATGTGAATAACATGAGCTATGGATCTTGAAATTCCAATGAAAATATTTTTATTAGTACTATTTTCTAGAACAGTGTTTCTCAACCTTGTCAACTTGAAGATGTCTGGACTTCAACTCCCAGAATTTCCCAGCCAGTTGGCTGGGGAATTCTGGGAGTTGAAGTCCAGACATCTTCAAGTTGACAAGGTTGAGAAACATTGTTCTAGAAGGATAAATTTTTGGCCTTTGGACCAATCCCTCTATCTCAGTCCTAGGAAGAAGGTAATATCAAAGTACTTTCCAAAAGCTTGCTAAGAAAACTCTTGGGACTTGTCCAAGCTGTCACTAGAAGTCAAGACTGACTTGAGGGCATCTACTCTTACAGTTATCATGTATCATTGCAAAACCTCTGATTTTACTTTCTTTTAGCATTTCCATAACAGGCCTTGGCAATAAAGCTTAAAAAGAAGTCCAAAGTTCACCATGATCCCCTTTAAATTTAGAAAGCTGAAACACTTTGCTTAAGGTCACTAAAATTAGGAACACTCTGTCCAAATAAAAATATGATCCAGCCAGGTCATATGAAACCTTTTGTGAGATGCTCCAAGAGACAATCAGCATTCAAACCAGTCCACCACCACTGTATATGTCACATTCCCACAGCATGAGATGAAAATTCTTTCTCTTGTTGATGAAGTAACCAGATAAGATAAGATGTAGGTGTCCTACGGAAAACTAGCAGTCATGGCTGCCTCCCAATGAACAACAATTAAAAAATGGAATATGAATATGTTGCTCCACCAATCCACTGTACAGAAAATATAGTGACTTGCCACAAGGAATGAAAACACCTTAATCACTAACATTATATCTCTTAGTCATAATGATTTTGTGTATTTTACTACTCCATTATTTTATCATCTGTTAATCAATGCATTTAGTTGGAGGACTCAGGGAGCTACGGATAGGCAGTTATTTTGTTCTATTCTCCCTAGCAGATTTTCTTTGATAAGGGGGAAAAAAACAGAACCATTTGGAGGAACATCAAAAAAGCTCCAAATGAACAACATTGCTATTTGGATGCAAGCACCTGTGCCTATACAAAGGTTTTATTAACATGATCAATTTCAGTCCCCATAGCGTCATCTCTAAGAACCGGAAATGCCAAGAACAAGGAATAAAGAATACCACTGTGGATCAAGTTTCTGCAGATTCTTCAGGAACAAAATCCCTCACTCTCCTCAAACACAAAAGAAAAGGGTAAAGAAGAAGAAAAATATTCAGTAGCCTGATTCTATATATTTGTTACTGAAGAAAAGTAAGAAATGAAACAAAATTCATGTCAGTTTCAGCTGTTTTCATTTCATCTGGATTGCTGGGGGAACCCACATAGGGTTAGCTCTTAAAGGACCTAAATCTCAGGAGCCAGAAAGAAGGATACGTGACCCATCAAAAGCGCGCACGACAAAAGCGCGCTGACAAAACTGTGTCGCTAAAACCGCGATGTCATCAACGCACCGACAACAGCGCGGCAACAACAGCGTGGAGACAGAAGGGCGCTTTACAACAGTGCGTCAACAGAAAGCCGATTTAATTTAAGGTAAGGGTTAGGTTTAGGGTTAGGTTTAGCGTTACGTTTAGGGTTAGGGTTAGCGTTACGTTTAGGGTTAGGGTTACGTTTAGGGTTAGGATTAGCGTTACGTTTAGGGTTAGGTCTAGATTTAGGGTTAGGTTTAGTTTTACAGCGCGCTTCTGTCGCTGGAGCGCTTTAGAGTGCATGGTTTTATCACCACGGTTTAGTCAGGCGCGGTTTTGTCATTCGCCCTTTTGTCGGTGAACCGAAGGATAAAGCAAACATTCCTCCCAAAGGGACAATATTGCTTAAACAACAAAACAAAAAGAACCTCTAGCTTCTCAGTAGTTTCAACTATACAATGCAGCTGAACACACAACTGCATGACAAAATAATTCTATGTTCTATGCCACTGTCGAGCATTCCTCATCTCTTTCTGCCCTTCCATTGGCCAAAACTCTCTGAAGCTGTCCAATGGGGGCAAATGGGAGATTAAATGGCAATTAGCTGGTATGCTGCCCCTTCGTTGTTCTTCCTTTGCCAAATTTATTCTTAGTAATAAAGTAGAAAAAAGTGAGCTGAACAAGGCAAATGGTCAACCCCATCCCCAGCACTGTGCTGATAAACCAACCACTCAGAGCACCCTGTAAGTGATGAAGGAATGATAGTAATGAATGCTTTGTTTCAGAAGGGGGGAGGGAGGGAAAGGGAGAGAGGGGGGTAGCTAAGTAGCTAGGTAGCTCGGTAGGTATTCAGCAGGTTCTGACCAGTTCTGGAGAACTGGTAGTCAAAACTTTGAGTAGTTCGGAAAACCGGTAAATACCACCTCTGACTGGTCCTGCCTCGATCTATTCTCTGCCTCTCAAATCCGATCGGGAGGGAATGTAGATTTTGCAATATCCTTCCCCTGGAGTGGGGTGGGAATGGAGATTTTACAGTATCCTTCACCTGTCGCACCCACCAAGCCATGCCCACCAAGCCACACCCACAGAACCGGTAGCAAAAAAAATTTTTGATCCCACCACTGAATAGAACATATCACAGATGGGGGTAAAATTGTAGCAAAGTGGAATGATGATGAAGAAAGTCATGTCAGCCAATGACCACAGAAGCATCTTCAGATAATGCTGGCTCCCTCAGCTAGGAAACAGAAATGAGCACCATCCCCTAGAGTCAGACGTGATTGGATAGGGGAAACCTTTACCTTTTTTTAATGCTTAGAACAGGACTGCTATAAGTGTGTCCCTATTATCAATAATGACACATTGGAGGTTATCCAGATATGAGAAGCAAAAACCTATTCTCAAGAGCAGATAGTATCTATCAGCAGGTTAGTAAATTCTGTTTGATCAATAGCTGTAAAGTAAATAATTATGCAAAACTTTGAATTTTGTTTTCTTGCTTCCTTTTTTGATGGGTCAGACAAAGCTCAGAGATAAATTGTGACTATTTAAGGTGTGCCACCAATATGCTATTGTAATTTCTGAGAATTTTGCACATATTGGTCATGATCATGAAAGGTGTTCCCAACCCAGATACCTTTTATTTTTGTTTTTATGTTGCCTTACTGGCAAAGTGATGGCCACAGTATCACTTCTTCTCAGGTGATAAAGAAACCACCAAATCACAGAGATAGATCACAGATGCTGTATATTCTCTCATTCTGAATATTTTCTCTTTGCTCTGGATATTATTGCTGATAATGAGAGACGTTGAAGAAGTGACTTCTTCCATATGCATTGTGATTTCTCACGCTGCCTTAGCAATATAGGAAAAAGTTGCTGTATAGTTGTTCCTCTGCTGCCAGAACCTAACCTTTAAAGGTGAATAATTGTGTCAATGAAGCTTTTGGGTAGCTAGGCACTGACACAGATATTGTCAATAGGTACTTCTCTTATATAAGTGATAGTGAACCATAAGCTGCCCTCATCACCTCAAGTCTTTATTACTGTAATGCGCTCTACATGGGGCTGAAGAGTGTTCGGAGACTACAGTTGGTCCAGAATGTAGCCGCGCGAGCGATATCGGGTGTACCTAGATGCACCCATGTTACACCCATCCTCCGAGAGCTGCACTGGCTCCCTATTGGTCTCCGATCGCGCTTCAAGGTGCTAGTCATTACTTTTAAAGCCCTACATGGCTTAGGACCTGGCTGAGAGACCGCCTCTTGCCACATACCTCCCAATGACCAATAAGATCTCACAGGTTGGGCCTCCTCCGGGTTCCATCGGCCGGACAATGCCGGCTGGCGGCCCCTCGAGGGAGGGCCTTCTCTGTAGCTGCTCTGGCCCTGTGGAACGATCTACCCATAGAGATCCGGACCATTTCCACTCTCTCGGCCTTCCAAAAAGCCACTAAAACCTGGCTGTTCCGGCAGGCCTGGGGCTGCTGAACAATGTCCAGCCCCATCTAGACAGAATGAATGGTGTGTTATTTTTAATAACTGTATCTTTTTATTCCTGATTTTTAACTTTTTTTATCTTGTTTCTGTAAGCCGCCCAGAGTCCTACAGGATTGGGCGGCATACAAATTTATTAAATTTCAAATTTCAATTTCAAGCTGGCTTTCTTTCTGGATAGTAACCATCTCATATATCGTTAGCTTTAGATTCTGTGAATAACTGCACAAAATTATCTAACCATATAAGACTCTAGTATCACATCTTACAAAATCTAGAAGGCATTGTGCTCAAATGAGACCGAACTATGAGTTTTAGCTATAGAGTACAGGATTTTGAGGAGATGCTTACAAGACAATATTGTGGGGTGGTTCTAAGTACTTGCTTATTCTCAAAACACAAGTTGCTATAGACAAAAACAGACTAATTTTACCAGCTAGTAATATGATCTTGAATCTGCCATATTTCTATAAAGTAGCTATTGTTTCCCATTAACAGTCTGTGAAACATATTTCTTTCTCAATTGTGGTTAGTTGCTGCTTCTAGAATATTTCTGGCAGTTATAGTATTCCATTTTATTAGATTAGCTTCATTAATATTGGAACTATTTCATCTCTAGAATATTAATCAGGGTTTTTCCTCCCTCAGAAATGAATACTTAACCAAGACTGATAACAAGACTGCAAAGAACATTGAACTTGAAGTTGTTTCAGCTTGGTTTACTAAATGCTTTCTTGTTTAGTTCCTAATGGGAAGGAGAATAACTGAATCCAATATATGGATGAAAGAAACTTTTCGCTTAAATACAATACAATTTGAGAAGCAGAATTTTACTTTTAAAAGCATTGTTAAGATTTAGAAATTAATTGCCAATGATAATATAAGTCTGCATTGATATTTCTCTCAAATGTCCATTTGAAGATCTGTATCCTCCTCCAATTTAGACTCCAAATTATTCCATGAATAATTACATAAACCTGTAGTTACACATACCTCGAGCACCATCTCAGTCATTTGAAACCGTCTTTGAGAGCTTTTGTCGGAAGTCACTGGTTCATGGAGCAGCACACCAAACATATCGTACTTCTTTAAGGCCTGCTTGTAGTTTTTCTCACTCAAGTCAACCACACGATCTTTCCCATCATAGGTAGGGAAGTCCAGTCCTTCTTCAGCCCTGTAGCAGGCAAGCACATAAAAAACTGCCAGGAACCAGCAAACTGCCTTCATACTGCTGGACTTCTGTGAGTTTATCTGGGAGAAGAAAAGGAAATTTTAAGGGGAAAGAAAGCATGGAGAAATTCAGCGATCTCTGTGCACTGTTTTGATCCCCACGTTTTTCCAGGAGATAGATCAAGATGGATTCAGGTCACCAGGAAGCATCTGCAGCAAGTAAGCAACCCTTGTTTGAAGACAAAGGCAAAAAATAGGAGAAGCTGAGAGACCAAACCCTGGATACCTTACATAGCTCAGGCCAGCTTCTGTGTCATTCAGAACTCCATTTTTAGGAAACAGTTGTTTCAAGCTATTAATAGATCCTACAATGAATAAAAAGGAAAGATATGACACGATTGAGAGACTGCTGGCACTCTGCCTCTGAGGGAGAGAAAGGGAAAGCAGAAGGTGGGGGAGAAGTGAAGGGAGGTTTGCGTTCTTCCTTGTGCAGAAAACTGGCAATCGTCAACCAGAATGCACAGCTTTATGGCAATTTTCCTTGCAAATACTTTATTGTATTATTTGTTTTACCAAAAACAATTAAAGAGTGTTTTAAATGAGATGCTTTAATTATCATTCATTTTATGAATGAATGGGATTTGCTTTTTTGTGGGATTTGAGGGGAATTCCATTTACTTCAGTTGTACCATCTAATTATAAGTCATTTCCTTAAAACTTGTCCTACGGCTTGCAATTTTTAAAAAAATGTAAACAAATGTTCTGCATTTATTTTCTGTCAGCCGTTGTTCGGATTGAAATTTAGTCAATCCTGTTTTGATTTATCAGATGGTTAAAAAAAAAAGCGGGAGGTAACTTGGGAGACAGTCAGATTGCTCTCAATTCCTTATAAATCAAAATGGGATTTAAATGCAGCATAAGCAAAGGAAGATGAACTCTTGTCTCCTTTCTTATAGCAAACCATTATTTTTAGCTCCTGTTTTCCTGGAAAGGAAAACTGATCTCTCCTCATGTCATCTATTCAGGTTGAACTTTGGGTTACTGCCTACCTCACCAAATTATATTAATGTTATTAATTTAATAGTAGGTATGTCTTTGCACATAGGAACTGCTAATATTGCTGCTTTCACTTAGAGCTAGGCCCTCACATTGAGAAAGCATATGGGGTATTTCAAGGAATTATCATCCTTCTCTACTGAAAACAGAGTTGTCTACTGGATTATTTCTCAAATAGTCTTTATATCAATTTTACATTACAGGAGGCACGATGAAAACTCCTTGATATCACAAGACATGGGCAGACATAACCATGGTTTCAGCTGAGAAGCTGTGAACATCCAGAACCAAGCCAAATCTTTAAAATGCGAGAGAATTCCCAGAAGTCTAATACTCAGACAAATCACCATCAACGGGCCCAAAGACACAAACATCTACATATCATTCAAAAGAGACAATCAAAAAGCCAAAAGGGAAGCAAAAAAACCAAAACACCAGCAATGAATACCCAGATGAGTTATTAACACCAATATTAACATTAGCCCTACAATCAAGAAGTAAACAATACCCAAATCAAGGAACTACTAAACAAAATAATAGTAAACAGCCCAATCAAAGAACCTCCAAGACTAGCCCTAACCAAAACTGATAGGACAAATGGCTAGTATATAAAATGAGAGCAAATCCCATTCCTTACTAACACTTGATAATGTTACAAAGTTTGGTAATAAAATGTCTGCCAGAAAACAACCAAGCTCAGAGTGCGCCAAGGATCCCATATTTTTACATTTCATTCTAGAAATAACAGCTACTTCTAACATTTCCAAAAGCTGACAATCCTGGAAAGATAATATCTGTAGAAAAATTTGAAACAATCTCTCCAAAATCTTAATTAAAGAATGTAAATCCTATGGCAGCACCAAAATTTAAAGAGCTGTGTCATCACTGGGAAGGAAATTGGGGCTAGGGGATCAGGCAGGTCTGACCAGAAGGGCAGTGACTGGGTTGGAGTCTTTAGTTTGTGAACTACTCTGATCGCTGCATCAACAGATCAACAAATCCATCCAAGAGATGGATTTAGGGTGATATTCAAAACTTCTGTTATGTTTAAACATGTAAACATGCTTTGCTAGAGGGCTTTATTCAGGATTTCATGACTGTTACAACATACAGCTTTTTTCAGATGTGGCCATAAATATATTGAAAGACTCTTCATATGGATTTTCTGTCCTGGAAAGGAGAAGAGTACCAAGAGTATGGAGTCTTCTATAAGGAGATCAGTCCATGGTTAGATTATCTTAATTTCTCCCTTATCCCCTGTTATATTTTCATATTACTGAGATTTCTATAATAGTTTAAAGGTATATTATTTCCTTGATGACCTGAGGAACATACATCTATTATTTTTACCAGGATTCAAATGTAGCCAAATTTTCCTTGATAGTGTGAAGAATTAAATGATGGCTGGGTAATTTGTCAGCTGTTATTTTAGCTAGCAGTCTTAATGTGGTACTATAATAGATAACTTATAAGTTATAAAAGTCAATTGGCATGTTGATCCTTTTCTGGTTATATTTCATTCTCCTCTATCTGGCTTCATTGTGGAAATTACTGCATTGTTTTATTTATTTGCCTTTTTCTGTGGTACTGGTTACTTTTTATTTTTTTATTCAATTTACAGTATATAGCTGCCCACCTCACTATCAACGGACACAATGTGGCTTACAATAACATTAATAAAAAAATATAAAACATGTTATATAAAGTTACTGTGGTAAAGAAACAAATTGGATAATATGCAGAAATGGAGGAGAGGCTGGTTAAGATAATTCCACTTACTGACTGGATCAGCTAGAAAATTTCCAAGGCATATAAAGCATATACAAATCCTTTTGCCAGAAATTATTGATCCAGTCAATAATTTTGTCAACATATTGGCTGTTAAAAGACAGGTAGTCGGTATTGCCAGTGGGAGTATACCTAGCTGTGTATTTTTGCATCCTGCTTCCCATTATTTCCTTAGTTAAGTGACTGTGGGAAGTTATCATCCAGCCCTCTCCCAGAAAAATGAAATATCCTAGGAAATATTGAAAAGGCAGAATATTTCTCTGGATGTGAAAAGAAACATGTTTTAAAAGACAGAATAGTTGCCTATAGCTTTCTGCCCATCCCCAGCTAAAGGGCCATTAAGATGGCCAGGCTAGCCCACTTTACATAATAAAGACTTCTCCTCACTGCAGCTGTAGGGGGAAGGGATATTACTCAACTCTCCACAAGGCAACTGAGAACTCATCACAGCCTAGAGAGTAGCCCCCTGCATGGCACCATGGGAGTCTGACAACCAGTCAGAATACATTTCTTACACAGGAACAGGAAACAGAGAGGTGGGGCTGAACAGGGTATAAAAGCCTAGCAAGCCCCTTCCTCAGCCCTTCTCTCTTCTTCTCCATCAACATTGAAACATGTGATCACCTTTTCTGTACAGGGCTCAAGCCATGTGGCCCTGTCCAACAATAAACCATCTTTCCAAGCAGCCTCCATGTCTCCAGTGTCTTCTTCCCCACTTGGAGCTGAACCCTGAAGGACATTTCTTTCAACATGACAAAAGTAGTTTTCCCAGTTGACAACTAATGGGAAAAAACATGCTAAGGAATGGTGCCTGAATTAGGCTCTACACTGCGCTGCTGCAGGGGGCCTTCAGTGTGGAGGGACTTCCACTCACCATATCTGCCAGTTAATACTCTCAAAATATTTGTGTGCCTCCTTGTGTGATTATCTAGATACTATAGCAGCAAATATTATTCTGTTATAAAGACAGAATGTTGCCACAGGAAATGTTAGTTCAATTCAACATTCTAGAGTGGATAGTGAGAAAAGGTCCTCAATGTTAGAGACTGAGGAGCCAACCAAAGCAATAATAAGATGTGTTCATCTTCAAGATGCTGTATTGCATCTGTTTTAATTATATGTCTTCCTCTCAATATTACTTAAGCATGTTTAGAAAAACTGCAGGAGCAGCACCTCTAGAAAGAACTTTCAAAAGTGGCTTATACTGGGTCTCCTTGAAATATGACACTAGCTGCAGTATATTCCTAAAAGTTATTGACCTAGAACAATGTATAATGGGAGGATTTGGGGGGAGGGGGCATAGATCTTAATATAGTCAATATATGGATTAAATGTATCTGATGCATTTTTCACCTTTTCTTATCCAAGCATGTTATTTCTTGACACAAAATTCTCTTTCTTGTTTCCAGAAATTAAGCTCCCATCTAGCGGCCATACACAGCACTGCTGTTACCCATTTGAGCGTAACAAGGTACATTTTTTTCAACAGCACTAGTTAGAAGACTGAAATGAATGAATGTTATTATACAAAACTTTTACTTTGCTGTTGTTGATGCACATCTTATATAGCCAACAATGCTGACAGCAAGCCTGCAGTTACATGATAGGAAGACTTAAAACTCTACTGCAGTATCCTGTGCTTATGAATGCTACTTATTTCTAAATGCTGCTTCATACTCAGAAAATATGGAAAGGCTCTTCAATGTTTGCCAGCTTGTTATGCTACCAGGATTTGCAATACAGGGCTTGCTGTAGCACCACACCAATCCAAAGGGCTTTCTCCCTTGTTTTCATGGAGTGCTGGAAACTGACTAGGAATGTGAAGGTTTAGATACATTCAGTGCAAGCTGGAAGCAGAGTGAGCAGTGACTATCTGGCATTCTCAAAGCTCAATTATTGGCTGGTTTAGACTGAGGAATAATCAATTTAAGATATTCCCTGCAAGTGGTATAATTTAATCCTCAGTTAATTGGGAACCTAAACATGGTGAGAACAAAAGTTGAGGAATTGTAGATGAAGTTTAAAGTTCATAGTAAATTGAAATAACCGGTGATGTGGCACAAATATACTATATATGAAGATGCAATTACTACTGTCTTTCATTGGCTAGAGGTATTGAATAAAATAACTAGAGTTAACTACTCAACACTGTGGGTAAAGTTTATAATCAGAAATTGTCATTATGTTTATTTTTAAATTTTATGTGCTTTAGTCTTGAATATCATTTTGGGAAGCTCTTGGGATAGGTTTGTGTGTGATAAAAAAAACATGGTTTAAACATCACCTATGCCCACTATTACCCTGAAGATAGGACAAGTAATGGATGGAAGCTAGTTAGAAAATGATCGAACCTAGAACTAAGGAGAAACTTCATAAAAATGAGAACAATTAAACAATGGAACAGCTCCCCACCCCCACCTGGGAGTTGTTGATGCTCTGACACTGGTAGTTTTCTAGAAAAGATTGGACAGACATTTATCCAAGATGGAGTAAGGACTCCTGCAGTGAACAGGATGTTGGATTAGACCTCCAAGGTTCCTTCCAGCCCTATGATTTTGTAATTGAGGAGGCCCTGGTACTCTCTGAGCTTGGTTGTTTTCTTACAGATGTTTCATTATTCAAACATCATCAGTGCTAGTAAGGAGTGAGGTTTGCTCACAGTTTATATTCTAGTGGCTTGTCCTGTCAGTGTTAGTGGGAGTGATCTTGGAGGTACTTTGGGCTGTTTACTGTTAGCTTGCTTGGCAGTTTGTTGATTGCGGTTTTGTTTACTACTGGATTGTTGGTCTGATGTAAATCTTGGAGTTAATCTATGCTCATCTGGCTATTGATTGCTGCTGGGGAAGCATTTTGGTCTTTTGTTGATTGTCTCTTCTGTACAGTTATGTAGATAATGTTATGTTTATTTATCTAATGATGGCAAATTGACAAATTTGCCATCATTAGAAAAATATGCATCTGAAAATTCACAAGCGTTTTTAGACTTGGCTTGGTCTAGGATGGTCACAGTTCCCCAGTCCATCCATATGTTATGAAATTAAAAAGTTTTTGTTAGATACTAGCTTCAATTATAGTGGTTTCCACCAAGGTCCTCTGTTCCAGCGGGAACAGAGGTTTAATCTCATTGGTCGAAAAGTCTGACAGCTCCCTATAAAAGGGCTGCTGTCAGACTCAACCTTCGCTTGATTGTTCTTACCTGTTGTGTTATAATAAAGAGCTGTTGTTGTCTTTAGCCTTGTGTGCCTTTCCATTACCCGATCTAACACTGGCGACGAGGATGGGATTGGAAGGCAACTAGGCGAACCAAAAAGAGCGTAGCAATCCGGCAAGTACATCCAGCTCAAAGCGCAGCTCGGCTTCGAGCAGCCATTTTTGAGCGGCAAACTCAAAACGCCCTCAGAACACAAAATGGCCATGCATGCCCCATCGACTCTGTACCACCCAGTCACCAAGCACTGGGACTCGTATATGCTGAGGTTCGACTGCTTCCTCGACGCCAACGACCTCATGGACCTTTCTGAAGGCCGCAAGAAGAACATGTTCCTCGGTTACTGTGGACGGGAAGTGTTCAAAACTGCCAAAGACCTCTCTGAACCAACGCTGCTACAATCGGTCGCTTGGTCCGTCTCCAGCAGATGCTGAAGACTCACTATGCTCCCAAACCATCTAAGCACGTTCGCCAGAACGAATTTAATATTCGCAGACCAGAAGGAAGGCGAATCGATCAACGAGTACATTGCGGCGCTACGAAAGGCCACTGTGTACTGCGAGTTCCGAGACCTAGGTGAACTTATTCTTGACCGCATTATATGCGGTATGCGGGACATTAACTTACAGAGGAGGTTACTTGCCAAATCTAACTTCACTCTACAAATTGCCTTGGATGAAGTCAGAGCATCAGAATCGGCCATTGTACACAGAGACCCTGCAGCGTCAAAGCACTCTGCAAGACGCGCGGAAAAGCACACACGTACATCGCGAGGCTGCAGATATCCAGTCTGGATATCAACTGTTGAAGCATTTTCATATCCAATAATATATAAAAAGGACCAAACAGTTAGATATGCTGAAATACTGAATGCAGAGGGTGAACTCAAATCTATCCAAGAGTTGAAACAAGAAGGAATAGAAATGAATTCATATGTGCAGATACAATCTAGATATAATGAAGATAGAAAATCAAAAGGTCTTTACAACAAAATGACTGAATTAGATAAAAGTTTAACAGGTACTGATGAAAAAGTAATTAAAAAACTATATGGATATTTATTAGAGGTTAAATTACAAGAGGAACAAGTTAAAGAAACCATGATAGCTTGGGGGGGAAATTTTGGGCATGGGATTGATTTAGAGAAATGGCAGAAATTGTGGTCTCAAAATTATAAAATGACAATGTCAACTGCATATAGAGAAAATCTGAATAAGATGTTTTACAGGTGGCATCTACCCCCAACGAGAATTGCAAGAATGTCCAAGAATAAATCCAAAAAGTGCTGGAAATGTCATCAGACACCGGGCTCATATTACCACATGTGGTGGATTTGTACTGAAGCCAAAAGATACTGGACTAAAATTCACATGTGGTTGGAGAAAATGATACACAAACACATAGACCTTAAACCAGACATTTTTTTACTGGGAATCATACCAAAAATTTATAACAAAGACTTAAAATATTTGATTGTAAACGTTTTAACAGCTGCTAGAATCATATTTGCAAAAAATTGGAAAAATGAAACAATATCAAAACAGGAAGAAGTTATTCGAAAGATAATGGAGTGTGCTGAAATGAGCAAATTGACATTTGAAATTAGAGAACAAGAAGACGAGCAATTTTATAAGATATGGGATTTGTTTTATCAGTGGCTGGGGAAAAACCGGGAAATGAAAAATGTTTTACTTATGTTTTAATTGAAGGAGATAAGTGATAATACAATTATGTTGTTAAAAAGATTAATAACGATACAATGAAAGACTGACATATATATGAATTGAATAAGTTAGAATACTTTGTTGAAAAATGAAGGAATAACATTTTTGTTTGAATGTATGATGTACAAGGACAATAATGAACATAAGCATACTCGATGGATGATTGGCGGGATTATACATAATTGAAAATAGTGATATATAAACATAAACAGTTGATAAATTCTTTTACACTGTAAAAATATTCAGAATGAAATAAGTGATTACATAAAGGTGTATTGTTATTAAACAGACAATCAAGAATGCAAGGGAATTAGGTTTGTTGAAAAGAAAGAAACATTAATTGTAATTGAATATATGTTGTACAATGAAAGTGAGTTATCTAGTTATATTAGATGGCAAATCTGTGATTGTATATGTAATTGAAAATATGGATGTAAAAACGCTTGTAACCAACATGCTGTATGTAATGGATGAGAATTTTTTTATGTTGTTTTCTATGTTTAAAAATAAAAAAAAATATTGCAAAAAAGAAAAAAGAAAGAGCTGTTGTTGCCTTTATCCTTGTGTGCCTTTCCATTACCCGATCTAACAGTTTTCATCATGACTTCTGACTGTAAGTTAGTGTTCATGGTTGCATTTTGTTGGATAGGGCTCAATTTTCAACTCTGTTAATATCCTTTTGAATCTTTAATCTATCTTCGAAAGGGTTGGTGGTTCCCTCCCAGCTTGGTGTATTGATTCATCTTGTGTGAATTTAATGAATTTCCTTTCTAGCCCTTCATGCAAATTGTTTATGAAGATGTTGAAGAGTACTGGATTAAGACAGAGAGATGTGGTACCCCACTCATGTTGCCCTCCATGTAATCCATTGAGGAATACATGCTGAATGTGGTTGGTCAGCCAGTTATGAATCCATTTGGTGATGACTGAGTGTTTGCCAGTGAGACCAGTCTATCAGGGCAACCTGTTCTACCCAAATATGAGACAGAGCATACTGTTTCCGCTTTTGCTTTTCAGCCCCAATCCAGGAGCCTTTGCAGGCAGTGACAAACTATTTTTGTGTTAAATTTGTTTACTGACAAAGTCCCCCTTTGTCAATGAGCCATTAAAGCCTGAGCTAGTCCACTTTACATAATAAAGAGTTTTTCCCCTCAGCTCCAGAGTGATAGGATTAAGGCATGATAATATTGGCCCTTTACTAAGGTGACCAGATTTTCAGATTGGTAAAGAGGGATACCATTGACCGGGTGGATCGGGGGGCTTGATTAAAAAAATTATATTTTGTCAAAAGCTCACAAAAGGCGATTAATGACCCCAGGACTGAAACCATCATAAATACGAATCTGTTGCCAAACAAAATTTAGATCACATGACCATGAGGATGCTGCAACGGTCGCTAAGTGTGCAAAAATGGTCGCAACGGTCGCTAAGGGTGAAAAATGGTCATCAGTCACTTTTTTCAATGCCATTGTAACTTTGGTCACTAAACGTTTTCCCCATCCTCAACACCTCACTTCTTCCTTCCTTCCTTCCTCTTGCTTATCTACCTTCACCTTATCCGTCTTCTGCTCTTTCCCTCTCTTCCTTCCTTTCTCCTTCCATCCTCTCTTTCCTCACTCACTCCCTTCCTCTTTTTCGCTTCCTTCCTCCTTCCATTCTTTCAGCTTCCTTTCTTTTGCCTATCTACCTTCTCTGTCTTTCTGCTCTTTCTATCTCTCTCTTCCCCTTCGCTTCTGTTCCTTCCTCCTTCCATCCTTTCTCCTTCCCTCCTTCCTATTTCTTCCTTCTTCCTTCCTTCTGCCTATCTACCTTCACCTTCTCTGTCTTTCTGCTCTTTCCCTGTCTTCCCCTTTCCTCCCTTCCTTCTTTCCTTTCTACTTCCATCTTTTCTTCTTTCCTCTCTCTCCCTTTTTCTTTCTTCCTTCCTTCCTCCTTCCTCTTGCCTCTCTCTCCCTTTTTCTTTCTTTCTTCCTTCCTTCCTCCTTCCTCTTGCCTATCAACTTCATTCTCTTTACCTTTCTGCTCTTTTCCTCTTCCCCTTTTCTTCCTACCCCCTTCCCTCTTTTCTCTCTCCCTTCTTCTTTTTCTTCCTTCCTTTCTTCTTCCATCTTCCTCCTTCTCCTTCCTCCTTCTATTCTTTCTCCTTCCATCTTTTCTCCTTCCATCTTCTCCCCCCTCCCTTCTTCTTTTCCTTCCCCCCTCCCTCCTTCCTTCCTCTCCTTCCCACTCTCTCCTTGGGAGGGGACAAAACCCAAGGGCTAAGGGGGCGGGGTGGGGGGCAGCAGAGACCAAATAAAGTCAGTAGATCTTATTAAAACTTTCCTATTTGTTGGATCGCATTGCTGCAAACTTATAAACCAAATCAGGGGAACATTTTGCAACTGAGGGTGCTGCAAGGAAAGTGGGGAGGGAGGCAGCTCTGCCATTTTGCAAGGAATGAGAAACGGTGCTTTAATCCGAAGGAACTGCACTCGGAACCACAGACAGAGAAAGAAAGAAAGATCCTTGTAGCACAAAACCCACCTTTGCATAGTTGTGAGAACATAGGTAAAACAAAACAAAAAAGCACAGCTCCCCTCCGCCCTCTGAATGGGACTCAGCATGACTCTGATTTGAACAGAAGGACACGGGCGGGGAGATAAACACCTTCATTTGCATTCTCTGCGACCATGATGCTTTGCGAGGAACAATCCCAGGGGATACCCGTGACTTTTTTCAGATTTTTCCTTTTGTGCTAAAAAAAAAAACAGGACTTTTTAAAAATGCCACAGAATGAGCTGTCCTCCTCCTCCATCACTAACAGCTGGGGGCTCAGAAATCAGAGCGAAAAGCCAGTCTTCCATCTCTTCCCTCTTCTTGGATTCACTCTGAAGTTTCTTAAATCCCCCCCTCTCTCTCTGTATCTGTTTCTCTCTCACTCTGTGTGGCTCTTTGTCTCTATCTCCCTCCGTCTCTCTCTCTGTGTCGTTCTCTCTGTGTATCTGTCTCTTTCTCTCTCTCTCTCTCTCTCTCTCTCTCTCTGTGTCTCTCCTCCCTCCCTCCCTGTGTGTGTGTGTTTCTCACTCTGTGTGTGTGTCGCGCCTGTCGTCCTGGATCAGGCTGAGTTGCCTGTCTTTCTTCAGCACCTCCCAGGGGTGCACATCCATCGTAAAATCCATCGGGTCATCCAAAGTTGCGGGGCTCAGCAGGACCTTGGCTGAATGCGTGCAAATGCTCAAGTCCGCTGCTCGCCACTCCTTAGCTAGTTGCAAAGTTCTCTCCAGAGATTCTGGCAGGCGGAGGCAGCGCTTGCCTCTCGAGCTTTGGCGAAGGGGATTTTTTCTGTGGGATGGAGCCTGGGCGGCAGGGAATTTCCCCGCCGAAATAGAAGGCGAGGCTTTCAAACTAGTCTGATCCTGCTTGAAAAGGTTGCTGTGGCAGAGCAAAGGGTGCCCTGGCTGAAGATTCCCTCTTTCAGTTGGTCTCTTGAATTCACCCCCCTCTTTTCTTTTCTACAGAAGGAAAGGGTTTTTTGACTGGGCAGCTCGACATGATTAAGGCCGTTCTGCTCCTCCTTTGCGCTGCCCTCCTCTCTCTGATAGCCACCTGGTTAAAAAGGAGGAGGAGCCCATCGAGGAAGATGAAGTGCGCGGGTGGGATCCCTGCCCCTGCAGATGGGCTCTGGACTAGCGGAGCCTCCTCTTCCTCCTTTTTAACCAGGTGATCTTTGGCTGCTGCATAAGCCCATGGGCACAAGCTGCCCTCTTCTCTCTGATAGCCGCCTGGTTAAAAAGGAGGAGGAGGCTCCGCTGGTCTGGAGCCCATCTGTGGGGGGAGGGATCCCCCTTGCATTCCTCATCTTCCTGGATGGGCTCCGACCCAGCAGAGTTGCCTCCTCCTTTTTAACCAGGCGGCTATCAGAGAGAAGAGGATAGGGCATGCCCGTGGCCTTGTGCAGCACCCGAATTCTTGCCTCCTGTTCTTCGGCTGTTGCACAATCCCAAGGGCACGCGCTGCCCGGTTTGCTGAATCCAGCGTGGCTTCAGAGAAAGAAGGCATGCGAGAAAGCCCCCCCCCCTCATCCCCGCTCCTGAACATTTGAATGAAGGAGGCTGCAGGCTCCTTTGTTCTCGGCTATGCGATTTTCTTTCGTTTTCTGCTGCCTGAACAAGTGAATGAGGCAGAGGGAGAATGAAAGGAGATTGCGTCCCTTCTGTCTCCCCGTTGCTCAGAAAAGCAACTCTGGGAAGGTCCTTTGGTGACTGCAGGCGTTCAAGAACCTGCCTGCTAGCAAAGGACCTTCCCGAAGTTGCTTTTCTGAGCAACGGGGAGACAGAAGGAACAAAATACCAGCCGGCTGGGATGGGTATACAGGGCTGGGGGCGGGGCAGGCTTACTTCTGGGTCCGGTCACAAAAATTGGGAGTTTTTAAGAATGTCCCGGGACACGGGACAAATTGTGCAAAAGCGTGATTGTCCCGTGAAAATCGGGACGTCTGGTCACCTTAAATTAGCTGAATATGTGCACCATATGATGAACAAAATTTGACACTTAGAATAGTCCTATTGTGCAGTAGCAAAAAATGAAGATAAAGGTTAGAGCTACGTATTTTGTCTTGCATAGGACGATGGTCTCAACTCAATTTAGCTACAAAGCATAAATAATTTAAACGCTTGTTTATTTTCCAAAAATAGGCAAATGACAAAATGGTTTTAATATCTGCTGGGAATTCAGTTCTTTTCAAATTGTTTGTACATCTAAGTTATAAAATAATGAAAAATAAACAATTATTTTAGAAAAATTTATTTGTAAAAGCTAGGTAAACAAGCATGAAAAAGTATACAGAATAACACAAAGAAATTGCTACTAGAAAGTCATGCAGATGTGCTAGATCAAATGCTGTTAATACTACTACTAATAATAATGTTAATAATGCTAATAATGCTAAAACTTTTGTTTTTTGTTTTGTTTTGTTTTTTGTTGTTTTTTTGTTGTTTTTTGTTTTTTTGTTTTGTTTTTTTGTTTTTTGTTTTTGTTTTTTTTGGGGGGGGGGTTGGTTTTTTTCCTATATTTTCCTATATTTCCTATATCCTGAAAACAATAAAATATTGGATTATCTAATTTCTCAGCATTAAGAATAGTTAGCTGAATATGTGCACCATATGATGAACAAAATTTGACACTTAGAATAGTCCTATTGTGCAGTAGCAAAAAATGAAGATAAAGGTTAGAGCTACATATTTCGTCTTGCATAGGAAGATGGTCTCAACTCAATTTAGTTACAAAGCATAAATAATTTAAAATTCAGTTCTTTTCAAATTGTTTGTACATCTAAGTTATAAAATAATGAAAAATAAACAATTATTTTAGAAACATTTGTAACAGCTAGGTAAACAAGCATGAAAAAGTATACAGAATAACACAAAGAAATTGCTACTAGGAAGTCATGCAGATGTGCTAGATCAAATGCTGTTAATACTACTACTAATAATAATGTTAATAACGTTAATAATGATAATGCTAATAATGCTAATGTTACTTAATCCTAAATACTAATAGTACTACTATTGCTATTTCCTCTCTTATGACGGTAAATTGCTAACTTCATCTTTAGCAAATATCACATCATTGCTCTTTCTGTGGGGAAGTCTTTCCAGAGTCTTTCAATGGGTTCCACCACAAAAGCGCGTAGGACAAAATCGCGCTCGACAAAAGCGCGCTGTGACGTCATCACAGCGCGACGAAAAAGATCGAAAAAATGTAAAAATAAAGCTAAAACCTTCCCCTAACCCCCCCAAACCTAACCCTAAACCTAACCCTAACCCTAACTCTTAACCTAACCCTAAACCTAACCCTAAACCTAACCGTTAAAGTAACGAAAAACGTAACGCTAACCCTTATCCTAACCCTAACGCTAACGCTAACGCTCTAAAGCTAACCCTAACCCTTACCCTTACCCTAACCCTAACCCTAACCCTAACCCTAACCCTTACCTTTATGTGAATCGGCTTGCTTTAATTTAATTTTTATTAATTTTTATTTGAATTTTTCGATCTTTTTCGTCGCGCTGTGATGACGTCAAAGGCGCGATTTTGTCGATCGCGCTTTTGTCGTCCGCGCTTTTGACGGGTCACGTTTCAATGATGTAGAAGTTTTATTTTCTTCAGTTGGATTCAGTGTAGCTGTACTCTTAAGCTGCTCCTGATAATCATTAGGGACATCCATATCCACCACCACCAACTCATCTTCTTTTTTGTGAGAGGCAGAAGGCACATATCTCAACTGCTCTTCCTCATCACCAATAAAGTCATCTAAAAAAGCCACGCCATCTTCTTTTCTATGAGGAAAACGCTCCAACTGTTTAGAGTCTGACCTTTCCCTTTTCATGAGTAGTTCTGGCACGGTTACCTCTTGTCCAGGCTTTACCCCAGTTGCAATTTCAGCTTCTTCTTCATCTCCTTCATACTCATCTAAGAAAGCCACCCCATCTTGTTTTCTGTGAGGAAAACGCTCCAACTGTTTAGAGTCTGACCTTTCCTTTTTCATGAATAGTTTTGGCACGGTTAGCTCTTGTCCAGGCTTTACCCCAGTTGCAATTTCAGCTTCTTCTTCATCTCCTTCATACTCATCTAAGAAAGCCACCCCATCTTGTTTTCTGTGAGGAAAACGCTCCAACTGTTTAGAGTCTAACCTTTCCTTTTTCATGAGTTGTTCTGGCACGGTTAGCTCTTGTCCAGGCTTTACCCCAGTTGCAATTTCAGCTTCTTCTTCATCTCCTTCATACTCATCTAAGAAAGCCACCCCATCTTGTTTTCTGTGAGGAAAACGCTCCAATTGTTTAGAGTCTGACCTTTCCTTTTTCATGAGTTGTTCTGGCACGGTTAGCTCTTGTCCAGGCTTTACCCCAGTTGCAATTTCAGCTTCTTCTTCATCTCCTTCATACTCATCTAAGAAAGCCACCCCATCTTGTTTTCTGTGAGGAAAACGCTCCAATTGTTTAGAGTCTGACCTTTCCTTTTTCATGAATAGTTTTGGCATGGTTAGCTCTTGTCCAAGCTTTACCCCAGTTGCAATTTCAGCTTCTTCTTCATCTCCTTCATACTCATCTAAGAAAGCCACCCCATCTTGTTTTCTGTGAGGAAAACGCTCCAATTGTTTAGAGTCTGACCTTTCCTTTTTCATGAGTTGTTCTGGCACAGTTAGCTCTTGTCCAGGCTTTACCCCAGTTGCAATTTCAGCTTCTTCTTCATCTCCTTCATACTCATCTAAGAAAGCCACCCCATCTTGTTTTCTGTGAGGAAAACGCTCCAATTGTTTAGAGTCTGACCTTTCCTTTTTCATGAATAGTTTTGGCACGGTTAGCTCTTGTCCAAGCTTTACCCCAGTTGCAATTTCAGCTTCTTCTTCATCTCCTTCATACTCATCTAAGAAAGCCACCCCATCTTGTTTTCTGTGAGGAAAACGCTCCAATTGTTTAGAGTCTAACCTTTCCTTTTTCATGAGTTGTTCTGGCACGGTTAGCTCTTGTCCAGGCTTTACCCCAGTTGCAATTTCAGCTTCTTCTTCATCTCCTTCATACTCATCTAAGAAAGCCACCCCATCTTGTTTTCTGTGAGGAAAACGCTCCAATTGTTTAGAGTCTGACTTTTCCTTTTTCATGAATAGTTTTGGCACGGTTAGCTCTTGTCCAAGCTTTACCCCAGTTGCAATTTCAGCTTCTTCTTCATCTCCTTCATACTCATCTAAGAAAGCCACCCCATCTTGTTTTCTGTGAGGAAAACGCTCCAATTGTTTAGAGTCTGACCTTTCCTTTTTCATGAGTTGTTCTGGCACGGTTAGCTCTTGTCCAGGCTTTACCCCAGTTGCAATTTCAGCTTCTTCTTCATCTCCTTCATACTCATCTAAGAAAGCCACCCCATCTTGTTTTCTGTGAGGAAAACGCTCCAATTGTTTAGAGTCTGACCTTTCCTTTTTCATGAATAGTTTTGACACGGTTAGCTCTTGTCCAGGCTTTACCCCAGTTGCAATTTCAGCTTCTTCTTCATCTCCTTCATACTCATCTAAGAAAGCCACCCCATCTTGTTTTCTGTGAGGAAAACGCTCCAATAGTTTAGAGTCTGACCTTTCCTTTTTCATGAATAGTTTTGACACGGTTAGCTCTTGTCCAGGCTTTACCCCAGTTGCAATTTCAGCTTCTTCTTCATCTCCTTCATACTCATCTAAGAAAGCCACCCCATCTTGTTTTCTGTGAGGAAAACGCTCCAATTGTTTAGAGTCTGACCTTTCCTTTTTCATGAATAGTTTTGGCACGGTTAGCTCTTGTCCAGGCTTTACCCCAGTTGCAATTTCAGCTTCTTCTTCATCTCCTTCATACTCATCTAAGAAAGCCACCCCATCTTGTTTTCTGTGAGGAAAACGCTCCAATTGTTTAGAGTCTGACCTTTCCTTTTTCATGAATAGTTTTGACACGGTTAGCTCTTGTCCAGGCTTTACCCCAGTTGCAATTTCAGCTTCTTCTTCATCTCCTTCATACTCATCTAAGAAAGCCACCCCATCTTGTTTTCTGTGAGGAAAACGCTCCAATTGTTTAGAGTCTGACCTTTCCTTTTTCATGAATAGTTTTGACACGGTTAGCTCTTGTCCAGGCTTTACCCCAGTTGCAATTTCAGCTTCTTCTTCATCTCCTTCATACTCATCTAAGAAAGCCACCCCATCTTGTTTTCTGTGAGGAAAACGCTCCAATTGTTTAGAGTCTGACCTTTCCTTTTTCATGAATAGTTTTGACACGGTTAGCTCTTGTCCAGGCTTTACCCCAGTTGCAATTTCAGCTTCTTCTTCATCTCCTTCATACTCATCTAAGAAAGCCACCCCATCTTGTTTTCTGTGAGGAAAACGCTCCAATTGTTTAGAGTCTGACCTTTCCTTTTTCATGAATAGTTTTGACACAGTTAGCTCTTGTCCAGGCTTTACCCCAGTTGCAATTTCAGCTTCTTCTTCATCTCCTTCATACTCATCTAAGAAAGCCACCCCATCTTGTTTTCTGTGAGGAAAACGCTCCAATTGTTTAGAGTCTGACCTTTCCTTTTTCATGAATAGTTTTGGCACGGTTAGCTCTTGTCCAGGCTTTACCCCAGTTGCAATTTCAGCTTCTTCTTCATCTCCTTCATACTCATCTAAGAAAGCCACCCCATCTTGTTTTCTGTGAGGAAAACGCTCCAATTGTTTAGAGTCTGACCTTTCCTTTTTCATGAGTTGTTCTGGCACGGTTAACTCCTGTCCAGGCCTTACCTCAATTGTAATTTCAGCTTCCTCGTCACCTTCATACTCATGCAAGACCACTACATCTTCTTTTTTACAAGGTATGGGTAGGTCCTGGGTCATGGAGATTGAAGTTTGACTTTGAACAGATGCTAATTCTGATTTCCCCTCAGCTGTATCATTCTCTTGATCCAGGAAAGCCTTCATATATTCCACAGTATCCATAGAGGTCCTAAGTTCTGACGTCATCTTAACAGATGTTGTATCTGACTTTAGTATGCTTTTAAAGTATTTCATGCTGAATCCTTTTGAATGGCCTGAGGTACTTGCTGCAGGAGATATCATAGATTTTGTGAATGAGGAAGTAATACTCTGTAACAAAAAATGTATTATGAAAGACAGTATTAATGATGGCAGTTCAACAGCATTCTTCCATTTCCTCTCGTAATCTGAATACACACTATGTATTTGAGATAAAGACAGTGTACATCTGATTTTAAAAGTCTTATCATCTATTATCATGATCACTCATATTCCTTTTGAAATCTATAATTTAAATAATCTTTGGATTCATTAGCTATAAACCATCCTTCCACATAGCCTTCAAACTCTGCTTTGGGACTATTTTAAAATATATAGAGAGATTATTATAATTCCCAACATCCTAAATCAGCTTGTAAGAATTGTGATCCCAAACCAAAACTCAAGCCTTACTGTCTTGTAATCACTTCCTCTCTAAAGATTGTAAATATCTAAAGCATCTGTTCATTTCCTCCTCCTAATTATTGCATCATGAAGACAAGCATTCCAGAGGGCACTGGAGTGAGGGAAAGGGACTATAAGATCCAACCTTTTACCCAGCTTCCTCAAGTATCAAATTTGGGGACCTTCCCAACCATACAACTGGAGTTGTATTCTTCTGATATTGTAAGCAGGAAGGCTCAAGTAAAATCATATGCAAAACCCGTCACATAATTCTCCATTTAGCAACTACTTCACTTAATGACTGAGTTGCGGGTCCTAACTGTGGTCACTAAACAAGAACTAAGTATACAGTTTTTGAGACAGATGGGGACTGAGGCCTCAATCTAGACATTCAGCTGCTATGGGTTCAACAGCTTTAGTACTGTATCCAATGAATTTCTGACAGAAAGAGTAATTATATCAGGTCTCATTTATGAATATCTGATATTTTTTAACAGCCTGTGTAATGCAGCCTTTTCCCAGACAAAAGGGGTATAAGGTATTTCAGAGTGGGTTACTCCCTACTATTGGAATTTATTAAAAGGGCCTTAAGTATCTTAAAGGCAAACGGCAATGAAACTGTACTTTTTATATTTTGCATTTGTCTAGGAACGAATGAAATGAAGAAAATAACAGAATTGGGGGGGAATCTCCAGAGAAATTAGCCAAATATGTTGCTTGTGATGCATTTTTTCTAAAAAATAGCTGGAACCACACAAAGGGCAAGGGTTCATGCCGAAACCTCTAAACTCTGAGAGCTTTGAATGAGTCTTCATGGAGCTGGCACATCCTGTTTGAGCAAATCACGAAGACCGTGATGAAGATTCTATATTAATTTCTCTACCACCTGTCAATAGAAATGCTAATAACTGAAAGGGTCATTGTGATAAAATGCCTGTCAAAGATCAGGTTAGTACAGAACACATACTACCAAAGGAGGAGGAGGAGGAAGAAAAAGAAGACGAAAGAAATTTTCTTGTTTAGAGAAAGAAATGTCATCAAATACTCCTTACCCCTAATGAAATACTTGGAGATTGCCAAGGCACGATGGTATTGGTTATTACACATACAGAAGCATTAATGTAGTTTTTTGTTGCCTGGACTGATGTTGTTTGCAACGAGGGTATTAAAGCAAGTATGCCAGCTGCTCCAATATTGCAAACCCCAGTTACTAGAAAGGCAATGGTATAATTGCCATATGCATCATACATTACACCTGAAACAAAAATATGTTGTTTACTTTTGTGCTTCCTTTCCCAAAACAGAATTTTCTTTCAAATGATACCATACATTCCAGTATCAAAAAGATTTAAGTAATCACAGCATACACCTTCCTGATCCCAAAAGCTATTCAGCTGGTCCTTGCTTAACTGCTAATTGGAATTGAAAACGCCATAATTTAGCAACATAGTTTTATATAAAAAAATAGCGACCATACCACTTAGCTGCAACAGTTCTTGCAATCCCCAGTTACCAATGTTAAGTGAGAACTGTGCAGTTCGTTAAGCGAGAACCTCTTATGAGCATAGCTTCTGACTTCCTGCTGGCTTCCCCACTGACTTTGTGAGCAGCCAGCCAGAGAAATTCTTATCACGTGACTGCAAGATGCTACAATGGTTGTAGGTACGAAGTCCCATTGTAACTACCCTTGTTCAGTGCTGTCATAAGTTCAAATGGTTGCTAAATGAGTAGTCATTAAACAAGGAGTACCTATATAGGCATACATAGAAAAGAAAGAGGAAAAAAGACCTAACTAGTGGTGGTAAGTATGGCAAAGCATCATTAAGTCTCTGTTCTTATTATGCGCAGACCTTATTGCGTCCTGCCACTCTGTTCTGGGTGGGCATGTGTCCTTCTGGGCTCCTGAGCAGCTAAGAGGGGTTAAGGGGGGCTCAGAGAACCAAGTGGACGCTGGCCTTGTTGCAGAACCAGTGGAAATACCTAGCAAGGAATATTGCCGTTATCTGAACAGGAATGGACCTGTCTGACCAGAGGAAACGGACAGGGTCTTTGGGGCTGTAAGTTCAGCCCTGTTCTTTAGATCCATGTCCCTCTTTGCTGATTAAACTGGTTCAGGGGATTATGTGAGGAGGTTTTAGCGATGGTCAGTTTGCCTCACCTGCTCCTCAAGAAGCCAGGCAAGCGTGAGATGGGGGTGAGGCATCCATCCTTGCCCTGTTTGACCTCTCTGCAGTTTTTGATACCATTGACCATGGAGTCCTTCTGGATTGAGTTTGATTGAGGGTGGGCGATAAGAGTGCTGCTCCAGTTCACTTCCTTTCTCCGGGGCTGATTCCAGGTGAGAGTAGTTGGGGAAGAGAGATCTGAGGGACTGCTTCTTCCTCATTATATGTGCTTGTCCTACCAGAGAAAGCAGGCTGCATGTCCCAACTATTAGGGAATTAAACTTGGGTCTCAGAAGGCAGACTGTCTTTGGTGTGGCCCTCCCATTTTGAGATATTTTACCCCCAGAAGTGAGGCAAAGTCCATCCTGTTCAATATTCAAGTCCCTCAGGACCTGGCTGTACCATCAGACCTGGGGGTCCTAGCAGACTGGGGAAATCCTGTGATGCTATCGTCAGGCCTGCAGCCGATTCCTTTTAGGATCTTTGGCCTGCCACACTAATATTCTTTTCTACTGTGCTGTTTTATTAGTAGGGAATTGGGAGGGGGAATAGTTAGAAGTAGAATGTATTGTTATCAAAATAAAATTCCTTTCTAGGAAGCCAAGGTCATCTTTTGTTCTCTACCTCTCTGAGCCTGACCGGAACTGGATGGGTGAAACTGCCAGCATGGCAGTGGAATATTGGACCATGTGATGGACTTGTGGGTGTGGAGGCAAGATTGTGAACTTTCAACTGGGTGCGGAAACCCAGGAAGCTTTCAGATTCAGGTTTCTACATATGTGCCAACATGTCTCTCTTAATAAATTGGAACTTTGAGGAATATTCTGCCTTGGACTCTGATTTAATTTTGGATGATATTTGGAATGCTGACAGCTATCTTACTGTGGCTCATATCATTCCCCTTGCTTGGGTGCCATTTTATTGTTTTGAAACATGACTGTTTTTAAATATTTATTGGTTTTTCTTTTTAATTCACTGCTGTATGCCATATTTGTGAGATTTGCAGGCATACAAATATAATAAGCAAATAAATACTCAGGCAGGCCTTGGGAAGAGTCAGTTCTTGGACACATTAGCAGTATAGTTTTCTCCAGGCTCAGTGTTTTTTACAGACAAATCGCATTAACTGGTTTACCTGCAAAGAGTGGACCAAAACAGCTAATTGCATTGACAGCCATCATAAATCCCCATGCAAAAGGCATTCTTTTTCCCACCAAATCAAATGTAAGGATAGGTAGGAGAACATAGTTTCCTGCGTCGAAAAATCCCAAAAAGGAGCAAATGACTACAAAAGCGGTAAAAGATGTGCAATGAGGAATAATAAAGTAGACCACACCTGAAAAATAAAACATGAAGGACACAGATTTCAATATGAACCAAATGTATTTATTTACTCTACAATGTAAACTAAGATAAAACAACACTCATCAGGCTTTGCCACTGCTAATTTCCAATATTTCAGTTCTGCTTACCAAAACTTTTGTTTCTCAAGTATGATAGTAATGCATCTTCTGTGCCTCATATTAAGGAACCTATGCATTGGCTCCAAGTGCCCAAGTGTCTTTTGCTAGAGTGCCATAAAGAAATTACTGTATTTTTCAGAGTATAAGACGCACCAAAGTATAAGACGCACCAAGGTTTTGAAGAGGCAAATTAAAAAAAAAACTTTTTGCACTCTGCAAACCTCCCAAAAATGGCCCATTTTTCACAAAAAAGGGCCTGTTTTTTTAAAAAAAGGTCATGAATAGCCCTTAGGAGGCTTGTAGAGTGTTCCTGGGGAGTGGGTCGGGGGCAAAAAATGAGCAAAAAACAGTCCATTTCTTGTGAAAATAGGCCCTTTTTGTCAAAAAAAGGGCATTAGAAAACTTATAGAGTGCTCCTGGGGGCTGGGAGGGCAAAAATGAGCTTGCTCATTTCTGCCCTTCCCAGCCCTCAGGAGCTCTCTGAAAGCCTCCTACAAGCTATACACGACCATTTTGGTGAAAGGGGTGGGGTTTCAGGTGGCAAAAAATGCTGTATTCAGTGTATAAGACATACCCAGATTTTCAGCCTCTTTTTTGAGGGAAAAGGGTGCATCTTATACTCCAAAAAATACAGTAGGTTCTCCCATGAGAACCCACCTCATGTGTCAGATTCCATTCTCCTAATTCCTAATTTCTACTCATCATGTTCCAGTGAGAACTGGAATTCAAGCCATCATACGAATGGCCTCAAGAAGATTTGGCAATAATTAACTTAAGGCACAGTGTTAACTTGTAGTTGTGCTGATATAACTCATACGTGCAAGAAATGACACTCTAGATGTTTCTAGGTCTAAAACCATAATTTCTCAGGCAAAAAACATTCAGAAGCTTACTGTGAAACTTACCAACAGATAATATGGATGCCTGGTTAACATAAAGTCGGTCGACACTTTCAATATCACAAATTTTTCCAAACAGAAGACAACTAACCATGCTGCTTACTCCAAGTCCCACCATAATGTAGGATGCTTTTTCCACAGGAATACCCAAATCGGCTGCAAGTTTCATCGGCAAAAAAGAAAATGAAGCACGATTTTTAACATGCCGGGTTTAAAGTATTCTGTTTAGTGAACACTAGTCATAATTAAGCTAACCTAGTAATTAAATATAGCCGCAAATTCAGTCATACTTGTTTAAAGATTTATGCAAATAGTTAGCAAAAAAAAAAAGATGTAACTGACTGACAATTCAAACATTTCATACTCCTCTCCTGATAAGTCTATCTTCATTGGATACATTAGTGTTCTCCAATTTGGTGCCTCCATAATGCATTGCCAAAAATCAAACTGACAGGGGACTATGGGATTTAATCCAATATATGAAGGCGGCACCAAATTTAGATCCTTTGGCAATGACACGATGTTTTCTTCAAAAATTATTCCTCAAAAGTAATTGACCAAGTATTATTCAAGTTTTGAAAGTTAGTACAGTCAAGACTGCAGTTGGTGTATCTGACACTATTGAAATAAATGTACACTTGTTCTCAGTGACCACTTACCTATTATGGACAAACGACAATCTTACAGCTACTAAAAATAAATCAACTTGGCCCAAATTGATGTAGCCCTTCTCCAAAATTGAGTTAAGGATTAAAACTGGTAAAAATTGAATGTTTAGCCACATGTCTTAAAATAGTTAGAATTAGCTGATAAATCGGGGTAGTCTGGGTATGTATTTATCCCAATCCTGTATTGGAGGGAGCCCCTTGTGGAGTACTGTGAAGCCGTTACCATGGCAACTCCAGTGTGCTGTACAGTAGAAGCCATTTTAAGGCACAACATCTTTACAGAACTTGAATCCAAAAGGCATACATTCACTGTCAAAAGTACTGTGACTTGACACTATAGATATAATATAACACACTCCATTTGTGCAAGTACCATGCACACATACCTACTGCTCATTTAAATGGAGCGTGTGTATGTGCTTGGCTGGTGCTCATGCAAGTGAAGATATGCGTGGACACACACACACACGAGCCGGCCATTACCATGGCCTGGTTGCAAACCCTCAAAGCCCACTAGTGGGTCATGGCCCACAGGTTGGGGACCCTCGTTCCAAGCTATAACAGAAAAGCAAAAAAAAAAAAAAAGATAATGGCAACTTACCATATGCACAAAAGGTATGTAGAATCCAAATTTTGCTAATCCAAGAGAACTGACCCATATCTCAAAAATACGATCTTTCCATGCTGGGAAAGACTGAAGGCAAAAGAGAAGGAGACGGCAGAGGATGATGAGTGTCATTGATGCAGTGGGCATGGTTAGACTCTGGGAGACAGCGGAGAACAGGAGAAGACAGGGAGGTGCGAAATAATCTCTGATAGACAAATGTCATTACAATCATTAATAACCAGAATCTGAATTTAATAAATACATGGTTGTGAAACTTACTTTTACAGAACACTTAAGATGTGTCAAGTTCTTATCTACTCACATGTCCAATGAATTTATGACTTACAAGACATACATTTTCTACTCTGTTCCATATTATTAGCTGCTACATCACATCCACATCCAGATGCAGATAATTTGAATTAGATATTACAAGACGAGGGAAACTAAACGTATAAACTACCTTTCCAAAACAGTCCTAGGATGCATTTGTAATCCATCCTTCCGAGGTCGGTAAAATGAAGACCCAGATTGCTGGGGGCAATATGCTGACTCTGCCAACCGCTAAGAGAGGCTTTTAAAGCACCGTGAAGAGGTATATAAGCCTGGGTGCTAGTGCTATGATTCCATCTATAGTCAATGGTTACATATTATCTTATTAAAGACTTGCCCCAATTTAAATA
The DNA here is from genome assembly GCF_051295495.1 of Thamnophis sirtalis. NCBI lineage: Eukaryota > Metazoa > Chordata > Lepidosauria > Squamata > Natricidae > Thamnophis > Thamnophis sirtalis. The sequence goes on along the minus strand of NW_028261385.1, from coordinate 110,542,674 downwards.
AAATTAGAAAGGGTCTTTGGAAAACAGTCCATGAAAGGAAGCTGAGATAATGTAGGGTCACATTTTAATTTAAGCAATGCACCATTTGTTGTACCACTCATATAATTTCCATTTGCTGTATGACACTGTCCATTGGGGCCTTCAGTCTACAACCAGCATCCCAGATTGAGATCAAATTGCAATAGTTGTCCTAAATGTTGGATTTACTTTCTTTTTATTCCCATGTTGCTACTTATTTATTGGGGGGGGCAGGGATGTATAGTTGTGTTTTGTCTGAGTAATTGTATAGGAAAATTCAGAAACCTGAAAAGAACTCTTTGTGTTACTTTGTTTCCTTATTTTACCCAATATGGATTCTCTTCCCCCACACACACAGGAAAAAGGAGATATTTAATTTAAAATGGGGGGGCAAGATATAGTCATACGCCCATTCAATCTTAGCCGAAAATCATATAATAGTGACTGGCTGCACCACCTGACAACCCTAGCCCAGGACCGAAAACAGTGGCGTCAAATTTCCATGGAAGTTGCCTATACCCACGATGGGTGAAGAGGCGTCAAGTACAAGTACAAGTACAATTTAAAATGCCCAAAGCAGATACATAAGTTTTTGAAGAGGCCTGTAGGCAAATCCAGCAAAAATACATATGGTTAGAATTGCACTATATACACGCAAACTATCTCTCCATCCAAAATTCTGAATTAGATAATACTGAAGTCTATTCTGTACGAAAGTTCCTGCAGCCCCTCCAGCCATCACTAATCCAGTGGCAAATGAACGCTTTGTAGTAAAGTAAAGGCTAACCATTATCAGGCCTATCAAGAAATAAACAGAAATTTAAAGTAGTTGTTTTATATTGAAGTCCAGTCACATCACACTCTGTTTTATTTAACATGAAAAAGGTATCTGGGAAAGGAGAAAGCTTAAACATTGCTTTTCATCTGACACAATTAAAAACCATGCTACTATTTCTAATGAGTTTTGTTAGGAATTTAATCTAACAGTTGGGTTGGCAATATATAAATCATGTAGCAATGTTGTAATTGTTTCTTTAAATCATACTGTAAAATGTGATTGGTTGCTGTTTTTCCTCAATCGGCCATACGAGAGAGCCAGAATGACTGCTAGCTCTCTGTTTGCTAGATGCTGGGCTGATCTGATCTGAGTGTCGTGAGCTATTGTAAGTTTCGCAACAGTTAGCAAACGGACTGTTTGTATGATTATGGACTATGTTATTTGGATTATCCCTTAACTGAAAGACATTGATGACAGACTGTCTTATCTGTTTATGACTTGGACTGTTTGATGGACTCTGATACCTCTATTTCCACGAAAGGAAAAGCCTATTTAAACTGCAGCATCTCTGTATCAGGGGTGGGTTCCTACCGGTCCTTGCGGACCAGTTGGTCGGTGAACCTGGAAGCAATTAACTTCCGGGAACACCCCCTCTAAGGTGCGGCTAGAACTGGCCACCCGCAAAGGACCTCCCCAGACTTGTTTTGTTGAGCACTGGGTGACTGACGGTAGTTTGCGCCGGCCGCTCAAACTAGCACCAGTTGCCCCGTTTTCAGCAAAGCAAGCCCGGGGAGGTCCTTTGTGGGCAGCCAGTTCTAACCGCTTGCGCCCAGCACTGCAGCTGAGGTGAAGCCCCAAAGCCCCCGCTGCCACCAGAATATTTTCTGCCGCCACCTCCTTCTCCTCCAACAGCACTGCCAGATTTGCCATCCGACACTACGGCTGAGGTGAAGCTGCCAAAGCTCCCGCCACCACCCCTGCCCATGGCAGTGACACATCCCCCTCCGCTCGGAACACCTGAACTGGGCACCACGTTATCCCTCTCCCCTCCTCCTTCGCCATGAGGCTGCGGGAGCCAGTAAGAAGGCAGCGGAGGTGGTGGGAGCAGGAAAAAAAGGCCTCATGGCTTCTCAAAAGCATGGTGGAGGAGGAGGCGGCGGCGGCAGGGGTAACGCGGGGCCCAGCTCAGGTGCTCCAAGCAGAGGGGGAGGCGTCGCTGCCACAGGTGGGGGTGCTGGCAGGAGCTTTGGCGGCTTCACCTCAGCCACAGCATCGGGTGGCAAATCTGGCAGTGCTGTTGGAGGAGGAGGAGGAGGAGGAGGCAGCAGCAGATATTCCGGTGGTGGCGGGGGCTTTGGGGCTTCACTTCAACCGCAGCACTGGGCGCAAGCGGCTAGGAATGGCCACCCACAAAAGGGGCTTACCAAGTTTACCCACCTTCTCCAAGAAACAACTACATTTCTCTCTTTCTTTATCCCCTACGTTACTTCTTTTTCAGTTTGTACATGTTCCTGGGTGCTGTCTTTTTGCCCACTTCTACTTAAGGAGAAGTCTCCTCCCTAGGAAAATGATTGCACCTGACATACTATCTCTTCTTAGTTGGTTAGTTGAAACCCACCACTGCTCTGTATGCTGGTTTGTGTGTTCTGCAACACAACTCTCACAACGCTTCGCTGAACGTACTCGCTCTCCCAATGGAAAGCTTACCTAACAGGTTTTCTCATGAAAAAGTGCTGCAAAGCAAAAGCAAAAGCAAAAGCAAAAGCAAAAGCAAAAGCAAAAGCAAAAGCAAAAGCAAAAGCAAAAGCAAAAGCAAAAGCAAAAGCAAAAGCAAAAGCAAAAGCAAAAGCAAAAGCAAAAGCAAAAGCAAAAGCAAAAGCAAAGCAAAAATATGTTTTTAAAAACAGAAGAAATGTGTGACAAAATTTGATTTTAATGTAAAGCATTACCTGGAGTGTAGGCCAGACTTGATCCCACACCAACAATGATTCCCCGGGTGAAAAATAGGGTTTTAAATTTGTCAGCATATGATGACCACACTAGACCACCTATGGTCACCAAATCTCCAATTACTGCCACTTTGATGGCTCCATATTTCACCAGGAGTTTTCCCGACACGGGACCAAACATCATAATCAGGGCATAGCTGACAGATCCAATCCAAGCTTAAAAAGACAAATGCATTTAATTAAACATATAAAAAAATATCATAAAAAAAAATATTATCAACTCACTTGTATGTTTTACTGATGTAAATGACACTAATTCTTGTGGATTTCAAGAGCATTGACATATAGTTTAAACCAGTGTTTCCCAACCTTGTCAACTTGAAGATGTCCGGACTTCAACTCCCAGAATTCCCCAGCCAGCGAATGCTGGCTGGGGAATTCTGGGAGTTGAAGTCCAGACATCTTCAAGTTGACAAGGTTGGGAAACACTGGTTTAAACCATTTGCTTAAAGACTGTTAATAAGCAAGACATAATTATAAACAAAACTGCAGTACAATATATCAAAGCTATGCTGGAAACCTTAATGTAACAATGACCTACCTATCTGCGAGTTACTCGCTTCAAAAGAACCGAGAAGGGGCAGCATGTAGACACCGAAGGCGCTATGGAAACCGCTAACAAGTAGGCAATGGGTAGCCGCCGCCGCCACGAATACCCAACCCCAACCTCCATCCGGAGGGGGGTGTAAGAAAGAGGCATCCGCCCTGATGTTCGTGACAAAGTCACGGATTTTCTTCATGTCTGGAAACAAAGAATTGTAGAGAAGAAAAAAAAGCATTATTAATCTCTCAAATAGAAAAGATTCAGCACACCTGTCCAATAATCAGAATTTTCTTACTAAAGCAGCATAAAGCACATAGGAGCAGTGTTTGCATTACACCATGTCAGCAAACATTTCAAACTTGTGGCAGTGCTCAACAAGGGGCACTTACAATCGGTCTGCAGAGTTCTGGCCACCGCACCGTCTCTGCAGTTACACAATTGAGATCTGGGTTCTTGGCACTTGGTTTGCAATTGCAATGTTGCAGCAAGCTGCTATGGTGCTAGTGCAATTTCTGAAGTTTCCTGCTGACTTTCCAGTAGGAAAGTCAATGGGGAAGCGAGCGGGAAGTTGGAAGTCACTGTCATGTAAGGTCGGTGTTTAATGATCCACACAATGGTCTCTTAATGATGAAAACTGGGATCGCCATCCCTAAGCAGCACAGTCACAGGAAAATGCACCACTGCATTGCTTACCAATGGCAATTCCAGTCCCAATTGTCTTTATAACCCAAAAAACTACCTGTACTGCCTGCTGGCAAAGCTGACTTGACTATTTATTTACAACTTTTCATAAGTTATCTAAAAGATGTTACAAGTGTCATTCCTAGAAGCATAATTTCACAATTAATTTTATAAGAACTATAAAAGCTATTATATTCATCAGTGAACATTTTGCTATCAGAGAAATGCTAGGTATAAGAGGATTTTTTTAACACATGCCTTGTTTTTGCTGATATTGTCAAGTGGAAATCAAGACATTCAGAAAGTTCACATGAGTAATAAAGATTTATTGCAAGCTTAAGCTCTCTACAAATCTGACCCACTAACAGTCAAGGGAAATGAGTAGAAGAGAAGCATTCAAGGCGGGCTGGACTTGCATGTCTTGTGAACATGCAGGGACTCGTAACTTATAACGCATTTGACCCTTCCCTCGGGCTCAGCCTGGTTATCTCCTGCAAATATTTCTGATACCAGACAAATGTTCTTAAATCATACATCGAATCTAACTAAAATATCTTCTACTTCAATTTGCTAACTTTAAATATTTTTAAACTGTAAATTGGTTTTTGATAAAAATAGAGAATATAGTTCTGAGAGAAATCTGTCCCTTAAGAAATCTTCTTACTGATATTTTTCCCCTGAAACTTATGGATCAATATACTTTTAAATATTTTGTACACATATACTCAAGTTAAAGACTGTTGGCTTCTCAGGGCGCTGCGAGGAGAGTCCAAGTGTGGGTTAACACAGTCTATCTGCTCTAGGACTGAGTGAGTTTTTTCTCTTGGCCACACCTCCCTTTGCCTCCATTATTCAGTTTAAAAAACGAGGAACCACCGAGCAGGAAGCCCGTACAGTCATGTCCAGTCATCACCCTCGCATCCGCGAAGACCCGGGGTGGGATTGGACTCTCCTCACAGCGCCCTGAGAATGACCGTTCAGATAAGCCAACGGTCTTTCTTCAGTGTGCTGCTTGGAGAGTCCAAGCGTAGGACATGCCCAAGCTATAGTGTCCCCGGGTGGGAAGAAACTTGAGTCTCCGGAACATCCACAACCTTCTGTAGAACTCTTCACCCAAAGGAGGCTTTGGCTGAGGCAAAGGTGTCAATCTTATAGTTCCTGATAAATGCAGTGGGAGAAGCCCACATGGCCACTCTGCATACGTTGAGAATAGATGCCTGGGTCGCCCAAGCCGCAGAAGTGGCAGCGCTCCTCATCGAGTCACCCAGTCACCCGGCTAAGCACAGACCTGCCCTGATGTTCGTAGGCAAGCTTGATGCAGGCCTGCAACCAACGCCCAGTGGTGTGGGAAGACGCTTTGTGACCAAGCGACCCCAGATGAATGGCAGGTCCCAGGACGGGTAACGGTGAACAGCTCGGGGGCAGATGTTTGTCGCTTCCTTCAGGAAACTCTTGACCTGCGGGTGTTGGCTCAAGGGCCAGGAGGACCCCTTGATCAGGATGGTAGAAAGGGCCACAACCTGACGCTGGAGAGTGCTGGGGGCCAGACCCCTGTCCAAACCCTCCTGCAGAAAGTCCAGCAGCTGGGGAACAGACACGGACACATCCCTTATGCCTTGTTTTTGGCACCAGGAAGAAAACGCAACCCAGGTCAGCTTGTATATCCTGGTGGTCAAAGGCCTCCTGGAAGCCTGGATAGTGTGAATGACCACACTATGAGCTCTTGGGGACTAAGAACAGTATGGAATAGAACCCCTGCCTCTCCTGTTCTTGGGGAACGGGTTCTATGGCCCTGATCTGGAGAAGATGAGCAATTTCCTCCTGCATAAGGGACCTCTTCAGGGGATTCTTTGGGGTCGGGCACCGGATGAATGTCCTTTGTGGAAAAGAGAGAAATTCTAACACCAGGCCCCTCCTGATCATGTTGAGGACCCAAGAGTCTGTGGTGATCTCCTCCCACACATTGGCGTATAACTGAAGCCGACCCCCTATGCGAGGACCCCTGTGATAGTCACTTGCCCTTACGGAACTGGCGGGAGTTGTTCCCACCACAGTATAGCTTCCGAAAGGAATGTTGCTGCTGCTGCCTGCCGTGTGACCCAAAGGAACCCCTGTTCTGATTCCTATCCCCACCCTGGGAATAGAGTCTCTGGTAAGTGGAAGAAGTGGACGGCTGGTTGGCGTCTGGAGCCCAAAAGGACTGCTTCCAAAGGGAACCAGAACCCTTGCGCTCGCCCTTCTTCAAGGTGGCCGGGAGAATCTTATGTTTGTCTTTCGGCTCGATGACAAACTTGTCCAGGAGCTCCCCAAAAAGCAAGCTTCCATTTGGCCTTCATGTTGGCTTGCCAGTGACGAAGCCACAGCAGCCGCCGTGAAGTGACATTGATGCCAATACTCTAGAGGCAAATTTTGCGGTGTTCAATGAGGCATCTGCCGAGTATTCCACAGCCATAATGATCTTGCTGAGGTCATGCTTCCACCGGGATTCCCCAGTGGGAAGCCTAGCCCTCAGCTGTCTGAGCCAAAGAAGGGACGCCATGATGAAGAAAGAGGCCGAGGTGGATGCCCTGATAGTCCAGGTGGCCGCCTGGTGCGTCTTATGGCAGGCCTTCTCAGAACATTTATCCTCCGCCTTTAGACCTTCCAGGAGGTCTGCTGGCAGGTTCAAGGTCGATGTTAAGGAAACCACTGGCGCATCCACCTCGGTCAGTTTCAGCACATCCTCCATTTTACCCTCCAGGGAATAAAAGGATTTATCCGCTCCGCTAGGATTGGTCAAGGTACCAGGCTGAAGCCACTCTCTGGACTGATCTGGAACTGGAATTAGCTCCTGAGTGGGAGCAGTCTCCTTGAACAGACCTTCTTTGGAATCCTTGGTAGAGGAGGATGCAGGAGCTGTAACCTTAGGGGTAGAACCTAAGTCGGTAGCCGCCTTGGCCTTATGCAATATGGACCTAAACAATGTTGGTTTGAACAATCCTGTAAAGGCTGGCTTGTCAGGAGGCAAATCCTCAGCCTCAAACAATTCAAAACTTCCAGCCTCCCCCCATCCTAAGACTGACTCCTCTGTGGCGACCGAAGTGCCCAGAGAGGCTTGGAGCCTGAGCCTGAGCGGAACTCGAGGTTCACTTAGACCTGGGGGTCCCAGATGCCCCCGCCTCCCTGTGCTTAATGCCTTCAGCGATCCCTTGGGATATGGCAATGGAGATGACCTCCTTCATCTCTGCAGACAAGGCCGAACCTTTGGCCTAGCTGGACCAGGCCCACCCTGATGCCTCTCTGAGCTGGACCTCTCCTCAGCAGGGAGGAGACCTTGGAAGGGCCCCAGCTCCTCCCTGACAGAGGAGCTAGGGGAATCGGGGTAACCCCAGGATGCCTCTGGGGAATCACCCCCAGATCTTTCGTCTATCAGGGAAGGGGACCTGCTGCCCTGGAAGGAGTGGGAGTCCTGCATTTCCCCATGCCACGGGGGCGAGCCCACCTCATGGCTCATGTTCACCAGAGACCCTTGTGGTTATGGGGCCTTAATGTCAACAGCCCCCCCCCCCTGGTTGGGAACCTTCCCTGGCCCTGTCACCAGTCCCAGAAGTCCCCAGGGAGGCCTTCCTACAGGCGCCCTTCCCTCCTTTACTTCCCTTGTTTTGAGGGGATAGTTTGCTGCGTTTAGTGGAGGGCCCTGCCTGCACCTCCTGTGCCTCCTTGCCATCGTCTGCCATGATGTTCTACACAGACAGGAACTTTCACTGCAGCAGCTGGGCACTGGGCACCCTGCCAGCCGGCAAAGGTGTGCCCGCAGACCAAACGGGGAGGATAGGGCCACCCAAAGGCCGGATTCCCTCCTCCTGCCTCCCTCGGAGACTCCGAGCAGTGGGGAACAGGAAGGCAGGCCTGGCCGGTGCCCTGGACAAGGCCCGCTTTCCTGGCGGTGGTCTGCAGCTGAGGGGCTTAACAAGGTCCTCTTCCTTGGTCTGACGGCACACAACTGCTCCCTCCGTCCACGAAGCTCAACCAAAATGGCGGCCGATATGTGCGTAGCTGCAAGCAAAAGCATGCAAACTACAAAAATGGCCGCCGCCTTTCCCAGGCAAGAGGAACACTGCCGCTCTCGCCAGAGTGCTCAAGCTCACCGTGCGAGCTCACGAAGGCCCAGTGGGGATCAGCGCCATTCAGGAAGCTTCCCAATGTCCCCTTGCTGACCATCCCTCACCGGACAAGCGACCTCTCGTTCCTGCCCGCGTGCGACCAGCAGGTGAAGAAACGGCCCGGAGCCCTCTCAGCACATAAACTACCTGTAAGTCGATCTTCCGATCCTCATAGAACACCTGAAACAAAAAACTGAAGCAAAACTTTAATCTCAAATAAATGCAACCAATTTAGACTATATAGCTAACGTGGGGAGTCCAGTTATCTGTTCTAGGACTGGAGCGCTCCCCAGAACAGTCCAAACGGGCGGACTGAGTTTCTTAAACTGAATAATGGAGGCAAAGGGAGACATGGCCAAGAGCAAAAACTCACTCAGTCCTAGGGCAGATAGACTGTGTTAACCCATGCTTGGACTCTCCAAGCAGCGCACTGGAGAAAAAATAGACTTATTGTTTTAATATATCAAGGCACTTACCTGGCTCAGCTTATTTACATAAAAAAATATTTAACTATTTTATATAGAAAATCTGTACAAGGTGGAAAAATACAAACATTATGAAATCATTCTAGTGTAAGTATTGGTTCCTGCTTTTTCTTAAAATTCTTCTTGCCTAAAAGCAGATATGAAAAATTATTGAGGGAATAGATTTTATTAAAAACACACAAACACATTCATTATCATGTTGTCTTACAATTTAGAAAGATGCAGCAATTTTATGCCCATTTAAAGTGGAAAAAGTATGGCTGTGCAGGCTTCTGAAAATAAAGAAATGCTCTAGAATATGCCAAGGATTAAAGGGGCACTAATGCTGCATTGGTTTGCAAGTCCTTAAAACAGCTACACTTTATTCTGGAATCAATCATACATCTTCTGCACAAAAATGCATTTCATTTGAAGAAGTGCAGAGTTGCCTGCCTTCAAAAATCTGCGTAGTATTTTTAAAAGAAACATTGTAGCAGTTTACTGTTTATTTAAAACCAAAATGGGCAACCATCTGAACATAAACTACATTTAACACGTGGTCTAATTTTATACAACCCCCAACATGTGTTATTTTCCTTTCTCTCCTTTTCCAAGTGATTCATGGAAAACAAAGAGTACCAGCAGGTTGAAACTAGGATGCCTGTCACAGATTGTGGTGTTTATATTGTTCTCTGTTTCATGTCCTGCACAGCTTAGTCTTTCCAAAGAGGTATTCAAATTCTTTTCTCTACCCATATTCCTCACCCACACAATATTCATAATTTCAGGCATGTCCCTATACAAGCCTGCAAGCAATCATTATTACTACAAAGCAAATTGACAGTCCTACCACCTTTGCACCAAAGTTAGCATTTGAATTTTTGAACATTCCAACTGCTGTTGAACAATAAAATCATAGTCACACTCTCTGATTTAATACATAGAATAATAAGGTTGGAAACGACCTTGAATATCTTTTAGCCCAACCTCCTGTTCAAGGCAGAACTTAATTTACCTAATTAATACATTTTGTAGGTGCTCAAAAGCATCTTGTTTCAGTTTTTTGAATATGCTACCAGTTTAAAAGTATCATGGAAATAATCAATTGAACCAATTTCTTTCCCTTTCTAATCAAAGTGTAGAAATATCTAATAATCGTTAACAATGTTAACAAACCAAAGGTCCTTTTATACAAAAGGCATTGGGACTTCGCTTTTCATATCTCATCCAAGAGGCTTCTTCAGTTCGGACCATGGATGAGAAGCGAAAGATCTTCAAGGGAAAAACAAAATGCAAGCTGCCTTTTGAAAAAGCACCTTTGGGCTAACCATGACCTGGATGGCCGAGAATCTCCAAAGCAATTAAGCGTTAACAACAGGATTTCTTAAATAACACATGCTTAAATTATGCCAAAAGCTCTGTGGCCAATCAGTTCAAAGTTGAGTTTCTCAATAAATGTGCTTCGGCAGGATGAATCCAGTGGTCGTACGAAGTCCAATTCAGTTCAGTTCCCGTTCCTGTTCCCATATACCTATTGTGTGCCTATCTTAATACCTCTTTCTTTTCGTTATACCCTACGATAACACCACCGCTAGTCTCCTCCTTTTGCGCTATTCCGTATCTCTCCTTGTCCCAACAGTTAGGCTAGCCGCTAGACGACGGAGGGGTGTCCCCGTTATTATGGGATACACAGCCCTCCAGCGCCTCCTTTGAAGAAGCTCGGGTCTCCCACCGTTCAATTTTACACTCCCTTCTCCGAGCCCAGCCTTCAAATGCCGCAGCGGAGGACGCTTAAGAAAGAAAAAAAAACCACGGCTCCTGTTTTTATTCAAAAGCAATGACGTCAACTTTTAGAACGATCGCTAGAAAAGTTGGTTGGAGGGGGGGGGCGGAGGGCAGGAGAGCGTCGAACTTAAGCCGTTTTTTTCTCCTTTCCTTTGAAGACTTTCACTTCTCATCCAAGAAATGAGCTGAAGGAACTTCTTGGATGAGAAGCGAAATGTCTTCAAAGAAAATAACAACAACCAGAAAGTCCAGTTGCCTCTTGAAAAGCAGCCACCATTCTCCAATGAGGGTTTTGTGGAGGCAGCTTATAATTCACTAGCTTGGCTTCAGTGGCATCCCAGGCGTGAAAAGCTGTTGGAAGGGCGAAATAACTGTGAATGGGAAATAGACGGAGGTTTTGAAAGCTGCCTTTCAATGTTGAGCCTGAGTGAAATTGCAAGGTCGGAGTGAACTCGGTTGTAAAATCCGTCTTTCTAGGCTTTGCTGCTGCTAGTACCATATCAAGCCTGTCATAAGAATGATGGTGTAGAAACCCAGCCGGAGGGTAGCACGAACCTGACAAATGGTCAAAGTGGGACATAAAATAAAGTTCTTACTAGCAATAATATTCCACAAGAGTAATTTTTAGTTCCAATTCTGGAGAGCCACCAAGATATTTAAAGTCATAAACAGTCATCAACTACTATTTCTCAGTCGCCCCCTCCCCCACATTTCTATTCTTGCAGTGGGGATAATCATGAACTATATTGCAAAGCTGTGGGTAAATTGTTTACTTTTATCTGGAGCTTCTTGGGATGATAGAAATAGACAACGACAAAGCAATTTCTTAAGTGCACACACTGCCTTTATAAAAAGCCCAACGAAATCTTTTTGATTTGATTTTTTTTTGTTTTAAGCTAAGTAGGGACTCTTGTTAAACAATATTTATCCCACTTGACTCCAACCCACCAAAGCCCATCACAACACTAGTAACAGTTGCATGGACGTCAGCAACCGTAGTTGTATTAATTCATGAAAAACTATATAAATTCATTGTTGGCTTCACCAACTAAAGTGGCAAAAAAGTACACGCAAGTGTTACCTTCTCTAGAACTCAGTCTACCACAAAAACAAGAATTTTTTTTGGGGGGGGGGAGCCCAAAATTTAAATTTTCACAATGTTTCCACCATAAGTGCTTGTATGGAAAGGAATCACTTTGTTATTTAATATACTCAACAAGTAGAAAGCAGACTGAAACTAAAGCAGCCTTTCCTACTAATACCTTCCTCAACTGCTTGGCTATAATTCATATGAATTACAAATATCATGGCCTAACAAGCCAGTGGTGGATGGCAACCTTAAAAATAAACTGCAAATCACAACCAATTTCAGTTTACTGATAGTAATTGGAATAATTTTAATTAAAAAAAAAACTTCAAAAGTTGTCAGTTTTTATTAAGGTGCACTAAGATGCTCAAAAAAATGGCCAAGGATTAATATAACTAAATCACAGATAATATATTGCTGAGTATCAATTAAAATTCTTGTACAAAGCTTATTAGTAAACACTGTATTTCTATATGTATTTAAACATAAGCATAGCCATATATGATATACAGACCACTTAGGTTTTATAACTTAAGGTGTCTAGAAGCAGGCTAAAGAAGGTTCATACTCAGCATTAAAAGACAAGGATGTATCTGTTCCTTGTGCATTGATTTTACATCCTTTTTCGAGCCAGTTATATCACCTATTCCATATCTTGTGGTACTGTTTCCTCTCTATCTCTTAGTTCCATCGTAAACATAATGAAAGGAGATGGCATATACTTAGAAAGCAATAGAAATGGAAATATTGTATATAGATGTATATATTGTAAAAATGAGAAAGTATGAAACAAAGAATGTGTATAAGACAATAGAATGGAAAATGGTAAACCCGAAATCAGAAAAAAGAAATACCGATAACGGAAAGCTGTAAAAGTATAATTGTGATTTTAATGTTTAGAAAATGTCAAATAATACTTAAAAAAATAAAAGACAAGGATCACAAAGAGAATTATTTTAAATAAAGGACTGTTATCACAGAACTTTTAAGTTTTTTGGAAATATTTTTATTTTGCATTCACCTGTGTTTCAAAGAAAAAAAACATGCTAATAATCATTTATAATTTTCATTAAATTAAACAAAATGGTAACAATGTTTTAATATATATAAAAATAGGTTTAAAGTTAAGGCTCATATTTCAGTGGCAATATTCAGAAGTACTTAGCAATCTTGGCCACAAAACTAAACACTTAAAGCTGCAAAAAAGGTCAACTTGCTAGAAATCCTGAGGGATTCATAATTCAGAACATGTAATATACCTCAAGTTAGGTATTCTATTGCCATTTTGAGAATTTTGAGAATTATGCCCTGTCAACTAAAATAACTTCAGTAGCTAAAAGATAAATTATACTGAAAACTGAGTCAACAAAATAGCAACCTTGCTGAATTTTCTTACTTTCTTCAGCTAAAAAAACCTAGATAGTTGCCATAACATCAAACCATGTCTGCCATTCTTCATATACTTGATGGATTTCTTCCCTTCTGAATGTTTATAAATCAAATGGTGGTGTGTTTGTCGCCTGCAACAGACCTCTCTCTGGACCTAACTACTACCTTAATTGAACTAGTCAGCAGTATTAACAGTGGTGGGTTTCAAATTTTTTTGGAACCTACTCTGTGGGTGTGGCCTCCTTTGTGGGAGTGGCTTGCCAGACATGTGACCTGGTGGGAGTGGCTTGCCGGCCATGTGTTCTCTCTCTCTCTTTCTCTCTCTCTCTTTCTCTCTTTCTTTCCTTTTGTCTCTCTGTCCCTTTTTTCTTTTTTTCTTTCATCTCTCACTCTTTTTCTTTCTTTTTTCTTTTTTCTTTATTTATTTCTTCCTTTCTTTCTCTTTCTCTCTCTTTCTCTGTCAGTCCGTGTGTGTGTGTGTCTGTGTGTGTGTGTGTGTGTGTGTGTGTGTGTGTGTGTGTGAGTGGTGGGTTTAAAAATTTTTTGGAACCTCTTCTGTAAGTGTGGTCTGCTTTCCGGGTCCACTGGTGGAACCTCTTCTAACCAGTTCGGTAGATTTGACGAACCGGTTCTACCAAATAGGTGCGAACTGGTAGGAACCCACCTCTGAGTATTAAACTCCATTCTTTGCGAGCTTAAAATCTTTCCCCTCTCCAGCTTTGTTGGGTTGTTTTATTTTTTCTCTTGAAATAAAAGGCACGATTTGTGAGGGGTATTTCAGAAGATTGATTGTCTTAAAATACAGTCTACAAAGGTCGACAGTCCCACCATTTAAGATTTCTGCTCTCTACTCATGCAACATCCTCTAGGTAATCTGCTTCAACGCTTAACTGAGAAACAGTGAAGTCTTGTGTGAGGTCTTCAAGCTAGAAAGAAAAAAAATAGGGAAATTACTAATATTAAAATTTAGATTAATGTATGTTGTCTGTTAAATACATTATTTTTGTTTAAAAAAGGCTGTATCAGAGACTTTAGGAAACATACAGTGCAAAATATATATACAATAATACAATAGCAGAGTTGGAAGGGACCTTGGAGGTCTTCTAGTCCAACCCCCTGCCTAGGCAGGAAACCTTATACCATTTCAGACAAATGGCTATCCAACATCTTCTTAAAGATTTCCAGAGTAGGAGCATTCACAACTTCTGGAGGCAAGCTGTTCCACTCATTAATTGTTCTACCTGTTAGGAAATTTTTCCTCGGTTCTAAATTGCTTCTCTCCTTGATTACTTTCCACCCATTGCTTCTTGTTCTACACTCAGGCGCCCTGGAGAACAGCTTGACTCCCTCTTCTTTGCGGCAACCCTTGAGATATTGTAACACTGATATCTGTTATTGAAGAAAGGTCCCGTTCAGGATGTGGCATAATCCAATCTTGATTCAAAGTTTCAGATTAGCTTCAATTTTGCTTTCGAATTGGCAGCAAGAAATAAACTAAACTAAAAGGCTCATACCTATTAGCAGCCATGGTGCAGAGTGCAGTATTGCAAGCTAATTCTGCCCACATTCTGGTTTTGATCCTGACCGGCTCAGGTTGACTCATCCTTCCATCCCCCCCGAGGTTGGTAAAATGAGGACCCAGATTGTTGGGACAATATGCTGACTCTGTGAACTGCTTAGAGAGGGCTGTAAAGCACTGTAAAGCAGTATATAAGTCTAAGCGTTATTGTTATTCTTCAGGTAAGATTATCGTACCCTGCATATCTTGAATATCTGGCCATCAACCACTTCAAATATTGTATTCTGGGTTCCTGGGGGCGTGGCCTGTTGCCGAGGAGGGCTCAACCGAGCTCCTCTCAGGGATCTGGTCTGTATATCTAAATAAGATCATAGATATCACCCCTTTTTGGCTAAGAAAGGGGCAGGGAGTAGCTCTGTATGCTAGGGTCTATTCGTAATCCACAGCCTTTTCTTTTTTTTTGGCTGTGGACAGAGATTAGATCCAGCGGGAGCGGAGCTTTTATCTCCAGCCAGTTCTTCTCAGCTGCCTTTTTTGGCAGCCCCAGACAGGCTAGCCCCCCCCCCCTCAGGACAAAGCAAAGTTTTTTTCAAGCTAGGTTAATACGGGCGGGTCCCACTCCTGTGAGATTTATGCTTTTATTACTATCTTAAATACCAGCACCATTCGTCTTAGAGACTTCTTTGTCTAAATGGACTTCAAAATGGCGATTTCCCCCCATTGGTGATTGATAGCGGATGTACTTAGCCGGTTTTACCTTCCTGCAGACCGCTCCTTAACAAAATAAACTCTTTTTCTTTGGAAACAGAGGGGAGCAAAAGCGCTGCTTATCTGTTTATTTATTATGGCACCCAGATCAAAGAAGCGTCTTGTTACAAATGTGCCTAAAGAATCTAAAGAATTTATATTGGAACCACAGCCTTTGTCTCCTATGCCCTCTACTGGAGAATTTTTAACAGGAATATTTCTTTAAAATGTTTAATGATTTTAAAAAAGAAATTAAGGAATTTGTATTGGAACTATATGATGATTTAAAGTCTAAAATTAACCAAATGAAGGCGAATACGTTCGCAGCCGTGTCTGCCCTGTCAGATTATTCTGCTGAAATAGAGAATAAATTGGAAAGCTTGGAGAAGGCTAATTTTAATTTGACTACTAATATTCAAATATTACAACAAAAAATTAGAGACACTGAAGAACAGCTCATGATGATAAATTTTAATAGGAAGGCATTTGCAATAAGAGTTAGAGGATTCCGTGAAAAGGAGCAAGAGAATCTGAAACAAACCTTTGCTGAAGCCTTCAGCCATGCGGTGGGAAGCCCGGGACTTAACTTTGATTGGCAGATTCAGAAAATCTATCGCCAGAACTCATTGGTAGCGGAACAGCGACAGCTCCCGAGGGACATAATTATATATTTCTCCACAAAAGAATCCAGAAATGCGATTGTGCAAAAGTTTCATAATAACAGTCTCCGAGTTGATGACCAGGACCTGATTGTCTTCAAAGATATTCCTTTCCAGATGTTGAGAGCAAGAAGGGACTACGCCTTTTTAACTAAAGAGCTTAGGAGTCAACAGATTCGATACAGATGGGAGGCCCCTGCCGGCATTACGGTCACATTTGAGAATCAAAGATTTCGTCTTAACTCTGTTTCGGAGGCCCGAGATTTCTATCGTAGGACTTTGAAGGCGGGACTTCCTGACTCACTTGGAAGAGAGGAGAGACAAGCGGAAGGAGAAGGCAAGCGGCAGGCCGCGTGGCTGCAAGATGGAGGGGGTAGCCTTTCCTCCCTCGGAGAAGCAGAAAAACGGAGATCGAGAATTTAGACATTTTAAAATATTTGCCAAAGTTATGGACCGAATGGGGATTTGCGACCTCTCTCCGGTAGAAAAAGCGGATTAATTCTTATTAGAAGGGAAAGTTGGGTGAAATTACTTTGAGCTAGATCTTAAACTAATGTCAGCATAAATTTGATAGTGGTAAACATCAGACAAGCAAGGGATGAGGGTAAAATATATGCGGAATGATTTACGTTGTTTAAAGCTTATTAGAAGAGGAAAAGCCGGTTGGGATTATCTTAAGATAGATGTAAAATGAATGCGGAATGAATTATGTTGTTTAAATTTTGTTAGAAGGGACTATTTTAAAACAGAAGGTTAACTGATTTTTGTTGAAAGTATTATTTGAATATGTGGAATGATCCATGCTATTTAATTCTTATTAGAAGGGAAAGTTGGTTGAAATTACTTTGAGCTAGATCTTAAACAAATGTCTGCATAAATTTGATAGTGGTAAATATTAGACAAGCAAGGGATGAGGGTAAAATGCATGTGGAATGATTTACGTTATTTAAATCCTATTAGAAGAGAAAGTCGGTTGGGATTATCTTAAGATAGAAACTGATTTTTGTGTAAAGTAATACTTGATCTAAGCTGCTTAAACTTTACTAAGAAGGGGAAGCTTGGTTAGATTATTTTGAATTATTGTTTGAAAAGGAGGTTAAGAAAGATTATTTACGCTGTTTAAATTTTATTAGAAGGGAAAGTTTGATTATTCTTCTGTAAAGTAATATTTGAATATGTGGCATGAACCACGTTGCTTAAATTTTATCGGAAGGGATCAATTTTGGTTAGACTGTATATTGATGCCTACACAAATTTGTATAAATGTTTACCTGAATATAAGGTTTAGGAAAAGGAACGGGAGAGTCTACAGAAGGTTGGGGTAAATAACAAAGAAGTAAGAGACGAGAATAAAATATAGATAGAATGACTTATACTATTTAAGCATAGATAAAGATGGGTGGCTGAGATCAACACAAAGAGTGGTTTCTTTTTTTTTCTTTATTTTCTTTTCTCTTTTCTTTTCTTTTTTTGTTTTCTTGTTTTTCTTTCTTTTGACATATTACTTTTATTTTTAATCCATATGTATACAAGATATTTTAGACAGAAGGTAGTGCCAGGTGTGGGCCCTGGGAAGTCGGGAGGATTAGGGATGGGGATTTGTGGGGGGGGGCGTTAAAATAGTCTCAATAAGAACAAGAATGTATTTATATACGGTGGTTTTTTTTCTTTTTTCTTTTCTCTCTTTTTTCTTTCTTTATATATATATATATATTTTCCTTGGTTTATTTTACTTTTATCAGATTAAACAACACTCGAATAAAGGCATACACCAAGGAGGGAGATAGAGGGAAAGAAGAGGGAGGAGTAAGGAAGGAGTAAGGGGAATGTAAGGAGGGCGTGTGGGGAGTAAGGGGAGAAGGAAGGTTTGAGGGGAAAGGGAAGTAGGAGGGGAGTGTTAGAGGGAGAAAGGAAAGTTGGAGGAGGTAGATGGGGTGTATGGAGGATGGAAGTGTTAGGTGGGGTTGTGAATGATGAGTTGTGTTCCTCTTTATTTTGTTTGTTTTATTTCTTTTTTTTTCCTTTTTTTATAGTAAATACCCTGTATATAAGTGATTGCAAATGGAATGTGAAAATGAATAAAATATATTTAAAATATATATATATATATATATATATATATATATATATATATATATATATATATATATATATATATATATATATATATATATATATATATATATATATATATATATATATATATATATATATATATATATATTGTATTCTGGGACTGGGTTAACTAAATGAAATTCTGTCACTTGTAGCCAGGTTTTTCGGTGCAGGTTTTTCCTACTTTGTCAATGGAAGAAGTATGACTAGATTTTGTACTTGTCCCCCATTTTGCCATGCCTTCTAAAGCAGCAGGGCTTCTTTTTCAAGCACAATATTAGAGCCGTGATGGTGAACACAGGTGGCACATGGAGCCATTTGTCAGGGCACACAAGTCATTGCCCTGTCAGCTGGCCAGCCTTCTTTTGAGGCCATTTTTCGCCCTCCGGAGCATGCGAAAACTGGCCCTACGGGCAAACCAGAAATCACTTCCAGTTTGCTCGTAGGGCCGTTTTTCGCCCTCCGGAGCCTTCAGGGAAGCCTCCTGAAAACTCCTGAAGCCTCCGGAGGGTGAAAAACGGACCTATGGGGAACCCGAAGTTCGACTTCTGGGGCCTTCAGGCTTCTCTGAAGGCTCCGGAGGGCAAAAACAGGCCCTATGAGCAAACCAGAATGACTTCTGGTTTGTCCGTAGGTCCATTTTTTGCTCAAGGAAGCCTCCTGAAGACTCAGGAGGTCGAAAATCGCTCCTACGGACAAATCGGAAGTCACCATTCCCAAACTTCCGGGTTCCCCGTAGGTCCATTTTTTGCCCTCCGGAGCCTTCAGGGAAGCTCCTGAGGCCTCCAGAGGGCGTCAAGGAGAAAGCTGTTTTTGCCCTCCCCAGGCTCCTAGAAAGCCTCAGGAACCTGGGAAGTCCAAAAAAGTCATGGCAAATGTGGGGTGGGGGTGTTGCTGGTCGTGCACATGCGTGCAGGTGGTGGTGGTGTCGCACGCATAGCATTATGGATGTGGCACGCCGGCGCACGACCCCCCCTTGTGCTCCCCCCACTTTTGGCACGGCAGCCAAAAAAGGTTCGCTATCACTGTATTAGAGTATACAGATGATACTTTTGTGGTCATTGTTCTCATTAGTTTTCCCCCTATTACTCATTTTGTTATTTGTGAGCTTTATTAAAAGCTGCAATCGTATAGATGACTGCAAAAAACAGTGCATGCATTGTGTTCCCTTTTTCTCTAGCTCTTCCCATTCATGCCAACAGTTATACTAATCAAAGATGAAAAACGTATGGTGGTGTTCAAACTGGAGTTTATTACATTTAAGATCCTAAATGAGGATTTGCTTTTTGCTTACAAATTGTGGACTGAAAAAAGTAAAATCAGCTAGGATCTTAGACCTGTGCATCATATTAATATTTGAGTTTCTGATCATTTAGCACTGCTTACACTAATGCAAAAAGCCACACAGAAGCAAACAAATGCAGTCCATATGCATTGTTGCACAATATTATATGTAGGAATAAATCCTTTATAATAAATTTCATTGCACAAGTACTAAATCATTTCAAAAGGAAATCAGGATTTATGTTATTGTGTAATAAATGCTTCTGGCTTCTTATATCTCTGGATTTCAGATTTTTTTTGTAGAGGTTTCAAAAAAGAATAAATGGGATTAAATGTTCTTTGCCTCCATGTTTATTGTAATGTTATAAATCATATATTGTACTGTTTCAAGACAAATTTCAGTGCAATTTGTTGCACTTTGTTGCAATTTGTTGCAACAATTTGTTACAAATTGTTACTAATTTGTAACAATTAGTATTTCTGCAATTCCTCCTTTATATTTTTGTACAAACTGGGGACCTGCACAAACAAGTATGGGAACTGCTCACTTATCTTGGAGTAATATTCTCAATTCAGCTACAAAAATATCATCTTCCTTCCCTTTTCTTTACCATATGATTGTCTCAAACCTTTGTTGTTTTAAAACAATATCCTATATTGAAATCTGCTAATATTCAATAGCCACCTCATTTATATTTTATTGGGAACAGTTCTGGATCAAAAGCAATATATTGACTGTGTGTGTGTGTGTGTGTGTGTGTGTGTGTGTGTGTGTATCAATTTGTGACATTAATTCTTTTGCAAGTAATGGTTTATTTTGCTACATACTACATAGATATATCATCAACCCCAATTAGAGTGTTAAATTAAAGCAAATCATACCTTTTCACTAGTAATGAAGTCTTCTATTTCCATAGAAATATCATCTATTTCTTCACCAATGCTGACTTCACTTTTCTCTGACCGATGACTGGTGCTATAAAAAAAGTTAAAATATGAAAATTAAATGATCATATTACATAAATATTACTGCACTGAAATTTGTCTTGAAACAGTACAATATATGATTTATAACATTACAATAAACATGGAGGCAAAGAACATTTAATCCCATTTATTCTTTTTTGAAACCTCTACAAGAAAAATCTGAAATCCAGAGATATAAGAAGCCAGAAGCATTTATTACACAATAACATAGATCCTGATTTCCTTTTGAAATGATTTAGTACTTGTGCAATGAAATTTATTATAAAGGATTTATTCCTACATATAATATTGTGCATATAAAATGATACATAGACTACTTCAAAGAAAGTTCATAACTTGGCATCAAATCCAATTTGATATTGATTTACAAATAATTTTGCTCCTAAAAACTCATCTAAGCATTTAATCAGATGCAATGTCAACTGACTTTACAGTTAATGACATATGAATTGCCAGATATCAAAGAATTTATAAAATTAACCAAACTTAAAATTTTATAAAATGTTTAAAATATTAAATATAAAACAAATTTTCAAGCCCCACTTTTTAAAGTGTAAAGCACTTGAGTAAATTGAATAGTGCTACTGCAGAAAACAATTATAACAATGAAGAGATTTAGGTGAGTTTTCCTGAAAAAAATGATCTCCATTTTGTATTCCTGTGCATAGCATGGCCAAGCAAGATTAGATTTCTAAAAGCAAGCTTTTCCTCCAGCTGCTTCTCTTAATTAGCTATTTCCCCATCCAATTTATCTCAAGTGTTATCTCTCTCCTTTGGAAATACTCAATCATAGCAGGCCTGAAAGGACCATATAGGTAAAAGGTACTGTTTCACATAACATTTTTGATCATTTCTAGGGAGGAAAATATAAACAATGTAAGCTTAATTAGAAATATGTGAAATTATAAATAGGGTATATCTACTATAGCGTATAAGCTGGGAAAGTCCTCCTAGGAGTGACATATCCTTGAATGATGCTATTTATATCCATCTTCCTGAAAATTAATAGTTTTAAATATTTTTCCTCTTACCTGTTGAAATCATCAATATATTCATTTTCCTCTCCTGTTTGTAAACAATTAAATGAAGAATAGAAGACTTGAAATTGAACCTTTCAATATACATTGATATTTGACATCATTAATAGTTAAGTGTGATTGGAAGATATGGCTCTTTGTCCAGGCTTTGGCTGAGGAACACCCCTGTCTATTTTTCCTTGTTCCTCTGCGGGATTTTTGTTCTTTTTTTTATGTTGCTGTAGTTTGTATTGTTCTGTTTTAAAATGTTTTTAACAATTGTGAATCGCCTATAGTCATGGAGAGTCAGGCAGCATATAAATATAATATTTTAATATATATTATTATAAAACACAAGTATTTTTTGAGAAAAATAATGAAGTTTGAGAATAACATGTTTAATGTATAACGCTTACAGGTAATCCTTGATTTATAACCAGTTGCTTAGCAACCATTAAAAGTTAGGATAGACTCCCAGAAGGCATTTATAAACTAATTTTAAAGTTCCAATGGCTGGCTCTCAGTCATGTGGTTGCACCAGCCTGCATTTACAATCATCTGCAGTATCTCATGACATCTATGACATTTTTGCCAAAATCTTACATTTATTTCCAGTTTTTGGCAAAAATGCCCCATAGAAAATAATGGGTTTGCTTAACAGCTGCAGCATTTCCTTAACACCTGCAGAATCAGTTAACAACTATGGTTATTTGCTTAATAACCACCTCAAAAAAGGTAATAAAATCAAGTCTGCCACACGGTGACCCATTTTATGAACATCATTATTTAGTTTAGTTTAGTTTAGTTTAGTTTAGTTTAGTTTAGTTTAGTTTAGTTTAGTTTAGTTTAGTTTAGTTTAGTTTAGTTTAGTTTAGTTTTGGTTTATTTGTATGCCGCCCTTCTCCAGGAGGGACTCAGGGCGGCGAACAACTCAAAGGGGAAAGGGAACATAAACAACAGTACACATAATTAAAATACACGAAAATCACACAGCCATACCAGTCGAGAGGAGAGGGGAACTCATCAACCCCAGGCCTGCCGGCACAGCCAGGTTTTGACGGCTTTCCGGAAGGCCTGGAGAGAGGTGAGGGTCCGGATCCCCGCGGGGAGTTCATTCCAAAGGGCCGGAGCTGCTACAGAGAAGGCCCTCCCCCGGGTAGTAGCCAGATGGCATTGGCTGGTGGACGGAACCCGGAGGAGGCCGACCCTGTGAGATCTGATGGTTTTTTGGGAGGTAATTGGCAGCAGGCGGTCTCTCAAGTACCCAGGTCCAATACCATGAAGGGTTTAACAACCATAATGAGCAGTATCCATTACATCTGTTAATTGAGGACTATCTGTAAGGGCAAATCATACTAATTCCTAGAAAAAACATTCTGCAACTACATATACAAATGTTAACTGTACTTCTGCAGACAAGCTACTTGCCTAGTTCAAGTGATCCGAGTTTAGAATTCACCATCTTTACATCTTTCAAAACTGAATTTGCATCTGAAAAATAAAAATTAGATTAAAATGATGCTTGCATTTTACGTAAACCTGTTAATCAAAGTAAGAGTTTGAAAACATTATTAATATTAAATCCTATTTTAGGTTAATATATTGCTATTATGACTGGTAATGGGAACAGAAATCGATCTTTTACTTCTCTACATTTGTAAAAATCTATTCCAGAAGGGGTTTGTGAATCTTTTTAAACAATGGGAATTGTTCAAACTGGACAGTGATCTTTGCTTGCTCTTTACCACCTGCACTGTTTGGGTGTGGAGAGCTGTAGTGATAGAAAAAGAGAACCTACAAAAGGACTTTTCAAACATTTCAGGCTGCACA
Organism: Thamnophis sirtalis; assembly: GCF_051295495.1. Taxonomy (NCBI): domain Eukaryota; kingdom Metazoa; phylum Chordata; class Lepidosauria; order Squamata; family Natricidae; genus Thamnophis; species Thamnophis sirtalis. Next base: position 110,519,620 of record NW_028261385.1, on the reverse strand, counting down.
ATGTGTTAAATCAAAAATAATAATCCTGGAACCTTTAATCTAGGCAAAGCGCTAATGACAGAGCTGCATGAACTTTTTTCCTCTTTAAGTTTATCACAGAATCCTATCAAGTTCTCATGGAACCCTAAGGTTCTGCAGAACGCAATCTGAAAAACCTGGCCTAGAAAAGGGACTTTTTATGCGTACAAAGACTTGTGAAAAAGAGTTTATATGTGAATGGAAATTAGAGAATTAGCACCAGAGAAACAGAAGGGAAATTATATTGGATGAACTTTTACCCATTGGGATTTCTTTTTTGACTGGTGGTATAAGGCCTCAAACCTGCTTGCTTAGGACTATCCATTCCTGCTTTTGGAAGGGAAGTATGCAGTGGGAATGGGAAAGAAGAAGGAATCCTAATGCATAAGTCAAAATCCACTCATGTCTTTGGGTACATCTAAAGGACAAATAGTGCATTTTTGCTATCCCATTTTTAACACTTAACTTGGCTTTTGGAGGAAAGCTACCGTATTTTTCAGAGTATAAGATGCTCCAAAGTATAAGACGCATCTAGATTTGGGGGAGGAAAACAAGGGAAAAATATCTGCCTCTCAGCAATTTGCCTGCTTGCAACAAACAGTACAGACAATATACACTGTTTGTAGTGTTATATTTCAGACTATACTTGTACAGATGCTGTTAAAATAGTTATTCTCTGCTATTTAAAAGAATAGCACTTTTTAAAACAATAGCATGGGGCCTCTTCAGATCAAGCATTTATTTTAAAAAGCTTCTTCATTTTGTTAAGTTGTGTAGAATAATAATAAATCAGTCTTTAAAAATAAGTCCAATAATTTGAACATTCTATAAGCATTTATAGTTGTTGACTTACCTCCTTGCAGCAAACAACCTGATAAGCACAAGAAAAAAAATCTGCCGTGGAGCAAACAGCAAGTTTCACTTTCAATTTCTCCAGATCATCAGCTGTTACAGGCTGCAGGGATTGCTATAGCTTATTCAAACCTCCGCAGCCCGTTTGCTACAGAGGTAAATTGGAGGCAGAGACCAAAGGGTTGGGGCCAGTGAGTGGGGCTACATTCAGTGTATAAGACACACCCAAATTTTCACCCTCTTTTAGGGGGCAGGGAAGGTGCGCCTTATACTCTGAAAAATAGGGTACTTCAGTTCATCAATGAAACAATACATCTTGTTGCCAGCTGTCAGTTTTGTATTTTTGGAATGCATTAGCTATCACAGGTCATGTGTATCCCATTCTATCACTTTTCTTATAAAATAGGAATGACAAATGGTTTAACATCTGATCATGTAACACAAGCTAACCATGAAACTTAGGCCAATTCCGATTATATTGTGTTTAGTACAGCCAAGATATCTATGTAAAATACTTACTTTCAGACTCCTTTAATGGAGGTACTTCACTCAAAGAATTCAGACCACTCTTTATGGGTAATGAATCAGAAAGAGATGCAACATTTGCTGCTTTGTTGTAATCATTTTTCCTTTAATAAAAAGAGGTGGCGAATGCAATCATCAGCCAACTACTTCAGCATTCACTTACTAATACAATATGACAACTAGCAAAATGAATAATGATTTTTGCTACAAAGTGAGGAATGCAACGTTCTGTATTTATTTCTTACTTAATCTCAGAAGATTCTTTAAAACAGTTCTGTTACAGAATTATTGATCACCAACATCAATAATTCTATGAAAAAAGAGATTATATTGTAATCAGTGACGTGCAGTCACTAGAGGCAGGGGAGGCGAGGCCTCACCAGTCTCCTGAGGGAAAGGAAACTATTTTCAAAATTATTAAAAAGGCCAAGGTAGTTGCTCCCAGACTCTAAGTCACAGTGACTCTGAGTCTCCTTAGTGCAGTTAATAGGAGGAGGCTAGAGAACTATGGGCCTCCTTTGCATAAGGATTTTTTCGCCTTTTAAGTGTCAACCAAGGGTTAAAACCCGAAAATTACGTATGCAAATGAGGCACGTGATACTCCCGCCTCCTCCTGCAGAGGGCACTTTGTTTCGAGCCTATTTTAAAATGTTTAAGCAGAGTCATCCACGTGGTGACTCTAGCAGCAACTAGCCTAGCCTGCCTGGCCCTGGCTAGACCAAATCTAGCATTTTTGAGGGAGCTGGAAGGTATGTGGGTTAGAGCGAGGGGGGGGAGGAATTCAATTTATTTGTAATGTGAATAAATATAATTTGTTTTTATTATGTGTATGTGCATGTGTGTGTGGTTTTTTTTTACCCCCCTCTGCTGGCGTGTGGGCTGGCACATCTATTTTTATTTTTCATTTTTCATTTTTTATTTTTCATTTTATTTTTTAATTTTTTAAAGCCATGCCGCCTTGGTGTGCCATAGAGTGAAACATGTCCTGGTTTGTGGCCGGGCGGCATGCACTTTAAAGACATACCCAATATAACAAGCACACACAATTAGAAACGATTCTACAGATTCATGAAGAAGTTTTTAGATGAGGACTAGCATGTTGAATGGACCTTGAAATGGGCCAGAAACTCCTTGAGTTTATAAAGTTGACCCTGGGAACAAGTTGTACTCACACACTGTTCAATAATTTACCTTTTACAGGATCAATCCAAACATCTTTGGAATCCAGTATGCTTTTTCCAAAGTACCCAGGTAGATGCTTCTAGGAAGTTTATATCAAAGTAGTTCCTTGGTTGTGCAATTGTTATTCTGTGCAGCAACTCCTTATTAATTGACATTGGGTTCCAGTGGGACAAATCCATATATTGTTCTCCTCTTAATCTTTTCCCGGTGTTAGGCGTTTGTTTCTCTGAATAGTGTACAAAACTGTTAAGAGAAAATCCTTTTACCTCTAAGGGGGATTTGATATTATTATTTGCATGGGAATGCGGAGAGATTTGGATTAGATTTTTAGCGATGCTGTTCTTCCAAATGTGCTCTTCAAATTTTTGGCGGTCAGATTCACTGACCACAAGAGGGCAGTAGGATGTAGATAGAGAGCTAAGGATTTACAGTACTTTGCGTCCCCCCTCCTCGGCAGTCTCTCTCTATATGCACTTTCTCTATGAAACTCCTAATCAGAGGTCACTTCCTTCTTCCTTTCTTCTTGGGCACGTGCATAGAGCACGTGGACTTTGAACGGAGGTGGTGGGTTTGTTGATCTCTCTGATTAATTTTCTTTAAATCTCCTTTCTGACATACTTCTAAACCCTGCTTTGCTATTTATTTGGCGACCTCAGATTCCTGCTTTCAGAAATGCTTTTTCTCGCAATTTCTAACATCCCATCCCATCCTCTATATCAGGGGTCCCCAAACCTGGCAACTTTAAGAAGACTTCAAGTCTTAAAAGTTGTCAAATTTGAAGACCTCTCTCTATGTCAAAAGGTAAAAAACAGAAAAACTAAAGTCTCACTCCGATCTTTGTTTCTTATTTTTTTAAAAATTTCCTGTGATCACCAGCAATTTGGGTGAGATCTGATTTTTTTTTTAAACTGAAAGAAAGCTAACGCTTCGCAGCATCGTAACCCTAATTCAAACGGAAGCCGCATTTCTTTTAAATGGCAAAAAGTCCAGTCAGGAGCAGTTTGCTAAACCGCCAGGTCATCTGGGTACTTTGTCCTTATTACGGTAGCAGCCGAGCCCAGTTCATCGCCCAGGCTATCCTGTTGGGAACACAGAAGTGCAGTGGTTCAATGGTGCTATTGAAGGGTTTAGCTTGTATGGGAAAGTCTTTCCCTACTGGATTTTCCTCACCTATTTAGGAGATAGGCCATTTAATGTCCTTTGCATATTACACACCTGCAATTTCCGTGAAAGGAACGTTGTAGATAGTCCTATATTAAGTGCATGCTGTAAACAATGGTTTCCAATGACAGTTGGTACTTAGTAGTGCTGGGCTGATATTTCTACCCATCTTCCAATCCGGGAAAAATCCAATTGGTACACAACATATACTTCAAATATGTTTGGCACACAAGTTAATTAAAAGATCATCTGGGCAAACAAAAGATGGTTCTTTAACAATATGATTGCAGTGTTGAATCTGTATTTCTTTGCACAGTAAGCCAAGGGGGGCAGGAGGATGGTGGAGAAAAGCAAAATCATGACACACAAAGATAATCAACACCATGTGAACAGGGTTTTTTTTACTTACCGTTTACATCCATCTACTTGCAGATGACACATGCAATTTCCACAAATTAGAGACATTTATTGCACTGCTTTTAGAATCCATCCTTTAATTGCACTTACTTGTCCCATCCATCCAAACACTCCTGCATATACTCTGCCTTTAATCCCATTGTGCATATTCAAACTTAGGGTTTCTCAACCTTTAAAATGTATGAACTGTATGGATGCTGACTGGAGAATTCTGGAACTTGAACTCTGTAAATCTGAAATTTGCCAAACCTGAAAAATTGCTCAAACTCCTTCCATTTAGACTATTGATTTCCTACATATATACCCTATCATTCTAGCCTTGCCCCTAGAGCCGTGAAGGCGAACCTATGGCACGTATGCCACAGGTGGCATGCAGACCATATTTCTTGGCATGCCAGCCATCGGCTCTGGCTGATTTTCGACCTTCCAGAGGGCCGGGGGAAGCCGTTTTCGTCCTTCCCAGGCTTTAGGAAAGCCTCCGGAGGCCGAAAAACGTCCCCAATGGGAACAAACTTCCAGTTGGTCCGTTGGGCCTGTTTTTCACTCTCCCCAGCCTCCGGAGGCTTTCCTGAAGCCTAGAGAGAATGAAAAATGGCCCTAATGGGCCAACTGGAAGTTCAGAAATGATCTGTTTCCAGGGGAAGTCGTTTGCGTCTTACCCAGGCTTCAGCAAAGCCTCTAGAGCCTGGGGACTGGTTATGTGCACATGCACACGGGTGGTGGTGGTAGTGGTGTGCGCACACGTACAGGTGGGTGGGGAGGATTGATTTAGTATGGGCATGTGCACATGCATGATAGCACGTGCGCACACAATTGTGGCACGTCATAAGAAAAAGGTTTGCCATCACTGCCCTAGAGGGTGTCCAACCTCACATTAGTGCTGAATTTCAGTTGGTTACATCAGTCTCCTTCCAACTGACATAGAAGTGGACAACTGAGCAAAATAAGCTGTCACTGCATAGCATTGATATGATAAACCTGTCAATCATTGGAAAGAATTTCAGGCTTGGTTTTTGCTATTTAATTTACCTATCCTATTCTGTTAAGTATTTAACTGAAATTCAGGTTACCTGAAAGAGAGTCTTTACTGAGGCCTTCATGAGAGCCATTTTCCAGGTTCCCACATATGGTGAGATCAGGTGAGAAAGCTTTTAGTAATGATATCCAATTTATGGAACATCCTTCATCTGAAGTTTCTTGGTACGTAAATTGTACGCAAAGATATTTTTTTTCTTTTCTACAATCATTTTAAATAATTTTAGTCATAGTTATTGCCTTTGCAATATCTGCTGGTTTATTTACATTCTATTTTAAGTTTGTAGATAACTTAATTTGTATTGCATTTATATTGTATTTTTATTGTGTTCTAACAGACCTACAGTATATAGATAGGTTCAGTCCTACTTCACAGATTATGTTTTATTCTTGATTTCCAATTTCAGTTAATATTTTATTAAGATATACATATTAATATACTGGTTATAATTGTTTATTATATATAACTTAAAATAATTGACTACATATTCTCTCGCAAACAAAACTACTTTGGTCTCTGATTTGTTAATTTTTAGGTCCACGGTCCTTCTATAGATTGTATCATGCAATCTATCTATCTATGCACAAAGTAAGAAACAGTGTCTCAGTGGCTAAGACACTAAGCTTGTCGATCAGAAAGGTTGGCAATTCAACGGTTCGAATCTCTAGAGCCGCGTAACGGAGTGAGCTCCTGTTACTTGTCCCTGCTTCTGCCAATTTAGCAGTTTGAAAGCATGTAAAAATGCAAGTAGAAAAATAGGGACCACTTTGGTGGGAAGATGACAGCATTCTGTGCACTTTTGGCATTTAGTCATGCCGGCCACATGACCACGGAGATATCTTCAGACAGTGCTGGCTCTTCAGCTTTGAAATGGAGATGAGCACCGCCCCCTAGAGTCGGGAACGACTAGAACTGCTAGAAAGGTGGTCTTATCCATAGAGCTGATTTTGATTTCAGAGCTAGATGTCCGACTAAAATGAAATAAATTAATGGTTACCACTTGATATCAAAATAGAGAAACCCTTTTAGGTAAATGTCCATGTTTTTGTGCATCATGTTCCGTTCTTTTATGCACCCGTACATCTGGCCTCAATTGGCATGGAGTGAAAGCTGGCCTGTTTTCTGGGTCCCCAGTGCTCAGCCCTGTATTTGTGTACTGGGAGAGTTAATGAGAAGAGACTGCTATTCTTTCTTTCTGTTCCCCAATCCCATCTGTTCAAACAAAAGCCTGAGAGGAAGAGAGATCTGAGACCCTGCTGGTCAAGAGGCGAAGAATAATAACACATATCCTTGGGCTACATTGCAACACATGCAACCCTTTCATACTCCTCTATGGCTTTTATTCAGGCAAGAGAAAGAACAACTGCTCTATAAAGCACCTTCCAAAAATTTAAAATAAAAAGATGCATCAGACTTAGCCAACATGTCATCTCTTTCTGCCTTTATAATATACACAAAGCTGGAAAGGAAGGAGACAGACTGCTTGTATCAATATATATTTGTATATGAGCACACACACACACACACTGTATATGCAATCACATTGTTGATGCATTATTGAATTGGTATTGCTCTACAATCAGTGCACATGGTACTTCTCAGAAAAATATATGATAAAGTCAGTTTTGTGCTATTCAGTATGTTTCAATGTTAATATTAATTACTAGAAAAATAATAATTTTAGCACACTTGTAAGAATAGGTTTATGCAGCTTTACCAGCATGCTGCGCTAATTACAGATTTGGCCAAATTCTAAAACCTAAGATGTGTAGCATTTATGTGTACTAAAATTATTTTTACTCATATCCAATAAAGCAATCAAAATCTCAGAATTTAAAGTTTTATTTTGGAAAGAAAAACTTAATACAAGAGTATTTATATTCATGATTATGAATTATACAGAATAGCTTATTTCTATCAACAGAGGCTTCAAACAAGTCTGACGTTTGGTAAAAATGGACCATTGCTGTCACCTACTCTAAAAGGAGTTATGATATACCCAAATTTTCTGTACCACACAGCCCTCTGACCATTATTGTATCAGTGCCTTTGGGAATTGTAATGAGGCTCACATGAATGTATTATTCCTGTTTCTCCATTATTAGGAATGATACTATAAACATATCTCATATTGAGATGCCACCTTGACAATGAAACCAGTTTTATCATAGGATATATTCAATATCATCTGGCATGATATTGCTATAATAAATGGAATATATCCCAGTTCTGAATATGAGTTAATCTCCTGTTGTGCCAAGTTATTTCCAAATATAGCATGTGCTTACTTATAAAATCTTAACCCCACTTCATTTCATAATCTAGTTGCATTCAATCTATTGTCCCCAGATCCCTTTTTAAGATTGACATTAATGTTAATCTAATTAAGCAGAAGTGATTGTAGAAGATTTTGTTCTTAGCCATTTTACTTAATTTTATCTCCTTCACATTTTGAAAACTAACCATTTGTTATAAATTTTTAAAATTTACTTGAAATTGATTTCTACAATAAAATACAAGCTTACTGTACTAGGAATATTTCTCATTTTGTAGATACATATTAAATGCAAAAACTTTTCTTGGTATACAATGTAAGCAATGGAACCTGAAAAGTACCAAAAACTGATGAAAAGCCAGAAAAAAAATTAAATAAAAAAAAAAAAGAAATGTCAGTATGATGGCAGAACATAACTGCAATTGTATCATGGCTTGTTACTTATTCATAAAAAGAGAAGTTTTGAAGTTAAGTTACTTTATCAAGGAAAATTGCTTTAGTTCACCAATATTATATGGAGTTTATATGAATCAGCTTGGCTTTATCTTAGAGACTGTTTGTACCATGACAGCAGTGTGATTCTGCATCACCTTGAAACCTCAACATTTCAAAAAGTCAGAAAAAGTTTATTGCATGAATGTGACTCTTGGCTATTGGAAATGCTGAATGAGATCCCAGAAACAACATGGCCCACCTCCCCCACAGTAATCTCCTCAGCTCTTCCTGTAGGCAGACACTCACAGAGCTATGCTTTGTATTATTAAATTAATTTATATATGCAGGTAGTCCTTTCATTTAGTGATCGTTCAAAGTTACAACAGAAAAAAGTGACTTGATCATTTTTCACAGTTACAACTATTGCAGCATCCTTATGGACATATGATCAAAATTCAGATGCTTGGCATCTGACTCATATTTATGACAGTTGCAGTGTCCCAGGGTCATGTGATCCCCTTTTGTGACCTTCTGACAAGTAAATTCAATGAGGAAGCCACATTCATTTAACAATCATGTTACTAACTTAACAAATGCAATGATTCACTTAATAACTATGGCAAGAAAAGTGATAAAATGGGGCAAACTCACTTAACAAATGCTTCACTTAGCAGTGAAAATGTCTAATTGAAGCATTTTAAATGCAGCACTGCAGGCTACTGCTAGATCAGCAGTTCAGCGGTTCAAATCTCACCGGCTCAGGGTTGACTCAGCCTTCCATCCTTCCGAGGTGGGTAAAATGAGGACCCAGATTGTTGTTGGGGGCAATATGCTGACTCTCTGTAAACCGCTTAGAGAGGCCTGAAAGGCCTATGAAGCGGTATATAAGTCTACTGCTATTGCTATTGCTAATTGCATGTTCAAAGCTTTGCCCTTTTTAAATATTTGCTACCTATTAAAAAAGAGAGAAACCATCATGCAGTCATATCTTGACATTCTTTTTTACCCCAGCTGAAGAAGTTTCTGTTATTTCTGTCTTCTAGGAAATTAGCCATTTCACCATTTTTGGCAACAATCAATTCTAATAACAATTCCCTCTACTTCTTTATTTAAATCATGAATAAAAATATTGAGGACTACAGGCCTAAGACTTGGGGCATCTCACTTGGCACATCATTCTTTAAGCTAGCTGTGTATCTACTTAATTACCATACCTTCCAGCTCATAGTTAAACTTGCTAATCAGAATATTGTTTAGATATTTTGACAAACACTTTGATAAAAACAAGATATAGTATCTACACCATGAAAGAGAGTTTAAGCCTCTCTTAAATCAAGAACAATAAAGCTTAAGGAAAGTAATGCTCCATCAAACTGAGAGTTTACTTTTGGAAGCTAGCTACCCTTGTCTTCTTGACTAGACAGATGCTTTTACAAATTTTAATCCAACTCCTCTTCATAATTTTATTACATTCATTCCTTTGGATTCCTGATGTTTTTCCAACTGGGACATGATAATGTGTGGTAGGAAAAATGCAGAAAGAAGATCCATCCTTTTACTTTCCTGCATTAAAATTCTATGTTCAGTGCTATTCGTAAGCTTCTCAGTGAGGCAAAATAAGTCTCAACCATTGGGACAGTCCCAAATGCATTGGGACAGTGCAACTGATGTTGCCATATTTTCTGCCATTCAAGATGGAATAATTTTACATTTATGTTGCTGAGATGAGGTCTTGTTTCATTTTATAAAGTTGCTATGATTGGCTATTGAAAAAATACCAATATTACAACATGTTTGAGAGACTAAAAAAAAAAAAACCAAGTGCAAGCCTAATGTGAAAACGAGGGGGGAAAAGTAAATTCTTGCTGAGAAAAACTAAAATGTTGCTATATATCCAGTAACTTAAAGTCCTACAAATAAGCTTGTAAGTTTTTGATGTAAAAGAATTAAGTCAGCTGGAACAACATTATGATCTAACAAAGGATCCAAAACTTGATTAAAATCTCTAGTGACATTTATCTGATCTGCTTGCTAAACTAGAAAGATACTCAAAACACATGTATATAACATCTGGATAATCTTTAGTAATGCCATATTAATTAGTGCCATGCAATTACCAATACATTTCATCATGACTATTTTAAAAATATTTATTCTACAACAGTTTTTAAGATTTATTAGTCAAAGTTAAAATCCCTCTAGTAAATTTTGAAGTATCAGTAATATACATATGATCTACGCCTCTTCTTCATAAAATATCATTTTTACTTAGAATAATAAGAGTTCATTATAAAAAGCTCCAATTTGAAATTGTTCAGTTTAATCAATACCTGTACAATAAGAATAACTGCTGCCATTTACTTTCCAGGTAGCAACTAAAGACAATTTGGTGAAAATGTTTCCCCCATGATATCTCGCTAAAAATATTTAAATATTAAATATGATTAAAAAGATTTCTACCTCTTTGTTTCATCTGATCCCAGCCTAACTTATTCATTGCTTGGTGAATTTAATGTTTGGGTGCTTTTAAGGTATATTTGTAGTCATATTACTAATTACCATTCATGGAAAAAAGATTTAAATAATAAAGCTAGAAAATTTGGAAAATAGTAAGGAATTTTTGAAATCAATGCAAGGTAATCTATATCTGCATTATATAAAGTTTTTATTTTTGTTAATTCTTGATCGATTCAGAAACCAGTCATAGCAGGGTATCCAAAATGTCTCTGCCTTCGCAGAGTTTATTGCTTTTTATACAGTTATAACAAGCAGCAAAAAGTATATAACAGCATCATTATTGGTGTATTATCCTTGTCAATCTTTAAGAACATCCCAGCCAGGGTAGACTCTAGCATATCTTGATGGTTCCTGGTGGTGCTAATTAGGTGAGCTCATAGGCATTTAAAGTAAACAGGTACTGAGGAGTGGGAGTTTGCTGCACACGGCCTCTACATAATCTTTATATGACCTCTATCTCTACAAGTTCTCTATGTCACAATGTTGTACTTTATGTGTGTTCTGACCAACATAGAATGGATAAGATTTATCATTTTGTTTTTAATCAGAGGTCAATAGTTTGGACAAAATAATGATTTCTGATAAAATAAATCTTTTTATGTTTGACTTTACAAAACTTAGGAATATTAATAAAAATATGAATAAAACATTTTTAAATAAGATATGTTTTTGGAAGATTACACAGTGTTTAAGTTGCTTATCTAGATAATATATTATCCCTCCATGAAATGATAGATACTACTGAATCTGTGAGAAAAGGAAAAATTGCTGATCCTATCAACTTGTACGAGATGTATATTTATTTTATTTGATTATACTGTATTTAACTCTTATATTGCTAGAAGTCTTTGATTTTTTTTCTGACCTTATTCAATGAGATATACACAGTAACTGATTTTGAGGGCAGATACAACACACATAGTATTCGTGGTCATTGCAAAGTGAATTGTTTCATTATCCATTTAATTGACGTGCAATTTGTCAAGAATAACTCCTATTTCCTCAAATATTTTAACTGATACTAGCAACACTTGCTGCAATTAACACAAATTGATTATTATATGTTGATGGTACATTATATATTATTATCAATTTTCTGTGTCCTGTATCAAAGTTTATTGTTGTGGTAAATTTTCAAATTATTTAGTTAATTGAAGTATATCCCATGTACTTCACAATTTGATCCAGATGCATTAGCAGCACTGAAAACTCCTGAATGGACACTTAGATGCTTTGGATAATTCTAACTCTACAGTATAATGGTTTTACAGATATTTAAACAATAAGTTAAGGTGGATATTAGTTATTCACAAGAAATCTGGAACATTTATTAAGCTATTACTAAATCAACAATTAAAGGAATATTACCGTAATACTATTTTAACATATTTTTCAGGTTTGTTGGAAATTCCAGAAAATGTTCAGAAAAATTGTCTAGGGAGATTCTCAATCATTCAGGTCATGATTGTCCCACAGGTGCTTTTTCAGGAGGCAACTGGACTTTCTGGTTTTTCTTTGAAGATGTTTCGCTTCTTTTCCAAGAAGCTTCTTCAGCTCTGAAGGAGGCCTTTGCTGACAAAAATGGAGGCCCGGAGGGATGCAGGTGGCTGTTCTGGCCTCCGTTCTCATCGGCAACGGGCTTGAGGTGGCCTTTGCCAAAGAGAAGAGGATCTGAGGGATGGACATAACAGTCCTGCCTTCGTTCTCATTGGCCAAGGGCCTGAGGAGGCCTTTGCCAGAAAGAATGGCAGCACAGAGGGACACGCACCGTCATCCTGGCCTCCATTCTCATCAGCAAAGGGCTTGAGGAGGACTTTGCCGTTGAGAACGGAGGAACGGAGGGAGGGATGGGTGTGCCCCTCCCAGCCTCCATTCTTGGTAGCAAAGGAGTTTTGCAAATACTGCAAAAGGTTTGCAAATGAAGGAAAGGCTTCCGTACTTCAGGCCTTCCCCCCTTTTGCAAAAGCTTTTGCTGCAGATCTCGTCCACACCTCCATTTACAGAGAACAGAGGCCTAAAGTACCCTGAGATCAGGCAAGATCAGTAGTGAAAATCTCATGCTATTGATCTCATGTGACCTTGCATTACTTTACGACTCCATTCTCTGCAAACGCACTGAAGGGCTGAAGCACCAAAGAGACCAAGAAACTGAAGGGTCCCTAGATCGTTGCAAACTGAGTATCCACAGGCCTAGTTCCTGTAGAGACCCAGTGGGGAGGGAGGGAATAGCCAAGGCAAATGTTGCAGAGCCTCTGTGGTCATTTGTAAGTGTGAACGACTGCCGTGGTACTGCAACATTTGTAATTTCGGGACCATGTCGAATTTGGGGGGGGGGGGGGTTAGGTCATAACTTCAAATGGTCGCCAACTGAACTGTCATAACTCAGGGATTACCTGTATACCAAAACTTTGGATGATCAAATATCAGGTATAGCCAAAAAAATTATTTTGCTACACATAAGAAAAATTTATCACAGACTGGATTGGGATTTCAATCTAGGACTGAAATGTCTCTGTCTATTTATAAAGTGGCTCTTTATATCTAGTCTTTAAATACAGCTCATATATCTAGTCTTTAAATACAGCTCTTAAAGACTAGATATATGGATTATAATATGTTTCTGTCCTCTTTTTTAATTTCTTTTTCCCTTTTTCCTTCTTTTTTTTTGCATTTTTAAACACTTCTGTATAATGAAGCGTACACAAACATATATATATATATATATATATATATATATATATATATATATATATATATATATATATATATATATATATATATATATATATATATATATATATATATACACAAACATGCATGTTTACAACAATATACATTCATAATAGTACAAACCTATATGATTTGCATATTATGCAATACAGTCCCTATACTTAAAATTTTCTGACATATCAGCTGCAAAATTCTTGATGTTGGATTTTTTCTGATGTTGATAGTAATAGCATAGCCATACAAAAAAAATCTTAGTTTTTTATTGTCATCTAGTGATCCTCTGTATTTGAGAAGTTATGATAGTTCTAAACTTGTATAAAATGTTAATCTGATGAAAATAAAAATGATGTGGCAATTTGTATATGTCTTTCCTATATTAAATAATTAGTGCCTTTTTTAACCCATTCAGACTATGGATTTGGGTTACATGTCAAGTGTTGTGCTGGGTTCTGAGCTGCTGGGAAAACCCTAATATGATCTATAGATTTCTTGATCCTTCATCACAACCACAAAGAAGTTACTAGTATGGGCTAGAATGGATTACTTCCTTCTCATTGCTGTGAGCAATATCAATTAAATGAAGAATAAACAAGAAGGAAAGTAATGTGGACATGCTATTCCTCCCTTTCTTTTTTCCCTACTAACATGAATGGCAGTACTTTTCACTTTATGATGTGACCTGTAGAATTAACTCCTGCTAAAAGTAATAAGATTGTTTGCACATTTTCCCAAGTTTATTGAGAATAAAGTGATCAAGCACTAGTCTACTCACTATATTTGCACTCATTTTTACCCTTTTTCACTGATAAGGTTAGACTTGGGAAAAATGGATTTTTTTATTAGAAGATAGGCTATTAGTTTGAATTTGAAAACATTTTATTAAGAAGGGATTGAGTAATATTTATGAAAAAATCCCCACACACAAAAAAGGGACTTTTCTCCGAATTATCAGACCAAATCATAGGTGCATAATGTTTATAATATTGCTTTTACAGAAAGGTAGATTGAAATTGGTTTTCTTTTGATATTTTAAGCCTATTAGAGAGCACAAAAGAATCCTGACAAAGGTCAGGCTTTGCTTTCACACATAGGGTATATGGAAAGGAACACGGGATACAGTTTCTAACACAAGCTGTATGTTTTTTTGAGTCAATTCCTCTTCTCAGTTTTCATCTGGCTATATCAATGATGTTTCTATTTCAGGAAATATTTTGGGGTGGAGCTGATTGTGGACTAAAGAGACATGTTTTCATTCTGCTATCAGTACCAATCTGCTTTTCTTTCTGAAGAAGTGGCTTCCAGCCTCCCCCCACCCCACGCCTCCCTCTCTTATTCATTTCCCATAAGAGATGACAGACGGTCCTGTAATTTGGTTGCATGCGCTCGACTGAAGCAACACCTGCCCTCCATCCCAAGGGAAGCAGAGGGGTTCATCCCAAGCTAAGGAAGAGCCAAAGACAAATCTGAAACTCAGTGAGAGGTTACAGAGAGATTTTTCAAGGGAGGGAGAGAAGGAAGGCAGGCAGGAAGGAAGGCTAAAAAACAAATTATGTAATAAACAATCCATATGATCGTGTACCAGAATTATATGAATAGAGAAACAGTAAGAAAACGATAAAATATAGGTAAAACAGATTGAAGGAATAGTAAGAAATGTATATAATGTGAAATTTAAAAATAATATACTGTAATCTCAAATATCTACAAGGAATAAATGTGCAAAGTCTGTTATCATTGCAAACTGGAGAAGTCTGGGAATTGAAGTCCACGTATCTTAAAGTTGTCAAAGTTGAGAAACACTGCTCTGCCATCTTGCTGATTTTAATAGCATAACTGATTATGTAGAACCTATGAAGTACAATTTGACCCCCAAAACTGATTTCTGTTTTCCCTCACATCACTGCTATACCCATTTTTAAAGATGCTTGCAGATAATGGTATAATGGTTTACCTGTAATTTTATAGTGCAAAATTATCTAACTTCTTTTGGTTAAAATCAATGTTATAATTCATTACAAGTTATTCCTAGATAATAGCCTGTGCTAAGAGCTGCATTTGCTTTTTGAATCTTCCAGGGATTGTGCATCATTGGTGGTCATGACCAAAGCTAAAAGTGGGAATAGAATAATTTAAATAATAAGTAATATTTGAATGATATTTAATGAGTATTGTTCTGCCAAACCACCACTTAGTAATGTAAATAGGGCTTTATTGGTGCCAAATAATTTTGAAAAGAAATTTCGTTTTCAAGAAAAACTGATAACCCCTTCCTTTGTTTTGTCGCCTGAAAAATGTTCAGGATTACATGCCAATTTGCAACTCTGTTTTTTCTTTGTCTCCCTCCCATCACTGCTTTTCCATCTCCCTCCCTATCTCCACTTTCATTTTATGGAACCAGATACAATATTCTAATTGAAATCACTTCTCTAACCTTAAGATATCTCCATCTAAATAACGCTTTGTTTCCTCCTATCTTCAAAGATGGGGGAAAGGAAAATATCTAACATTCCATCTACCATCTTATATATTTTGTAACAGTACAGAGATTAGACTCTTCGCAGCCCACATTCTCAAACAGATTCAAAGTTAGATATGGCAAAGAATTAAAAAATCCCACATACAGGATGTTTTCCCTAATACCGCCCATTGTCATCTGAAATTTCATACACTTGGTATTGGTAGCTAGATTGTTTGATTTTTAGATTAATTTTTTTAAGATTTAAAAAAATGCCTCCTTTATTATTTTTATAAGTAACTCAAGCTGGTGAACTCCTCCTTTCCCCCACAATAACAAGTCTCTGAAATGAGGTGAGAGAGAATGACTAGCCTAAAGTCACCCAGACAGCTTTCATGCCTAAAGCAGGACCAGAACTCCCAGTCTCCTGGTTTCTAGTCTGCCGCCTTAATCATTAATCCAAACTGGCTCTTGCTAGGTTTTAGTTTTAGGCAAAACCAGTCATATTTACACATATTTGTCTACTGCACAATACAAAAATCAAGAAGTGTCCATATGTGCGTGTTTGTAGAATCATAGAGCTGGAAGTCACCTTGGAGGTACCCAGTGCAACCCCTGCTCAAGACAGGAGACCTTATACCATCTCAGACAAATGGTTTTCCAATCTGTTCTTGAAAATCTTCAGCAATTGAGCCCTCACAACTCCATTGTTGTTGTTGTTCCATTGTGCCAGAACAGGGCGGTGGCCATGCACATGCACCTCATTGCCTGCGGCCATGCACACGCACCCAGGAAGGAGAATGGCAGCAGCCGGAAGGACAGCGTTGCAGCCGAGCTGCTCAGAAGGCAGCTGAAAATGACTGCCGGCGGTTGGAGGCTTCTCAGCATGAAAGGGAGCTAAGCCTCACTGGGTCTCCCCCCCCCCCCAAAAGGCACAAAGGTAAGTGAGTGAGGTGGGCGTGAGTGGGCAGCAGCTCCAGGGTAAGGCTGAAATTGGGGAATGGCACATTCCCCTACTTGGCCGAGGCGGGCAGCTCCGGGACCTTGGGTCCTTGGGCCCCTGCTCCCGATCCAAGGCAAAGGGCAAAAGACCAGGTGGCATGGGCGGGGCCAATTGAAGTGATTTCTACCAGTTTGGCAAACCGATTCAAATTGTCCTTACCAGTTCGCCCGAACCGATCCGAATCGGTCGAATTTCATTGGCCTATTCCCTATTAGCAAAATTATAAATCAGGTCATGGTACAACTACAACTGCCAAAGAACCTGAAATGAATCACCCCATTTTTCACTGTAGTAAAAGTACCATTTAACACCTATGGAGTCAAGGGTCGTTCTTTCCTAGGCAGCAGGCTGTGGCCAGTCTGTCAACATCAACTGCAAATTCCATCTTTTGCCCAGTCTACTTTGTGAAATACTTCTTCAAGGCAGGGTGAGAAAAGGATAAGTGATATTGCAGCTGAAACAGGCCCTATACAGGAAAGGCTTTTTCTCAAATATTCTTCAGGGGAAAATCAATTTTTCATAATCTGAGTGTCCTAAGGACTGTCTCTGGCTGCTCTGGGTTTCCTCCCATTGTTGGCAGAGATCTTGATCGAAGCTGCCCTTCCCCACCCCTGAGCTGCCTGATGTCCACTGACTTTCCCCCACCCATGGAGTGGAGCCCATGGCTCTCGGGGCCACCCTGGGGCTTTTCTCCAAGTGGAACATTTCCCCCCCCCAAAAAAAAAGTTACGCCAAAATCGGAGACTGTTAAGGTTCATCTGTGGAGGGGGGTACTTTCATTTCCTTTTTTTCTTATGTCATAGTTTAGAGAGTAATCTTTTTTAGTCCTAATTTATATAATGTATAAATAAAATCATAATAAAGGATAAAATGATACATATGTAAATCATAGGCTCCATTGGAATAATCTGTTTAGGCCTAGTCTATTTCTTGCGTAGTGCATTCCCTGACAGACAATTGCCCAGCCTTCAATTTGACACATTCAGTAAATATCAACCTTGTTTTAATAATTGGTTCTTGAGCTTGTAGAAAGTTAACACCCACCCCTCTCCTAGAAGAATGAAATATTTTGAGAAATATTAAAAAGGAAGAATATTATATTTCCCTGGATGAGAAATGGAGAAACAAGCTCTTGGAAAGCATCCCCCAACTTTCTTAATAGCCCTCAGCAGATGTCAGCACTTAAGAGATAAAGAAATAGATATCTCTATTCATAAGCAAATACTCTCACCCAAAATCCAATAAAGGTAGGATTAGCCCTCAGCCACATATGAATTGCCCAATGCCCCTTCATTGTATCACCCTCAGAAATGTCAACCAAACTTATTTCAGACAAACTCCTAGGATTTGTACATGGTCCCATGGGAGTCTGACAACAACTAATAGAATACACGTTCTTGCACTGGAACAGGAAGTTTAAGTGCAAAGCCCAAGAGAAGCTATAAAATCCCTCACTCTCTCAACTCCATGTGGTAGCTACCCAGAATCAGACGTGCTTGGTGGTTCTGCCCCATCAATAAATGGACCCTTTTTCCAATCAGCCTCCAGCTTCCATTTGGTCTCCAGTGCCTTTCTCCCATTTGGAATTGAACCAGATGGATATTTCTTCCAACAAGCTTCTGCTGTACACTAAGCTTCTGATAGTCAGAAATTATTTCCATATTCCCCATTGTCTTTTCTCAAAACTAAACATATCCAGTTCCCCCAGTCTCTCACAAAACTAAGTTCCCAGTGCCAATCATAAATCATTTTGCTGAAATAGGAAAAACAGATGGTTTATGTTACCATAGGAGAGATAGCAGAGGTCATGTGATAATGCTGTATATGACTTATAAGAATGGTAAATAAACTAGATTCAGTGCCTGAAATGATAAAGGTATATAGGCAAACTTCAAAATTTCATTTTAATGTATGCAAATTAGTGTACATTCAAAGTGACAATAAAGTTATTCTAATCTAATCTAATTTTGGACCCCATCCCCATCCTCCAGGTTCACCACACATGCAGGATGAGCCTCTCGTGATGACCAACCTGACCCCGAGCAAGCCGGATTGCTTCAGCTACGAGGAGCTTGGCCTAAGATTTCCACTGCTCAGGCTTCTGGAAGATAATGGGAACTACAGCCCGCTGCAGCTGAAGAGTTTAGCTGAGCCGCAAAGTTGAACATGCCAGTAAAGCAGTGGTGCACCCTCAGAGAGGAAGTGTCCCCCACTGAGTGAAACCTGAGTCATCTTTCAGAGTGGGATGTCTCGGGATGCCCAGCTTTCCTTTCTGCTCTTCCGCAGTGGAAGAGAAAGCCGGCAAAACCCACAGGGCAGTGCAGGCCACCTCCAGAAGCTGCTTCGGAGTGAAGGTGACAGAGAGAAGCTGATGGTTGAGGGTCTGGCCCAGGGGTGGGTTCCCGCTTCTGTTACTGCTGGTTCGCTCAGGGATGCGCTTTGGGTGCACGTGCGCTTGATGCGTACTACGCACATGCACAGTAGTAAAATTTTGTTTCTATGCATGCGCAGAATCAAAAAACAAAATGATGGCATCTGTGGCGCCGCCGATAGAACTGGTTCAGGGGTGTGGCCAGCCGAGTTACTACCTACTCGGCTGAACTGGTCCGAACTGGTAGGAACCTACCGCTGGTCTGGCCAGCCCGCCAGATTCCTCAATCCAAGGCAGGGATAAAACAGAGGCTTGCCTCCACCCGCCCCCGCATTCTCTTGCATTCAGGCCTTCTTGCAGCCCTAACATTCAAGCCCTAGCCTTAATCCTAACCCTTTTGGTATATCATTTTTTGTACTTAAAATGGTCATTAGGACAGAGAACCTGTTGTTAAATTATTTGAAACCCGCCGCTGCCTAGAAGACAGAAATAAAACTTAGGCAATCCTGTTAAATTAGTGAAACAAACTGAAAAAATGTCAAAATGAGATTTAACTGAGACAAATGGTAAGTTATTTACTTAGGAAATAAAAATCAAATTCACAAATATAGAATGCGGAATACCGGTTTAGTAACATTACCTATGGAAACATTATTGGAATAGTAATGAATTAGAAAGAGTATATGAATTAAGAATGGGATGTGTACAAAAAAGATAAATGCAACTTTAGTCTGTGTTAACAGAAGTATATTTCTAAATTTATGTCTAAATTTACTAGTTTATTTTTTGTTAATCCTACTCCATTTTATGTACTGGGTCTAGTTCTAGGTACTACACTTGATGAAGCATTTAGAAAACTGGTTCAGGGAAGACCAAAGAAGCTTAAAGGTAAAATTTAAGGTAATGTAAAAAGGTAAAAAGATTGAATGATCCAAGCAGTTTTATATTTAAAAATTGGGATGGATAATTATGATAGCACTGTTTAAATGTATGAAAATATGTCATACTGAAGAAGATCTGTTCTCTATTATTTCAGAGTGCAGGATATAAAGTAATGGGTTGAAGTAGGCAGAAACAATTGGTTACAGCAACAGCAGTTCAACATTGGAACCAATTATTCCAGAAGATTTGTTCAAGCAAAAGCTAGACACCCATCCATTTCAGAGGCTATAATTTGGATGTTTACACTGAAAAAAGAGATTGGAGACAAATATCTAAACTTCTCCTTCCAAGTCTTAATATTTCATTATTTGCTTTTATATTACCTTTTCCAAATCTTACTTCGGGCTGAAATAATTCTAAGATCATAGCAAGCTATTTAAAATTAAAGCTTTTAAATTGCTTTATGTAATCTGAAGCTCCCAAAGTTTCTCAAAATCTTTCCATGAATTAGGGTGCCAGCATCACCAAGAGCACTTCCTAAACTTCCCAACACAGACACAAACAAAACGCTTACCATTTCCAAGTGGTAGCAGTCCTCCCATCAAGAGTTCACAAGCGGTACACTGGCAAACAATGAAAGGTGAGCCCCTCTTAAAGAAAGGGTTTGAGGGTGGCTTTTCTCCAGTTCTTGCACTGGCAACACTTTGCTGGCACACTCTGCCCTGACTGTCAAGACCTATTCTGCCTTATTGACCAGGCTATTGGCTGATGCTATCTTACAGATTTAATTCAGGATAATTAAAGGAAGCAGACTCTGATGGATTTCCCGGATTCATTTCCTTTCCTACTGTGTATCACCCACTGGTGGGAAAAATAGTCACTAATAGCTTTCTGTAACACATTTGGGCTCGGCAGGTGGAAAGATCATCTGCTTTGATAGGAGGATCCACCAGTTTGTGGATCAGATACTATAGTTGATCTATGGAGGGAGAATACCCAGATAGGGATAATCAAGTGGAAAGAGTCCCTAGTTCCCTAGGCAGACTTCCTCACTGATGGTCCACAGAATGAAGAGAGGCTACGCAGAACCTCTGAACCAGCACAAGAAACGAGTGACATAAGGTGGTGAATAATGTGATGAACTAACAACGATTTATCTTCACCGCATACTCTCCAAAGGCTGTGTGGTATTTTTAAGTACAGGTTGAGTATATTTAAACTCATGTTAAAAAGTAGCCTGGAAAACAGATTGAAAAGAGCTGTGGGAGCTGAAATATAATCTCTCCTGCCTCGCTTCACTATCCCCTGGGTGATCTTGACTGGGCGTGGATTTTTATTTGGAACTCAGACTGTCCATCTTGAGGTTCTAAGGCAAACTACTTTTCCTTTCCTGAGTTTTTTTTTTATAAAGAAGGTATAAGTAACTATTTTGCATTTTTGCACAATTCTAAATAAGGCAATTGTTTGTGGCTGTTCTGTTTATCTGAATGAATTCAATTTAAGGGAGGATAAGGTGATAGCAATAGCAATAGCAATAGCAGTTAGACTTATATACCGCTTCATAGGGCTTTCAGCCCTCTCTAAGCGGTTTACAGAGTCAGCATATTGCCCCCAACAACAATCCGGGTCCTCATTTCACCCACCTCGGAAGGATGGAAGGCTGAGTCGACCTTGAGCCGGTGAGATTTGAACCGCTGAACTGCAGATCACAGTCAGGTGAAGTGGCCTGCAGTACTGCACCCTAACCACTGCACCACCTCGGCACCAGTTTGTGATAAAAGATCACTGCCCTCATGTTTCTTGTGACAAGGCCATAGAAACTTGTGAGCATCAAAATTAATACTTCGTGCATGGGATCTCCCCCCCCTCTCTCTATCATTGCCTAGCAATTATACGTCATGACTGTCACGTCATCATGAGCCGAGGTGGCGCAGTGGTTAGAGTGCAGTACTGCAAGCCACTTCAGCTGACTGTTATCTGCAGTTCGGTGGTTCAAATCTCACCGGCTCAAGGTTGACTCAGCCTTCCATCCTTCCGAGGTGGGTGAAATGAGGACCCAGACTGTGGGAGGAGGGATCAAGTAGGGAATTAGTCTGAACTCATTATATAAACATAAGAGGACAAGGTCTGACTCCCCTTGAATGTCTTTGAGCCTTATGTAGTCTTTCCCAGTGAAAGTTGGCAGTCTGGAGAGATTCCTGTGAAACAGGCATGGAGCAATAAGTAGTAGTTGAATTCTACACACATAAGTCCGGTTATTTGTGTGTCCATTTTGGGGGTCTGCTGCAACTTCGAACAGTTGATTTAAGCAACCAGGCATAAATCAAGGACTACCTGTAGGTTCTTTTCTCCACAGTGTAATAATCCCTGAGCAACTTGGTTCAAAAGGGATGGCATGGAAGTGCTGAATTGAACATCTATGTGCAGAGACAATGAACCTCTGATTCCCAGTTACTAGAAGCCTCCAATAGAAAATGTTAGTAGCTTCAGGCACAATGGACTGTTGATTTGATCAAATAAGTCTTTTTTTACATAAAGAGAGCTGCACCCGTAATTTAAAAGTACAGCTACAATATCCAGTGCAAAATGAACCTCACACTTTCAACTAGTTGGCATATGAGCTGTCAATTTTGCATTTGTGAAATTTTGAAGGAGTACAGGCTCAGAAATATTTGTCTACGGTTTTAATATTTATTGTCTCATGCTGTATGAAGATCTGAGGATTAAAACACAAGCTTGCAATTTCTTTTGGCTAATAACACCACTTCCAGTCAACCATCTTTCTATTTTCAATGTGTTGTTTCTCATTTAAACACCATTCAAATACTTCTATTTCAGCATACCAGACATTATACTGTATGAAGCATATTTAGTACAAAGGATCTATGAAATTGGAAGGACCTCTATAGGTCATCTAATTTAAACCTTGTACACAAATCTATTAAATTAGTGCTTTCCAACTTTTTCTTTCATTACCCAAAATTGCTTATGAGAAATTCCTTTTACTCCAATGTAAGTAAAACACTTTAAGTCAATTTAAATGTCCCTGTTGTGATTGTGTAATGTTAGCAAAAAACAACAACCCTCCTTTACCCAAAGGAGAGAACAATCAATCAACAGAGCAGCATGCCTCCTGAAGTTGTGGATGCTCCACCATTGGAAGTGTTCAAAAATAGGCTGGCCAACCATTTGACTGGGGTGGTATAAGCACTCCTGCCTTGAACAAGAGATTGAACTAAAAAATCTCCAAGTCCCTTCCTAGTCCTATGATTCTAAAAAACAAACGAAAATCCAGAATTTGTTTCCTATTATAATCTTACCTTTCAAACAAGCCTCAAGCTGGATTTATCTTTTAGATGACTGATAATGATTTTCAAGCTATTTATTATTAGTTTAATTTTAAGATGGTTTCCTTATCTCCCTTAAGCTCTCCTCTTACTTAATCATAAATTCAAGAAATGTATTTCAATATTTTGTTTTATAATATTTATGCTTTACTTTTCCTCATTTTTGACATTAGTTCTATGCAACATCTCTTTCTGTCCCTCACATTTTAAAATGACTGTGGGTTTAATTTCACTTCCATCTAATTGTGGTAGGAAAATGATCTTTGAACCACCTTTAAATGACATGTCTATTGCTTCTTTCTCAAATGCAGTCCATAATGGAGGGAGCTTGAAGTTGAACTTAGCAGTTCCAGGTTTAAAGTAGTGTTTTTTTTCTCTTCTCCCAAACAATTTTCCCTCCAGACACAATCTAGCCCAAGTAATTAAATAGGATTTCTGGTTCAGTCACAAACTGGAACTAATCCAGCTTCTATGGAGCACCTTGAGCTGCTGTGGGCATGCCTTCTCACCTGCAATCTTCAGGTATTGCTTTCCAAGGCCATTTGCTGATCAAGTATCATACAACCTTCGATTGTATGTAGAGCGATGCTCTTTTGATAGCGTGCTAGATCAGTGTTTGAAAACAATACTAATATTAGTCCTGTATTGCACAGAAGGTCTGGGAAATAGCCAGGCTCTACAAGCTGTGTGCTTCTAATTCTACCATAATGAATACTACATGGGTATTTTTTTTACTGGCTTGCTGACAAGGAATTTTTCATGACACTATTTTTTCCTGTTTTTTTTTTTAATTTTCATTACTTGCCTATTCCAATATCATTTTGCTTACACCTTAGGCAGCTCTTGGGCTCTGCCAACCATGGCAGAGCACATCCCTTGTAGCACAATAGTGTGGGATACCAGTGTCACATCAATTTCATCAATTACCCGTGTCATATCAATCTATTATTCTTTTATACTTACTTAGAATCTCAATACATTCCATCTTGACATATTTCTCTTGAATTTCTTCTGGTTCTTTGTAATCCTTTATAAATCATTGAAACAATTCCAGAGTTCACTTCTTCCATTTCACTTCTTTCCATAGAAGAAAAATTAACAAGATGTGCTTCCCCATTTAATTCAGGTAACATCCTGGAATCATGGAGGTGCTCCATTCCAATGATCTATCACTTTGGATTCCATTGCTGCTTCATATGCAAAGATAGAGCACCTGACAGACACATTGTTTTACATACACTTTGGAAGATTGCTAAACTGTTTGTCCAGGCATCTGCCTACACTTGCCCAACCCTGCTTCACACCACACTTTTTTCCTGCCTGCAAGTGAGACCTGTTGGAAAGGAAAATGGAGCTGGGGCAATCTGCCAGATGCTTTTCTTATTTGTCCCACATTAAATGTGTAAGGACAACACCACTCACCAGCCCACAACTAAGGCAAAATAATGCTCTATTATTGAGACAGAGCTATTTATCCTTGCATATCTTTCTGCCATATCTAAGACTGGAGGGAACCACATTCTCACAGCCATGAGGATTAGCCCTGTGTCCCATCCCATGCCTTTTCCTTGTCTCTTTTCACTGTATGTTATTCCTTCTTTAAAAGCAATGGTTTGTTGTGCAATTCTCTACTGCTCCCTGTTTTAATAATTGTCAGGTAAAATGACAGTAGTATCCCCATATATAATTCAGGTTATTGAGAGGACAGTCTCTCAACATATTTCCCCACTATGCCATCATTTAGTCATCCAACCATGGTGTCAACATAACAGCAATGAGAATAGGTTTCATATCTCTTCAGTAGTGATTACTGGTAGGTGATGCTATATGTGATTAGTGAGAAACAGCCTTTGATACTTAAAAGATGCAATGAACTCGTGTTTGAGATAAAATTAGAACCAAAAGCATACCAGCACCAAGCATCACTGTTTGGTGGTATTGCCTTAGAGGTTGATTTCAGACCATTGACCAACTGTCCCATCTAACCTAACATTGCTTTATGCTGGTCATATTTTTCTCTAGTTTGAAAAGATATTAATAGCCTTCAGCAAATACTTTCCATAAAAGTGAAATCTAATTTTTAAATGAAGGAATATAGAAGAAGAAAAAGAAAAAGAGGAATATGTTTGTATATTGTATAACTCTAACACACACACACACACACACACAAACACACACTATCATCTATGTATTCAGCATCAATCAAGTATTGTGTGATATTGGATTGAATTCCAGATGTACGGTAATAGATTCATTGTCTTCTTTTTGGTTCCTCTTAACAACAGGGAAAAAAAGAAAATAAGCTTTATTGGATACTTTTATTTATATGCAAAACAGTGTACCATTCATGAGAGATATGAAAAAAAGTTCGGATAAAAATCAATTTCTCTATTTGCACTACAAAATATTGCCTTATACAAAGCAACATACATACGTGCACACGCACACATACATACAAAAAAAACCCTGAAAGAGACTAAAATCTTTGGATAACAGATATGTTCACTCCCGTGACCCAGACATACTTTTTAAGAGTTTCACAGCAAAACAGCATATAACATTTTCTGCTTGCAAATTTTTTGGTTGTCATAAAAGAAAGTACTCCTGTTTTTCCTTAATATGGAAAAGAAAATTTGTAATACACACACACACACACACACACACACACACAAAGACAGACAAACAAAACTATTCCCTTATCAATTATTTCCAAAATACATCTTTAGACAGAATTACAGATCAGAATAACAACAAACATTTTAATTTCTATTTGAAAATAAAATCTTCAAGTGAACTGCTAGTATTTTGATTCCACACACACAAAATAAATAAAGTTATCAAGGACAAGTCCAAATATATAAAATACGTTTAAAAAGAGGGCATTGGTGCAATAAAACCAGAGCAAAATGAAAACCACAATCTGGTTTCCAATGAACACTTCCAGAATCAGACATTTATTCCACAGAAGAAAATGTAAACACTTGACTATAGAAAACCAGTTGGCACAAAGTCTTCAACACAAAATCTTAACCACCCTCAAAAACTAAAAAATTGTCTTGGGGAGAAAATAGTCCACTTTTGCTACTTAAATTAAAAAATAAATTATTTTTAACTGCACTCCTGTATCATACATTAAGGTCACAAGTAAATGAGATCTTTATTTTTTTGGATACAAAGAAAGGGGCACTTGACAATCTCTATTATCACTGGGTTTGTTTAGAAAAGAACCCCACCTTCCACGTAAGATGTGCTCCTGTTTTGGGCGGCCCGGGGACAAGTGAACTCTCCATCCAAACCCCCGGAGGGAAAATTTCCATTTCAAGTTTCTCTTTTCGGGCGTGAGTCAGGAAAGCACTTTAAGGCACGAGCTTAAAGCCAAGGGACTTCCAGCCAAGCTTCCGCCGGGTTCTCGAAACTTTGCTGAAAGGGGACCCTATCGCGGGGAAATTTTGAGAGGGGAGGGAAGGTGAAGGAAGGGGCAAGCCGAGACCGTCCATCCCTCAGAGACAAGGGAGCCTCCGGGGACTTGACCTGGGGAAGGAGCGCCGCCTACAAGGCCGAGCCCCAACGGAGGCGGCTCCAGAGGGACCCAGCAGCCTGTCCATCTTGCCTGTCGACCTTCCCCGCGGGCCCTGGTCCCCGGGCGCCTGCCCTACACGTCTAGGACATGGTTGAGATAGGATATGTAGCAGATGGCCAAACGGAGGATCTCAATCTTGGAGAGCTTCTTGTCCGGGGGAAGCGTGGGGAGCAGTTTGCGCAGCTCGGCAAAGGCCAAATTGAAAGCCTCCACGCGGATGCGCTCCCGCGTGGCGTGGGCCGACCGATATTTGGCCGTGGCTCGACGGCGCCGCCGCTTCTCCTCACGGCTCAGCGGCTGCGGCGGATGGGCCGCTGAGCGACCTCCTCCTGCGCTCTCGCCGTTTGGCGTCTCTAAGTCGGAGGCGCAGCAGCTCCGCAGCCCCTTGGCCTCCAGAGACTCCGGGTCGGACGGCGCTGACGACGGGTGGTCCGAGTCCACTGCTTGGTCTGGGCTCAGCATCATCTGCCAGGCGGGGAGGCAAGTAATAACAACATAAAAATCAAGACGGGAGTTCAGTCAGTGCCGCTGTTGAATGTTCTCCCCCACCCGGCTCGTGATAGGCGGGAAGGGAGCCAAGCACATCAGCTTGCGCCCTTCGTCCGCCCGCCCGCCTTCCCCGCCACCCTTGCCTTCCTACTCTAGCCAAGGTAGCGCAGCTGTTGTCAGAAGCTCCCGGCGGAAGCCTGAGCCGGGTTGATCGCGTGTGCCTGCCGCTTACTTCGCGCCTGCGAGCCGGCGGGGCTGAAGATATTGGACGACGAAGGGCCCTCCTGCTGCTGTTGCTGCTGCTGCTAGGAGGCCTCGCGAGGAGACTCGCTTGCGCTGCCCAGGCTGAGGGGGACAGGGGGCTGCTTGCCTTCCTTGGGTAGGGTGGCGCGACAGGGAGGGAGGCTGCTAACTAAGGGAGGCCTTGCAAAAAGTAGAAGCGGCCTTCCGACCGAACCACGGCCGCCGCCTGTCCGTTCTCTATCAGCTCTCCCCCGGAACGCCATAACATCCTAGCTTTCGTTTAAAAAGGGTGTTCTTTTTCGTAAAAAAACCTTTTTCGTTAAAAAAAAGTTCTCAATAAAGATATTACGATCTAATGATCATTAAATAGTGATTGGATCAACTGGAGAGCAAATATAATGGAAAACTTAACTGAAGTGTTTTGTATGAACTTTTATCCTTATCTGAGAAGGTCGCTGTATTGTTTCTGTTGTAATCTATATGACTATTTTTCACTTACATCTCGGTTCACAATGTTAGGCATTCCTAAAAGGACCCCAGAAGGTGTTTTGAACATTCAGGTCCTGATTTCCTTTAGAAGTCCTGATTGCTTTCCCTGGAAAATAAGCAGCAGTGACTTGTCTCGGAGGGCTTTTTTCAGCGAGACCCTTGTGAAAACTGCCTCTGTTTTTCTTGACTGCTCGGCGAGAAAATTCAAAAGCACATCCTCCCCTTCGATCTAGTCATGTCTGGGTTAGGAGATTTTTCCTGCGCCCCGGCCGTGTAGCAAAAAATCAGTTATTTCCCCAAAGATCCTCAGCAGAGCTTTGAGCTCTTTCTGATCTGGTTTTGGAGGAACGGGTCATAACTGCTGCCGGTTGGTTCTTGTTTGTGCCACTTCCACAAGTAGCATGAGCCCAAATTTGAGGTGGGACCTAAGGACCCTTCCTGGGACCCCAGAAAGCAAATTCTGAGGTGCAAGTGAAAACAACCGGACAACAAAACAAGGACTCAGTCTCCAGAATGTGGCTGTGTGGAGCAGCTCTTCCTGTCTCTCTGCTCGTTAGCCAGTGGGCGTCCAGCCAGGGACCGAACTGTACAGGGTGTAACAGATTTGAGAGTGCCCGTAGGAGGCTACTCAACAACCCACCCACCCTGATAATTTTTTCGGTAAAATTTCTGAACCGGGACGCGGAGCCCCTCTAGTTTTAGCTCTATGGGAGACCTTCTGGAAATGGACAGAGGCCTGTTGCTGCCTAAGTCCCCGTGCGCCTCCTTTTCGGGCAAATGTCTCTTTAGCTTCAGTCGCGCCTGCTTGGCAGCCGACTCGCCTGGGGATATCCATCGACCACAGCGACCGCTCCATGGGCAGGCTGTGGGCAGGGACCAAGGTCCTGAATGCCCGCTGCACCATAGTCCCGAGGCTCAAGAGTGTCCCCCCATAGAACAAGGTTGGGGCGGGGCTGGGGGATTTATAGCTCGATGCTGGCTCCATCTGTCAGCACAACCAAGCCAGGGAACTTCCTAGACGCTTTGGCGGCTGGCAAAGCCCAAAACAATGCAGCAGCGACAGACAGAATAGCCACCTCGGAGACACCCTTATGTGTCTGGGTTGGAGGAGGGGAGGAGTAAGGGCGGCGGGGGGGGGGGGAAGAGGACCTCTGACCAAGAGCGAGGAGGAGAAACAGAAAAGAAAGGAATTAGAAACAGAGAGTCTTACATGGGAGATGTTAGGGTGGGGGGGTAGTAATGTTGTTGATGAGGATGACGATATTAATGATAGGGAAATGGATGACAAGAAACCGTTTCAAGATATCTCTATCGAAAATCCAAGTGGAAAATATAGATTTTTGCTTTAAGTCTTTTCATCATCAAAGGATACATATAAAACCATTCTAAATCTGCTAAACAGCAAGTGGTGAATAGGGGGAAGAAATAAGAGCAAACTTAACCTACTGAAAGCAAAGCAGGGCGGGAGAAGAAACAAAATCTATCAAACATAGAAAGTATTATTTGGCAAACAATAGACTAGAAGGACTTAAAGTCTCGAAAGATTTACTGGATTTCCCAGCTCCAGTGAGCTTTTCCTGTAGACGCTGGGTTGTCCAACCTCAGAAGCGCTACGAGGAGAAGGAGAACGGGGAGACTTCTCCTTTTTGAAACTGCTATCTATTTTTCCTTTGAAGAAGCGTCTGCTTAGGTTCATAGTAATAATCAGGAATGTGAAAATCCAGATCAAAACAACATTCCTCTTCGGTGGATAACTTTGAAAGGAAAATATTCCAGCTTGAACGAAAATGGGAACTTAAATACTTAAATACTTAAATAAGGAAAACTAATTTGAATGATCAGCTTTTAAATATTTACATTTAAAATATTGGTCAGTGGAGATTTGCAGCGAAAATTGTTCTAAGCAAACCCAATTTGCCTGATTTTTAGCTTGGAAGAAATCTTCTGTTTTCTGTTTTCAGAATAAATTTCTAATAACTTTGCTTTAGGTGCGAGACCAAAGAACGGAATATGGATTCCATTAAGGTCTGTATTTATATCTATCTCAAAACAAAACATTTTCTTGTTTGTTGAATGGAATGCCGCCAATTTTACCCGTACATATTAATATTTTAAAGGAGTTTACCTTGTAGGAGAATCTTGCCTTTAAACACTTCTAACCCCTTTTGCGCCTGAAATAAAATGCGAGGAGGAGAACATCTTAGACATAAATTAGAGGAGGAGGAGGAGGAAGAGGAGGAGGAGAGGAAGAAAAAGAAGAAGGGATCCGCATATAATAAAATAAGTAAAAAGTAAAATGTCCTATTGGTAGAAATAGTTCGGAGTCCTTTGCAAAACTCGCAGGTCGAGAAATGGAGTAATTGTCAAAAGACCAAAGGATTCCTATAAAAATTAAAATGCACTAGAAAAACATGATCCCCGGGAGTGGGGGAAAAAACAAACCTCTGCAGATCTACAGTATATCGCGCAAAATTGTGCTGATAAAATTATGCTGGAAAGCTGCGGCCGCCGCTTCCGCCTCCTCCTGCGGGACCTCAGCAAATAACAAAA
Source organism: Thamnophis sirtalis (assembly GCF_051295495.1). Lineage (NCBI taxonomy): Eukaryota > Metazoa > Chordata > Lepidosauria > Squamata > Natricidae > Thamnophis > Thamnophis sirtalis. Next base: position 110,489,063 of record NW_028261385.1, on the reverse strand, counting down.
GAGTCGCGGCGCTTCGAGAAGGAAAGCTCCGGGCCCTTCCAGCCGGCGGCGCGCGGGCAGGAGTCTTCGGGCCCGATCTGCGGCTCAATCGCCGTGGCGGAGTCAGATCGCTCCGTTGCAATCAAAGCTTTTGTGCAAACGGCGGACACCTTCTTGGCTCGCAGGTTCAGCGGGCGGCATCCAGGTCCTGGGAACAGCCCTGCGTTGCAGTCCCGACTCTTTTTTGGGGGGGGGAGATAAAAGGCACCCAGACTAGATTGCTTCCCCTGGTCCTTCAAGATGCGATCTGCAACATCCCCCGACGCCCTTGGAGCCCGAGCAGAGGGCCGGGCCACGCCAGCGGTATAGAAAAACCCAGGGAGCGGCCTGCAGCGAGTGGCGGCTGGATTGCCGTTTGGTTCCGCTGGGCTTATCCTGGAGAAGTGGCCGGATATAAAGGCACAGTAAAGGGCCGGCAAAGGGGAGGCGACATGATTCCCTCCGAAGTTGCTACCCAATGGGCGATCCCATTGGATTGCCAACGAGATGCGAGTGGCTTAATTGGACTTGACATCTGTCACCGTGTGGGAGTTTCACAGCCCAAATATTGTCAGTCAGCAAGCTCAGATTCTCCCTTCATCCACAACAACGATTACTCTGGCTAAAGAGGACAGAGGAAGCCCATCCTCCATTCTTTTCTCTCCAGGGCAAATGGAGATGGCACCTGTAGATGCGTTTCCTTAGCGAGCTCTGGAGGCTGTAAGTACGTTCAAAATCCCTAACACCTCCTGGGTACAAACATCCTCAAGACCTATGGATGTGATATGGAAACATCTCCAGCCCCTGTCCTCCTAAAGCCCCATTCTCAAAGTGGTGATATAACCCTTCCATGTGTACCTGAGACAACTGTTCCCTGCACATATTCTGACACAGGTACAGAAAATAGGAGAAAGTGGCAATATAGCCAACAAAGAAGGGCAACACAAAACTGTAATGTGGAAAAGGGAAGTTGATCATGTACAACCTTCCTCCAGCATCTGTGCCCCAGCTGACTGACTGCACCATCAAGTTGCATCCCTAGGTTCTGCAATGCCCGGGGGCGGGGGGGGGGAAGGGGGAACACATAGAAAGGTAAGCTGTACACTGTTGACTCGTTGTGGTTGGCTCAAATCCATGCCCCACTCCTTCCCCAAGATCCAGAGCTGGGCAAATCCAAAGGGGACATCCCTAAAACAAGTGTCCATGCAGATTAGTACAAAGGTATTAATGCACTCCTGGGTAGAGTGTCAAACAGATTAGCAGGAGTTGCAACTTGACAAGCGGGAGACTGCTATTACACAGAAGGGAGAGTCAGAAGGCAGAAGCAAAAGGAGAGAGGAATCCCTGTGCTACTGATGTCCTGAATTATGTGCAACCAAGGGATGTGAGGAAGCTCCAGAGCCCATCCTCAAAGGCTACCTTATGAAAGATGCAGCAGAGCCCAACAGGATGATGACAATGAACAAGAAGAGAGCAGCACCATGGAGAGTGTCACGATCTATTTGTGTGGGTAGGCTATAACAGTCAAAACTAACCTTCAGTTTTGTGGGTCTTAGGGAAGGAATGGTAGCAGGCTGAGACTGAGAGACAATGTCCTGGGGATTATCAGGAAATGCATGAGTGTTTGCATGCAGGAAGTTATAAAAAGGGGTGATTGTGTATCATTTGTGGGGCAACTCTTCGAGGGACAGAGTGGCAGACCAGCCTTTCTGAAGGAGAGAACATAGAATAGAACAGCTTATCTGAAGGATGCCTATCAGCACCCCAGCATCTAAAGTACCATGGAGGATAGGGTGCATGATAGCCAGCCACCTGTGGGAGATGTACTTGTATCAGTGCCTAATCATCTACAAAAAGTAGTTTGTTGATATTATTACTATTCTTAGGCTTCTTTGCTTTGCTATCAATGTAGGTGATAAGCAAGAATGGTAATAGTACCATTTTATTCTGTACCATCTGTTTTATTCTGGATGTTACCATGAAGAGTTTTGATGTTCTTTGGTTTGATCTGTTTGCACTTCTGCAATCACTAGACATATTTCTGCACAGGCTAATAAGATGTTCACTTAGTCCATATTGGGTCAATGTTTGCCATAGCAATTTCCTATCAACTCTATCAAATGCTTTCTTTTGGTTTATTAATGCGACAAAGCCCAACCCTGTGGGTCCACATCATGAGCAGTGGTAACAGGACAAAATAAGGAATTACTGGGTGTGAGAAAAGAATGACATGGTCTTGTGCCACAGGACTGTTACGGCAGCCATGAAGGTTATCCTAAGTCATCCTGAAACGGCCTGACTAAAGAGCTCTGATGAAGCTGTGCCAGGCCCAATAAGCTGGCAGTGGATAATATATTGCTACAGAAATTATAATGAAATGCAAATAGACTGATTTAATTGAGTGTACACCAAATTCTGCACACAAAAATAGGTATACCGTTTAAGAAATTTACCTTGCAGTTTAAAAAAAATAATATCATGGAGATTTCATTCTCTAATACTTTGCTGCCTGCAGGAAATTAGGGGCTGACTTGATTCCTAGAAGAGTTAAATGGTTCAATTTATATGCAAAAAAATTCATACAGCACTTAGACATAGGTCACGTTTGCTTTTTAGAGGGCCTACTGATAAGAATGCCAACTTCCTGAGATATTATAAAGTTGCTATGATAATGGTAAATAGAAGTTTGCTCTATCATATGTTGCTCACCTCTCCATTTATGCCTCCTTTTTCTTTTTATTGAATATGATCACCTTTCTGTTTTCAGCATTTATTTTAAAGATTTTTAGAACACTATTTGTCCAATACATATATTAATTTCCTAGCTCTCACTTTAATTGAAAAGAAACCTTCTCTACTCAATGCTAAAAAATGTCATTGATAAATAAATTGAACAAGAGTAGCATCAACACAATCAGAATTGTCTGTTATATGACCTGCTGGGAGAATCTAATGTGAATGTGAATGTTTGTGCATAATGCCATAATTAATACCAATAATCATCAACGTTGTGGAAGCTTCATCATTGAAAGCTTTCAAGAAGAGACTGGACACTCTCTTGTCTGAAATGGTATAGGGCAGTGTTGGTGCCCTTGGTGCCAAAAAGGTTTGCCAACACTGACTTTTCAGACAAGTGGCTGTCCAATCTCTTGCTTGTGCTTGTGATGAAGCTGCTACAACGTCTGAACCCAGAAGAGCAATGGGCAATGGCTGGCTTGCCTGGAGAGATGGTTCTGCGTGCCACTTCCAGCACATGTGCCATAGGTTCACCATCATGTGTATAGGGTCTACTGCTTGAGCAGGAGTTTGGACTAGAGTCACTAGACCTACAAAGTCCCTTCCAACTCTGTTATTCTAAGTTATTCTTGCTCCTTCTTCTTGTTCCACTAAACATTCCTAGCATCGTCTTCTTCCAATGAATTTGAACACATGACATGACCAAAGTAAATCAGATGTAGTCTTATGATTTTAGCTTCTGGTGATGTCTCTGGCTGTCCATGGTATTTACAATAATTTACATCAGCACCACAATTCAAAGGTATCAATTTTTCAATCAACCATTCTTAGTGTCCAACTCTATCAAAACTATAGCACTATAGTTTTCTGGTGGATATCAATCCTTTTAAGTTGGAGATACTCCTAAAGTTGGTGATACTATGTTGTGCCCCAACCTTTGGAAAATTGACTTGAAGAATTGATATTTTTTTTTTTTAAAGTTTTAACTAAAGTGGCCTTCCATTAAAGGTATTTTAATAGATCTCCAGTGCTATAATCATCTCCTGGGGCTTTGCCTGAAGGTAAGACCAAAATCAAAGGTTCAATTTGTTATGCTCAGATAGAAGGCCAAGGTGCTGTGTCCGGAAGTTCTAAACTGAATGCAAAGTTGGATGGATAGAAGTGGGAAGCAAGTGAACCAATATAGTAATTTCTGCTCATGCTGTGAGCAACCCAGCTGTCGGCAAGGAGAAGAGCAAGGCCAGCTCATTCAGGATCTCTTCCTCATACCACTACATGACAACACAAGCAGCAATTTCCCCCACAGTGAGGTGTTGGGGAGGTGAACACCATGAAGTGTAAAGGAGGGACGATAGCACCTACTGAAACCGAAGAGCAAAGTAACCACAAAGCAGCATCAAAAACTCAAAATACAATACAGGTAGTCCTCGACTTACAACCACAATTGAGCCCAACATTTCTGTTGTTAAGTGAGACATTAGTTAAGTGAGTTTTGCTCCATTTTATGACTTTTCTTGCCACAGTTGTTAAGTGAATCTGGCTTCCCTATTGACTTTGCTTGCCAGAAGATCAGAAAAGACAATCACATGACTTTGGGACACAGCAAGGCTCATAAATATGAACTAGTTGCCAAGCATCTGAATTTTGATCACATGCTCATGGGGATAGTGCAAAGGTCGTAACTATGAAAACGGTCATAAGTCACATTTTTCAGTACCATTTTAACTTTGAACAGTCACTAAACAAACTGTTGTCAGTTGAGGTCTACCTGTAGTTTATCCTTCATGTCTTTTTCCTCAGATGTTCTGTCCAGTTTCAATATGATTGCTATCCATTTAATTATATCAGAAATGGCAATGGATAGCAATATATGGGGATCAGAATGTTGTACTATTTTCACCGATTGATAGTTCGTTTTGTTTGTTATTTCAGCCCATGTTCCTAACTATTTTCCCATATTTATATACAGCAGAGGTTTCCACGGTCCACTACCTGGCCATGACCTATGGGCTGCAGGCCGGCTCACACATGCTCACAGCTTGACGCATGCGAGTGGCAGGCTGGCACACACTCACATGCACACACAGCCCAACTTGCAGTTGAGCTATGGGTGCATGCACGTGCGCACTGGCTTGCCACATGAAAGCATGCTGGACTGCGCTTGCATGGCCCGGTTCCCTCTCACCCTTAACTGGGCCGCCAAGTCACAAAGGTTGGGGACTGCTGATATACATTATATTCAGTTTTCTTTATGATTTGCAAGCTATCCTGGCATTTTACTATAGGGTACAATATCAATCTGGCAGCATCAACAACATAACAAATCAATACCTCATCATCTGTGCTACATTGCACAATTAGGGTTGTGGAATGTTTCAGATTCTTTGGTGCTTTGGAGAGCATGTGGTTCCAACTATGGTGCCCCTGCAGCTCTGCAGAGCACTTTTTAAACAATTTTTGGAACTGACTCTGAAGTAGTACATAGCCTTCTATGCTTTTTGTCTTAATGCCAAGGTTGTGGAAGAGGCTCGGTATGGAGTTCAGGCTAGTTCCCTCTTTGCTTGCTTTTTTGGAAGTGCTTGGAGACTCAGATCCTTTCAGAAAAGCTTTCCCTGATTTGATGTGGCCATCTTTCTTTCCCCTCTATTGTTCATTTGCTAGTGTGATTTTATCATTTATACAGAGTCTGCTTTCAATTGCTTTTTTTTTCCTATGTAAGATGCCAATAATCATTGTGATTGCAGCAACATAGAAATATGTTTAGTAAATAAATGATGTACAGTGAAGTTTGTAGGAATGCATAGGGAGTTTTAGGGTGACTTTGCTTTGCCAAGAATTGTCTGAATCTTGAAAATCTCTTTTTTAACATTCTAAAGATATATGGTAAGTCATTTTACATTCTCATCTCTTTAAAGCACCAGATAAGTCTTTATCACACTTTAATGGTTACATTTAGAGGAGGACCATGTAGCAAGTTCATTTTATCTGGAGATTTATTTGTTTGTTTGTCAACCATCAGTCTTCAGCATCTATCAGTGATTTTTAAATAAACTCTTGGCTAGGATATATACCACAATTAAGGTATTTCCATAGTAGTTAATGTGGTTATACTTGTGAATCTTTGAAAAGGTGCTTTGTAACATATGTAAATGAGCATTTCTCTTAACATTGCTAAAGCGGCCACACCTTTTCCAAACTTTTAGTGCTTCTGGCTGAATATATTGGATAACCAGCAAAGCAAAATAGCTAGGTCTGATGTGCAGATAACAGACAAAATTACAGTTTAAAAATGGCAAATATTATGAACTTTGTGAGAATGTTAGGACAGGTTACAGGCACAAAACAAACAAACCTAGGTCCATTGGGGACTGAAGGCTGATTCAAAGGAAACGTATTGCCTCCTGGAACTGATTTTTCAAGCCAGCCAGAAACTTGCGTCTAGATTTCAGCTGTCATCAAGTATCACTTTTATATTTCTATAACTGGATTTATTCCAATAAAGTGCAATTTTAAGATAAATGCTTCATTTACTCTAAAGTGTTGCAAAGCATCTTTTGTGTTACAGAACATAGGTTGGCTAAAGAATTTTGGGTGTTGAAGGCTACACATCTTAAAGTTCTTGAGGTTGAGAAACACTGATTTAAGGAGCTGTAATTCAAAAATTTGGTCTGATGACTATGGCTCTGATTCCTGAGAATAGACGAGCCAAAGGGACACATGTTGCAAAATGGGGCATAACTGGGGATAAAGAAGTCTGAGGATAATGAATTTTCATTAGTTGGAATCTGTGGAGCCTGCATATTTTTATATAATTGTTATATTCAAAAGTTAAAATACAACTCAACACCCTCCCCTTCCCAAGAACAGAACAAAACTAAATGGGACCAAAAAACAAAGTTCATTAAAAAAAGAAAAAAAAGGAAAAAATACACATATTGTCCCTCTTAGTTGAATACTGATAAATATATTTCAACATTAGTAGTTTTTCTCTCTTGTGAAATAGATCTATATAAGCTTCTACAACTCCATTTATTCAAGCAATTTGACCATCTCACTACAGGAAAAAAAAAGCCGTTAAAGATAAGCTCAACAACAAAAACTAACTTCAAAACCTTCAGTTAACATTATATTTAACCTGCAGAAAGTTTGCAATGGCTTCAGTTTCAGCCTTATCCACTACAGTCATTGTCTCTGGTCAGTCCAGGATTCAATCTTCATAATAAAACTTTTCCTTAAAATTATGACTAGTGTTTTTCCATATAATTGAATTTCATTCCCCAAAGTCATGATCTCTGTTGTAAGTATCTCCACAGTATTTGTGTCAGCCTAGCCATGTAGATGTCAGGCTGTCATAAGTAACTGGGAGGGGCAGGGGGGAGCAGCAGGGTAGGCAAATGGGTGGGGTGGGGGGAGAATAAAATAAAGGAAAGAGAAAATCTTCCTACTGTCCCTTGGAAGCGGAAGCCTGTTCCTAGATCACCCAATGGAATGCAACACCTTGAAGCCTATGCAGTTGGGGACTGTTAACAAAAACAATTTATTTGAAAGTGATTGCTCACTCAGGAATAATGGAGGAAGGTGATGAATCCCAAGGAAAAAGTTAACTGCTTGGTTTGGGTGTGAAAAGCTAGATTTGGCTTTGCTACTCTGTTATGGCTATAAGAGTCTTCTTTCCTATTGACCAAGTTGGGGTGACTGACATTTTGTTTTTCAAAAAGTCCATGAATTTTCCTTAAAAAGTCCAATTTATCACTATTCTACTCTGCCACCTCTAAATGTTTTAGGTTCATGATCCTTTCCTCCTTCTCCACCAAACCTGTAATTTTCCCAAAAAAAATCCTTCTCCTTAAATTCTGTCAGCAACAAATTAATTTCCAATCTATACCATTGCAAATTTGATTCTGCTGTTGTCTGTATCTGAGTATCCTCTTTAGTTGATTGTTGTTGTTGCTTCATTAAACCTATTATCTAAATTTTTAAAGAGAGCTTGTAAGTTAAAAAGCATTCTTCCTTTGAAGGCTTTCAAGAAGGCTTTTGTTATTTTCATTTTTAATGCAATCCAAAAATATAGGCAATTCCTCTCAAGGACAGTTGGTTCCATAGAAAATGTTTCCTACTATAGAAAATGAATAGAAAAGACAAGGGGAAAAATTCCTGTCTCTTTAAAAAAAAAAGGACCAAAGAAATATTCAGAAATAAAGTACAATAAAACAGCAAATGTCTTATAAATACTGGTAAAATACAAATTCTTTACTATAGGAATCAGATAACTTTCACTAGAAAAGAAGAAATATTTGTGCTGTCAACCTCCATGCACCAAAAGAAAAAGTGTTGTTACTAAAAAAAAAAAAAGTAATAAAAAGTCAACATGTATAAAACAGCAAGGGAGTGATGGATAGTTCAGCATTCAATCAGATGTTTAACATTTAAAATATAAGTTAGAAGCAAGAGAAAACCAATTCAAAAAGTGATATTAAAACAAAGGTGTCCTTGGAAATCCAAACAGCATATAGGAAAAGATGGAGACCAGACTCTCCAGCTGCTCTTACTGTGAATTGCAACCATCAGGATTCTTCTTCACAGATAAGTAAATTGTAGTTGTCTTAGAGTCATCTGGAGTCGTTGTTAGTTGCTCCTGTTCGAATTTGAGAAGTGTGTCACCAAAGAACCACTTTGGCAGCAAAATCTATTCATCAGCAGGGAAAAAAAATTCCAGCAGCTCAGGGTGCCATTTTGGAAAAATCTGCATGTTACTTAATAAAATTATGTATTAAGCCAATGCATTGTGATTTTGTACAGTCCTGTGAAATAATGAAGCATAAAAATGACAAAGAAAAGTTTATTATATGACTGGTAATGTAGGGGAAAATGGAGGTAATCATTCACTGTTTCAAGAAGGCAGAAAACAAGATAAAAATCTGTTGAGGAAAAGGCCAATTCCTCACTTCCAGGGTGAGACTTACACTCTTCCTAAACAAGCAAGGGTCAGGCTCCCTAGAAATAAAACGACAGTCTTGGGATGGGTCAACAGTGATAAGCCAATCATATAGATGTTTTGAAATTTCCCAGCGGCTACCATGGAAAAATGGATTTTATCAGAAATAGAAGGTACTATCTAAATCAGCGGTCTCCAACCTTGGCCGCTTGAAGACATGTGGACTTCAATTCCCAGAATTCCTCAGCCAGCTTTGCTGGCTGAGGAATTCTGGGAGTTGAAGTCCACAAGTCTTAAAATGGCCAAGGTTGGAGATCCCTGATCTAAATATCCCTGAATCACCTTAAGTAAAGCAGAGAGGCAGCTACAACTTTTCAGAATAACTTTAGAATAAGCATAAACTACAAAGTAAGATAAGTAAAGATGTAAAACAAGAATTCTTAAACAGCTCTAAAAAAAACTGCAGTATTATTGTGTTTGCATTGTATTACTCATAGTGAAACTAAAATGATTGTTGTAAAGTAAACTTCAGAGTTATTTTATTGCTAAAATTACCTACTGTTACATACACAGTTTAGCAAATATTCTTCAGAACTACCTTTACACTTACCACCGTGCATCCAGATTGCTTCTGACACCAAAATCCCAATCTAATGAATTTTATCTAATGTAGATAAGACTGTAAGGGGAAATGTTTAATAGCAGAATGAATGAGAAAGCCCTTAAACCAGTTAACAGTGGTGTTCCACAGGACAGTGTTTTAGGTCCCATGCTTTTCTTGCTCTACATCTTTATGTGATCAGCTTAAAAGCAGTTGCATCCTTTTTGCAGATGATGTAAAGTTATTCAATAGTACAGATAATTCTGTTGTTTTGCAAAGTGATCTCAACTACCGTATTTTTCAGAGTATGACATACTTTCTCCCCTCTAAAAGAAGGTGAAAATTTGGGTCCATCTTATACACCGAATGTAGTCCCACCAACCCTCCAGACCCCAACCTTTGGCCTCTGCGTCCCAGCAATTTGCCTCCTTGCAGCAAACAGCAAACAGCCTGTTTCAGTTTTAGCTTCAGCACAGCTTGATTAGCACAAGCAGTTGATTGTCGATTGGATTGGCTTCCCGACTATCAGCTGTTTCAGGCTGCTGGGATTGCCATTGCTTATTGCCGCCTCCACACGCTCCATTTTTCACTCATTGCAATCCCCACTGCCTGGAACAGGAGGAAAATAGGGCGCACAGAGGCTGCAAACGGGGCATGCGGAGGCTGAAAATGGCATGTGCAGAGGCGGCAATAGGCTATGGCAATCCCTACAGCTTGAAACAGCTGATCGCCAGGAGGCCAATCCAATCAGCTGTTTGAGCTAATCAGGCTGTGCTGAAATTGAAACTGAAACACACAGTTTGCTGCAAGGAGGCAAATTGCTGGGAGGCAGATTTTTTTTCTTATGCTAATCAGGCTGAACTGAAATTGAAACTGAAGCAGGCTGTTTGCTGTTTGCTGCAAAGAGGCAAATTGCTGGAAGGCAGAGGCACAGGAAGATTTTTGTTGTTGTTTTCCTCCCCAAAAGCTAGGTGCATCTTCTACTTAGAGCATTTTATACTCCCAAAAATACTGTAAGTGTCTAAATGGTCATCTATTTGGCAACTTCAAATTTCGATTAATAAATGCTCTGGTCTTACATATTGGTAAATGTAATCAGAATATCAAGTATAAGCTGGGTGGCATTGATCTAGCAGATGACCTTCACTTTGTTAAGGACCTAGGTGTACTTATCACTGATGCCTATGCTCCAAAGTTCACTGTAACAGCGTTGCTAAAAAAAGCATTAAGAGTTGTAAACTTAATTTTGTGAAGCTATTTTTCCCCCTGGAAATGTTGTATTGCTAATTAGAGCTTATAAAACTTACGCTATACCAATTTTAGAATATTGGTCAACTGTTTGGAATCCCCACCATATATCTGACATCAGTACAATCAAGCGGGTTCAGAAGTATTTCATGAGAAAAGTCTTCCACTCTTCTGTACACAGTAGAATTCCTTATGCTACTAGGCTCGAAATTCTCGGTTTGGATAACTTAGAACTGTGTTGCTTGCACTCAGACCTAGGTATTGCATACAAAATTATACATAGTAATGCTTTATCTATAAATGACTTTTTCTGTTTTTCTAGATCCCATAAATGCTTAGGACTCCCACAGTAATCCACCATCCACCTGTGTTCTTCACTAGACCTTCTGGATTGCCCAACACCCACCCACAGCCCATGCCAGCCCACCGGTGCTCCTTAGCTCCTGCCTTCCTCCCATGCCCACCTACCAAACAGCACCAGATAAACAATTGAGGAATAAACGATATCTTACTTATGGAATCATCAAGGGGAAAGCCACACCCCCATCATGATCAGAACGGAAAATTAGTGCATTTAAAGAGCCAGCCAGAAACTTCTCTCCTTTTTGCACTGATGATGTTATATATTCCAGTAATAAACATCTACAAATAAAAAATCATCAAAATCAAAGAGCACCAAGAAGCCAAATAAAGATCATTTACCACTGCTAATTTTACTTTGTTTGGCAGAAACAACTCATTGTCTTAAAAAAAAGGAAGATTTTCCATAAATGTAATAAATTAAAATTGATTAACCAGTTCAGTATACAAAGACTGCCAGCAACTGTAAACCATGCAATATTTTGAGGCATTTGAGAGAACACATTATTACCATGTTCCAATATTCCCTCTGTCAGAGTTTGCCAAGAGTTACGAATCTTGCAGAGGCTCTTTTCCTTGAGATATAAATTTGGAGCCAGCCACTGCCCTCTGGGTAGCTGCCAAATCCTTCAAGGCCAGCAACATTAGGACTCCGCAGTTCTTTGAGTTCCAAGGGCAGGGGGCTTTGGAAGGTGCAGAGGCATGCTTGTAGCATCTGTTGATCATCCTTAAGCCAAATATGTCCTTTACTTGGGTTCTTATAGTAAGCAACTATAAGCATAAAAAACTACAGGTAGTTCTCAGCATACAACCACAATTGAGCCCAAAATTTCTGTTATAAAGTGAGAAATTTGTTAAGTGAGTTTTCTCAATTTTACAACTTTTCTTGCCACATTTGTTAAGTGAAATACTGCAGTCATTATATTAGTAACATAGTTAGTAAGCGAATTTGGCTTCCCCATTGACTTTGCTTGTCAGAAGGTCAGATAAGGCGATCACATGACCCCGAGACACTGCAACCATAATAAATATAAACCAGTTGTCAAGCATCCGAATGTGTGAAAAATGGTCATAAATAACTTTTTTCAGTTCTGACCTAGGTTTCCTGAGACAGTTAAAATCACATGCTTAGTCCCAAAAATCCCTTTTTTATTTAAACAGTCGTGAATTATGTTCATTCCCAGCCCATAACGATTCACAACCAGTCTGTGAAGAGTCCGACAGAAGTCTGCCACAGTCTTTCAGGGTAAGGCTGATAAGCACCCACCTTTATCTCCCTTGAAATGCTGCCAGAGACCTAACTGCCAATTAGTTTTGCAAGGCCAAATGGAGCACAGATTCAAGTGGAGCTTCAGAATTTAAACCAACCAGAATGAACAAAATTGCTTCCTGCAAAGGCTCACATCCATTTATATCTTATGGAAGGGGCCAATCATCTCCAAGCCTTACTCCTGAGTCACCCCTTTTGTCTTAACTGCTCTTGCCTTTGCATGAGCACACTGGGAACAGGCTCCCCCTGTTCCTCTGCCTTGCTGATGTCAGGCTCCAGATGCTCCAGAGGCAGTACATAACTGTAACTTCGAATGGTCACTAAATGAAGTGTTGTAAGTCGAAGATGACCTGTATCTAGTGGGAAAAAAGCATTTTACTTCATACGTAAAGCATGGCAAAGCCTTGCATTAGGGTGTGCAACTTTCAACCTATTTATTTATTTCTATTTTTAGCCTCTTCTTGAGGGAATAAACAGAAGGGAAGGAAGAAAAGAAAGAAGCACTGTAAATGATTAGGAGAAGGATGCTTAGAAAATGATAAGAAAAAAAATGCTTACCCTGTGTGATAAAACAAAAAGCATGAACCCGGCTATGTAAAGATATTGTGTTGGAGAAGACTCATGAGACTACCATGGACAGCCAACAGAACAAACAAATGGATCATCAAACAAATCAACCATAGTTCTCATTCAAGGCTCAAACAATGAGGCAGAAATTATCCTATCTTGGGCACATTATGCAAAGACCTAGATATGTGAAGAAAGCTCTAATCCTGGGAAAGGTGGAAGGAAAGAGAAGATGATGACCAGCAGCAAGGTGGATGGATTCAGTTATAGTGGCAATGGGATAAGAGCTGAAGAACCAGATTAGGGACATTTAATCTATCTATGTGGACACTAAGAGTCAACAATGACTTGATGACACATAGAAGAACAGTGTTGGAAGGGACCTTGGAGGTCTTCTAATCCAAATTCCCCCTATGAGCAGAAGACCCTACATCACTTTGGACAAATATAGATCTTTCAATGCTTTTAGTAGTGAATAACAAATGTGACAATCTCCTGTGAAGTGGTTTGACTCTCATTTGCTGTTTAACATATGGCATCTAGCAACTCTAAACATTCTATTTGAAACTGAATAAAATAATGGAATGAATGTATTATTTTTCATAACGTTTTATCTGGTTTAAATTCAAATGTATTACAAACCAGAAAATAATGCAATAAAATCAGTAAAAAATTAAACAATTGAGAACATAAGCAAAATAATGTTATAAAAGCCCAAATCTGAGAATAGGCAGGCACTTAAAATTGAAAACCAAACTGTCTGTGATCAAACAAGAATCTGTCTGCAATTCCTAAAAATCTGTTGGAAAAAAACAGAACAGCTGCTTTTTACATGATACATGCCCATGGTGACATCTACAGTCCAGATGTTCTTTTCCAGAACTAGTGTTCACAAATATCTTTGGTAATTACAGAATGCTCTGCCCACTTGTCAGCTCTCCTGGGTTAACTAAACAGGAAACACAACTAGATGAGCTAAATCTAATTTACGGGAGGTTACATTAACAGAGCCTTGCAATTTATTGGGACACTGCCGCTTTTAAGGGTCTGATCAATTAGGACAGGTCCTTCCTAAGTTTCTCTCTCTGATTCACTCTGAGTCACTTGGAGACTCCTATCTCTCTTGTCTGATTGTTTCCTAGACAGCATCCCTTCCCCTTGTCCTCCAAGGTCATCTACACATTCTATTACTTCTTTCCATGCTCCATTTGCTAGGGCTGCCCCTTTATGCTGGCTTCTCCCACTGAAGTTATTTCAAATGCCTAAGGGTCTGCTTTCTCCTGGTGGTGCTCTTTCAAGCAGAATTGCATAATTCTCTTCCTTTTGATGGAAAATCCGGATCATGTCTTCTTAACTGGGGATATGCACAGATTAGGTAATTTGAACAATAGGGCCACTGGAAATGCACTCACCTCATTCGATTTAGCTGTTAACCTTCTCTTCAGGATTGGATATGAGGGAAGTCCATTTTATTTTTATTTGGTTTTTAATCATATGTCCATTCCCTTCTCCTTTGGAGGAGGAACAGACCCCAAGTCCAAAATCCTATATCTGATGGGGTTTTAAGGGAGATGTAACAATCACTGTTTTTCTTCTGCACGTCTTTTTTAAAAAAAATCTGTCTTATAAAGCTTAAGGACAATGTTAACAGCATCCATCCCAAATAGAAGTTTGACTAAATTTAAGCTAGATGAATTTTCCTATATATTACATGTCACACAACAATGCAAACTCAGATATTCAGGTACAAACTCAGAGTATAATTTTAAAGGGGAAAATAGTTGATGTAAAAACAGTAAAATAGTAACTAGAAACAATTTTAATGTTTTAGAAATAATTTGATGTAATCAATATTTGGGTACAATGGGAACAAATCTATAACTTAATACTAGTTTTGCTGATTATTTTAGAAATTAAAATTTGTATTACTATTATTTTCTGTTTTATAAGATCATGAGTATTTACTTTAGATAATAAATGTTGATATTAATATAAATATGAACATTTGGTGTTTCACAGTGATTTACTATTAATTCTCAAATTGATATGTTTAGATTTACATATTAAATTAATTTTTCAAGCAAATAATGATTTTTAAATTTTATGACAATTGTAATTTCTATTTATTACTAATATTTTGCTTCCATCTCTATGACTTTCCTTATTTTCCTCTCTTTTCTTTTGTCTGGTTATATATTTTATTTTCTAAATATTTTAAAAATAAATTTATAAACAGAAAGGAAACAACAAGAACTTAAGGGAGGAAGTCCTCAACTGTACATTTGAAAATGATGGAAGTGAAAGTATTAAACACATGATTGGCAAATAATTATAGCAGCCAATCAGAGTCAAGACAGATTGAGGTAGCCTTTACATTTTATAAATACATATTTTGTAGTAATTACTGTAAATGATTGGCTTCAACTGCTATCTTGAGCCGTGGTGGCACAATGGTTAGAATGCAGTACTGCAGGCTACTTCTGCTAGCTTCCAACTGCCAGCAATTCAGCAGTTTGATTCCCACTGGCTCAAGGTTGACTCAGCCTTCCTTCCTTTCAAGATTGGTAAAATGAGAACCAGGATTGTTGGGGGCAATATCCTGATTCTGTAAACTGCTTAGTTTACAGGCTGTAAACACAGGCTGTAAAGCACTCTGAAGTAGTATATTAGTCTAAGTGCTATTGCTATACTCTGCTCCCATTTGAAAAAGAAAGTCAGGAAGTTAAGAGGAGCTTATTTTGGCAAAATATAGGGCATATAATATTGAGGCAATTTAATTCCTCATCAGTATTATTTGACTTTCAGAATCAATGTTTCATCTGAATTCTATATAGCTAACAATTTTTGGTAAGTTGTAGGCTTCCTAAACAACATATGCTTCTGATATGTAAAGGGATTTGTTTTCATCCTGCAATAACAATAGCAACATAATCATGACACCATTCATACCATTAGGCATGTATATAGAATTGAGGAAGAAATTATATTTTGTGAATATGAACTTTTTCGTATAAATTGACATTTTTGAACCACATAGGCCACTTTTAAAATTTTCTTATTTATTAAAATTATGTACAAAACTGAATTAGAGAAAATGTTTTCAAAAATTATACATTAAGACAAACTTAAATAAAGATGCACATGTATACTTATATGATGCTATACTTTTGTGGTTTTCTTTTTTTCAAAAATTCTCAACTATTATAAAAATAGAGCAATGCATACTTTAAAACAGAAAAGAAAGAAACAGAAGAAGAGCTAAGTGGAGAGATTCACTTCTCCTTCCATCTGACTCAGGATAATAATTCAGGGAGTGGACTAACCTTTGCCCTACCTCCAGCCCTTAGGATCCAGATCAGGGTCCCTAAATCTATTATTCATATAAAAATGGAATTTTTTATTGGTGATTTGTAATTATCTTTAACAAATGTCATTTGCTGGTTGCTTTAAAGATGTATCATTGGCCCTAAAATTAAAAGAGAACTAAGTGTGCAGAGAAAAAAAATGAATACTATCTAAATAGTCATTCTTTCATTTAAAAAAGCTTCAAAATATAATAAATATATGTTCATGCCATTTTCATTATATTTTAAAAGAACACTGCTCCTTAACTGAAGATTATGCATATCAGTTAAGAATTGAAACTCAGTGTTCCTGATTGCTTCAAAAAGAACAAATCTCTGATTGCTCTTATCATAGCATTGCTCTTTCTGAGTTTATCAGGATGTACCGTAACTCTTCTGCTTTCATCCATCTTAGGTATGCTTTGCCTAATATACCAACACAGACTTTCCTTGCCTTTGTGTATCTGTTCATCTCTCCTTTCTTCTTTCTCTCCTCTCCCCAACCTTGCTTCATGATCCCGGTTTCTCTCCCCCACTCTGTCTCTGGAGACAGACCTACTGGCCTGGCTGCCATCTGCTGCCTCTTGTGGGTGTGTGCCTGCATGTGTGTGTTTTTTATGAGGTTGAGATCAGATGGTATCTAATCGATCCTCATGGTCGCTATGACTACCGGCATGACAGAATAGTTGGGAGAAAGACACATCCTCCATGCCTGGGGCTGTCAGATGATTCCTGAGAGAAAGGCAGAGAAATCAAACCTGCTCCATCACATTTTACACATTGACAACTCCTTTAAAGCTTCAAAACAAACATACATAGCTATGAGCCTACATAATAAAATAATGCTTTTCTTGATATCCTTAGGCTTGTTTTGAAAAAGCAGAAGGCACACAGAGTATTGAGAAAAGAATCTGTTTCTGATCACTTTGGATATTATGCGAAAGGTTTACATTCACAGTAACATTTTGCATCGCTCTAGAAAAGTAAGGATTTCCAAGAGTAGGAATTTAAGATCAGAAAAGCCCACATCACTACTGGAATAATAAAGGGAGTAGGGGCATTAGATATAAGTTAAGAAGTCTTGCTTGTGATATTTGACTCAACTTTTTAAAAATCAACTTTTAAAGTCTATTCAATAAAAAAATAGACTTTTAAAATGTATTCAATAATAGATTGAACAAGCATTTGACTGGGATGCTGCTCCTGCCTTGAACAGGGGTTGGGACTGAAAGACCTCTGAGTTCCCTTCTGGCCTTTTGATTCTATGTTGTATGTCCTAAGCATCATCATTAAGCTGATCAAGTCTTTTCCAATTTGCACCTTTTCTGAGTTCCCAGCTCCAGACCCAAGTTCTGGTTTTTAAGAGATATCTTTCAAGTGACAAGTAATCTATGGTTCTCCAAGGGTCAATGGAACTATCTATTATTGCTATTGTTATGGTTGTTATAAAATAGTATTTATTAAAGTATTATACCTCTGTAGCTATTAATGTTATATTAGCCTCTTTCTGGATCTCTGGCATTCTTCCTTTCTGTAGGACAGAATTCATCCTATTTTGTAAAGGTTGTAAAAGTTAATCCTCAAAGCACTCATACTACAAACTTGATAGTCCATCTGGTCCAGGAACATTTCCTGAGTTGTTTTTTGTAAACATCATTTTTAATCATACTTGTATTTGCTGCAAAAGCAATTTGAAGCTTTTATTTTTTCTTTTTGCATCTTTGTCCTTTCCTTTCTTTCTCCTTTTATACTTTGTATTAGTTTTTACCTTCTTTTTAAAACTTTTAATAAAATTTATTTTTTAAAATGATATGGAGTGACAGAAGAAATATTGGAGTGATGTGGGTAAAGAAAACCAGGAACAAATCAAATTGAATATGGTATGAGCTGATTTGGAGGCCTACAGTATGGTGATATAACATCATCCTTACAGCATCTGCAAAATGTTGTATGGTGGTTCTATTTAAAATGGTCCAAATTCTTTGGGGGAATTATGGGCCAGAAGAACTTCCGGCAGGAGGCTCTGATATATCATTTCCCAAGGTTAGGATCGCTCTATCTCTGTTAATATGCAGGAGGGCAACCTTCAGGTAAATATGCTTATTATTTATAAGCTACAACTCTGCTACCTGATGAGATTTTGGGAGATGGTTTGTATTCATCTTTTTTCTTTTGGGCCATTGTTTATTAATCAACTATTTGGTTGTTTGTTATTTTATTGTGGTTGTTTTATTGTGTTAATTATAAACTGGTTTTAGGGGATGTGGTTGCTCAGTGGCTAAGACGCTAAGCTTGTCAATCAGAAAGGTCGGCAGTTCAGCGGTTCAAATCCCTAGTGCCATGTAATGGAGTGAGCTCCTATTACTTGTCCCAGCTTCTGCCATCCTAGTAATTCAAAAGGACGTAAAAATGCAAGTAGAAAACTAGGGACCACATTTGGTGAGAAGGTAACAGCATTCTGTGCGCCTTCGGCATTTAGTCATGCTGGAACAGAGATGAGCACCACCCCCTAGAGTTGGGAACATCTAGCACATATGTGCGAGGAGAACCTTTACATTCTAAGCTGCTTAGAATGTTTGTAAATCAATAAATGAAATTAAACTACATTTTGTTGTCTTCATGCAATGTAAAAGGCTAGGCATTTAAAAAGTCTAGGCAATATTCTCATTTAGTTACCACTAAATACAACCCTCTCAAGCATCTAGATAGATCTGCCTCTTTATTTACAACATCTCATCCTGTGGTCTCTTTCTTAGGGAGTGTGTCAGAGAGAAAAAAAAATCAAAGCACTGAGCTTCTGTTAATGATCCTCCTTCTTTGTCCTAAACCAGGATTCACTTTTTTTTGGCAGAGGACCAAACACTTCTTTCAGTGTTCATCCCTGAACACCAAACACTGGGTAAAGCTAGGATGAAGAAGTGGATGGTTACTACTACTACTACTACTACTACTAGTAGTAGTAGTAGTAGTAGTAGTAATAGTAATGAAAAAAGTCTGGTTCATTGATATTGCAATACCAGATGATGTATGTATTGAAGAGAAACAATCAGAAAAAATAACAAAATACCAATATCCGCAAATTGAATTTGAGTGATTGTGGAAGAAATTAATGGTTCCACCAATAGTAACAGGAGCCCTTGGAGCAATACCCAAAGGATTGCCTAGATACATGGACATTTTGAACTTATCAGACCTAAATATTCTGACTTTGCCAAAAAACCAACCTTATATGGAACTACCTATATACTCAGATGTTACCTTAACAACTTTTAGGTTCTTGGTTAGGACTTGAACTATTAAGATTTTATCAGTCCCAGACTGTGAATCAAATTGAAGATTAAATTAACAACAACAACAACAACAACAACAATAATGATAATAATAATCACCACCACAGATGCAGAATTGAAAGAACAGCAAAGGTCTACACAGGGCAAAGAAATCAAAGCCTTGCCAGACAGCAGTGGCAAACCAGGGGGAGTTGGGCAGTAGGGAAAGTCAGCTTGGTTATCAGGTGCTCTCTCATCTTCCTCCTCATCAGAAAGAATAAAGTTATCTAGTTAAAGTTGAAGAATTGCAACATAAAGTAACTGAGCATCTAAACAGAACAAAAACAACAGAATAAGGTTGCCTGCATTGAAGTTTGCTCCAAAGAAACAGCTAGCACAAGTACTAAAAGATGCCAATATTGTAATATTAAATGTAAGCACCAGCTCACTGCAAGAAACATCCAAAAAATTTTAGATTTACATTAGATTTAACTTTATTTGTATGCCGCCCTTTTCCCTAGGGGGACTCAGGGCGGCTCACAATATAAGGGAAGGGGAAGAACAGACAAGTTACAAACATGAAAACAATACACCGTTAAAAAAGCACAACAGTCATACCATTCGAGTGGGGTTGAAGTCTTTAGCCCCAGGCCTGTCGGAACAGCCAGATTTTAAGGGCTATGCGGAAGGTCTGGAGGGTGGTGAGGGTACGAATCTCCACGGGGAGTTCGTTCCAGAGGGTCGGAGCAGCCACCGAGAAGGCTCTCCTCCGGGTAGTTGCCAGTCGACATTGGCCGGCTGATGGAATTCGGAGGAGGCCTAATCTATGGGATCTTATTGGTCTAGTGGAGGTAATTGGCAGTAGGCGGTCTCTCAAGTACCCAGATCCTATACCATGAAGGGCTTTGTAGGTGACAACTAGCACCTTGAAGCGCACCCGGAGATCAACAGGCAGCCAGTGCAGCTCGCAGAGGATAGGTGTTACGTGGGTGAAACGAGGTGCACCCACGATCGCTCGCGCGGCTGCATTCTGGACAAGCTGAAGTCGCCGAATGCTCTTCAAGGGCAGCCCCATGTAGAGCACGTTGCAGTACTCCAGCCTAGAGGTCACAAGGGCACGAGTGACTGTTGTGAGAGCCTCCCGGTTCAGGTAGGGACGCAACTGGTGCACCAGGCGAACCTGGGCAAATGCCCCCCTGGTCACAGCTGACAAATGATGTTCAAAAGTCAGCTGTTGGTCCAGGAGGACTCCCAAGTTGCGGACCCTGTCTGAGGGGCGTATCATTTGACCCCCCAGCCTGAGAGATGGAACACTTGGCCAATTAGTGGGAGGGAAGCACAGCAGCCACTCGGTCTTATCTGGATTGAGTACAAGCTTGTTAACCCCCATCCAGTCTCTAACAGCCTCAAGGCCCTGGCTCATCACGTCCATCGCTTCATTGAGTGGGCACGGGGCGGACAGATACAACTGTGTATCGTCCGCATACTGGTTTTATCCCGTGCCGTCGAATGATCTCGCCCAGCGGTTTCATGTAGATATTGAAAAGAAGGGGAGACAGGACTGAACCCTGCGGCACCCCATACGTTAGGGGCCTAGGGGTCGATCTCTGCCCTCCGACTAACACCGACTGCGACCTGTCCGAGAGGTAAGAGGAGAACCACCGTAAAACAGTGCCTCCCACCCCCACCTCCCACAGTCGTCGCAGAAGGATACCATGGTCGATGGTATCGAAAGCCGCAGAGAGGTCAAGGAGTACCAGGATGGAGGCATGACCTCCATCCCTGGCTCTCCAGAGATCATCGGTCAATGCAACCAAAGCGGTTTCTGTGCTGTAGCCAGGCCTGAAGCCTGACTGGAATGGATCAGGATAACTGGTTTCCTCCAAGGACCGCTGGAGCTGAAAGGCCACCACCTTCTCAACAACCTTCCCCACAAAGGGGAGGTTGGAGACTGGATGATAGTTGTTTAGAACGGCTGGATCCAGAGATGGTTTCTTCAGGAGGGGTCTCACCACCGCCGCCTTTAATGCGGGGGGAAAGACCCCCTCCCGAAGGGAGTCGGCAACAACCGGCTGGATCCAGCCCCGTGTCACCTCCCTGCTGTTAACAACCAGCCAAGTGGGGCACGGGTCCAGCACACATGTGGAGGCACCTACAGCTCTCATGGCCTTGTCCACGTCCTCAGGGGTAACAGCTTGAAAATCAATCCAGCAATGACCCACCAGATTATCCCTTAGTGCCTCAGGTGGTTCTGCAGGATTGGAGTCCAGGTCCGCCCGAAACCGAGCAACTTTATCCGCGAGGAATTGGACGTAATCCTCAGCCCTGCCCTGCAAAGGATCACCCGTATCCCTCCTATTTAGGAGGGAGCGGGTTATCCTGAACAGGGCGGCTGGGCGCGACTCAGCAGAAGCAATCAGAGTGGCAATATAAGTTCTTTTCGACGTCCTGATTGCCCTGATGTATTCTCTGATGCAAGATGTTAAAAGTGCTGGTTTGATTCGGATTTATTGGAACTCCATAAGTGCTCTAGGCGTCTCTTCCAGCGCTTCCTCTCCCGGAGTTCCTCAGTAAACCAAGGGGGCCTCCTGGATCCACTGCCTCGGAGCGGCCGTAGAGGGGCAATCCGGTTAAGAGACTCCATCGCTGCTGAGTTCCAAGCAGCAACCAGAGTCTCTGCTGGACTGTGGGCGAGAGTATCAGGAATAACCCCAAGCTCCGTCTGGAAACCCGAAGGGTCCATAAGTCGCCTGGGGCGGAACCACCTGGTCGGTTCCTCCTCCCTACAGTGGGGGTTTGGTCTCCGAAAGTCAAGCCTCAGTAGGTAGTGGTCTGACCATGACAGGGGTAAGATCTCACTACCCCTGAGACCAAGATCACAACTCCACTGCTCCGAGAGGAATACGAGGTCGAGCATGTGACCCGCCGAGTGGGTTGGGCCCCGGATTACTTGGGTCAAGCCCATGGTTGTCATGGAAGCCATGAACTCCTGCGCTCCATCAGAGTGTTCACCGAGCGAAGGCAAATTGAAATCCCCCAGAACCATGAGCCTGGGGAACTCAACTGCCAGCTCGGCTACCGACTCGAGGAGCAAGAGGAGGGCTGCTGCAACGCTGTTGGGAGGCAGGTACGTTAGCAGCAAGCCCACTTGACCCTTGAGGTCCAACTTCACCAGCAGGGACTCACACCCGACAAGCTCCGGAACAGGGATCCTACGAGGTACTAAAGACTCTCGGATAACAACGGCCACACCCCCACCCCTTCCCTGGGCCCGCGGCTGATGAAGCACCTAAAAACCCTCTGGGCACATCTCTATGAGGGGGACTCCTCCCTCCGGGCTCAGCCAGGTTTCAGTAATACATGCCAAGTCTGCCCTCTCGTCTAAAATTAAGTCCCGAACGAGAGGAGCCTTATGAACTACAGACCTGGCATTTAGCGACAGCAGCCTGAGACCAGGGTCCTGATTACTCACACCATCTGGCCTTGGAGTGGGGCTCATAGGGCCGGAAGGAGGGATCTCTGTGACGTAGCAAGCCCTCCTTCCCCGGTAATCGCCAGCCCTAAAGTCCCCGCCATATCTGCCCCTCCCTGTTAAGACCACTCCCGTGTCCATGGTCCCTCCAATACAGCATAGCTGCAGTTATAACTGAATCCCTGGGTTGCAAAATCAAAACTAAATACCCGCAACACTAAAATGGAAAATGAGGCTAGAAAATAAGAACAATAGGCTAAGTTCAGATGCAAACAGGCTAGAACAGCTGAAAGAAAAGAAATCCAAAAGTTCAGTAGTCCTGTGCAAAATTCAATGTCATAAAAGCAGATGCTGATAAATGGTGATACACTGGTAGAAGTTAATATCAAAAAGGAACGTTTCAAGAGGCTCACTACTACTACTATTACTCCACTACTATTTGTCATTGTGCTGATTCCTCTGTCAACAATGCTGAATAACTTTGTCGAGGTCTACAAAACATCAAAAACATTGGCACACTGAAGTCACTAAAAAGTTTAGAAGTGAATACATCAAGAGAGTAAACAAGTCCAAACTCAGTGGAGGAAATACTATCAAGGTAATTAACATCAGGGCAATTTGAGTCATTAGAAACACAGTTGGAATAGTGGACTGGGCTCAACAAGAACTAAAGGCTCTGGATAGGAAGATCAGAAAAATAATGGCAATGAATCAAGCACTTCATCCATACAGTGATGTTGACAGACTGTACTTAACAAGGAAAATAGGTGAGATGAAATGTTGCAAGAACACCAGACAGTTGAAGAAGAAATTGGTCTAGCACTTTAGAATTTAAACAGACAGGATCCTGACAAATAATTTTAACAATTGTCGATAAAAAAGCCAAAAACGTTTGGATAGTGAGCACTGCAATACCTGGAGACAGCAGAATAGAAGAGAAGGGACTAGAGAACATAGCAAAAATAAAAAACCCTGCAAATTGAAATAGAATGACTATGGTGGGGGGAAAAACATAGTATAAATAGTAATCGGGGCTTTGGGTGCAATCCCAAAACATCTGGAGCACCACTTGAACACCATTGACATTGCCAAAATCTCTTGCACAAACACAACTTTATTTAGAACAGCTTACATCCTGCGATGATACCTTTAACACCAACACCATCAAGCAACATCTGCATATCCCAGGTCCTCAGGGAGGACTCTATAGGTGGATACAAATGCCAGATCCAGTCTAAACATCTGGCTGATTGCAACCATCCACAATAATATATATTTAATTTAATTCTGGAAAGCCATTCTCAATTTATTTTGATTCCTGATGATCACACACACATATTCATGTAGCTTTCTTGGCAATAATATACAACTGGCTGTCTCTGCCTTTTTCATGATGTGTTTTTACATTCTATTTTTGCCTACGTCTCTGGCATTTCAGTGTCTCCTCCGGAAGTCCTAGTTATGTGCGACCCTGTTTAGACTGCCTAGACGTGCCCCTGCAGTTTTCCTGGCAAGGATTTTCAGAAGTGGTTTTGCCATTGCCACCTTCCTAGGGCTGAGAGAGGGAAACTGGTCCAAGATCACCCACCTCATTTTTTGTCTAAGGTGTGGCCAAAATTCACAGTCCCCTAATTTCTAGCCTGATGCCTTAACTACTACACCAAACTGTCTCTTATATGATTATTTTATATTAATTATTTTCATTTCCTCTTCTCTCACACTGAAAATTATTATAGCTTGATATTTCAGCCATTCCTCAAATAGCAACACCACATTTGCAAACGCAATAGTAATAAACAGTAATAATTTTGCATGTGTGCACTTATGAGCAAATTTTTGCCTGACAAAATCATATGCCGGAGTGAGAGTAACATTGTATTGCTGTATGAGATAACCTTATCCAAATAAGATGGCAGCAACCAGCCTCTCTCTGTGTGTCTCTTAGTACCATTTTGCCTAATGGCCTGATCACTGGAATGGAACTTGGTTGCTAAATGAGAAGGGAGTGTAATATCTGGAAGTACTCTGGAACTATAAATGTTTTTAGAGGATGAAAGGTACCATGAAACCTCAAATTATACACCTGTAGCAGTGGTGCTGTTCAGCTGGTTCTATCTGGTTTGGGCGAATCGGTAGCTGCAGGAGGCTCCACCCGCCCGCCTGGATGTCATCATGTCCCGTTTTTGACGTTCTGCGCATGCGCGCACATTTACATTTGCAAACCGGAAGTGAAGGTAAGTTGATTTCACCCCTGACCTGTAGTAATAAAGAGTTACTGTTTTTAAACTACGGAAGATTACAGACCGAGGAATAGAATATGTGTAAATTAATGAATATACATTAATAGTTTTTACATACATGAACAAGATTTATATGCCATTAATAGTGGTTTTCTTCAAACTGGGCTGTAATCAGTACTTTACATTCTCTGCCTTCTAATTCCATTACAGGTGTGTTTATCCAAGGCAGGTCAACCTGAGACCATTTGTCCATGTCATTCTGGAGAGGAACACATTGCCATGGCTCCTCCTGCCTCTTGCGAGTTGAGTTTGTCAGTGCTCGGCAACAGAAGCAGATACGATGCTGCTTGATGCCTGCCTCTCCTGGGAGAAGCAAACTAGTGTAAGCTACTTCATAATAGGATCAAGAAACAAAGGAGCATGAATGAAGACCTAATTGCATTCATAAAGACATTAACAAAGGAGGTAAAGGGGCTTCTGGACTCTCTTCCTCTGGATATCTAGAAACAAATATGAATTATTAGACAGTGAAGGTTAACATTTTTAGGATTGTTTGTGACAATACTTTGCATTAGGATTTGAAAGATTTAAAAAATGCCAGTTTACTTTACTTTTTAAAACCATGAAGATAGCTTTTGTTTCTTAGATAACCCTCAAGGATTGACTCTCTTTGTCTGCTTGTCCAGGCATCCATCTATCTAGCCTCATTAGACATACCAAAACAACACAAATTCACTCACTGCTGACTGGGAAATAAGAACAGATAACTTTTTAACTGTTAAATCAACACCACATATGATCATACACTACAAGGTCCTTGGATTACTTTACATCCTTCACCAGTCCTTAGACGGTCACTAGGTCAGAAATATATATGCATTAGGAGAATGAAAACCTAAGCAAGAAAAGGTGGAAAGGCCATTTTCTCTTAAGCTAAACTAAAGGAACTATATGCTGAATCCTTAGTTTATTGATTGTATTATAGCAGAAGAGTTAATCCTCAGTAAACTAAAATGCATTTGATAATTTGGTAGCTTTTATATCGCTTCCTACATTTATCAGCTTTTTCTCCCTGTCACTGCATTGAGCCTGAATGTGACAAATTGGAGGTGCCTTGGAGGTGTCTCACCTAGAGGTTTGATTCCACTGGAATAAAATATGTATCTCTGTCTAGTCAGCTGAGAGAAACCTTTTCTGCCAACAGAGAAAGAGAGCAGGTGCTGCTAATTCATTTCCATTTTCCAGCTTTGCAAGTTTAGTAACCTATTTAATGCCAGCAGTACACTATGTGCAGCAAATTGTGATTTCTAGTAGAGGTGAAGGGAGTTTTCCATTCCATTCCAGCCCAGTTCCAGATATATTTTTAAAAAACCATAAAGAGGTATTAAACAAAACATTTAAATGGTCCATCACCAATTTTGCTCTGAGTTTTTCTTTACTTTTTAAAATTGAATTGTTATTGTTTTATAATAAAAACACAATTAAACAAAAGAATTATCCCTAGTCCCAATGTATTTACCAAATATTATAATATGGCAACCCTCAAATGCCAATAATTACTTTTCAAGACAAGATTAATTCATTTGTGATTTATGATTAATGTAAGTGTCATATGAAAGCAACAAGATCCTGTTGCCTTTTAGTTTTATATGTAAACTTCCTCTGAAAATGCTGCAACTTGATCTAGTGCAACGCATGAAAGAACGTGCTCCTTTAATGAAAAGCAGCACAGTGCTGGATTCACACAGGACAAGAAGCTTTAATGCAGATATGCAAACCAAACTATTATCATCTACTATATATGAGAATCAGACAATCACCTGATAAAGCAGAGTTAAAAGGCCAAAGGCCTCCACTCTTTGGAACACCTTGCTGCAGAAGATGAGGTTTTGCACCACCCTTCTGGCCTTCAGAAAAATGCCTTAAACTTGGCTATGCGGGTTGGCATGGGATAGGGACATGAAGGAGAAGCTGTTGACTGGAGGTAACAGTGTAGTAACTGAGAAGCCACCACCATCTCTCCACTCTAAACCCGTGGTTTTTTTTTGTAATTTTAATGTTTTTACACTTATAATTGTTTTTATATCTATGTGCATTATTATGTTGTAAGATGCTCAGACCCGCCTTGAACTATGAGATGAACAGCAGATAACTTTGATGAATAAATAATTTTGATAAATAAATGAAATAAAACTTGCTATGTGTAATGTATGAACCATTCAAATCTCTAGTCACATTTGGAAAGTCTTCTCTAGATTGTCTTTGCAGATACACTAATGAGATTCTGACTATTCAGCTGATATGTGATGGAAAGTGAGCATTCAAGGCCGGCCAGCCAAGAGGCTCAGCAGAACATGAATTCCCTGTACAGGTTCATCAGTATCATTTTTCATTCTGGTAAATAGGCAGATAGATGATAGTGAGAAAATATGCGTCCAAATGTTCTTTTAGAATTGTTGCAACAATAGAAATGTCTTTATATATCTCTAAGTATACTTAAGTCTGTAATTTTTGCAGCTCTATGTTGGCTGCCTTACTGAATTACTTTTAATTTGAACTTGGAAGTGGCTAACTCTATTAGCTTCTGTATCACTTGCCAAAAAAATAAAATTGCTTTCTGTCAGTTCTAGTTTCTGTTGAAAAATGACTTTTTACTTCCCTTAGAATCCCTTTCCTTCTTCTCCATTAAGAAACACATATTTTACTACTACTGTCTACTATACATGCTGATATTTAGCGTTACTTATCCTGTTTTGTAAACTTTTTACAAACACTTTACATTCATGATTAATATGAAAATCTCCTCATTTGCATATTAATCAGTCCCTCTGTCTTGCTAATTAACACAAGTGTTTATTTAAATATTTTCTAGAATCCGGTTTTATGACTGTTACTGCACCTGCTTTTGATACTTTCCACTATGAATCTTAAGTGATGAAGTTTGAATCCTGTACTGATTATGTTGGAGCTAAATGGTTAATGGAGAGTATGATATGATATAATATACTGATAACAATACATTTGTAAGTGTTATACTTCAGAATTGGAGATATGTTATATTCCTTCCCAACCTCATTCTAGTTGATGAGTGTGTATCTTTGATTTTCATTGTTCAAAGGTAAGTGCTCTTAAGTAGACAACATGGCACGTCCATGTGCAAAAAAGAGATATTGATAAAACCCAATGATTTGAAAAATATATTTAAAAATTTAAATCCTGTAAATTAAGTATGTTGAGTGATAAGGGAAAGTAGAATAAGTATCCAGAAGATACCACTATACACTGCTATTATTATTAGTATTATCTTCCTTGTAAATGATGATGATGATGATGATGATGATGATGATGATGATGATGGAACAATCTACAAAATGATAGATAGTGGTGATCACATAAATTTCCAGTTAGAGTATTACCAGTAACGTAATTGTCTATCTATACAAACCAGTGAAATATCAGAATTGAAAAGGGCTTCTTAAATGGCAGAACCATATTACAAGTTTCCTTCAAAGGTGCTGGAAATGGGGTGGGAAGCAGACAATTTCACTGTTACAACAGGAATGCAGAAATCAAAGATATTCGTTTTGAATCCAAAGGCATACAGTATATACTGATCTTCCAGCACTGTACACTAAATTAAGCCTGCAATAGCTTTGGTCAATCAAGTAGTATTTTGAAGATATGCTCTCCTCTGCCCCATCCCATCCCTGGAATGTGTCATATAGTTTTAATATTTTTGGCCACTGTTTTTAATCTTGCATAATTTTTTAACATAAAGGGTGACTTCTAATATCTTAAGAGTTTAAATGATTGGGTACCTTTGTCTCGTTGTAAGAATCTTTCATCATATAAAGAAGTCAAATCAAATATTGGGAGGAGAACAAATAAAGATTCAAAATTTTTAGAAATAAACTGCATTAAAACAAACAATAAGTGCTATTTTAAATACTATAGAACTGTGATAGTGAACCTATGGCATGCGTGCCACAGGTGGCATGTAGAGTCCTCTCTGTTGGTATGTGAGCCATTGCCCCACCTCAGCTCCACCGCGCATGCATGCATGCCTCCCACTGGCCAGCGGATTTTCGGGTCTCTGTCGCACATGCGGGAGATGCACGTGCATGCTTGGGGAATGGGGGGTGCAGCATCCCCCCATGGCCCATTTTTGCTACCAGAAATGCTGTGAAGTTTGTTACTGGTTTCCTTCGCGCAAGCATGCACACTGTCCACCCAAACTGGTAATAAAAAAAATGCTACCGCTTTGGGCAAATCGGTAGTTCCGATGATCAGCTGTGCGACACTCAAGTGATTGTCTTGCATTGCATTATTGGTGCAGCCGCACTTTTGGCACATGACGACAAAAAGGTTAGCCATCACTGCTATAGAAGAAAGAGAATGAATGTACCAAACCTCCATTGGGAAGGTTCTCTATATCTTCATATTACTGAATACAAATTAATGATTTGTACATAAAGCACTTGGCAAGACAGAGAGATGCTAATATTTTTCTATTAGATTTTTAGGTGGAGGCTTTAAAAAAAGTAGAAGTTTGAGCTCTCAAGCAAAATGCAATTTGAAAGTGCACAATCCAGTCTTGATAGCAAGATATTGTTTCAGTTCAACACACACTCCCTCACCACACAGCCTGATTTCACTGAATTACCTGAGACTAAGATGAGGACATAGGGGTCCCAAATGTGAGATTCTTCATTATAGCAATCTTCATAGAGTTCACTGCAGTATTTCTCTCTTTTCTATTCAAGCTGCGGGATCTCCCTTCCAACCTAACAATAATTTCTCACTTTTGTTTTGCAGCCTTTCCTTCTAGCATATCCCATCTCCTTTCTTGAAGAAGTTGGCTCTGGGTTCCTGCAGAAGTTCCTACCAATTTCTATAACTAGAATCGGCTTGGCACTTAGGAGGCCAAATGCTTCTTAAGCACTTGCTCTACATGGCGGCTATGCATCTGAAAGAATCCTTTTCTCCCTAGCTTTCCATCTGTCCATATTTGGCCTGGAGTACTGAGGGTTTAGTTCCTCTTCCTTTTTTTACCCCATGCATCTGTCTTTATATACCTTGCCAGCTGATTAACATTTTGAAAAGAGAAATAAATGTATTATTGACAAAGTCTGAATGGCTGTTTTTACAAAGCAGCATACAATTTTACATGTTCCAGAATTCAAATTAAGAACCTGCAGAACTCTTAAGTATTATATACAAGGGAGCATATCTGCTTGAGCCTTGAAACTGTTATAATTAGGTGGCAACATGAAGCCATTGCAGAAGAGAAATCTGGCTGTCTCAGTCAGGAAGCTAAAGGGCAGGCAACAAAAGTGAATTCCTGTAGCCCAAGTAGGGAGGAAACACCCATCCCCCTCTCAATTCCTTACATCTGATATTGGGGATTAATTTTATTCCAGCTTGATGGATCTAATTATTAGAATAATTAGAATTAGGAGAAATTAAGCAAAAATGTTTGAAGTTGTGTGATCAGAATTAAGGGTGGCACAGGTGTTATCCACTCTGAACAGCCTGTTCCCACCTCAGTTCTGTTTACAAATCTCACTTGCCATCCTCCACCATCTGCTACTACTGGAAAAAAGAGCATTGCACGGTCAATCTCAGTCTGTTGGTGCATCTCTATTTTACATTGACAGAGGAAGGAATAGATGACTAATGGGCCAACTTGTTCTTCCAGGGAGTTGCTGTCCTCAGTATTTGAAGGTATTCAAGCATTCAGAGGACCAAAGTCATGTCTGGAATCTGCTGTTGCTCATTCTTATTTTAACAATATTTTAATTAAAGTTTTAAAATACAAAAATAATGCAGAAAAAGTGCAGAAAAAAAAGATATGTAAAAAAATACTTTCCTCTTTATCAACATAAGGAGCCAAAATTTCACTAATTTATTGCCTTCTCTAACATTTCAGTAAAACAGCTGTCTCCAACCTTGCGGCTTGGCGGCCCAGGTGAGTGGTGGAAAGGGAACGGGGTTGCGTGAGTGGTGGGCTGATGCACATGTGTATGCAACTCAATTCATATGAGCGGCGAGCTGGCACACGCACGCATGCACATGCAGCTTGACTGTGAGATGAGCTGCACATGTATATATGCATCGGCCCGCCACTAGTGCAACTTGAGGTGCTCTTGCGTGCATATACACCAACTTGGGGCTGGTTGCGAATAGGCCATGGCCCAGTAGTGGGCCCCGGCTCAGGGGTTGGGGACTACCACAGTAGGTCTCTTCTTTCCATATGTCATCTTTTATCTAGCAACATATTATAAAGCCTTAGCATTCAGTTCTCATCAGAAAAAGTCCATTAAGAGTTACCAGAAATAACAGCTTATATATGTTAACTTAAATCAAATAAATGATTTTAGTATTTATTTCCTTTACAGTAGGAACTTACAGTAACATTATTTTACCTAAAAATGCAACAAAAATATCTTCTTTCCTTATTTTATCTCTTATCTATAAGCAAATTATTAAAGTGGTGTGTACAAGAGGCGGCATCCACATGCACAGGCCCAGTTTTTGCCGCCACATGCAGGGGAACAAAAATAGTCTCTGGGACAACAGTAAAAAAACAATTCAGACCTTCCAACTTCGTGAGATTTTTTGCGGAAGGGAGAAATTGGAAGGTGAACTATTTTTTTTACTGTAGTCCCACAGACTACCTTTGTTGCTCTGCACATGGTGGCAGCAAATGGAGCTGGAAATCAGGTTAATGGAGGGATGTGGAGGGGTGGGGGTGGGGGTTGAGGGTTTGGAATGGGTGGCCTGGCTGAAGGGCCCTCATGTAAGCAAGTGCAGGGCGGGTGGCGCAGCTCTGCACCTCCTACCTTGCTTTGTCCTCCACCCCACCCCGCGTCACTTCATTCTTAGCCGCTTCTTCTCTTTGCTTGCCACCATAATGGAGCATGATACTGAGCAACGGACTGGTGCGGTGGACACAAAGCAAGGCAGTGGAGGGACGGAGAACAAAGGAAAGTGGGAGGGGTGCAGAGCTTCCCCTCCTGCCCCACACCGCCTTACCTGACCACCCCACAACCAGGTCATCAACAACTGCATCATCTTGCAGCGGCTCCAGCCGCCCTGTTCAGGACCCCATGTGCATCACTTAGCCTCTTGCTCCCTTGCGGTGGCAAGCAAGGAGAAGCAGACCGGTGGCTAAGTGGAGTCCTGGACGGGATTTCTGGAGCTCCTGCCATGAGGCCAGGCAATTGTTAAGACGTTGATGGTTTGGCTGTGAAGCCCTCAGGTAAATTGGTGCATGGGGCAGCTCTGCACCCTCTGCCTTGCTTCGTCTTCCACACACCCCACCACCTAGTTTCATCTTCCACCACCACCCCTACCTCACTTTGTGGCCACCAAACTGGTGTGTCGCTCATCCTGCTGCTCCATTTCAGCTTCTGCCATGAGGCCAGGCAAGGAGGAGAAGTGGTGAAGAATGAAGATGAACAAAGAAGAATGAAGATGAACAAACACTTCTTCCCTATGAAGTGGAGTGGGCTGAAAAGGTAGCTCAAGTCACTAAGTTTGCTTCCTTTACAGATGACAGATTTGAACAAAGATCTATCTGTTCCTAATCCAACCCCTTAACTTCTACTCATATTGGCTTTCAAGGAACAAAATTACTAGAACCATTATTAGATTGTGGGATGTGGTTCCATCACAAAACCGCGATCGACTAAACCGCGTCCGACTAAACCGTGTAGCTGACGTCATCAACAGGGCGACAACAGCGCGGAGACAGAAGCACGCTGTAAACCCTAAACCTAAAATTAACCCCTAAACCTAAACCTAACCCCCCTAAACCTAATCCTAAACCTAACCCTAAACCTAACCCTTAACGTAACCCTAAACCTAATCCTAACCCTTAACCTAACCCTAAACCTAACCCTAACCCTTAACCTAACCCTTAACCTAACCCTAAACCTAACCCTTACCTTAAGTTGAATTGCTTTCAAAGCGCTATTTAAAGCGCCCTTCTTTCTCCACGCTGGCTGTTGTCGCTCTGTTGATGACGTCAGCGACGCGGTTTAATCGGGCGCGGCTTAGTCGAGCGCGGTTTTGACGGGTCACGATGGGATGTATACATCATAATACTATTATGCTAATGAATCACTTGGCTCATATGCATATCCTTTACAGCAGAGGTCCCCAACCCCTGGCCACAGCCTGTTACTGAGCCATGGCCTATTCACAACCGGGCCACACGAGTGGCAGGCTAGCATGCATGCATACATATGCAGCTCAATTTGTACAAGCAGCAGGCGAACATGTATGCATATGCACATGCAGCTCAACTTGCACAAGTGGTTGCCACTCATGTAAGTTGAGCTGCATACACGTGCCAGCCTGCCATTCACATGGCTTGGTTCCTTTCTCCCCCGCCTTGCTGGGCTGTCAAGCGACAAAGGTTGGGGACTGCTGCTTTACAGCTTACTCTCCCAATTGCTAATACTAAATAGGAAAATGAACAGAACATTACATTTAATCATAGTTTTCTTAAAAACTATTACATAAACTATAATTGGCTGTCTCACATAATGTTTCAAGTCATAAAGCATGGTTAACATTGGAGTTAAACATATATGAAGAGAAACCTAATCCATAAGATCATAAGAAGACTGTTAGAAAAATTAACTTACATTAGATAGAGATAATATACGTAGAGATAAAAATAGTTTCATTGTTGGAACTCTTTTAACCCCATCCGATTTGTATAAAACATTTTTTAAAATAGATTTATATGAGAATTTTGCTTTGAAAAGAGTCACATTTCCATTTTTAAAAGTAGTCAAAGAGCCTGATAAATCAATGGATAGTTTTAAGATGTTAGGATTAGGATTAAAACTAAACTGAGAGTGACTTCTGTATTTTAGTTTAGGGGATTCCTTTGTATTGGTTTTGGGATATATTTAGGATTAGGATTCGACTTCATTGAAGTTTATGATTAAATTTAGTGTGAGGAGGTAACCATTTCAATTAAATTTTATGAGATATGGTTAAATTTATCCTATTCCTGACACTCAAGAATCTGCAAAGTATGGGTCAAGGCATTAATCATTTTGCTTGCAGAAGTCCAGTTTGCCTCCCAGAGTTGTGGGTGCTCCATTGCTGGTGGTTTTCAAGAAAGCATTGAACATTCACTTGTCCGAGAAACTGCTCTCTTCAGCATGAGGTTGGACTAGAAGACCTCGAAGGTCCTTTCCAGCCCTATAATTCCAAATATTCCCCTTTTGATTAATTAGGGTTTCAGTATCTCTGCCATGTTGAGGACTAGATTTCAGGGCATTGAATTCACTGACATTGATTGGTTACATACGCATTAAAGACTCAGCATTACCAGTATTGTCAACAAAGACGGTGATGTTCTTTCATTAGTATATAGTTACACTACATTCATACCTACAGGGGATTTTTTTTTTCTTCTGAGCTGCCACAGTACATGAATAGTTGCATTGTGCATTAACCATTTTCTTTTGCCACTCTGAGAATTTGTTTCCTATTTTGGCCTTGCAGTCATCCAAAGGCCAAGTTTAGCACATTAGTTACCAACCTCAAGGGAGCTCAGCTGTATTCCTTCACACCTCTGTTTTTTTCATCTCTCCTATAGCTTCTTTCGCTTCATCAACACAATTCCATCTAATAAATGCTTCCATTAAAGGCATTGTAAATGTACTATCTAAAACTCTTGCTTCCACAGAGCCTCAGGTGTTAAGCTCAGTGAAGCAGTTTGAAATGCCAAATCCTTTTAGAATGTCAGGCCCTGAATTTATATCCTACAGCAAATTTATGACAGTGACAGGAGTGGGGCATGTTAATATTACTGAAGCATGCAGGTTTACTCAGAGCACAAAACTCAACTGATGCCTGTTCTCTGCTCATAAGAAATCAGAGACTGATTCTGAACATGTAGCAGACATGTGAAGTGTTACCGAGAAAATATTCTGCTTTTTTCAAGAACCCCAATATAAGGTGTATAAACTGTTTTTTAAGCACAAGCTTCTTTGAGTGTTTCATGTTTGAAACAAAACATCTGTATTTTGAAAAGTTTGATTAAAGCATGGAATGAAATACAGATAGTTCTCGACTTATGAGACTTGAGCCCCAAATTTCTGTTGTTAAGTGGGACATTTATTAAGTAAAGTTTGCCCCATTTTATGACCTTTCTTGCCTCAGTTGTTAAGTGAATCACTGTAGTTAATATGCTAGTAACTCAGTTGTTAAGTGAATCCGGCTTCCCCATTGATTTCCTTGTCAGAAGGTCACAAAAGGTGATCACGTGACCTTGGGACACAGCAAGTCATAAGTATGAACCTGTTGCCAAGCATCTGAATTTTGATCATGTGATCATGGGGTTGCTACAAAGGTAATTGAAAAAATGGTCAAAGGTCACTTTTTTAGTGCTGTGGTAACTTTCAACGGTCACTAAATGAACTGCTGTTAAGTTGAGGACTACCTGTATAGCTCCTTCTAGCAGCATTTATTTCAAGGACTCTTGGTGACTTGATTAAAGTGCTGTTTTGTCTCTTGCCATTGGATTTTTTCTTTCTAAAAACATGTTCTTCCTGGGCCAATAAGGCAGAAGGGATCAGGCTTAGCTTACAGCTGGTTGGTGTATTGGGCTTTGGAGAGAAAGAATGCTTGGGGAGTTCTGGGAGGAGCCACTCTGAATCTGTTTTTGGGGAGAGGAATGTGATTGGACTATGCATTCCATCAGACTGTTACTATTGCTGCTGCAATGTTTATCCTTCCTCATCCCATTTTCATTTGAGGATGCTTCAATTAAGGAACGCTGCAGGTGTAATGGGATGGGTAATTCAAATTTAAAAGAACATTCTCTTACTGTTCCTGATAGGAACACTAATCCCCACCCACAATAAGGCTTGGTTGATTATTTTGGAGAATTCCAATCAAGTAATCATATTGCTGTGCTTCTTACTAGAAATACAAATATATTGTACATAGTCACATTAAATAGAGCTCTTTCCCAATCTGAACTAGAGGCGTACCTTTAAGGCTTTCATCTATGTGATCCTTCCCTTTCTATTGGGTAGTTATGTCCTCCTAATAAAAAAAGTGCTTTATATAGAGATAGAGGAGTTAGGAGTGGAGAAGTCAGAGAGGCATGAAATCCTGCCAGGCAAGGGATGCTCCAAAGAAACTTGATTTTAGTAACATTTTATTACCGTATTTTTTTTTAGTATAAGACACACCTTTCCCCTCCCCTCTAAAAGAGTGTGGAAATGTTGGTGCATCTTATACACCGAATACAGCCATTTTTGGCCTCCCAAAACCCGTCCCCACCAGGGACGTGCAGTCACTAGAGGCAAGGGAGGCGTGGCCTCACCAGTGATGAGGAAAAGAAAAAGAATTTTAAAGATTTTTTAAAAAATAATTAAAGCCAAGGTAGTTGCTGCCAGATTCACAGTGACTTGGAACAGTGCTTTGTGTTAACCATAGGAAGAGGCCAGAGAACTAGGGGCCTCCTGTGCATAAGGAATTTTTTGCTTTTTAAGAGATAACCAAGGGTTAACAAGCAAAAAATTCCTTATGCAAATGAGGCACATATTCTTTCGCCTCCTGTAAAGGGCATTTTTAGAGGCTTTTTAGAGTTCTCTGGGAGCAACTAGCTCAGTCTGACAGAGCCCTGGCCTTTCATGAGGGGAAGGCAGGGCAGGGCAGGGAGAAGCAGAGTTGAAATCCTTTCTGAAACAGCTGGAAAAGGTGCGTGTGTGGGGAGGGGGGAGGAATTCAAAAAGTTTGATTGCATACAAAACCACGTTGCCTTTTCAAACAAACAAATAAACACACACACATACACAGAGCTGGATAAAAGTATATAAGCCCAGCTTCACTGATTACAAGTTTGAAAAGGCAACGTGATTCACCTGCAATCAAAGGCTCCGATTGGAAGGCAGCAGGGGAATGGGGGGGCGGGGTATGGCAGAGGAGCTGCTTTCAAGCCTTTGGAAAATATATCCAATCCAACTTCTGTGTTTGTGTTTGTTTGAGAGTGAGTGAGTGAGAGAGGGATCCAAGTTCTCTGTGTGTGTGTGTCTGTTTGAGAGAGGGGGGAGGGAGGGAGAGAGGGAGGGAGGAGGGGGAGGGAGAAGAAAAAGAATGGGAAAACTTATTTTGCAAGGGAGAAAAATGCTGTCGCTTTAAATCGGAACTGAGCATGTCTGGCTGTGGAATTCTGGGAGTTGAAGTCCACAAGTCTAAAACAATTGCTGCCTCACCAGCCATAAAGCTCACTGCACCTCACTGCATCATCACCATCAGTATGAGGGTTTGATCCCTATTCATATACAGTAGAGCTAGTTCTTGACTTATAACCATTTGTTTAATGACCATTCAAAGTTACAACAGCACAGGGAAAAGTGATTTATAATCAATACACTGACAACCATTGCATGATTCCCATGGTCGTGTGATCAAAATTTGGATGCTTGGCAATAGGCATGTATTTTTAGTGGTTGGAGTTCCCCAGGTCATATGATCTCCATTTGCAACTTATTCTTCCAGCTTCTAACAAGCAAAGTCAATGTGGGAAGCAATATTCACTTGTTAACAACATCGTTATCAATTACAAACCATGGGGGGAAAAAAGTCATAAAATTGGGTTTGAATCACCTAACAACTGCCTTTCTTAACAGTAGAAATTCTAGTCTGAATTATGGTAATAAATTGAGGGCTACTTGTAATTTGCCATGTCAGGGTTGCGGGTATAATTTTCTCCTTGCTTAGGATATTCTCTTCTGTTTGGTTGTTTGGTATTAATCCTTGCTTATAAGGGTGTAGACTACTGGAGAGGATTCATTCTAGTCTTTTTGTTTCCTTCTTAGCCTATTTTATTGTCTCTTTTAGCAGTCAAAGTCATCACAATCAGTGTTTCATGACACAGACTTAATGTTTTATCTAGCTGTGGATAGGTGCTAGGGGTGAACCTCACATGGCTCACAAGAACTGGGCATCTTTGAATATGAAGGGGGACAAGGGGTGCCCTCATGCCACCAATATAAGGATATCATAGTTCTAATAGCAAAGGTGAATGGCAAACCTTTGCCCTAAATTCCCAATGGTTCCTCATATACGTGGTGGTCTCATCTGCTTCTTGGCTGAGAGTCCTACCCCGGAAATGGTTTTAGTGGTTTTGAATTTGATGGGGGATCTGAATTCAGCCTATTTCAGAAATTCCAAATCAATTAATCAGTGGAACGCCTTGTCTCCAGAAGTCGTGGCTGCACCATCACTGGTGGTATTTAAGAAGAGATTGGACAGTCAGTTATGGTGTCGGGTCTTCTTCTTGAGCAGGGTGGGTTGGAGTAGAAGTCATCCAATGTCTCTTCCAGTTCTATTGTTCTGTTAATCAAAGAAAACTTTATTGGATGCCTTAGGATATTTACAACATAAAAAACAAGGCATGTTTTGCAGAGAAAGCTTTTGAATGGAATTGGTCTTTTTTGTTTAAAGTTCTGGAAATTATGCACTTTGACAACAATTTTATTCAAGGAATTAAGTCAATATGTACATCTCAGAAGGTTCAAATTATGATCAATGGTGATCTAACTAAACCATGTTATATCCAGAAGGGGGCAAGATTAGGTTGTGCTTTGTCCCTTTGGCTGTTTTATTTTGGCTCCTGAAGCATTGACCAGTCATGGCCCATGAAAGGAGAGAGGAGAACATATGGAAAGTTCCATTCGGTTAGTTGCCTAACAACAGAGTAAAGAATCAGACAGTGGCAGTTTGCTGCAACAACATTCTGAGGAGTGACAGCGTACAGAACAGACTTGGCTCCCACTCTGCTCTTAGCAGGAAAGGAGGGTTAGCTCAAATGTGATCCCTGTGCATTAATTTCACATTTGAACCTTCGACCCTTGGACTGGCTGACAACCCTGACTCTGCTCTTAAGCTTTGGACTGACTGTTGCATGCTCGTCTTTGGAAAAAACGTTTTGTAGAATGAAATTCACCCCGAACATCCAGTTTCAGGAAGGATTGGCAGAAATTCTGAAAGAGTTAGCAGAAACCGAGGATCCGGGCCCAATTCAACAATTCAGCTGTGCTTGCGGATACTTATAAAGCAAAATGTCAGTCTGAAGTCACAAACCTGTTGTTATGGAGATACGTTCTGGCAAACAAAGCTCCCCGTGGAGATTCGGACCCTCACCACCCTTCAGGTCTTCCGGACAGCCGCTAAGACCTGGCTGTCCCAGCAAGCCTGGGGTTGAGTTCCACCCCCCCTACTCGAACTTGTTGTGCTTGCTGTGTTTTTTAAATTGTTGTATTGCTGTCCTGTTTGTCTTACTTTTTGTATTTGTTCCCCTTCCCTTGGTTTTTGTTCAGCCGCCCTGAGTCCCTTCGGGGAATAGGGTGGCCTACAAATCGAATAAATACCAAATACCAAATACCAAACCAAGCCCAAACATCATGTCCTCCTTTTTCAAAACACCTAGAGGTTTCAATGTCATGGCAGATACAGTAGAACCTCTGGTCATGAACGCTTCTGATCATGATCAAATCGGGTTCTGACCAAGAAATTCACAAAAGTTTTGAATCTGATCACAAACACATACTTGGGTGGTGATCAACCATGGCCACTGCCAATTTCCCCTTCCAGGCCATTTTTTGTAAGCACCGAGAAACAACGTCCTCATGTGGCCGTTGCATTAATTTTGTTTTAATTTTGGTTAGGTCATGACCTAATCAGGTTGCAACCAAAATTATGGAACGAATTATGGTCATGACCAGAGGTTCTTCTGTACCATACACACCCTCCAATCCCCTCTAGTGCACAAATCAACCAATGGCTGTCCTCTATGATGTGATACTGGAGCTTGGGCTAGAACACCATTGAAACATTATTTTATTTTATTATTTATTTTAACTGCAGCTAATCTTCCTGTAAGTGAAAGTTGCAGTTTTTTCCAATTTTCCAAATCTTTTTTTTATTCATTGCATAGTCTTATTATAGTTGTCTTCTTTGATTGTTGGGCATTTTCCTAAATGTCCCAACATTTTCCCAAATTCCTAAATATTTCACTTTTTTTTTTGCTATCTGCATGGCCATTATTTCTTCCGATCCTCTCTCCCACCCTCTCTACCCCTCCCTCTTCTTTCCCTCTGCTCCTCCCTTCGGTGTATTTCTACTATCTATCGATATATTCAGCTTCTTATTTTTACACTAAAATTAAAAAAGCAACAGTATACAAGTGCAATCATGTTACTTTAAAATCTGGCACATACTATATTTCCCCCCTCCCCCCTATGACCCCACCTCCCTTCCCCCCTCCCGACTTCCCAGAGTCCGTACACGGTATAGCTTCCCATCAAACACAGTCTAAGATGTATTAAAACCAAGAAAATTAAAAAAAATAATAATAATAAAGAAGAAAAAGAGAAGAAAAAAGTCAGTAAAATCTCTGCGTTGAACTCAGCTTCTTACCATTACACAAACTTTAAGCAGTTTACATTGTTCCTAATCTTAATTGTTTGATTACCTGCAGAATTTTCCCAGAAGTTATTTGTTGATTCAGCTTTTGCCTGTACTCTTCTCTAGCTAGGGACCTTATCTCTGTATCTAAGTATCTGTCTATTTTTAAACCCTTAATTTTGTCCCCTTTGTGCCTCCTTCCTCTATAACACAATTTGGATACATTTCAAATTTTTCTTTTGGTATCCTCTTCCAACTCTTTTCGTTTTTGCCCTTGTTTATGTCTATATATATTTTTTTATATTCATCAGTACTCCTCTCATATATGCTTTACTTACATCTCCTACAAATTCCCTGAATATACCCTTATTCATATTCAGAACAAAGTATTCAGATAGCAATTTTTTACAATCATTAATATACTTTTCATATCAAAATAAACTCCCATTCGACCTCCAAGATCTTCTTGCCTGCACTACCCTTCCCAATTCCGTCCAGACTGGGTTATGATCCAAGGGAACCCTCGCCGCAATCTTTGTCTTCTTCACCCTAGAAGATAAATCATTAGTGATTTGTATAAAATTCAAAGTTGTCCATCAAGTCTTTTTCCCTTCTAGAATTAGGTCTAATGCGATATATCTTCCAAAGGGATCTGCTTCAGTTCACTCAGCCTTAATGTCTTTTCTTAAGTATACAACTATACCATTTTTCTTTTGCGTAGCAGAGGTCACAAAATATTGACCAAGTTCGAGGTTGAGCAGATATTTTGGATCAGTTAATTTAATATGAATTTCTTGCAGACAAGTTATATCGTTCTTGAACTGTTTGAGATAGTAAAATATTTTCTTTCTCTTCTGTAAAGAGTTCAGACATAACTCCTTGATCAATGGCCAATGATTATTGAGGTTGTTGCAATTGTTTTCCCATTCGTCTGGTAGTCGTACGGCTAGGTCCTTGTTCTCTGGTCCCTTGCCCTTCCGGAAGGAGGAAATGGTGCTTTCTGTCTGGTAGTTGTGTGATTTGCTGTTTATCTTGTCCTTCTCGTAGTCTTTCTCCAGATCCAGATGATTCAGGGTGTCCCACCTTCAGGGTCTTGTGATAGAAATCTCTGGCTTCCCATACAGAGTTGAGACGATATTTTTGCTTATCAAATGTAATTATAATACCAAATGGCACATCCCATCTATACTGTATCTGACGGTTTCTGAGTTCTTCCACTAGAAAAGCATAATCAGGGATTGCTGAAGCCATTTTTCAAGAAGTGGTATAGCTTCTTCAGAAAATGCAAAGCTTTCTAAGGATCCTTGAAGCCATTGAAATATATTTTCCACGGTTCCTTCAGAACATTGCTTCTTGAGGTTCTCTATTGATTTTTCAAACCTTCTCATCTGGACTTCTGTAGATCCTGAATGCTTTTAATAGAGGCTTCAAGGCATTCCTGAGTAACTAGGTGGCATTTTAGGTCCTTCTTCCTCAAGATTCTTTATAGCTATTTCAAGCCATTTGTTGGCATCTTGTTTAGATACTTCAGGACCTTCCTCTTCCAGGTTTTTCAAGGATTGTGGAAGACATTTTTCAGAAACTGGTCTAGGTTCTCTAGAAAGGGACAGGCTTTATAAGGATCCTCGAAGTCATTTAACATATTCTTCAGATCCTTCAGGACATTACTTCTTCAGGTTTTCTATTGATTCTTCAAGCCATCCCTTTTTTTTCTGGCTTCCACGAGACTCTGACTTGAACTTTTGTAGGATATTTCCTTGTCTGTTTAAGGGGTTTCTCCTATCCGTGGGGGGATTTGCCTTATCACCCCAGCATCTACAGAGTATCCCCTTTAATCTGTTGACCCCTTCAGGATCAACAGTGCTCAAAAAAGAGGCCAAACAAAGGAGTTAGAGTTAGAAGTTAGGAGAGCTTCCTTCCCTCCACTCTAAGCACGGTGACGTCACCACAGGAAATCCCCTTCTTCAGGTTTTCTATTGATTCAGCAAGCCATCCCTTTTTTTCCGGCTTCCACGAGACTCTGACTTGAACTTTTGTAGATGTTGAATGCCTATAATAGATGCTTTTAGCCATCCCTCCACATCTAACTCACACGTTTCTGGCCCTTTTTCCTGGAGATGATTTATTGATGCTTCTAGCCAATCATTCACATCCTCCCTGGCTGCTTTAGCACATTCCTCCGGGAGGTTGGTGGCAGATGCTTTAAGCCATTCTGGCAGGGTGTGTTTTGAGGTTCCACCACAAAAGCGCGTAGGACAAAATCGCGCTCGACAAAAGCGCGCTGTGACGTCATCACAGCGCGACGAAAAAGATCGAAAAATGTAAAAATAAAGCGAAAACCTTACCCTAAGCCCCCCAAACCTAACCCTAAACCTAACCCTAAACCTAACTCTTAACCTAACCCTAAACCTAACCCTAACCCTAACCGTTAAAGTAACGAAAAACCTAACGCTAACCCTTATCCTAACCCTAACGCTAACGCTCTAAAGCTAACCCTAACCCTTAACCTAACCCTAACCCTAACCCTAACCCTAACCCTTACCTTTATGTGAATCGGCTTGCTTTAATTTAATTTTTATTAATTTTTATTTGAATTTTTCGATCTTTTTCGTCGCGCTGTGATGACGTCAAAGGCGCGATTTTGTCGATCGCGCTTTTGCCGTCCGCGCTTTTGACGGGTCACGGTGTTTTGACCGTTCAGAGGAATCCTCTTTTAGGAGTTTGAGAGATTTCTGCAGCCACCTCAGAATATTTGACCCGGGTTCCTTAGATTTTTTAATTTTGTCTACCGAAGCTTTAAGCCATATGGGGTTCAATTGATATTCCGCCATCTGAGGCTTCATTTTCTCTTGAGCTTCTGTCTTGTCTTCCATCTGGTCTCTGTCTGTCAATAAAGTGCAGCGGCCTATCTTCAGTAGTTCCTTTCTGAAAAAAAATCAGAATGTTAGCTGTGAATCTGGGTCAACAACAAAGTATTCTTAGTTAAAATAACAGGAACTACTTTGATGTCAGGAAACTCTCACTCTGAAAGTATATAAATATTATTGGGCACCGGGGGATGGAGATTGAAAAGTCTCTTCTATACATATCTTCCCATTCCATGAGACTAACTCCTAGATTTGTATATGTAAAAGAATAAGAGACATAGTTTGTTAATTTCTTTCTAAAGTAAGGAGAATGTCAGGTTTTTCCAAGCTTTCTAAGATAAGGAGACCCTAATATGAAATTCTGGAAGAAGTATTTTGTGGTGGCTATCTAAAAATTTCTCACCTGCACAGTATTTCTTCGTACGCTCTGAAGATCTCCTCTTTCTCATCGGTAAGTTCAATATTTTTGAACGTCAGAATCTCTGTTTTGTTTCGGAGCTCTTCACTTTCTATGGTCAGTTTTTACATCACTGCTATCTTTCTGTAAATTATGAGGACCAGATAGATATTAGCCCTCTTAATTTGTTACTTGAATTACTAATTATTATTGCATTCCATTATAACTATTGCTCTTCTCTTACTCAGTTATACATACATACATACATACATACATACATACATACATACATACATACATACATACATGAATG
Source organism: Thamnophis sirtalis (assembly GCF_051295495.1). Classification (NCBI taxonomy): domain Eukaryota; kingdom Metazoa; phylum Chordata; class Lepidosauria; order Squamata; family Natricidae; genus Thamnophis; species Thamnophis sirtalis. Next base: position 110,444,979 of record NW_028261385.1, on the reverse strand, counting down.
GAATATTTATTTTATCCAGTATATCTGGCCTAAGGGATCTAATAAATAAATCTGAATTTGAAAGAAAAAGTCAAATCGCTATCTAAATATTTCTCACCTATAAAGTTCTTCCTTGAGATCATTATTCTCATGTAGGAGTTCTGCTTTCTCCACAGCTTCTTTCTGAGCCTTGCAGAGGAGTCTCTTGTTCTCTTGCCTCAGTTTCTCCAGCTGCCCAAGTTCCTCTGAACTAATTTTTCTGTAAAATATCAAGAGCAAAGTGTAATTAGCTCCCTTAGATTTTTTTATTTGAAAATAAAAATAAGATTTCTTCCAACAACCGGTTTTCCGAACTGCTTAGAAAGTTAACAACCGGTTCTCCCGAATAGGTGCGAACAGGCTGAATCCCACCACTGATTCCATCACATGTTTATTGTGACAGCCTATGAACAAATATTTTCTCTTACCTCTTTTTGGAGACACTTCATGTTTTCTCTTAATTTTCTCAACAGATCTTTTTCCATCGTAAAATCAGTGATGGAAACTAGAAGATAAAGAAATAGGTGACAAGGCAGAATAGCTTTGGCATTTTTATTTCAAAAATTGGAATGTAAACTTGAGAGACAATGTCTAGAATAGGACATGATTGGTTAATTACATTTGCCCTCAAATTCCTCTGATCCTTTAGGACAAGTGTTGCCCTTCCCTCCCCAGCAGTTTCCCTTTTCCTTTTTTTCTTTCAACTAAATATTTGGTATTTCTATTCCAATTGATAAGGTCCCATAACCTTAAGCTACTTTTCAATCTCCTATGACTTACAGGGGAAGTTTATGACCTTTTTCATGAAAGCAGATGGATAGACAATTCAACATGTAAGAGACATTCCTGTTCCCCATGTGATTTCCACCCCTTCAATTGTTCCTAGAAGCTACAACCTACCTATCTAAACCCCACAGAATTCAATTTTCCTATTTATATGTGGCCCATCTGACCTAAAGGCAACACTAGGCAGCTAAATGAAATAAAACATTAACAGATTATAACAGGTAAGATCAAAACTAACATTGCTTTAAAAATGTAAATCCTACAATGTAGGGGATGCAGCAGTGATGGGATTCAAATAATTTAACAACCGGTTCTCTGCCCTAATGACCAGCTGGGTAGGCGGGGCTTGGTGGTCATGTGACTCTTTGGGTGTGGCCAACTCAATATCACTCAGGTCGATGGGTGCTTCACCTTAGCTGTTACAATGTAATTAGGGTTAACCAGAGAGGCAGTTTCTGTAAGGAGGGCAATAAAGATTAGGCTAGAAACAGCACCAGAATGTTTCCTTCCTGCCTTCCTTACAGGATTAGCCCTGTAAAGTAGAAAAAAAACAAAAGGAGATTTCTTCCAACAACCAGTTCTCCGAACTGCTCATAAAGTTAACAACCGGTTCTCCCGGATAGGTGTGAACTGGCTGAATCCCACCACTGGGATGCAGCCATGGATCTGTGAACTATCTCAAATGATCTATGTAACTGGCCGTCAATATTCCCCATGAAGAGCCTTTCAATTCAAAGAATGTTTTTCTCTTTCATGCCACAACAGACACAAACAATTCAAAACAATTTCTAGAGGTACATGTTTTGATTTAGTGTGTGGGAAAAGTTCTCACTTTGTTCCCAAATGCCAATCTGCAAAGGTATCCCATCAAGTTACTTCCTCACAGTACCTTTTTTGTGAGATCGCATGACATCACAATTGCATCAACAAAATTTGCAATAGTGATGAGAGCTTCATATGCAAAACAAGCTCAACTATTGAGGTTTGCAGCTTTTTTCCTTCAAAGTTTGATCAGAACGGAGGTCGACAAATAGCAGAAGTCTTCTTGATACTCTATATTGATTCTATGATTTATCTACCTTTAAAATGGGGATTGGCAACAGGATTTTACAGACATCCACCAAGGTGTCTGCCCCCCCCCCCATTTCACTAAATACTGAAAGCAAACTTATCATCAAGGCTTGGTGCAAGGTGGGCAATGGCATCTCAGCTCTAGAAGTGTGACCTGTGACCTACTGGACCATAATTCCAGAAGTGTGTCCTTACCAGGATCCGCTGGTCCTCCACACGTTAGCACCTCAGCACCTTAGCACTTCTGCACCTGCGCACTTCAGCTCCTCAGCACTTCAGCACCTCCGCACCTCAGCTCCTCAGCACTTCCGTACCTCAGAACCTCAGCACTTCAGCACTTCTGCACTTCAGAACGTCAGCACCTCAGAAGTCAGCACTTCAGCACCTCCGCACTTCAGCACCTCAGCACTTCAGATCTGTAGCACTTCAGCACCTCAGCACTTCTGAACCTCTGCACCTCAGCTCCTCAGCACTTCAGTGCCTGAGCACTTCAGCACCTCAGAACCTCAGCACTTCAGCACCTCAGAACCTCCGCACTTCAGAACCTCCGCACTTCAGCACCTTAACTCCTCAACACCTCCGCACTTCAGCACTTCAGTACCTCCGCACCTCAGTTCCTCAGCACTTCAGTGCCTGAGCACTTCAGCACCTCAGAACCTCAGCACTTCAGCACTTCAGCACTTCAGCACTTCAGCACTTCCGCACTTCAGCACCTCAGAACCTCTGCACTTCAGAACCTCCGCACTTCAGCACCTTAACTCCTCAACACCTCTGCACTTCAGCACCTCTGCACTTCAGCACCTCCGCACTTCAGTACCTCCACACCTCAGCTCCTCAGCACTTCAGTGCCTGAGCACTTCAGCACCTCAGAACCTCAGCACTTCAGCACTTCCGCACTTCAGCACTTCAGCACCTCAGAACCTCCGCACTTCAGAACCTCTGTACTTCAGCACCTTAGCTTCTCAACACTTCCGCAATTCAGCACCTCAGCTCCTCCGCTACTCAGCACCTCAACTCCTCAACACCTCAGCACAAGGATTGGGATCCTGGATATATATATGTGTGTAGCAGTCAAAGTCATCACAATCAGTGTTTCATGACACGGCCTTCATATTTTATCTTGCTGTGGATAGGTGCTAGGGGTGAGCCTTATATGGCTCACAAGAAATGGGCACCTTTGAATATGAAGGGGAACAAAGGGTGCCCTCATGCCACCAAAATAAGGATATCATTGTTCTAATACCAAAGGGAAATGGCAAACCTTTACTCTAAAATCCCCATGGTTCCTCATATATGTGGTGGTCTCATCTGCTTTTTTTGCATTTTTATAAACTTGAAACAGCAGAAACAAGAAAAAAATCCTACATGAAGGTTTTCCTGGGAAAATTGTATCCACCGTGGTATCCCCTTTAGCCAAAGAATTCAATTTAATTCAATATTTTATCATCCCAGTTGTTGAAAAAAAATGAAAGAACATCACCAACTTGCCACATAGGAGAAACACTGTAGAAAATACATTTTCCCCCATGTTTAAATTTGCAAGATGAGATCTAATGGAAGTGAATCTTTGTAGCTCAGGGTTGAAATGTAGAGTCTTTGGTGCTCTCTGAGCTTGGTTTATTGCTTGCAGACATTTCATTACCCAACATCATCATCACAGGGACATGCAGTCAGGGGAGGCGTGGCCTCACCAGCGTCATGAGGAAAAGAAAAGAATAATTAAAAGGAAAAAGGCTGAGGTAGTTGCTGCCAGAGTCACAGTGGATGACTCTGCTTAGTGCTTAACTGCAGTAGGAGGCGAGAGAACTACGGGCTCCTTTACTCTAGCTTTATGATCACTTGAGCAGAGTTAAGCAAGGGTTAAAAGACGAAAAATTTCTTATGCAAAGGAGACACGTGTTCTCTCGCCTCCTGTAGAGGGCATTTTTAGAGGCTTTTTTTCTTTTCATGAGGGCAGGCAAAAGCAGAGTTGAAATCCTCTCTGAAACAGCTGGAAAAGGTGCGTGTGTGGGGAGGGGGGAGGAATTCAAAAAGTTTGATTGCATACAAAACCATGTTGCCTTTTCAAACACACACACACACACACCTGGATAAAAGTATATAAGCCCAGCTTCACTGATTACAAGTTTGAAAAGGCAACATGATTCACCTGCAATCAAAGGCTCCAATTGGAAGGCAGCAGGGGAATGGGGGGGCGGGGTATGGCAGAGGAGCTGCTTTCAAGCCTTTGAAAAATATATCCAATCCAACTTCTGCGTTTGTGTTTGTTTGAGAGTGAGTGAGTGAGAGAGAGGGATCCAAGTTCTCTGTGTGCGTGTGTCTGTTTGAGAGAGGGGGGAGGGAGAGAGGGAGGAAGGAGGGGGAGGGAAAAGAAAAAGAATGGGAAAACTTATTTTGCAAGGGGGGAAAATGCTGTCGCTTTAAATCGGAACTGAGCATGCCTGGGTGTGGAATTCTGGGAATTGAAGTCCACAAGTCTAAAAAGTGCCTCACCAGGCTTAAAGCTGACTGCATGTCACTGGTCCCCACATACCATTTTTGCAAACAATGGGTGAAAAACTCTACTCTGCAACTTCAGCATGGCTGCGGGAAAGGGGAAAATGCCCCCGTTTTGCAAAAAACTGTCTGTTTTTCGACCGTTTTTCACAAAAATGGGGGCGTTTTTGCCTTTCCCCCAGCCCTGCTGAAGCCTGCAGAGTGCTCCTGGGGGCCAGGGAGGACAAAAAATTTTTTTACTTGCCTCTTCAAAATCTTGGTGCGTTTTATACACCAGTGCATCTTATAGTCCGAAAAATACAGTCTTTATTTATTATGAAATTTATTTGATACCCATCTCATGCCCAACAACTCTGGGCAGCTTACAACATAAAAACATTAAAATCTCCCATTATAAGGTAACGCAGCAGATAAAATCATTAACACAAGATGACAGAGGGAGCCGGATGCATAATGGGGGGTAGGTGGAATTAGATTTTAATTAGTCAATCACCTCCAGTGTGAAGCTTCCTCATTTGTCCCAAGTCATGTGGCAGAGCCAGGTCTTAAGGCAGGTGGGAGCCAATCTCACCTAGGAGGAAGGATGCTCCAGAGGGCAGGAGCCAAGGCAGAGAAGGCTCTTCTTCTGGATACCACCAGCCAAAATTCCTCGGCTGATGGAATCCAGAGTATGTCCATTCTGCCAGTGCGGGTGGGGTGGGCCAGTCCCATCGGGGTGAGACAATTGCTTAAGTAGCCTGGACCCATGCCATGCAGGGCTTTAAAGGTGATAACCAAAACCTTGATTTGCATTCAGAAGGGAACAGGCAACCAGTACAGCTCACGAAGCGGTGTTGTCATTTAAGCCACTTTAGGGGGCCCTAGAACTGCCCACATCATGCACTCTATGCCAGCTATAGCTTCCAAATGCTCTTCAAGGGTAGCCCCATGTAGAGCACATTGCAATAGTCCAAACATAAGATGACTAGGACTTGAGACTGAGCACAGGGACTACTGATCAGAGGTGGTATTCAACCAGTTCTGACAGGTTCTGGAGAACCAGTAGTGGAAATTTTAAGTAGTTCGGAGAACCGGCAAATAACCCCTGCTGCCTCCCAGCTGATCTTCTTTTGTTGCCCTCAACAGGAGAATGGAACTGGAAAGCAGTTAGTGGAATGGGGATTTTGCAGTACTAAATATATTATGTCCACAGTATTTCACTGGTCTACTAATTTAGTCACTATGTTGAAGAACGAAATAAGATTGGTTTGTCATGATCTGTTTTTAACAAACCCATGCTGACTGCTAGTTATTACTTTACTCATTTCTTGATGTTGGCAGATCTGTTTTTTTTATTATCTTTTCCAGTATCTTCCCAGGTATTGATGTTAGGCTGATTGGTCTGTAGTTTACTGGATGTCCCCCCCCCCCTTTTTAAAAAAAAGATAGGAATCACATCAGCTCTTTTCAAGTCCTCTGGTAGTTCCTTGGTGCTCTTAGGAATTTTGAAAGATGTGGTACAGTGGTTCTGAGATGACATCGGCCAGCTCCTTTAGAACTCTGGGATGTAGTCCGACAGGTCCTGGTGATTTGTATTCATCAAGATCAGACAGGTGTAGGACTTCCGGGGAGGGGCTTGCTGATGGGAGCTGCTCATTATAGCTGCTCCTGAATTCCTGGTCGCGTTATCTGTCAGATGATCAATCCATCAGATGTCTGGCAGTTTGTTTACCTTATTCTTCAGGCAAAGGAGATAAGGTGAGCCGTTTTGCTGAGCAAAGTGCCATCCGATCCTCACAGTTTGTGTCTGCGAGGAGGGTAGGCCAGCTGAGGGCAGAATTGTCTCCGTTCCGGGAATTCCAGCTGCAATTTGCAGTGCGAAGCAAGCTCTCTCTTCCTCAGAACAAAACTTGATTTATTGAGTCCAAGGCGAGCAGGACTGGTACACGTGAGCCCCTAATTGTTTGTTTAAATCTTAGCTTCATTTTTATAAGACCTTCTTCCAATAACTTAACTATTAAAGAGACAGTTAAAATGGCGCTGAGCTCGCTGAGCTGCTTCGTAACACTGTTTATGTTTTGAATTTCTACAGCGTTTTAAAACTTCAAGGGAAAGGAGTGATTTATCACTTCACTTCACAGCTGTATAATTGGCTGGCAGAGTTTTATTAATTGGTTGAAGAAGAAACTTGGAATGGCCTCTAAGCCAACTCTTACTTTAAAGATGCCCTCCCGGCTCCTACAGGCTCGGGCACATCGCCCACACCTGGCACAAAAGTGCAGTCTCTGCCTCCCACGCCCCCTATAGGCGACCCACTAACAAAAGAATTCTTCCTGAAGGAGCTGGCCGAGGCTTTTAATACTCAGACAATTACGGTGGAATCAAAATTCAAATAACTCAAAGAAGGGCTCGAAGAAGAGATATCTGTGGCGCATAAGGAGTTGTCTGATAAACTTGAGACCTGGGTTTCCAAAATCAGAGATGATATGTTGGGGATTGTAAGTTTATTGACAGAACATGTTTCCGGAATTGAAGACAAACTAGATTATCTTAATGATGCCAATATTAATTTGGTATCGAAAACAGAGGTGGTGCAACAAAAAGTTGAAAATGCTGAAAAAGAAATTATTATGATACAGTATAGACAAATGGAACTGGCATTAAGAGTAAGGGGCTTGTGTGAAGACAAGCAGGAAAACTTGAAACAGATTCTTTCAGAAGCGTTTGATAGCCTGATGGGAAGACCAGGGGGTAACTTTGATTGGCAAATTGATAAAGCTTATCACGCTAATTCTTTGCTGGCGAAGCAGAAGCAGCTTCCACGGGACATTGTGATATATTTTACTACAAGAGACATTAGGAATATGATATTACAAGAGTCCTATAAAACTAAGCTTCAAATTGGGGGTCAGGAATTGACCGTTTTGAAAGAGATACCACCTCAAATGCTAAGATCCAGGAAAGACTATGCTTTTTTAGTTGAAGAGCTTAGAAATAGCCAGATACAGTTTAGATGGAACGCACCATTTGGTCTAGCACTCACATTCGAGAGGCAAAGATACCGTCTTAATTCAGTATGGAAAGCTCGAGATTTTTACCATAATATTTTGAAGGCTGGACATCCCGCACCATCTGGACCTAGAGAAAGAGCACAAGAAGGACAAGATAGACAGCAAACTACATAATTACCAGATAAGATGGATCATCTCTCTCTCTTAGAAGCACAAGGAGCCATGGAACAAAGACCAAACCGTATGACTACCAGACAAATGGAGCAACAATCCAAAATGCCACAATCCCAACAATCACCTGCTATCGGTCAAGAAGCTACAGTAACCAGTCTAGAAGCAGTGGGAGGAGCCAGGCCAAAGGTTAAACTTCAGGTTATCCAGGAGGCTCTAAAAAAAGCTTCAGGAAACCAAAGATGACAACTAAGCTTCTAATATGGAATGTCAATGGATTGAACTCTCCCCAGAAGAGAAAGAAAATATTCCACTATCTTAAACAGTTCAAGAATGATATAATTTGCTTGCAAGAAACTCATATTAGATCAACTGATCAAAAATATTTGATTAATACAAGACTTGGTCAACATTTTATAGCTTCTGCTACGGAAAAGAAAAATGGTATAGTTATATACTTAAGAAAAGACATGAAAGCTGAACTAATCAAAGCAGATCCCCATGGAAGATACATCGCATTAGATCTGGTATTGGAAAGGAAAAGGACATTGATACTGGGAATATATGCTCCTAATCAACAACAAGATGGATTTTATAGAAAACTTCATGCTAAATTAGTACAGTGGGATTATAGGTCTTGCATACTACTGGGCAACTGGAATGGTGTTATGGATACTAAGAAAGATAAGAAGGTTTCCCGCCCAAATACTCAAATGCGAGCAAAACTACCTAAGTCCTTTTTCAATATGATGGATGACTTCAAATTGAGAGATATTTGGTGAGAAAGAAATGCAGAAGAATATGACTTTACCTTCTTCTCTGATAGACATCAATCCTTTTCTAGGATCGATTTTATATTAATTACTAAAGATTTGCTTTCCAGGGTGAAGAAGACAAAGATCTCAGCTAGAATTTTATCAGATCATAACCCAGCTTGGATGGAGTTGGGAGGGGTGGCACAAGCAAGAAGGTCTTGGAGATTGAATGAAAATTTATTCAGATATGAAAAGTATATTAATGATTGTAAAAAATTGCTAACAGAATACTTTGTTTTTAATATGAATAAGGGTACACCTATGGAAATTGTATGGGATGCAAGTAAAGCGTATATAAGAGGAGTTTTGATAAATATAAATAGATTACATAGACATAAACAAGGGGTAAAATGAACAGAACTGGAAGATGAAATCAGGAAGAAAGAGCTAGAGTTAACTTTAAATCCAGGAGATACAAAGATTAAAGAAGCAATTACTATATTAAAGGCCCAATTTAACATGTTGATCTCAGATCAGGTAGCTACTAGTTTGTTATACGCAAAACATAATACCTTTTGTAATGCAAATAAATCTGGCAGATGGTTAGCATATCAGATTAGGAAAAAACAAAACTCTCGAAACATAACTAAATTGCTCTATAGAGGGAAGGAAGTGTTCCAACAGGATGAGATTCAAAAGGCCTTGCGGGAATTTTTTACAGAGCTGTATAAGGGTGATAAAATTAACGGCCTAGATATAGAGAGATACCTAGACAAAGAGAAAATACCCATGGTTAAAGAAGAGCAGAGGCAAAAATTGAATCAACCAATAACTTCGGGGGAAATTCTGCAGGTAATTAAGCAGTTAAAGGCAGAGAAGGCACCAGGCACAGATGGCTTGACAGCGGCTTACTATAAAAATCTACAGTTAGAAATGGTAGAACCTCTTAAGGAATTATTTAATAAGATTCAAACGGAAGGTAAGGTGCCCCCATCTTGGAAGACAGCTTTATATCCCTGAAACCCAAAGAAGACCAAGATATTACTCAACCAAAAAACTATAGATCTATCTCATTACTTAATTTAGATTATAAAATCTTTACTAAAATACTAGCAAATAGGTTAATGTTGGTTATTCAACAATTGATACACAGTGATCAAACAGGCTTTATTCAAGGGAGACAAATGAAAAGTAACGTAAGATTAATTATTAATGCATTAGAATACTTGGGAAAGAACAATCAAATTCCTGCCGCGTTCATATTTTTGGATGCTGAGAAAGCCTTTGATCGAGTTAATTGGCAATTCCTGTTGAAAACACTGCAAAAAATGCAAATAGGAGAAAGTTTTTTACAATCAATCAAAGCAATATATCAACAGCAAACGGCTCAAATTATAGTCAACGGAAGTTTAACAGACTCTTTTCAAATTGGAAAAGGTACAAGACAGGGTTGTCCCTTGTCTCCACTATTGTTTATTTTAACTTTGGAAGTACTGCTGAACAAAATACGGGGCTTGGAGGGTCTAAAGGGGATTAAGATTAGGCAGCAAGAATACAGAGTGTGTGCTTTTGCGGATGACTTGGTTATAATATTGGATCAACCGCAGGAATCTAGTATGATCTTAATGAATACGATTAACCAATATGGTCAAGTGTCTGGCTTTAAAATAAATCTAGGGAAAACAAAAATACTAGCTATAAATATGAATACTAAACAAAAGGAAGAACTAGGAGGAATGATAGGATGTGAAACAGTTAAAAAGGTCAAATATCTGGGAGTTAATATTTCAACCTCAAATGGGAAATTATATAAGTATAATTATGAACCACTTTGGCATAGTATATAGACAGAGATGAAAAAATGGGACAAGTTGCAGTTATCTTTGTTGGGAAGAATAGCAGCAGTGAAAATGAATATCGTACCCAAATTTTTATTTCTTTTCCAAATGTTACCTATACTTTAAAAAGATGCGAATCTGTTAGAATGGCAGAAGGGTATTAATAAATTTGTAGGGGCAGGAAAGAAGCCGAGAGTAAAGTTAAAAATAATGCAAGATGTGCGTGAGAGGGGAGGTTTGAAATTACCCAACCTAAAATTATATTATGATGCAGTAGTATTATCTGTAATCAGTGATTGGATTGATTTAACTAATGATAGGATACTTAATATCGAGGGACATGATTTGGTATATGGTCGGCATGCTTACCTGTTATACAACAAAAAAGTTGACAAAAATTTTAAAAGTCATATTTTAAGGAATGGTTTATTGTGGGTTTGGAAAAAATATCAATACAAATTAAATGACAAGATACCCATGTGGGCAATTCCTAGACACACAATAGAAAATATGAACATAGCACAAAAACAGGATAGAATTACTTACAGACAGCTTCTTACCCTAGAAAGTGGTGTATTACAACTAAAACCCTTAGATGTATTAAAAGAGGAAAAGGTAATTCAAACATGGTTCCAGTATGGGCAGTTACAGGCCAGGTGGAAAGCAGATCAAAAAATTGGTTTCATGCAAGTCGAGGATAATCTATTTAAACAAATAAGAGATCAAAGTTTAATGCATATAAAGAGGATATATAATGTATTAGTACAGATGGAGTCCGAATTTGGGTAAGAAATATGAAATTTACACAAGCCCAAAACCTGAGAGAAAAATTTTACAAGATGTCCTATAGATGGCATTTAGATCCCAAAAAGTTGGCTTCTATGTATTCGAATTTACAACCCAAATGTTGGAGATGTGGTTCTCTCGATGCTACATATTTCCATATAGGTTAAGGCATTTTGGATAAAAATATGGTGGATTATGCAAAATATTCTTTAAAAAAGGATAAAGTTTACTCCTCAGTTATTTTTGTTAGGTATAATTACTGATTGTACAGCGGTAGAGATTAACTTGATTTTACACTTAATAACGGCAGCATGACTGTTGGTGGTGCAATACTGGAAGAAGGAAGACTTGCCTACAATTCAAGAATGGACATTGAAAGTCACAAATTTAGCCGAAATGGCTAAAATATCTGCATATCTTAAAGACCATTCAAATGAGAGATATAAATGAGACTGGAAAAATGGATTGATTATATATAAAATAAATACGGGACTAAGAAATTCCAGATAGCCTATGCTTAAGATCAGAAATGATTTAAATTGTTTAAAGTTAGTTTAGCAAGGAGGAGCTAAGTTCAATGTAAAGATGTTATTAATTTCTTATTCTTTTTTTTCAATATATCTTAGACTGTGTTTGTTAAAAATCTATACCATGTACGGGTTCTGGGAAGTCGGGGGGGTAGGTTGTGGGGGGTTGGGGGGAGGGTTGGGGGGAGGGATATATATCAGGTTAGATGAGATGTGTTAGATTTCAATGTAATTTTGACTCCACATGTATACTGTTTTTTTTCTTTATTTTATATTCTCATTACTATTATTACTACTTTTTCTTTAAAAATAGGATAGGCTAAGCATATTGACATGTAGCGGAAATACACCAAGGAGAGGAGGAGTGGGAAAGAAGAAAGATGGGAAGAGAAGGATAGGAGAGAGGGTAAGGGGGGAAGATGAGAAGGATAAGAAGGAGTGGATTGTAGAGAGAGGAGCAGTAGAAAGGGAGGGGAAGTAGAGTAGAAAAGGACAATGGAGGGAAGACAGAAAGTTGGAGGGTGGTAGAAGAAAGAGGTCTATGGAGAGCAGAAGAGCTATAATGGGTTTCTATTTGGGGGGGGCATTGTTGACAAGAGGAACTGATGTAATTATTATTTAATACTATATGATATGGGCTATGTATAGTATACATGTGAGTGTGTGTTATGAAAATGAAAATGGAAATAAAAAATTTAAATATAAAAAAAATAAAAAAAAGATCAGACAGGTGTTCTCTTACTATTTTTTTTTGCTTATTTTAACTTTTATTTCTAGTCTCTTTTACTGTTTTATTTTTGGTTGGTTGGGCTATAATTTCTTTTTGCATGAAGACTGATGCAAAAAATGAGTTAAGCAGCGCTGCTTTCTCTCTGTTGCCTGTTACTTCCTTGCCATCTTCTCTCTTTAGTGGACCAATTGTTTCCTTGATTTTTTTCTTGTAATTTATATGTTGGAAGAAACTTTTTAAAATTATTTTTGACTTTTGTTGCAAGTCTTTGTTCATTCTGAGTCTTTGCTTTCCTGACTTCGTCTTTCAGATTCTGGCTATCTGCTGATGTTCTGCCCTAGTTGTATGTCCCTCTTTCCATTTTTTGTACTTCTCATTTTTGTTTTTCTATTTGTCAGAGAGATCTTTGTGCAACCACGATGGTTTCTTCTTGGGTTTCTTGTTTCTCTTTCTCATTGGTATTGTGCTGGTCCGGGTTTTTATGATCATATTTTTCAGTTTCCCAAGATTCTTGAATTGTTTTCCCCTTTAGGATTTTAATTCAAGGAATCTTCCCAAGTTCTCTCTGAGTTTATTAAAATCAGCTCTTTTTAAATCTAAGCCTCTGGTATCATTATGTTCTATTGCTTGTGTTGAATTCTAGTATGACATGATCATTCTCACCCAAGGTTCCTGCAATTTCAACTCCATCACTTCTTCTCTGTTTGTAAGAATTAAGTCCAGTATTGTTGTCCCTCTAATTCCCATCTCTACCTTTTGGACAACAAAGTTGTCAGCTAGGTTGGTTAGGAACCTATTTGATTTCGCACTTGCTGCAGGATTAGTCTTCCAATTGATGTCAGGGTAATTGAAGTCCCCCATTACTACTGTAGTGTGTTTCCTACATATATTTGTTAGTTGGTTAGCAAAAAGGACATCTATTTTTTCTGCTTGATCGGGTGGCCAATATTATATACCTATGGCCATATCATTCTTTTTTTTTCTTTTATATTGCACCATATCCATTCTAGGAGGTTTTTGTCTTTGGTTTCATGCATTTCTGTAGCAATATAGTGGTCCTTTACATACAGTGCAGCTCCTAGTCTGACCCTCTGCTCAAGCAAGAGACCCAAAATAACTTCAGGCAAGTAGAGTTTTTTAAAAGACTCCAGTGATGAAGCACCTACAACTTCTGAAGGCAAAGCATTTCACTGGTTTATTGTTCTGTCAGAAAATTTCTCCTTAGTTCTAGGTTGCTTCTCTCCTTGATTAGTTTCTATTTGTTCCTTCTTGTCTTGCCTTCTGGTGCTGTGTAAAATAGGTTGACCACTCTCTTCTTTGTGGCAGCTCCTCGAATATTGGAACACTGCTATCATGTTGCCCCTAGTTCTTCTTTTCACTAGACTATAGACGTACCCAATTCCTTCAACCATTCTTCATATGTTTTAGTCTCCAGACCCTTAATTATCTTAGTTGCTCTTCTCTGCACTCTTTCCAGAGTCTCAACATCTTTTTTGTATTGTTGTGACCAAAACTGGATACAGTATTCCAAGTGTGGGGTTACCAAGGTGACACTAACATTTAACATGATCTTGATTCTATTCCTGTTAATGCAACCTAGGATTACACTGGCTTTTTTGGCTGCTGCATCACACTGCTGTGATTGTGCATTAGGATGCAAAGATCTCTCTCACAATACTGCTATTGAGCTATGTTTCACCTAATCTATACCTATACATTTGGTTTTTCATGCCTCAGTGTAAAACCTTACTTTTTCCTGCACTAAATTTCATTTTGTTAGATAAGACCCAGTGTTCAAATCTGTCGAGATCCATCCATATCTTAAGCCCATCTCCCAAGGTATTGGCTATTCCTGCCAGCTTGTTGTCTGCAATTTTGATGAGTTCTCCTTCTATTCCCCCATCTAAATTGCTTATGAGGATGTTGAAGACTAATGGGCCTAAGATGGAATCTTAGGGTACCCCACTGTTTACTTCCCTCTGTGTAGATGAAGATCCATTAAGAACTACACATCGAGTGCGGTTTATCAGCCAGCTACAAATCCATCTGATGGTGATACTGCCTATCCTACATTTTTCTAGCTTCCCAAAAAGTAGGTTTGGTCTACTTTGTCAAATGCCTTACTGAAATCCAAGTATACTTATGTCAATATCATTTTGCTGGTCCACTAAATTTGTTAAAGAGGGAGAGAATACCAAGCTCTGCAGCACCCCACAAAATAACTGCCTGCTTCTCCCACAGTGGTGATACCTTATCACTAATTCACTAAGGGAATGTAGCTGAAGCAGAACCAAGTGCTAAGGAGGGGTTCTTCAACACCCCAAAGCAGTACTGACTCTTCATTATGTTGGCCTATACTTCTCTATTAGCAACTGAGAGCAACTTTTAGTGAATGTCAGGAAGGTTCATCTCCCTTCTGAATTTGAGTAATCAGCTGTTGTTAGTGGCAATAGAAAAGAACTTACAAGCTCATCACTCCCAAAGTAGGAATAATAAGCACTCAAGGTAAGTCTAAACTGAATCAGAAAACTGATTCGCATTAGGTACATTCACATATTTAGATATTTGATTCAATCATCTTAAGAAGAACCAAATCTCTAAATTGGAATTAAATCATTAAAATGCTGAACAAAATGGATTCTTGCCACTTCTTCCAAATAGTATGAATCGAACAATGGGCTGGTTTGAATCCTACTCCTGCATAATAAATCATGGCTGCATTTATGCAATCATTTTAATTGGGTTGAAGAAACTTGGTTGATAACTGTCAGGAGAGCAATCTGAATTCTTTCTCCGGGCCTCAGTTAATAGTGCCCTGCCTTATTAGCCGTGTTGCACGGTTTCCCGGGCCTCTAGGTCGTCGACTTCCATTTGCTTAGTTTTCAAACCACTTTGCACCCTGAACCTCACTTTTCATACGACGAAGGCGCAGTTTTAAGGAGAATCTGAAGGAGCGGAGACCAGCGCCCCCTAACGCCCAACCTCAGCTACATCTTCTGAAATGAGCACCTATCCCGCGGGACAAAGGCGACGTCCGACCCAACCCGGAAATCTCTTAGCCAGCTGAACGGCTTTCCTAGAGCGGAAGTCGGGATTCCTTTCTGCGCATACGTACTTCTGCCCTCTGCTTCTTGGGTGCCGATTGCTCTGTTAGCGCTGCTTCACTTTGGCTCCGGAAAAGAGCGTTCTGGGGAAGGGGATGCGCGACCCGAGAAGAGGAGGAAGACCGCCACCTCGCGAGTATCGCCATGGAGGTGGAGGAGGCCTTCCCTCTGGTGGGTCAGATGGGCCCCTTCCAGGTGTGGCTTTGCGTCTTGATGGCGGTGCTGCTCCAGGTGAGAAAGACTCCCGAGGGGCATCTCTTGCCGAGAGGGGCGGGATGCTCGCATGGCCCATCAGGAAAGGGCCGCTTTTGGTCCTGGGTAGGGCAGGGTTCGCAAAGCGGAGTGTGCGATTTACGACGGGAAGGAACGTCTGTCCTGGTGGCGTGAGGGTTCACGTACAAAACCCGCAAGAAAACTGGATGCAGGGAATTTAAGGGGCGATTAAGAGAGCAAGACGGTGGTGAAAAGGTGTGCTGTCTGTTTTAAATGAGACGCCTCAGCCCTGTTAATAAACTTCCAGGAGAATTTAGACAGACTACACAAAAGACATGACTGAAAATATTAAATCATGTTTTGTGTGCAAATCAATCGAAGGAAGTTTGAGATGTAGAAATTGCATGGTTTAAAATGTATGAGTCATTTAGCAATAGCAATAGCAGTTAGACTTATATACTGCTTCCTAGGGCTTTCAGCCCTCTCTAAGCGGTTTACAGAGTCAGCATATTGCCCCCACAGTCTGGGTCCTCATTTTACCCACCTCGGAAGGATGGAAGGCTGAGTCAACCTTGAGCCGGTGAGATTTGAACCACCGAACTGCAGCTAACAGTCAGCTGAAGTGGCCTGCAGTACTGCACTCTAACCACTGCGCCACCTCGGCTCTTTGTTGGTTAACATTGTGTGCTTGTTGAGTAAAGACTTTACAACTATACATTGAATAATTTTGTCAATTCACTGTATTTTTTTATAGTTCAAGTACACCAGGAAGTCTGAATTATCAGATTTTTCTATTTCACTCAAACTGATTGAAGTTGGTCAGATTTTATAATGGTTTCATGGGCAGGCAAAAGCTCAGCCATATATATCTTAGTGTGAACAAGTTGTAATTGAAGTATCCAAAGAGTTGATTTGGTAGTATTTGAAGTCCAGTATAATCCAAGAGATAAAAAAGATCACCCTTTTCACTTTTAAGAAATTTGTTATTTGAAATTTATTTGGGTTTTTTTGTTTATTTATTTCCTGCCTTTATTAAAACTCACTTTTTATGAATCTGCAATCCCTTAATGTGGGGTAGAGTCAAGACAACTGGATGAAGCTGAGCGTTTACTTGCCAGATGCCCTGAAATCATGTAGACTTTGCAGCAGATATTTTTTCTTTGTGTCCTAGGTGAGAAATATCTCTATCTAGGCTTGAACTCTCAACCTTCCAAGTGGGATCTTTACCACTAGGACACCATGCTGCTCTTATCCTGCCTTTATTATGTTTACAAATAACTCAAGGTGATGACATATCCCACACACCATCCTCCTATTTTCCCCTGTGAAGTGGGTTGGGCTGAGAGAGAGAGATTGACCCAAAGTCACCCACCTGGTTTTCATGACTAAGGCAGGTTTTGAACTCATGATTTTCTCCTTTCAAGCCTGGTACCTTAACTGCTAGACCAAACTGGCTCTTCAATTTTGGAAGGCTTTGAATGTTGTCTGTTTTTCTGGCATTGATCTTGATGTTATTTTTTTCTTGTTTCAGCTCTATGTAGCCAGTGAATCTCTCCTCATTGCATTAGTAGGAGCAATACCACCTTATCACTGGGATCTTGAAGGAATACTACCTAATCATAGCCATAGTAATGACACAACTATTGAAGAAAACAACTTTAGAAAGTGGCTTCTAACAGCCAATTGGAATGACCTTCATAAATATGTACATTTTAACAAGAATTTTACATCAATAGCCTCTGAGGTATGAAGCATAACAATTTCTGTGAAAAGGCTGAATATTATAATGTTAGTATATTACAGTGATGGCGAACCTTTTTTGGCTCGTGTGCCAAAAGCAGGGGGAGCGCAGGGGGGTTGTGCGCTGGTGTGCCACACCCATAATGCAATGCGTGATCCCCAGCACGCATGCGCGCATGACAGGTGCTCCCTCCCATTTTTTGCATGCTTTTTTCGCCCTCCCCAGGCTCCAAAGGCTTTAGAGTAGCCTGGGGAGGGTGAAAAAGCCTTCCCAGCCCTCCGGAGGCTTCAGGAGCTTCCTTGAACCCTCTGGAGTGCAAAAAACTGGCCGTACAGGCAAACTGGAAGTTTAGGACAGACTTCCGTTTTGCTCGTAAGGTCCTTTTTCGTCCTCAGGAGCCTTCAGGGAAACCGCCTGAAGCCTCCGGAGGGCTTAAACCAGCCCTACAAGCAAACCGGAAGTTCGTTCCTGAATTTCCAGTTTGCACGTAGGACTAGTTTTTTGTACTCCAGAGGCTTCAGGGAAGCTCCTGAAGCCTCTGTAGGGCCTCCGGGAAGGGTGGGGGAGGCCTCTAGAGCCTGGGGAGGGTAAAAAAATGGCCTCAAAAATGGCTAAAATCATCTGGCCAGCACGCACATGCGCTCTGGCCAGCTGACAGGGCAACACCTCGCATGCCCTGACAAATGGTTCTGCGTGCCAGCACGTGTGCCACCGATTCACCATCCCGGGTATATTAGAACTTGCAGTCGTAAGCAGCAATGTTGAGCTTTTGGAAAAAAATCAAATTAAATGAACCTTGTTTTAAAGGCAGAATGTCCCAGAATAGCGATTGAGCTGTTAATAGACAGAAACTTAGTGAAGGATGGAAGAAAGGACCATCTAAAAAGCTTTTATTGTCCAGTAATCACCACCTGAGGAGAGGAAAATCCTTATTCGCTGGTTTTTTCTTCATAGAAAGAACATGAGATTTTTGTCTTTATAAAGTGATTTCATTGCTGCATCTGTATACATCTGGAGAAAAGAAAATTGTTAGTGGGTTTCAATGGTTTTGATAATCTTTCCATCACATCTTGAATATAGGCATCTAGAAGACAGCACAGTTCCTGAGCTTCCGACGCTCTTGTTCCTTCGAGTCATATTCTTCCATATATTTGTTATATAAATGTAAAAAATGCTATTTACATTCTCCTCAGACAGGAAGACCAATGTCATACACACTTTGAAGGTCATGTTGTTTTCCTAATTTATGTTGCTTGAACCCTTCCTTGATGTCCTCTGAACACACTTCCATGTAGCTCTTTCCTGTTTGCATTTTGTAGTTATGAGCTCCTGGAAATTGCCTCTCGAGCTAGTAATAGTCTGGATAAAAAAAAATAGGAAAGAAAGAGAAAATAAGAAAAGAAATATGAAAAAATGCCTCCCCCTCAATCTCTAATGCCAGATTCCAGTTCGTTCTTTCTGCTTGCTCACCTTGCCAAACTCTTATTGGAGGTGTGACTCCAATGACACTGACTCTTAGTACTCATGACTTGTCCACAGTGGAGCAGCAAGATATACATTTTAAAGAATGTATTCTTTGTTTCCTCTTTGTTTACAGTTCTGCCTGTTCTGCCTATCTAGATGATGATATTTCAAATAACTTCCTTCTGCCTTTGTATCCAGTAAATGGATATCACTTCTGTTATAGTTATAAAATCTGTTTCACTAATTATTGTTCAAGCCAGATAATAGCTATCAGGAATGCTCTCTTGCAAACATAGAACCTCCAAAACATCCCATGTTGGTGCCAGTGTAAAAATGGGGTGACCCCGGCTGCTGCCACGCACTCTGCCCACCATTGCCATCTTTAGCCTCTTTGGCCTAGAGCTCAGTGATAGCAGCAGTGGTAGCAAGGAATGTGAAAGTGTGATGCCCCCAGCCACCACTCTGCACTCTGCCAGCTCTTTTGCTCACTCACACACCCAGCTCTCCCTCCAGCCACCTGTGGAAAGTTATCCCCTTGGCAAGTTGGCTGTGTGGAGTTCTGCTGCCGCAACATGACAGAGGCTATTGGTGGTGAGCTGCTGCTGGTGAGTTGGCTGCAGTCAGTTATCCTAGGTTCACTCTGAAAGTCAGCCATTAAGTTGGAGTCCCTTGATGTCAAAGCAGAAATAGAATTCCCTCCTCATTGATATGAGACTCATAGTACTCCAAAATTTCTATTGAACAGCTTTGATCAGCAAGTTTGAAATGTTAATTGTTTTGCAGAAGTACATAAAAGTAATTTGATAGCAAATAAGTAGTTTTTGATGAATGTTTTTGGTATTAAATTTAGCTTTAAAAGGCCTTGAAAAATAGAAAGTATAAGAAAGCATAAATAAATACAATTATAAAAATTACTTTATTCACTGAAAAACATCAACTCCTAACTCTTTTATGGGGAATTTATTCATTAATTTGATGGTTTCTGGATACTACCTAAAATCTAGGAAATTTAACCACCAACCTAAAAGGCCATTGTGTTTTTTGTCAATCTCTTTTTCTGGAAAGAATAAGAGTTATTTCAGTGACTATTTGTCACGGCTGCCTCTCTCCTATCCAAGCTTCATAAGCTGAAAACCTGACAGTAGCAATGCGGTGGAGGGGTGGGGGGAGGAAAGACAGTTTCAGCGGGATGGTTGACACTACTGTTTTCTTTGGTCTCCAACCCTACTCATATCTCTCTGGAAATCAATTTGTTTAGGTATTGTATAACTATATTCTAGACAGCCCTGCCTGCAATTTCAACAATTGTAGTAATGGCAGTGATTAGTTTATTCTCTGGGGGATCTGATAGTCAATACAGTTCTAAACATGTATTACGCATTTTTCCTGAAACCTTAAGAAGGGCCTTTAGAATTTTCCCCAGCCCTGGTGCTTCATTTGAATCTGACTCTCAAGTTTGCAGACTAAGTGTTTAAAAGGATGTTTGGTGTCTTAGTGGCTCTGTGGTTGAGCATAGGAATCCAAGGGAGGATACTGAATGAAACTTGATGTGATAAATAATTCATATCCTTTTCAGTTTGCATCAGGAATGTCAGTGTGCTCTTTTCTATTGTTCTTAGATAGCCATCTGTCAAATAGAATATCTGAAAAATGAAAGACGGAAGATTAGTTTTGAACAGGGTTTAGTTTTCCTCTTGTTGAAAGATTCAGTAATTCTTATAAGTTCCATTAGATTCTACCTAACATTCTCTTTTCTGTCCATAGTGGTTTTTAATTGGCAATACTTCATATAAGATCAGTGTTGCCAGTTCATGTTTCTTTGGCGGTGTGTTTGTTGGAGTAATTACTTTTGGGCAACTATCAGATCGTTTTGGGAGGAAAAAAGTCTTTCTTATAGGTAAGTTGTGTTAGAATTTAGTAGAAAATGTTAGTCTTCTCTGTTTAATCCTTGGAAATATGATGACCAAGAAAGCTGAGTAAATCCTCAGGTAGCCAAGTTTAATCGGCTTGTTGCAGGATTTACTATTCTTTATTCCACCTTCTTGCACATGGAAGGGAAGGAACTTTTCTCTGAAATGTGTGTTTGTGGAAGAAGCAATATGTGTAGCAATTGAGAGCCTCTTTGGTTGACTAATCTCTCCAATTGATAACTAATTTCTCTAACCATCACAGAAAAACAGTTGGTTCCTCAGAATGAGAAAGAACATGGGAATTTCTTACTGAGTAATGTACCTAGTAATACCTGCACCTAGAAATGAGGTATCTTAGTGAACCACACTTTAGTATGAGCCAGCAATGTGCTACAGATACCAAAAAAGCCAATGCAGTCCCAGGCTGCATCGACGGAAGAATAGCATGAAGATCACAAGACATAATAGTACTACTTTATGCTGTAATAGTATAGCCACTCTTAGAATATTATGTCCAATTCTGGTCACCATGCTATAAAATAGATATTGAGATTGTAGAAAGAATGCAGAGAAGAGCAACTAAGGGGGGGTCCGTGGGATAAATTGTACAAGGAATGATTAGGTCTGTCCAGCCAAATTATGGGACTGCCACCCGGGTGTGTGTGTGTGTTCGACTTATTCTCCAAAGTACCTGAGGGCAGGACAAAAAGCAGTGGGTGGAAGCTTGTTAAAGAGAGATTCAATCTGGGTCTAAGGATAAACTTCCTCACAGTGAAAACAATTAACCAATGGAACATCGTGTCTCCCAGAATTGTGGGTGCACTGTCCCTGGAGGTCTTCAAGAAAAGATTGAGCAGCCATTTGCTCAGGATAATGTAAGATCTGCCTTGGGCAGGGGACTGAACTTGAAAACCTCCCAAGATCCCTTCCAGCCCTATGATTCTATAAATATTGTCGCTCGAGTAACCATATCATATCACATGAGTGGTTTCCAATGTGTAGAAATGAAAATCTCTCTACATAGTCCTTAGTTTATTACCATTCAAAATTATGGTGACTCTGAACAAAGGTATTTATGACTGGTCCTTGAAAATATGGCTTTGCAGCACTTCCATTGTTCAGATGATCAACATTCAGCCACTTTGCAGCTCATCCACACTACAACTGCGGAAATGCTACAACTTTCCCTGCCTGTGTTTTAGCCACCTTGCACAGTGGCACTCCTTGGTGTCAGTATTAGGGTGAAGATGTAGTTGAGGCCTGGGTCCTTCACCAGTCTTATCCGGTTGCCACTGTCTCCTATTACAACTACCCCCTATTACAACCCCATTGCCACCACTGCCCCTGAGAAATGCTGCCTCAAGCCCCACGCTGTAAGCAGCTATCTCAACTCCGCCAGCACAAAGTTGCATGGTTTTGTGGCTCTTGCCATCCTATAAGGCAAGGTGCAAAAGGACAGAGATGATGGGGAATAGACAATTGGGGAGAGTTGAAGGGGAGTCAATCTCTTACCTTAGAAAAGCCAAGGCTTTGACTGGGCAAAACCTAGCCAGGGATGGCTTTGATTGCAATGAGTCCTCACCTAATGACCAGTAGAATTTGTTTAACGATGGAAATGAGGAGTGCCAGGATTGCTGCTATTGTGTGATGTGGTAATGTGATGTCACATTTATAACTGCATTAGCAACAGATACTATGGTCCCAAATGTAGTAAATCAAGGATTACCTGTATAAGACAGGAGATAAATATTGATTGTACAATTATATTTGGCTTCATAGTTCAATCAAAAGGTACTTAAAGCACTTCCAAACATCAGATATTTTTACTTTTAATCAAATGTGGTCTTTAAGGTTTTCTTCTTCTTTTTCCACAAAGTGAGTCATGTGAATTTTCTTAAAAGTTAATCTGAAACAATATACTTTCATTCTTAACCGAGATTAGTAACTAGTGTCTACTGTTTTTGAGTAACTCAATGCATTTTAATACTAAATGATTTTGTTTTATAAACGTGCTTGATTTTGGGGAGGAAATCAATAAAATCAGCATTAAACACTATCAAATAGTTCTAAAGGATTTTTTTTCTTTCTCTTCTAGGTTTTGGCCTTGACATTGTATTTGCTGTTGCTAATGGATTTTCTCCTACATATGAGTTTTTTGCAGTTTCTCGTTTCTTGGTTGGAATAATGAATGGTGGAATGTCACTGGTTGCTTTTGTCCTGTTGAATGAATGTTTGGGAACTGCTTATTGGGCATTGGCAGGTACAGATTTAATGGTTAGATCTTTCAGATTTACCCTTATAGCAAATACTCATGATAATTCACTAATAATTAAAAGCTACATCACATATTAAAAATTAACAAGTAGTTTGTCTACACATGTATAATGTTAATTTCATAATGTGCCATCATGATGTTTGATTCTGTGCTGATAGATATCCTCACCCAGAAGCTTCATATAGATATTAAATAAGAGCTGGGAGTGAGTTTGAGCCTGTGGTACTCTCCAAAGCAGAGACTTATGACTGGGTCTTTGTCTTCCTCCTACACTGACTGGGATCCACCTCCAAAAAAGAGGAGAACCACTGGAGAACCATGACTCCCTGCTGCCAGTCCCCTGAATTGATCCAACTACCATGAACAATGGTATATAAGTCAAATAAATAAATAAATAAATAAATAAATATTAAAAGCCACGGAGGTATCAGGATTGCCAGAATGGATACACAGCTCCATTTAGGGTCTTCCAGAGGTTATCCATGAAGATGCCCCATGCCATCTTAGTTCTCATCTTGATGTGAAATCTGACTGCAGTGGTTCCCAATAATTCCCTTCCTCCAGAGCCCTAAGAGCTGCAAGTATACCACCTTCTCGGCAATCTTCCCCAGAAAGGAAAGTTGGAGACTGGATGGAAATTGTTTGGTACTCTGTTGCTGGGCCCAGGAATGACCTGTGTATCATATGATTAGCTTTAGCTTCTGTCAGTCTTGTAAATCGTTTGTGATTTTTAAAAAAATCCTTACAAATATACATGTAGTTTAGTCAGGTGCCATCGAATTAAGCTCAATTCCTGGTAACATTATAGATAATGCTTCATATTCTGATCATCATATTCTGAATGATAATTTGCAGCTCATCAGTGATATCTCTGATCCTATCTATATATATCTACCTGAACCACCTGTTGTTCCATCTTCTAATCTCAAATTTGCCAAACTTTTTTCTAGTACACCAGGTGTTTACATTATATATGTGAGTTTATGCTTGCTAATCATTGCCTTCAGAAGAATAGTCAGTATCTCTTCAAAACAGATTAGTTCATCCATTTGTTGAATCTGAGCAGTTAGCACTTTAATTGCCCTCTTTCTTGAAGTTTTAAACAGTTCAATGGGCATTTTATTTAGACTGGCACTTCCCTTTTTGACAGCTGGTTTGTCACCTTACTATCTAGTGGAGTTGGTTTCTGAATAGATTTTATCTTTAGATGGTTTTGTTATTCTTTAATCCTGCTTGTAAAAGGTTTCAGTATAGTATTTCCATTTGCCTTTGTTATAGATGTGTGATTGTTCTTGTATTCATATCTTAGCTATAAGTTTTTCTTTGATTTTTCTGATCTTAAAAATGTATCTCATTTTCCATATTTTACTCTACTTCTTGGAGTTCTTGACTGAGAGCTCTTTCCTTTCCTATTGAATGTGTCTCTATAGAGTCTGGCTGTTTTCTTTTTATTGCCCAAGGGTTTTATCCTCTTGCCAATGAGGGTAATCCAATCTAGAAGCTTATGTTTCTGTCACCATCACTTTCATTAAAGAGCTTCCTCACCATGCCAAGGTGATAATGCCTTCTGAGATGTATATCATCCACCTAAATGTACCATTTAGTAACAGACATTTTAGCAGTTCTGGTTGTGGTCATTAGATGAGGTGCATGTGGGTCATTAAGCAAGGACTTCCTGTGGCCCTAGCTTCCCTTTTGACTGTGCTTGTGGGAAGCCAGTACGAAAATTGCAAATTGCAATCTCATAACTGGCATGCTGTGTTTGCCAAAATTCTGAGAGCTACCTCTTATTCAGTGCTTTCATAAATTTGAACAATTGCTGAATCCGTGGTCATTAAACAAGGACCACATGTAATATCTGCATGTAATATGATTCTACCCATCACTATAGCAGATTTGCCAAAGTGCTATTTGGGAATGGCAGATTTGGTTTACATTAAATGCAAACCCTTCTGTTTTCATTTTCTCTGAATGTGAATGTTTCTTCCCATCTCTTGGACTTGTTTCTGCTTCTGTCTTAACGTGCACCCACTGCTGTTCTCATTGCATTTTTCACACCTGCCTTTGTTCTCTTTTTGATCTTAATCCTTGATCTTGACTTTAAGCTATCAGCAGTTCTTTTCTTAATTGTCCTCTATTTTCTTTCTTCCTCCCATCTTTAGTATTTTAATCCTAGGAGCCCTGCTTTTTTGAAGGATCCCATATGAGCTCAGTTCATAATAAATGTTTGCGGTAATGTATTTGGAAGAATCAGATAGGTTGTATCTTATTTATTTTGATATTGTGTTTTATTTATTATTTAAGAAATGGGATGTTTTTGGTTTTTCCATTTTTAAAATTCTTGTTATGTAGAAGTCCACCATTTGCCCTTAGTCTAATTTCAGTGTGGCAAAATTTTATCTTGAGAACATTTTGAAATGTAGTCCTGAAGTTGGAGTATCGGTTCCACCACAAAACCGCGGTAGACAAAAGCGCGCTCGACGAAAGCGCGTACGTGACGTCATCACAGCGCGACGAAAACATCGCGCTGTGATCGATAAATGTAAAAATAAAGCGAAAACCTTACCCTAACCCCCCCAAACCTAACCCTAAACCTAACCCTAAACCTAACCCTTAACCTAACCCTAAATCTAACCCTTAACCTAACGCTAAACCTAACGCTAACCCTTAACCTAACGCTAAACGTAACCCTAACGCTCTAAACCTAACCCTAACCCTTAACCTAACCCTAACCCTAAACCTAACCCTTACCTTTATGTGAATCGGCTTGCTTTAATTTTATTTTTATTTCAATTTTTAATTTTTTTCGTCGCGCTGTGATGACGTCAAATGCGCGCTTTCGTCGAGCGCACTTTTGTGGACCGCGGTTTTGACGGGTCACGGGAGTATCTACTAAGAATAGAAACTATACAATAATAAATTCTTAGAAATGACTACAGTTATGTTTCTCATAAAATATATTTTTATAGTATAGTTCTTTTACTACTTTCAATTAAAATATTTTAATTTATTTTTTTAAATAAAATATATTAATGATGTTACATGTCTAATAATCTGCAATGAAACTATAATATATTACATTCACTTCTCTAATAGATTCATCTTAAATCCTGTGAGTTCCCTCCTAATTCTTATTTCTCGAGAGATGTTTGAATGTTCAGAATATGTCAGGCATCAGTTTGGTATAAAATTGTAATTGTACCCACTGTTTCTGTCTGTTAATGGCAAATTATTCTTGAATATAAAAGCAAATGTCTATAATAATGGTTTAAGTATTTATCTTATTTAATTAGTTCATTCTGGTTGCCCTCTATTGCCCATATCTGTGGATATTATAATGTCATCTGCCCTCCTATGTAATAAGTTGCTTGAATTTTTGAATCTTTAAAATTCAAATTTTAAATTTTAAAAAATTACCCAAAATGTTTGTACAGTACTGTTCCTTTTCCTGGTAGTTGGGCCATCAGTGCAGCTGCCTGTTTCCTTTCTGATTGAATAACAAGTGTTGCTTGGGGGGAAAAGAGGATCAGTGCTTGTTTGTTTCTAACTATCTCTGTTGAAACAAATATGAAAAGACAGAAAATAGAGTGAGTTGGGCCATGAGCATGTAAGGAATGAATGGTAAGAAGGTTCAGGATCATGACAGAAAAGTGGGGAGATTGAAAATGTGGCTAGGAAGGGAGTTGGAACCATGAAGGATTGAGACTAATTTACAGGGAGATTGAGGAAGAAAGGTGGCCTCAATTGCTTGTATATTCTATATCATGGATATCAAACTTGATCATGTCACGTGACATATCGTGATGTATTGTAATTTTTTTTTGCCTTTGTGGAGCCAGGGTGGGCGTGGCCTGTGTGTGACACATCCAGCCTGCAGCCAGTTTGACAAGCCTGCTCTATATAGATGGGTTGGGAATGAAACAGCTCTCTCAAAATGAGAAATTTGGGAGAGAGTTGAATTTACTGACACGGTAAAGAGACATTTGGAATTGACTTGACTGGCATACCTTCTATGGATTGAAGTTAAAGCTAATTCAAAGGAAAAATGTTCTGCTTTGGGAACCACATACCTCCTTTTTCAATCATGGTCAGTTTCCTGGGAAAATTGTTTTCTAGTTATTGTGGAGTGCAAAAATAGGTTTTCTGAATTAAACTTTGATTTTTATTCTAAGTCATGTTTTCTGTGTAAGAAATTGCAGAGAATTAAGACAGTGACACTAAGATGGGGGGAATGCCAACACTGTAGAAGATAGGCTCAAGTTCCAAAAGGACCTTGAGAGACTTGAATATTGGGTCCTATCCAGTAAGAGGCAGCTCAATGGTGAGAAAAGCAAGATCCCACACTTAGGCAGGAAAAACCAAGTACATAGGTATAGAGTAGACTAGATGTGGCCAATTAATTTTCCCAAGAGGCTACAAGAGAAATTGGGACAGTTGTGGAGGCCTGAACCAATAGGGCTGTGATGGTGCGTAAGCGTGCGCAGTCACATACATAAATTGAAAAAAATTAGTTTCCAAAATAAAAGCAATGTAGTTGTATTGCATGCATGATTTATACTTATTTACATTTGATTTCTAATTCCCAATTGACTTACAGTATGCAGGCTAGACAAGGACAGCCAAAGGGCTATATGCAGCTCAGAAGCCATAAAATGGAATGGGACAACTCGCTGCAGACAACTTGCCATGGCCCGTTCACCATGGCCAGCTTACCATGGGACAACTCACCATGGGACAACTCGTATAAATTTTAAAAATATTTTAATTTTTGTTATTTACATTTCATTCTGTCCCTCCTTTTGCATCCTTTCTTTAATGATTCTATTCCACCATTTCTTTGATATCAGTCTAACTCTTGTCCCGCAGTGAGTTGTCCCACAGTGAGTTGGCCGCAACAAGTTGGCCATGGTGAGTTGGCTGTGACAGGTTGGCTGTGGCAAATTGTCATAGACCCGCTGTAAAAAGACCCAGGTTTGGAATAGGACTCAACATAAGTAACTGTGAGAGGGATCTAGGTGTCCTAATAGAAACCACTTAAGTATGAGCGGTGTGCTGTGGCTTCCAAAAAAGCCAATACAATCCTAGGCTGCATCAAAAGAGGGAGAGTTTCAAGACACTAAGAAGTGATAGTACCATTTTACTCTGCGCTGGACTACACTGCACTACATTTTGAATGTTGGAATATGTCTATAACAGCCTTTTTGGATGGCATCTACCACTTTTCAGAGTTTTGAATGTTCTTTAACTGCATTTAACTGCAGTTGTTTATGTATTATGAACAAGGTCTGCATATTTGTTCTTCTCCGCTTGTCTAATAAATCATCACTTTGGAAGTCACTACAAAATTGTCAATAACACTTTCCCCCCTATCTGCATTATAATAGGATCACTTGGTTGCCTCTTCTTTGCTGTGGGAATTGCTCAGTATGCTTTGTTAGGATATCTCATTCGCTCCTGGAGATTATTAGCATTGATGGTTAACCTGGAGGGAGCGGTAGTCTTTCTCCTTTGTCTGTAAGTTATATACCTACATTATTTTGCTAAAATATGGGTAGTATTTGTCACTGAATAAAAAGAATAGTTTTTTGTCCTCTTTTCAGTCTCTTCCATCCTAATTTTTCTATACTTGAAAATAATTTTGGCTCTTTTCTTGGTATTTATCTTCTAAATTTCTTTGTCTTAATAATTCTCCTTTTAAATAGTTTCCACTGTTACTCCTAAAGTGTACTGTCTTGAATCTAAAAACACAAGCCAAGAGGTGGTTGCAACACTGCTACTATTGACACTGTCTGGGGTGAGCCTATCTTCACGGGTTCCTGTGTTGAACATACTTTTTTTTGCTTGTTATATCAAGTTTGGTTCATGCAAGTTAGTTTCTGTCTTCAGATTTCATAAGATACCAGCTATTGATAACCTGTACTAAGAATCTGAAGCCTTGAGATACAACAGAGATTACTTAAGTACCATTCAGAGTTAGAACAGCCCCTCCCCCAAGCTACAAAGCCTGTTTCAAAATTTTAGCAACTGAAGTATCCCCACAGTCGTTTTCCCTTACAACCAACCACAGAGACCCTGCAGTGCCACCCCTCCACTCTTGCCCCTACCCTCCACAGGCCTCGTGCCTACTTTCCACCCCATCTCTGCTACCAATCATGCCACCCCACCCCCAGTGTTCCTGGGCCACTGGACTTGACTTTGTCCCAAAAGTGGGTGCCATTTTCTGAGCAGCCACAATTAAACAGCAACCTAATCACCCAGCAAGTGGCTTCCCTCCCACTTTTTCCCTCCCACTGGCGGCTTTTCTACAGTGGCAATGCTTGCCTCAGCCTTTGCCTGTCCCCCCACTCTGCTACCTGTGTTGGGTTTAGTCCACTCCTGCACCACTCAGGACCCAGGTTTTACCTGTCTGCAGTTGCCAGGGATTTCCCTCCACTCTCCAGGGGACTACCAGTTAAAAAAAATAGATTAAAATATACCAAAGTTGGGGGGGAGGGACTTTAAAGAGTGGAAGGAGAAAGGCTTCCTTCAGAAGCATGTGCACATATACAAACACATCTTAAACACTTCTTGTAATAACTGAAAGGAAGGTGTATATGTTAGTCTTGTGTGTGTTACCTCCCCTGAAAGAATCAAAACCGGTTCAATCCAAATACTTGGATGGGAGACTGGAAATACCTGAATCTAAGACAGCTTTGGAACTTGAATGAAAATAACTTCCCAGAAACAGGCTGTAGTGAACTGCTTGTGTATTGCTGCCAAGAAATTTTCATGGACGTGTCAATGAAGCCACCAAAATCTGAGTTTAGCTTTTTCTCACTATGCTAAATAACTGAAAACCTCAAAATATTTTGTTTGATTGATTGTTTTTCAAAGCTCAGTCCAAAGAAAATTTTGCTTACATCCCTACATCCCTCTTTCATTCTTAAAGTAATGAAAGGATAAAATGTGAACATTTGAATTAAAACTAGTAGTTTACTTAAGCAATTTGCATTGAGAAGAAAGAAATGCATTTCTTCTTATTGCAAGTTTGAATTTATAAAAGCGCCTGGTAACAGAATGGAAACTTTATTGGGAGAATATTTGAAAAAATGTATTCTATATACTTCTTGTTTAATATTTAATCTATCTGAACTTTAAGTTACTTAGGGGAATGAAATAAAGAAGAGACAGTTCAGATGAAGAATGGATAAATTTATGATCAACCACTATATTGTTGAAATATGTTTTTTGAGCTGCGAATCAACATTTGTATGTCACCCTTTCTCACAATTATAGGTTACATGAACAAAACAATAATTTGTCTGTAAAATATTCATAAAATCATACAACTAAAATTTACAAATACTATTAATAGAGCTACTAATAAAACTGATCTCCTGCCCGGCAGATCTGAATCCCCCCTGAAGATTAATTGTGCTACATCCGTGGTTCTGATTATATTAGAGCAAGCTGTGCCAATATCCAATGTTTCTATCTTCTTGCTTTGATACTGCATAAAATATTCAAAATTTGGATTTGCATGTTAAACATATTTCTTTAAATGTTTTAAAACAGTGCTGCATATTTGCAAACTTGTTCTCATTTATTCATAAGATGATGCTTATTTTTTGTTTAAAATATGTCCATAATATGTGCACCAGCATGAAGTTTTCAGTAGTAAAATATCCCTAGTTTTCTCAATGAATGGTTCTTTCCTTCTAGATTCATTCCTGAGTCACCTCGTTGGTTATATTCCCAAGGTCGGCTCCATGAAGCTGAAGATTCTCTCTACCTCATTGCAAAGAGAAACTACAAGCCCAAGTGCACTTTTTCACTTAAACTTCCAACTGCATGGAGTTGTAAGGAGTCTTGTAGTATTATGGATCTGTTCCGATATAAGATCCTTTTGGGACGTACTCTGGTCATGCTGTACATCTGGTATATATGCTACTTTTTAAAAATTATCTTTGAAGTTCTGCTTTCGGTTTACTGAAATATGTCATAAAATAGTCAGGTAGTGATTTGGGGACTGTTGTAATTTATTGTTTTTTTATTGTCTCTGTAGTTCTTAGTTTGAAACCATTTACTTAAAAAAGGGGTTGTGGCAAACCTTCTGAGTGGATTTGGAATATAATGTAGACAGTGGTAAAGATGGCAATTTATTGTGAAAATGTTTTTGTTTCAGCCGTGTTGTCATGGAAAACATTGAAGTGTAATAATACTAATTAGATTGTAATTCATCATAATTTGCTGTTTCTTGTACTGTATAAGATTGGTACACTTTTGAAATCAAGACAAAAACCAGTCTGCTGACCTTTCGGAGGCATATCAGTACTTTTTAATTCGCTATGACAATACCTCCTTCCTTTCCAATCAGCTCAAAATTACTGCTAAATTTGATTGTTTTTGGTACTAAATTTCAGCAGTATGATTTTGGGGTCATGTTATGTTTTGAGTGGAGATGAAGATGAGGATTTGCCTCCTAAAACCTTTACATTTCTATCCCTAAGCTTAAATATATGCCCAGAACCAATCCTTAGACTATATGTTCACGATAGGGTAGGTATCTAAAGTCAAATTGATTGGATTGTACATGAGATGTAGTTCTAAATACCACAATGCAGAGCCATTTCATATATTGAATGCTCCGATCAATTGAAAATGACAAATATGATGGTATGGTATGCTATACATAGACACATTCCGAATTCTGAAAAGTTATATATGTATAAAATACTGTGAAAATGGTTACTTTATGTTATTTTACTTTGCTATAGCTAACCATGATGCTAGCATTAATACCTAACCATGATATTATAGTTAATCAGCCAAACTTTATGTTGTTCAAAGATCAGTATAGAACAAGTCAGTTCAAAACTGTTAAAAGCAAAATAGGACCAAACACAAAACCCAAGCCAAAAGAATAGTAGAGAATATTATTGTTTCTATTGTTACCACTAACAAACTGCCTCTCAAGGACCAAAAAAAGTCCAGAATATTATTTGTCTAAAACTAAGAAATAAAGATTCCAGACTCACTGGAGAAGAGCCTAATGCTGGGAATGATTGGTGGCAAAAGAAGAAAGGGATGACAGAGAATGAGGTGGCTGGATGAAGTCAGTGAAGCAGTCGGCGTGGGCTTAAATAGGCTCCGGGCGATGGTAGAGGACAGGAAGGCCTGAAGGAATGTTGTCCATGGGGTTGCGATGGGTCGGACATGACTTCGCTACTAACAACAACAAAGACATAAAGCCAAAAATCCTACCTAGAAGTATATTAAAAGAAAACAGAATAAAGTGACATCTATCTACATATACTTGATGATGATGATGATGATGAAGAAGAAGAAGAAGAAGATGATAATGATATCCATTCAGTTATGTCCGATTCTTGGCAGTTCTTATTAATATGGTACAAAAGCTAGGCACAAGTCAGGTCTTGAGCTTGCTTCCCACTATGCCTGGCTCCACACCCTCCTCCCGAACCCTGATCACCCATCGTGAGGTGATCTTAAGATTTCCAGAACTTCAGAGGCATGGAATTGTGGCTGCTCTGAAAATGGCTATCTCAATTGCATCTGTATTACTTAGGAATGAAATCATACACTTTGCTTCCCTAACACACTCTACAATGCTACAGAAAGCTCCAGAGTCAGGCAGCTATGCCCCTCCCCGCCTCATTTTACATTTTGCATCTACTTAACAATCTCATAAATCATTTGTTAAAACACTCTTTTCAAACTTTACCTGATAAATTTAATAACTAGAAGATCTATAAATGAGACCAAAATTTTGTCTTTACTATATTAACTTCCAAGTGCACTTCTAAATATAATTTACTCTTAAAATCTGAAACTCTGGGCAGTTTACAAAGTCAGCATATTGCCCCCAACAACTGGGTCCTCATTTTATCCACGCCGGAAGGATGGGGCAACCTTGAACTGAACAGAATCAAACTCTTGGCAATGGGCAGAATCAGCCTGCAATACTGCATTCTATACACTGCACCACTGTGGCTCCAATTGGTCTTCTGGAAATTGTAGATGATGATCAGGCATAACATATTTGTTTGCTTTCAAGTATATAGTTATTTTATACACAGGATGTTAAAGTGTATTGCGATTAAAATGTTTCATTTTTGTCACCTCTAGGTTTGTATGCAGCTTGGTTTATTATGGTCTTACTCTCAATGTGGGTGATCTGGGTGGCAGTATCTATGCTAATTTGGCTCTTTCTGGTCTAATAGAGATTCCTGCATACCCACTCTGTATCTATTTGATAGGCCAGAAATGGTGAGTTTTGAATAGATGTTACATATATGTCAGATTATGCTTTGGGACAGATCAAAAACATGAGTCCATGGAATCATATATAAG
Source organism: Thamnophis sirtalis (assembly GCF_051295495.1). NCBI lineage: Eukaryota > Metazoa > Chordata > Lepidosauria > Squamata > Natricidae > Thamnophis > Thamnophis sirtalis. The sequence goes on along the minus strand of NW_028261385.1, from coordinate 110,411,751 downwards.
CATCTCTACACATTCAGTTTATGTATTTAGAATGAAAGACATGTTTTTATTTTATAATGAGATGGTCCAAGTACATCCCATTGACTGTACTTCCCTTCTATCCCTTTTTGGAGACCCCCTAAGTTTGTACTAACTGAAGATTCCATCACCAAATAGTGGCATGGCTTTCCTTTTTGAAAAGAAATGAGCAGGAAAATACACATTTTCCAGTTCAGTATAGGTAGTCCTCAACTTACAACAGCGTTGAGCCCAAAACTTCTATTGATAAGCAAGTCAGTTATTAAGTGAGTTTTGCTCTGTTTTATAATCTTTCTTACCACAGATGTTAAGTGAATCCTTGCAGTTGTTAAGTTAGTAACACAGTTGTTAAGTGGCTTTCCCACTGACTTTGCTTGTCAGAAGGTCGCAAAAGGTGATTGCATGACACCGGGACACTGCAACCAACATAAATTTGAGCCACTTGTTAAGTGTCTGAATTTTGTTCATAAGACTATGGGGATGCTGCAATGCTTGAAAGTGTGAAAAATAGTCATGTCACTTTTTCAGGGCTGTCATAACTTTGAATGGTCACTAAATGAATGGTTGTAAGTAAAGGACTTCCTGTATGTGCAGTCCTTGTGTGTGATTTTTTGAGCACATGATCAAACAATAATAACAATATCAATAGCACTTCAACATATACAACTTCACAGTGGTTTATAGCCATCTCTAAGCAGTTTACAGAGTCAGCATATCCACCCAACCATCTCATTTTACCAATCTTGGAAGGATGGAGGGCTGAGTCAACCTTAAGCCAGTAAGATTTGAACTGCAAAACTTCTGGCAGCTGGCAGTCAGCAGAAGTAGCCTTCAGTACTGCATTCTAACCACGGTACCACCATGACTCTTCTTTAGGACAGGTCAAGAACATGCATCTTGCAATAGTGCAAGTTTCTAGACCCATAGTAGTCTTTGTAGTAGTCTCACTTCATCATTTCAGTGTTCTTTGTAACTTTTGGCAACTGGAACAAAAGATTGGGGAAAATTAATGAAGTGATATTTCAGTTATGAAACCTAATTGACGCAATCCACTATAAAATAGTTTCTATCCTATTTTAATGATATTACTAAACATGGTAACATAGAAAGCTGTGTAAAATACATTTTATCTAGCAAGAAAATGAAGCATTGTGAGAACTGCAAATGCATTATTATCTGGAAAGTTTGTGTAGCTCACTATGGTGATTAGTAGAAATCAGCACAGGTATGACGAGCAGTAGGTCCTCAAATTGTCCTCATCTCATGGCATCATGATATAATAGTGCCTTTTTACAAAAAGGAGGATATAAATCAAATACATTCATTAATTTCTCCTCATGTTGCCTTTTTTTTGTTTTCATTTCCTTCTGATTGTCAGGTTTGGCCGTAAACGGACTCTTGCTGCATTTTTGTTTCTAGGAGGACTAGCCTCTCTCCTTGTCATGTTCCTTCCGCAACAGAAAGGTAAAAGGATTTATTTAATTATGGAAACTAGTGTTAATCAAATGTGGAGTTGGTCCCCTCTCTAAGAGTGCTCTGGTTACCCCTGAACTATGAACCTCATAGCCTAGAAACATAGGACAGGCAGCAGTCACAACTCCTTTTCTCCAATGAAAATATTTCCTTAACCTTGCCAGAGTTGGGAGGCTATCAGCTTAGACTAACCTAACAAGTGTACAGTCCTGGATTTACAATGGCAGTGGGGACTACTAGGATGGCTGCTATTATGCATTGTTGTTGTAAAGTGTGATGACACGTGATTGCATTGCTTAATGATAACAATTCCACACTCCCCATTGCTGTCTGTCAGGCCTGCAGTGGTTGCTTTAAGAATCTTTGGCCTGCCACACTCTCATTAAGGGGGGGGGGAATAGCAAGGGGTAGAATGTGTTGTTTTCAAAATAAAAAAATCCTTTCTAGAAGCTCAAGGTCATCTTTTGTCTCCGCACCTTTACACCTGACCGGAAGCAGCTGGGTGTAGATGCCAGTGTGGAAGAAAAAGATTGGACCATGTGATGGAGTGTGGGTGTGGGGACAAGATCATGAACTTTTAACTGGGTGGGATTCTGATGTAATTTCCAGAATTGGGATTTCACAGATGTGCTAAGATATCTGATTTATTAAATTGGAACTTTAAGGATCATTTTGCCTTGGACTCTGATTTAATTCTACATGATATTTGGAACGCTGACATTATCCCAATTGTGGAAATTACATCAGAATCCCACGCTGACACTGTCATCACCCCAGAACTGTACAAGAGAGCGCCAGCAATGCCTTTTGTGGGAGCAGAGGCTGGAACCAAAGCACCATTTTTGGCTTCTCTGGGACACTGAGCTGCCCTGAAGGGTAGGGCAAAAAAATTTAAGACATCCCCCCCAAAATAAGCCCTGGCGCTTATTTCGGAGGTCAAAAGAAAATAAGAAAATAAGACGGGACCTTATTTTCGGGGAAACACAGTATTACAAAACGTTTTTCTTGACTAAACAAAAAAAAATTGTATGTGTGTTTTTAATAAGATCATATGATTTTATTTAGTTCTGATTGTCAATGGTAGTCTATCACATAAATACTCTAAATACAAATCAAAGCCATCCATAAAGAAGATCTCAGGAGTTCAGCACAGGGAGGGGACCTGTGGTGGGACAACTTTGCATAGGACTGCCTGGAGAGATGAAGGGCAGTGCCTAAATTTGATACATAAATAAACCAATTCTGGGATAAATCGAATTCTAAAAGTCATCCTTTTTTGTTCCAACAGCTACAGGAGTATTTGCAATTGTGAACAACCGTTCTTTGTCTTTACTTGGAAAACTAACTATCAGTTCAGCCTTTAACATTGTGTATATTTACACATCAGAACTCTATCCTACCGTTATCAGGTAAGTCAAGTTTGGTTTGTAGTCACTTAATGTAATTTTATGTGATCTACTTATCCATTCTGTTTTTGTGGAGGTAGAATACCATTCTTAAGAGTCTCACATTCAGCAGAGAGGCAGCAAATCAGGAATATCAGAGTTGATGCTCATTAGAATTTGTATATTAGAATTTGAGCTCTGTCTGAAATATAATGTTTAACCGGTTAGACTAGGGGCAAGGTGACCCAGGCTCGAATCTACCCTTAGTCGGTAGAAACTCATTGATATTTTGTCAGTCATTCTCTCTTAAGCCTACCTACCTTACAGGATTGTTGTGGAGAAAAATAGGAAGAGGAAGTAAAGCCTGGAAAAAACCTATAAGAAATAACTGACTTCTAACTAAAAAAGATACTAAGTCCCTGCCAAGATATCAAAGTAGTTAAATAACTATTTATCGTACTAATAGTTTGTGTCAATGAAGAAATAGAGGTCAAAATACAAGCTCTGTGAACCAGCTGACAATGAGGAAACTTGAATCTACTATCTTTGTGTGTAAGACATTGATGAGAAAACCCAAGGATTTGCCTATCTTATGAAAAAAACATTAGTATCTAATAATCTGTTTAAAATATTTAGTAGGTATTGGTCTAATTAGAGTGTATGTAGGCTAAATTGAAGTAATCTTAGTCAAGGAATAAAATATATTTTCAGGCTAGAAAAAAATGTTCCTGGTTTCCAAGCATGCTTGCTTATTTTTTATTTGAATTTATTTAAGGCCAGAACAATCTTGCTTAGAATTAAATTCATGACTTAATCTGATTTAATTTAAATATAAGTAAAATTAAATAGGTACAGTACTCTTCAATATCTCATAAATGATTTAGATGAAGGACTAGAAGGGGAGCTCATCCAATTTGCAGATGTCATTAAACTGGCAGGAATCTCCAGAAAACAAGCTCAGGATCCAAAAGGATCTTGACAGACTTCAACAATGGACCTTATAATGGTTCTATAAACAGAGGCATGGAATCAAAATCATGTGATGAATTAGTACTGATTTATAAAATATTAGTAAGACCACCTAGAATATTGCGTCAAGTTTTGGTCACCACATTACAAAAAAGATATTGAGACTTTGGAAAAAGAGTAACTAAGATGATTAAAGGTTTGGAGACTAAAACATATGAAGAATGGTTGCAGGATTTGGGTATGACTAATCTAGAGAAAAGAAGGATTAGGGGTGACATGATAGCAGTATTCCAGTATTTGAGGGGCTACCACAAAGAAGAGGAGCTCAACTTATTTTCCAAAACACCAGAGGGCAGGACAAGAAACAATGAATGGAAACAAATCAAGGAGAGATGCAACCTGGAATTAAGGAGAAACTTTCTAATAGTGAGAACAATTAACCAATGGATCAGTCTGCCTTCAGAAGTTGTGGGTTCTCATCACTGGAGGTTTTAAGAAGAGACTGGACAGCCACTTGTCTGAAATGGTATAGGGTCTCCTGCTTGATCAGGGGATTGGACTAGAAGACATCCAAGATCTCTTCCAATTCTATTCTGAATTGAATTGAAATGTCATTGACATTATTGCTGGTTGATTCCCCCCCCCCCCTTTCTCTCAAAAGCTTTCAAAGTTTTGTGTAGCTTTGGAATTTCCAGTGGTACAATTATCATAAATGTTTAAAAAAATTATGCCCTCAAATAATTATTTTAACTTCTAAGTGCCAGGGTTCCAAATAGCATCCAAAAGTAAATCAGAATCGAAGGCAAAGTATTGCTCAAGGTTCCAATTTATTAAGAGATCCATGTTGGCACATCTGGGAAAACCCGAATCTGAAGGTTTCCTGGTTTTCCCACCCAGTTGAAAGTTCAAGATCTAGTCCCCACACCCACAAGTCCATCACATGGTTCAATCTTCCACTGCCATTCTCGCAGTTTCCACCTATCCAGTTCTAGTCAGGTGCAGAGATGCAGAGACAAAGGATGACCTTGGCTTTCTAGAAAGAATTTTGTTATGGCTACATATCATCTAACTCCGTACAATCCCACCTCCCATTTTCCCACAATAGCAAATGCATAGTAGAATAATAGAAAGTGTGGCAGGCCTGAGATCCACAAGAAAATATTGCTCCAGGCCTGACACTAAGACTTCCTAAATGTCTTGGATTTAGAAGTATAACTCCAATCCTAAATCGGAAGAGAAACCATCACATGAATATCATTCTGTGTTTTTTTTTTCCTTAAAGGAATGTTGGAATGGGAACCTGTTCTATGTTTTCACGAATTGGTGGAATTATTGCTCCTTTTGTCCCATCTCTGGTATGTGTCAATTTTTTTCTATTCTTTTCATACCCATTGCACCTCCAAATGGGATTAGCATAAATGTGTAGATTTATTTAAATTGTCCCAAAGGTGCTTTTTCAAGAGGCGACTGGACTTTCTTGTTTTTTCTTTTGAAGTGGTTTTGCTTCTCATCCAAAAAGCTTCTTCAGCTCTGACAGGATAGTGGGGAATGGAAGGATTTATATTCCTTGCAGACAGCTGATAATTTACATCCTTTTAGGGGGTCGTTGAAGCACTTGGAGGTCTATCTGTGTCCTCAGGGTCACCTGAGTAGTGCTCCTGGTTCCTGTAGTCTGCAATTTTTCCTCTGGAAATCCATTTCTACTCCCACACAATTCAAAGGATGTTCATCCCAAATTGTATAGCTAAAAATCTGTAGAGATTCTTAGTCATCCAGGTCATGGTTGTCCCTTTTTCTCCTGAAAAGGCACCTTTAGGACAACCATGACATGGATGACTGAGAATCTACAGACATTTATTTAAATTGTTTCATTGCAAGAGAACTGGTACTGTTATGTGTTGTGAATCCCCCCCCCTCCCGCCTGTGAATAAACCAGAACACAGGCTTGGCTGTTTGCCACTGTTCAATTACTGAGATAACGAATCCTTTGGCTGAGGGCCCAGGCAACTCACATTCAATAGAGTAGCTCTGCAGCAACCCAGATAGTTCAAACGAAGCAACGCAAATAGTCCAAACGAACAGACACGGCTAGAATACACAGTTAGATTTTCTTAACTATTAATTCGAACGGTTGTTTCCTGCAAATGTCCCCTCCCAACATCTCACCTATAATCTCTCTTGGGAGGGGCCAATCAACAACCACCTGTGCTTAATCATCTTCTGTGAGTCTGCCTACGGATCCTGCTGGGCCACAACAGTTATGGCATTGTTTTTTAGAGACAGATTTTATGATAAGGACTGCAGCTACACAATCCCCTTGTCCTGGCTCAGAGAGGTAGCCCCACTTGCTGAGAACATGTCCTCATAATGGGCTCTCATTGCAAGCCCACTGTTGAGACAGTGCAAGACAATTCAAGATGATATTGCAGGAAAGTGGTGTTTCCATGGGAAAATGGAAGACCACATACACTGTGGACATTCTAGGTCTACTGAAGACTCCAATTTGCTCATTGCAAGCCTGCCACCTACCATCTGGTTGCTGGTCTCTGTTTCCATTGTATTTGTACTGTGGACTTTCAGAAAGACCTCTCTTCTGCAAAGTTTGGAAGTAGCATTTCTTTATTTATTCTTCTGACCCAGGAGGGAGCCAGTAACTAGAATATAAAAGCAACATCTAATGAAGCAATAAGTTGCAGTATTAACCTTCAAGACAAAGTTCTTGCCTTTTCCCACAGAGTGATCAACATGATTATATCCAGTGTATTCATTTTTCAGGGCAACTTGTCTGACATATTAATAGATTAATAGAGTTCGAAGGGACCTTGCAGGTCATCTAGTCCAACCCCTGCCCAAGCAGGGGACCCTACATCTGCCTCTACCTAGGATCGAACTCTAAGTTCCTCTAAGCCAGGGGTGTCAAACTAAATTTCACTGAGGGTCGCATCAGGGCTGTGTTTGACCTCGGGGGGTGGGGGTATAGCCAACTAAATGGGTGTGGCCAGCTTGATGTCACTCACTGGGCATGGCTGACTGGATGGGCATTGCCAGCCTGACGCCACTCCCCAAACTGCTGGCATGTTTCCTCTTTACATTGGATAGACCTGGCCGAAGTGAATCATGTTGATCAGAACTTTGTCCCGAAGGTTAATACTGGCCCAAAATCATGCTAGCCAGATGTTTCCTCTTCGCATTGGGTAGACTGGGCAGAAGTGACACGGGTAGACTGGGCTGAACCGATATAGGCCGGCCCCTGACATTTTCCAGGATAGCCCCGTGGGCTGGATGCGACCACATCTTGCCTTGAGTTTGACACCTCTGCTCTAAGCTCTGATTGCTTGGATGGTGGAGAGGAAGAACATTCTTAGCCATTCTTGGCATGGTTGCTGCATCAATTTGGACATACAGGGTTATAAACCCAGGTTGTAACTGGGACACTCTTGCACAAGATTAATGGATCGGCACTCCGTTGAGTTGGAATCACTCAGCCTTTCACCACAATTCCACTGTGTGCTCCTGCATGCCTAAGGAAAGCCTGTTCATTATGCTGCACTATCTACTTTATTCTACTACATATCACCATTACCAAAACAAGTGGGATCTGAAAAACAAAAGAGCTGTAACTTTTACAGTTTATCTCAACTGTTGCTTTTCCAGCCAGAAATACATACACACAGAGAGAACCATAGTAGACTAAAATAAGGATAGAAGGGCTACCAAAGGGACTTGGATGACTTCCTTGAGTCAAAATGCTAATTTCAATGTAGTTTTCATCAGCCACTATATGTTTCCACTAATATAGATAACTATATTTTTCCTAGATTACCAATCCAACTTTCTATGGGGATTTTTTCTTAACTTGGAATTTGCAAGCCCAGACCAAATTGAGCTACCCCTTCTTTTTAAAATCCACTGGAAAGTGTTTTTTTTTTCCTATTTCTGACTGGTTCTGTAAAGTCTGGTTTTCATGGACTCTGAAGGTCTATGATCATTCCATGGAAAGACAGGTTTAAATTGAGTGGATTGTGTTTTCTTTAAACCCTTTTCAATTTCTTGGGAAGGGATTTTTACATAGGGTCAGGCCATATCCCTATCAGTGTTTCAGGTGGATTCAATCTTCATGTTATCAACCTTCTCAGAGTTCTTTCCTCCTCTTAAGGGCCAGGCCAAAGCAGGAAGCATTGCTTCAGCTCCTTTGGCATTTTAGAAACGTACTAAGAAAAGTCCAGGAAAAAAACAAAAGGGGATGTCCTGTTTCATATCAAATTTCCCCTCCTTCTAAGGAAAAAAGGAGCAGATATCAAAGGAGGTGAAACCAGCGATAAGACAAAGGATTTTATATGACCCAATCAAGGGTAAAAATCTGACACTGCATTATTATTTCTTTCATGAGTTTCCTTGGCAGTAGTCTGTATCTGTGTGTTTTATGCACTTGCAGTAGATGCATTTTTCATTTTCATTTAATTTTCATAGGATTTATCAGTCTAAACGGAGTCCAGATTAAGAACTCTAATCTAGAATGTGTGAGATGTGATGAGAAATCTAGTCCCAAATTTTGTTGCAAATTTCAGTGATTCATTGTGTGTTTTCTAAAACAGTTGGAGGCAATCCATATTGCAAAAGAATGAAATTCATTCTGCTTCATGAGAATTACATTGTACTTTCCCCTTTAAATCAAAGGCATGAGTAAGGTATTATAGATCAGAATCAAGTTTTTCACCAACTTTTCTCCCTTCTATTTTGTCCTCTTCTTCAGATAACTTAATTCTGCCTAGTATAGCTTTGTATATTTATCTGTGCTTGCATAATTTTCACAGAATCACAGGGCTGGAAGGAACCTTAGAAGTCTCCTAGTCCAACCTCATGCCCAAGACAGAACTTCCAAGAACTTATTGGAAGTTATTGGACAAATGGTTGTCCAATCTTTTGTTGAAAAACTCCAGTGATGGAATACCTACAATTCCAGGAGGCAAACTGTTCCACTGATTAATTGTTCTCACTATCAGGAAGATGCGCCTTAATTCTAGTTTGGACCTCTCTTTAATGAGTTTCCATAAATTGCTTCTTTTCCTGCCTTCATTATTTTGGAGAATAACTAGACCCCTTCTTTTCTGTGATAGCCTCTCTAGTACAGGAAGACAGTTATGTCAACTTTCTCTTAGGATGACATACCTAGTTCCCTTAACTATTCATCCTATGGTCTAGCCTCCAGACCACTCATAATTGTTTTTCTTTACTGTATTCTTTCTTAGAGTCTCAGCATCATTTAAAGACTACCTAGATTCCTCTCACAAGTATTATTGTTGAGCCAAATACTCCCTATTCTGTACCTATTCTGTTTTTCCTGCCTAAGTGCAAGACCTTACTTTTCTCACCACTGAATTGCATCTTGTTGCATTTTTGAAAGTATTGGCAGTTCTCCCCAACTTGGTATCATCTGCAAATTTGATCTAATATTCAGATCATTTATGAAAATGTTGAAGAACACTGGGCCTAACACAGAACCTTGAGGCACCTCACTGCATGCTTTCCTCCATGTAGTTATAGTTCCTTTGAGGACTGCACACTGAGTGCAGTCAGTCATTTCAAATCCAACTGGTGATATTGCTGTCTATTCCACATTGTTCTCTCTTATCAAGAAGTAGGCCATGGTCTACTTTGTCAAGTGTCTTACTGAAGTCCAAGTAAACTATATCCACAGCATTTCTTTGATCCACTAATTTAGTCAATTTATCAAAAAATGCAGTAAGGTTTTGATAGATTGAGCTGTTTTTCCCTTGGCGTAAAAGTAGAAGAAAAGAAGGAATTAAGCAGTTCTACTTTTTCCCTGCTACCCATCACCTATTTGCCATCTTCTCATATTAGTGGACCAATCATTTCTTGATTTTCTTGTAGTTCCTTATGTACTGAAATTATTGAATATAATATATAGTATAGTGAATAAACATACGTATTGAAAATACCTAATTTTGGATCAGTTAAGGTGTATTGAAGATACCAGATTCACAGTTCAGAGCATCTAAAAATGATTTAAATGTGCCAAAGGTTTAGTAACTGGGTTGTGGGATTAACATGAAAAGTATAATTGCTGCCCCAAATAATCTTTTCTTTTTTTAACAGAAAGTTATATATTGGTATCTGCCATATGTTGTGTTTGGAGTGGCAAGTGTGTTAGCTGGTTTTCTGAGTCTCTTACTGCCAGAAACCCTAAATAGCCCACTGATGGAAACATTATCTGATATACCAGTTTGCTCATATCGAAGGCTTGAGAGTGAAGCCATGTCACTGAAGATCTTAGAAGATTCACAGGTATTTTATCTTATGTTTATATAATGTATTTTATCTCTTGTCAATCAGGTCGGCAGTTCAAATCTCAAGTGCCACGTAAAGGAGTGAGCTCCTGTTACTTGTCTCAGCTCCTTCCAACCTAGCAGTTCAAAAGCATGTAAAAATGCAAGTAGAAAAATAGGGGCCACCTTTGGTGGGAAGGTAACAGCGTTCCGTGTGCCTTTGGCGTTTAGTCATGCCGGCCACATGACCTCAGAGACATCTTTGGACAGCACTGGCTCTTTGGCTTTGAAACGGAGATGAGCACTGTCCTCTAGAGTTGGGAACGAGTAGCACATATGTGCCAGGGGAACCTTTACCATTACCCTATCTTCTGACTGATAATTGAAAATACATAAAACAGAACAACAGCAAAAATAGAACTACTGTTTTGTATAGTGTTGCAAACGGAATTATTCAAGTTCTATTACTTTGCATGAAAATTTCTAGCTGATTTTCAATCAATCCCCAAATTAATTCATTGTGCTAAACCATATTTTGAGTGGCTTCCAAATAAGCCATAGTTGTCAGGTTTTGTATAGAATACTAATTGGATTGAAGGTGAAATATTGTTGATTATATCTCCCAACTTCCAGTATTTTTGGTTGGCCAGGGAACTATTATTCATCTATATCTCAAAGCCATAGTTCCCATTTTCTGGCATAAATTATAAAGTATGATTTATAATCTACAGAGGTTGTTTCATACGGTATTTTAAACCACAGTCAAATAGGCATAATTAGTGCCAATGATGAGAATTGAAGATGGAAGAAGAGACATCGTAACAGAATCTCTTCTATTAGCCTTGCAATTTCCTGCTGGCTGCCCCACTGATTTTCATGCTGGAAATGGGAAAGCTGGCAGGAATTCGAAGGAGGAAGGATGGAAGGAAGGAACAAAGATTTCTGATGTTCTCTGCCAGCTTCTCACAAGGAAACTGAATGGGGAAGTCTGAATGAATTTCAAAGTCACAGCTGCTCCCACTGCTTTTTGCCTGCACATGGTCATTTTGTTTTTGTTTAGGTAAGGAAATACAGTATCTCTGAAACTATGACTCACTGGGGCACAGATTGAATTTTTGTTGTTCATGTCCGACTCTTTGCAACCCAATGGACCACAGCACGCCGACCACCACCCCCTGTCCTCCTATGTGTCCCTGAGTCTGCCCAAATTCATGTCCACTGGTCAATGACACTATTTACTCCTCTCAGGCCCTGCCGTAATCTTCTCCTTTTGCCTTCAATCTTTATCAACATCAGGGTCTTTCCCAGTGAGTCCTTTCTTCTCATTTGGTGGCCAAAGCATTTGAGCTTCAGCTTCAATATCTGTCTTTCCAGTCAGGGTTGGTTTCTTTTAGGATTGGACCTATTTGATGTCCTTGCAATCTAAGGGACTCTCAAGAGTCTTCTCCATCACAACAATTTGGAAGCATCAAGTCTTCGGCACTCAGCTTTCTTAATGGGTACAGATTGTATAGTATTTCTAATGAAATTAAAAAATATACATTTATTGGAATATACCAGTTTGCTTAGTTCCCATTAGTTGTTACTGCATTTTCATGTATGCTATTTAAATACTTTTTAAATCCTTAAAATCTTTGTAAATTATTCTTAATATTAGGTCTAGTGCAGTTGGAATGCTAAAAACAATAAGAGAAGGTAAACTTGCTAAAGACTTCTGTCTAAATTGGTAAAATATTATTGCAGTCTCAAGATTGAGCCTATTAAATATTTTATCCAAAGCATGCTGAAGAAGTATTACTGTAATGAAACTCTTAACTTCTGTTTTAGTCTGACCAAGATTCATCCAGGACCGAAAGTGACAATGAAGAATTCTATGATGCCAGTGAAGAGACTCAGATGATCAAGTGAGGGATCCCTGTTGAATATTATGCTCTCTTTGTGGAAAAAAAGTTGGATAAATCTTACTTAAGTGCCAGGTGCAATTGTGACAGTAGCAATATGATATTGTGCTTTTAAGAAAAAAATAAATTATGATTTTAAATTATCAGACTGTAATAGAAGACTATGGCCACCAGGAGGCTCCCTTGATACATGGAGCTGACTGATTAGGACAGTAAGACATATGCAAGTGAACTCTAGTTTTGAATCATGGCAATCCATTTGTTACAAAGCCAAATCTTCAGCATATATTAGAATCTTCTTTGCATTTTGTTTTTGTTAAGTGAATTTCATGTTTGTTGCACTTTAGTTTTATTTTACTGTACTAAAAATTGACCATGGAAAGCTATAATTAACTATTGAATAGGAAAAAAAATGGTTCATATATTGCAAGATGTTACATTTATACTGTAAAATCTAATGCTGTATATAATACAGAATTGTGTGAATGTTTAGGATTTTATAGTGTGTGATAATGTTGCAAAGAAGAGAAATTTGTAAGTTGCAATGATTGATACTATAAAAGGCAACTAATCATACTATGATCCATGACATCATTTTTCAGATATACTTCTAGTTATTGCCAAAGATTCTCCGTGATTTCTTTCAACTTATTGTATTTCCACATCTGGGAAAAAATGGGTTCTCTGTCCACTTTCACCTTTGTATTTGTGTAATATCAAGGGACTACAGAAATCTTTATGTGAATATAATGGAATATATCCTTGAAATCAATTATTAATGCAGAAACCTTGTCTACCTCAGTTTACTTAATTTATGAAGTGTATTTGATGGTACCATTAACATCATAAATGGGCTGAGCAATATACTGTATTCCTTTGAGGGTGAGGGTGAATAAGGGTGAAGGTGAAAGAAAAGCCACACTTGAGTAGGGCGTACAAGGAACAAATAACAAAATGTGTGCTATGGTATTGCAACACAAACTCTCTTTGCAAGTACATAATGGGTGAAGTTTACATCATGACGTCAAGGCACGCATTTCACTATTTTGACAAATTTGTGGCTTGCTGTGGATATGTCTGGTAGAGCCGGTCTAATCAGTAGAGAACACCATGTGAATTCAGGTTCAGAGGAATAAAACTATAACAATTTGCTGGTTTCCGCTGCCTTGCTTTTACTGAACTTTCCCCCATTTAAATCCTATTTTTAGATATCCCATCTAGTCAGAGCTGTCTTTTTACATAAATGGACATACCACTTGAACTCTGCGCAGTTTTTACCTCTTGCTGTTTTTATCCCTTGCTTTGATTGGCCAGAGCTTTAATCAAAAGCATCCATTTTGCAGATTTGATAGATTCTGCTGCTTCTAGGGTTGTTAAAAACAATTTGCAAAGTTGCCCAATGAGAGGCTGGCCAATGTAACTGGCCCACTTCATCTGTCATTTTCTTAAACTTTCTGCCTCTTAGACCTGTTCTGAGATGGAAATGTTAACATTGTTTGGGCTTCATTCACCTCTCAGTTTCCTGAGCACCTAGTTACAAGCTTAATTTTTCACTCTGACATGCTAATGCATTATTACATTTCTGTGCTGGTTTTGGAAACACCATTGGGGGTCCAACACAAGCAAGGCAAATCAGTCAGGAATTGACTATTGGGTCAAATCTCCTTTGAAATTCTGTGCAAACAAAGTTTAAGTTTCATCAGTAAGTGAAATGGTGATGAGTTAACACAAAGAGGTAACAGCCTAAATGGAATGTGTTCATGAATAAAAGATGAAAAGTCTATATATAATGCAAGCTTCCATCTCTGTGACCACCAACTCTATAACCTCTCCTTGCTTCAAAGTATAACATTGGCCCAATCAAGCCTGCCAGTGCTGAGGGCTCCTCCCCAAGTTTGCAATATCAGCTCTTTTAGAGCTCCACAAATCCAGTGATCAGAGGCAGAATATCATATCATATATTATCTTTATCAGTTGTCATTCATTCGTTCAATGTGATTAAGGCTCTTTGCTGGACTATTAGGCAGTATTGGCGGCCCTGTGTTTTCTCATGCCACCCTTTTTGCTTTAAAAGAGATCCAGAAAGAAATACTTCAAAAAAGTTTTGTGTGGAAACCACTGAAGATATTCAACTGAAATTGCAGACTTAGAATTTTCCAAGACCTATTGTGCTTGATGCTAAAAAAGTATGGAAACTGTTAAAATTGAAGCAACTGCAGGCATTTTGATGTTTCCCCCTTATATACTAAGAAAACTTTTTTTAAAAAAAACCTAAAGTTGCTGTAATTGAATTGGAGTGATTTGCTCAAATCTAAATTTAATGGTTACAGAAAAATGGCCATTACAGTTATAGGATTCCATGTTCAAAAATATTTAATCATTAGAAATGGACAACTTACTCCTGATTTGTGTTGGTTATACTTAAAAATAAATAAATCTCATGTATACCAATTTCTTATTTAAAAGAACAAAAAGGGAATGCTCCTAGTGTCCAAGCCAATCTTGAGCTTGAACCCTCACTCTTATTCAAATTGATTTGTAATCATATAATTTTTAAAAGTTTTAAATTATTTTTAAAAACGAAATCTTTATGGGTGGCTTACAACAAGACATGCTTTAAAATGTGAGTGGAAACATACACAACAGAATCAAACAAAATACAAAATGATGCTACTGTGCACACCAGTTGGGAAGAGCATTGCATAAATGGGATGCCCCAAGAGAAAAAACACTCTGGCTTGTAGTGGCCTCCTTTGATGGAAGGCTTCATTAGAAGATCTTGAGGCGCAGGTAAGTATATATGGGGGGAAATAGTTCAGGTTATAATCTGAGAGGTATCATGTATAGCATTAGGGAGAAATGTGGCATATCAAGCTAATAGACTTGAACCAAAGCACAGATACTGTGTCCTTAGCTTTGCCTGGTATGCCAAGACAGTCTCTTATGGCATCAATGGCAGTCAAAACCCTACTAGCAACATATAATAATTTTGGCACAAGATGGAGTGTCTCCTATGTTTCTGTTATCTTGATACAGCATTTTGCATATCGTACTCCTTTTCCACTGATAAAGGGACCAATCAGTTGCCTTCCTTTTTTATATAATTTGCATATTTGTATGCTTCTTTAGGCAACTGGCAATTAACAAGAGACAGCTCAGTTTTGTATTTACAGTCAAGAAATAAAAGCAAATTACAGACAAGGCTGAAATGACATGGTATTTATTGTCAATATAACAAGAGATCGAAAGGAGAGATAAGGAACAAAGTCCACAGACTGTAATTTGAAAACAGGTAAAAATAGGCACACAGGTGCAGAAGCAAAAGTCTGAATAGAAACATAATATTTTACCAATGATATGGGGAAGATTGAACTGAGCCTCTATCTAAGAAATGTTCTGATGTTTGGTATTTAAATTTCTCCAATATATAGGAAAACTGCCTTTCTTAACAAAATTCTAAAAGTAAAAAAAAATATTGAACTGGAAATATCAGTTAAGTGTAGATAATTTTGCAATGTTTTTTTATCGCTAGGGAAAACACGATTTTAAGGTAGCAGACAAGAAAACCAGATGTGAAATTAATGCTTCTGATTAATATCCAAAAGCTTTTTCTTGATATATATAGAAGGCAAATCCTTACTATGAAGCAACTCACAGATGAAACTGTAGATTATTTTGAACAAAATAAGGTAAGGAAATGCTATCAGCCTTTTCTGTATCTAGAGATTAGAATAGTGGTTTAGATTTGGTTCATAGATCTTGTGAAAACCTCCAAACTCTCTTCTGTTTAACAAGTTGTAGAATGTCAGTAGTGAGCTGTCATGTCACATAAGATATTGAATGACTGGAATTTCAGGAAAGCTCAACAAAAAATGGAACTTAAACTTACATTTTTATCTGTCTTCAAAACATTGTAAAGAAATATTGAACTGATGGTGCTTCTGAGTTTAGTAAACATAAATTATAATGCAGATTCTCTTGTGGAACTTTTTAACTTTACATAGTTATTTTATCATTTCACAGTTCTTTTTACAAAATACTTTTATGGATTTTTATGCTACTGTCCCCCAAAAGTTCCACTGAAACACCTGGAAGGCTTAAGAGTTGGGAGGCTGCTATTCTTGCACACCAGGCAGAAAGTACTTATTCTAAAAATGAAGGTCTGGTGCCTCTTTTCTGATCTGTTGCTGTCTATTTATGGAGAAATACTAGCAGCAGGTAACCTCTAAAATAGATTTTTTTCCCCTATATTTTTGAGGTCAAAATGTTGTATGACGTGACAGAAAATCTTTTTTTTTTTTAAGAAATGTGAAGGGAAGGGGTCAGATTTTGGCTAAACCAGCTAGGTGCACACAAAGAATATTTTTATGAATAAATAGGTTATAAAGATATTGTCCTGTTGTCATGTTGTCCTCCTGGTCACTGCCTGGATTGGACATTTCTGTGGAGGATTTTTGTTTTAAGTGCACTCCCCTCAGTAGATGTTAGCTCCAGGATGAGCGTGAAGAGAGATCTTGCTTATTGTCAGGCATGAGGTTGACAGGTCAATAGCATTACAGACACTTCCTGTTATTCAGGATACTGCTTATAAGTACTATGTGCTTCGAGCTTGAAGCATTGCTAGAGACCCCACAGACCACTTCATGGTCTGCTTCTGTTGCTCCCCTCTGGTAGGAGCTTTTGAAGTATCTATAGCAAGACTACTAGATTCTGTAACAGCTTTGTTCCTTATGCCATCCCTCTAGTATTCCAGTATGTCTAATATTATTTTCATGCTGTTTCTTATCTGCCTTTTGGGCAGAAAGCCATTTTAGCCAACATGTATGAACTCCTTCAAGAATCTTTTCAGTCTTTCAGCTTTTATTGCGGTAAATATTTTGTAATCAGTGTTCAGTAAGGATATGGGTCTATAGCAGGGGTAGGTTGTTGCTGGCATTGCTGCTGGTTCAGTGCGCATTTTCCCATAAATGCAATAAAAATTTCTCTGTGCATGGGCAAAAGTAAAAAACAAGATGGTGCCACCATAGGCACTGCCAGGAGAACCAGTTCCAAGGCGTGGCAGGCCTTGGGTCACTGCCAGTTTCAGCAACCCAGGCTGCCAAACTACTACCGTTTCGGCCGAACTGGGCCGAACCAGTAGGAACCCACCACTGGTCTATAGTTTTTAATTAGTGTTAAGTTAGAGAATGCACATGGCAAAATGGGGCTCCTCCTCTGAGGTATGGGGTCGATTCTGCAGCCTTTCCTAGTTGTAATGACCAACATTTTGTGTAATTATTATAAGTTGGCTATTACAGAATACAGGTTGTTTTCTAAAACCAATGGGAATTAATAAAATTAATTCCCTATAGGTGTCTTTGACCTTTGTTTGGAGCAGAATATTGCAGAATGTTGTTTGGAGCAGAATGTTGTGGATTGGCCACAGCAACACTTTGCTGTGGCCAATCCACAAGCACTGAAATGTGTAGAACAGTAGAAAAAAATGAATGGACAAAGAACATATATCAATTACAAAGAGAGGTGAACAGACCAGATGAGGAAGAAAATGGAATTTTCACAATGCGAGTTGAGTCCAAAAGTACATGCACACACATACTGCCCCACAAAAAGCACAGAAATAGAATTCCATAGTCTAGATTTGTGCACCTAAGGAGGAGATGCATTGAACTATAGTTCAGTGCTGTAATGTGAACAGTGAAGTTCAGTTCTTGATAAGCACTGGCGGGCAGGGAGAGAGTCATCAACTTTCATGCAAAAAGAAATTATAGCCCAATGTCCCCCCCCCAAAAAAAAACTACTGTAAAACACAAACTAGAAATAGAAATTAAAATAAGCAAGAAAATGGTAAGAGAACACCTATCTGAACTTTATGAATATATCACCAGGACCTGACATTACATCCCAGAGTTCTGAAGGAGCTGGCAGATGTTATGTCAGAACCATTTACTATATCAAAAATCCTGGAACACTGGGGAAGTAGCTGATGATTGGAAAAGGGCTGATGTGGTTCCCATCTTCAAGAAAGGGGGAAAAAACAGGCCCAGGAAATTACAGGCCAATCAGTTTAACATCAATAACTCAGAAGATTCTGGAAAATCCCGCCCAGCCGCCCTGTTTAGGATAACCCGCTCCCTCCTAAATAGGAGGGATACGGGGGAACCCTTGCAGGGTAGAGCTGAGGATTATGCCCAATTCTTAGCAGACAAAATTGCTCGGTTTCGGTCGGATTTGGACTCCATCCCTGCAGTTCCAGCCGAGGCACAAGAGGATGAATTGGTTGACCACCTCTGGGTTGAGTTTCAGGATGTTGCCCCTGGGGATGTGGACAAGGCCATGAGAGCTGTGAGTGCCTCCACCTGTGTACTGGACCCGTGTCCCTCATGGCTGGTTGCCAACAGCAGTGAGGTGACACGAGGCTGGATCCAGGCGGTTGTTACCGCCTCTCTTCGGGAGGGGCACTTCCCCGCCGCACTTAAAGCGGCGGTGGTGAGACCCCTCCTGAAGAAGCCATCTCTGGATCCAGCTGTTCTTAACAACTATCGACCAGTCTCCAACCTCCCTTTTGTAGGGAAGGTTGTCGAGAAGGTGGTGGCCTTCCAGCTCCAACGGTCCTTGGAGGAAGCAAGTTATCTCGACCCCTTCCAGACCCGGTTACAGCACAGAAACCGCTTTGGTCGCATTGACCGATGATCTCTGGAGGGCCAGAGACCGAGGCCATGCCTCCATCCTGGTTCTCCTCGACCTCTCGGCGGCTTTCGATACCATCGACCATGGTATCCTTCTGCGACGACTGCGGGAGGTGGGGGTGGGAGGCACTGTTTTGCAGTGGTTCTCCTCCTACCTCTCAGACAGGTCGCAGTCGGTGTTAGTGGGGGGGCAGAGATCGACCCCTAGGCCCCTAACATATGGGGTGCCGCAGGGTTCGGTCTTATCCCCCCTACTATTTAACATCTACATGAAACCGCTGGGTGAGATCATTCGGAGGCACGGGATAAAATACCATCAATATGCGGACGATACTCAGTTATATCTGAGTATCCGCCCTGTGCCAACTCAATGAAGCGGTGGACGTGATGAGCCGGGGTCTTGAGGCCATTATGGACTGGATGAGGGCTAACAAGCTTGTACTCAACCCGGAGAAGACCGAGTGGCTGTTGTGTTTCCCTCCCAAAAATTCGACCAGTGTTCCATCGCTCAGGCTGGGGGGTCAAATTTTATACCCCTCAGAGAGGGTTCGCAACTTGGGAGTCCTCCTGGATCCACAGCTGACTTTCGACCACCATCTGATGGCTGTGACCAGGGGGGCATTTGCCCAGGTTCGCCTGCTACGCCAGTTGCGACCCTACCTGAATCGGGAGGCCCTCACAACAGTCACTCGGGCCCTTGTGACCTCTAGGCTGGAATACTGCAATGTGCTCTACATGGGGCTGCCCTTGAAGAGCATCCGGCGACTTCAGCTAGTCCAGAACGCGGCCACGCGAGTGATTGTGGGTGCACCTCGGTTCGCCCACATAACACCTATCCTCCGTGAGCTGCGCTGGCTACCTGTTGATCTCCGGGTGCGCTTCAAGGTGCTACTTGTCACGCATAAAGCCCTCCATGGTAGTGGATCTGCATACTTGAGAGACCGCCTCCTGCCAATTACCTCCCTGCGACCAATTAGATCGCATAGATTAGGCCTCCTCCGAGTACCATCTGCCAGTCAATGTCGACTGGCAACCACACGGAGGAGAGCCTTTTCAGTAGCAGCTCCGACCCTTTGGAACGATCTCCCCGTGGAGATTCGTACCCTCACCACCCTCCAGACCTTCCGCACAGCCCTTAAGACCTGGCTAGCCCGTCAGGCCTGGGGATAAAGATAATCTGCCCCCACCCGAATGATGAATGAATGTTGTTTACTATTTTTACTTTTATGTACTGTCTTGTGTCTATTGTCTGTACCCTCCTTCCCCATTTTATGTAAGCCGCCCTGAGTCCCCTCAGGGAAAAGGGCGGCCTATAAATACTAATAAATACCAAATACCAAAATACCAAATACCAAAAGATAATAAAAAAAATCTGTGAACTAGAAGCAAATAAAGTTATAATGGGTTTGTTAAAAACAGATCACGCAAAACCAATCTTATTTCATTCTTTGATCAAGTCACTAAATTAATAGACCAGTGAAATGATGTGGATATAGTATAACAGATTAACATTTACATTAAATTACAATCTAAAATAAAATTTTATAAGTTGATGTATGGTTGGTATTTAACACCAGATAAGTTATCAATAATGTATAAAGGTACAATCTTATACAATAGCAGAGTTGGAAGGGACCTTGTAGGTCATCTAGTCCAACCCCCGCCCAAGCAGGGGACCCTACACTATTTCTGACAGATGGCAGTCCAATCTCTTCTTGAAGGCTTCAAGTGATAAAGCTCCCACAACTTCTGAAGGCAAGTTGTTCCATTGGTTGATTGTTCTCATTGTCAGAAAATGTCTCCTTATTTCCAGGTTGAATCTCTTCGTGTTCAGTTTCCATCCATTATTCCTTGTCTGGGCTTCAGGTGCTTTGAAAAATAGCTTGACCCCTTCCTCTCTGTGGCAGACCCTCAAATATTGGAACGCTGCTATTATATCTTCCCTGGTCCTCTTCACTGGACTAGCCGTGCCTGATTCCTGCAACCATTCATTGTATGTTTTAGCCTCCAGTCCCCTAATCATCTTGGTTGCTCTTCTCTACACTCTAGAGTCTCAACATTTTTTTTATAGTGTGGTGACCAAAACTCGATGGAGTATTCTATAGGCTTTGTAGAGTGGTATTAGTACTTCACTTGATCTTTTTTTTTTTAAAATATAATTTTTATTAAACATTATTACCTTTAAAAAACAGAAAGAAAAATACAACATAAGAAAGACAAATCATACATAACAATATAAAGTAAATATACAGCCTTTTGTATCAGCATTCATTAGTTATACTTTTTTTTTAAGCGTAAAACATACAGATACAAATACCGTTTTAAACATACAACCCCCCTCCCCCCCCGCGGTGACAGTCATTCACAGCCCAACTTTTTCTTTCCTTCCTCATTGTTAGGTCTCTAAGCCACATCTTCTCATTGCAAAGTTCAGGGATCTATTACAGTACCCATGTTAACTTTCCCCATTTTAAGTCCCTGCTGTTCTCCTTGTCGCCCACATATAGAATAGGTTCCAGCTAAGATAATGTTCCGTTTCTCCTTTGTCCCTCAGCCAACTCGTCATTCTGTCCATTTCTGCACATTCATAGATCTTTTTAATTATAGCATCTTCCGACGGTATGGTAGTGGATTTCCAAAATTGTGCATAGGTTATTCTTGCGGCCACAATTATATGCAGGCTCAAATGCCATATTGAACTGCTTATGTTATCTGGTTTAATGCTTAGTAGAAGGTTCTCGGGTCTCCATTCCATGTTTGCCCCGGTAACCTCTTTTAACCATTTTTTAATCCTTTTCCAATATTTCGTGGCCTCAGTACAGGACCACCAAATATGGTAGAATGTGCCATCCTTTCTTCCACATTTCCAACACAATGGAGATAACCCAGGGAACATCTTGGCTAACCTCGTTGGGGGAAGTGCCACCTATAAACCATCTTGTATATGTTTTCTTTGAATGCAGTAGATGTTGTAAGTTTAATGGTCTTACTCCATAGATCCCACCATTTGCCCATTTCAATTTCATAGCCTAGGTTTCTCTCCCATGCTATTAGAAGGCTTTTGTCTATCTCTTCATTGGCATCTTGGCAGGTCAAAAATTGGTAAATCTTCGATAACATTTTCTTGTCTCCACCAAACAAGATCTTATCTAGCCCCTGAGGGTTTGGGTAGATCCCAAAACGTGCCTTATCACTTTTAAACCTGTTTCTAACCTGTAAATATTCCCACCATTCCAAATTCCTGCCCTGTTGCTCTAATTCCATCTTTGTTTTCATGTTGCCATCTTCTGTCATGATGTCTTTATATGTTATGTTTCTTGTCCAATTAAATACACTCAGATGCGTTAAGGCCTCTAATGGTGCCAACCAGCACGGAATGTACTTCACTTGATCTTGATTGTATCCTTTTGTTAATGCAACTTAGGATTGCATTAGCTTTTTTGGCTGCCGCCATATACAGTTAGCTCATATTTAACTGGTTGTCTACTAAGACTCACAGTTACTGGTATTAAGCCTGCTTTCACCCAGTCTATATGTGTACTTTTGGTTTTTCTTGCCTAAATGTACTTTTCTCTACATTGAATTTCATTTTGTTAGATAGGGTCCAGTGTTCAAGTATGTCAAGATTCATCTGGATCTTGAGTCTATCATTTAGGGTGTTGGCAATTCCTGCCAGCTTAGTATCATCTGCAAATTTGGTAAGTTCCCCTTCTATTCCCTCATCTAAGTCATTTGTGAAGATATTGAAGAGAACTGGGCCTAAGACAGAATCTTGTGGTACCCCACTGCTTACTTCCCTTCATGTAGATATGTAAGGACTACTCGTTGAGTATGGTTTGTCTGCCAGTTGCGAATCCATCTGATGGTGATGCTATCTATCCAACTTTTTTTTAGTTTACCAAGAAGTAAGTTGTGGACTACTTTGTTGAGTGCCTTGCTGAAGTCTAAGTATATTATGTCCACAGTACTTCGCTGGTCTACTAATTTAATCATTGTGTTGAAGAATGAAATAAGATTAGTTTGGCATGATTGTTTTCAACAAACCCTGGCTTTTATTTATTACTTTACTCATTTCTAGATGGCACTGGCACTTAGACTTATATACCGCTTTACAGTGCTTTACAGCCCTCTCTATGCGGTTTACAGAGTAAGCATAATGTCCCCAACAATTGGGTCCTCATTTTACCCACCTCAGAAGGATGGAAGGATTGAAGCTAGATTCTGGTGAGATTTGAACTGCCAAATTGCAGGCAGCCAGCAGTCAGTAGAAGTAGCCTGCCGTACTTCACTCTAGCCACTGTGCCACCATGGCTCATAGATAGATGTTGGCAGATTCTGGTGTTTTTTTATTATCTTTTGCAGTATCTTCCCAGGTATTGATGTTAGGCTGATTGGTCTGTAGTTTCCTGGGTCTGTTTCCCCCTCCCCTCTTTTTTTTTTGAAGATGGGAAGCACATCAACTCTTTTGCACTCCTCTGGTAGTTCCCCAACCGGTATATTTTCATATAGTATTAGTACCGCTTTATCAAACCCTAGTAAGACCACACTGCAAACAATTTTGGTCACCATACCGCAAAAAATATGTTGAGACCTTGGAAAAAGTTCAGAGAAGAGCAACTAAGATGATCAAAGGCCTGGAGACTAAAACATATGAAGAATGGCTGCAGGATTTGGGTTTGACTAGTCTAAAGAAAAGATGAATTAGCGGTGACATGATAGCAGTATTCCAGTAGTTGAGGGGCTGCCACAAAGAAGAGGGGATAAAATTACTCTCCAAAGCACCAGAAGGCAGGACAAGAAACAATGGTTGGAAAAGAGAAGCAATCTGGAGTTAAGGAGAAAACTTCCTAACAGTGAGGACAATTACCCAGTAGAATGTCAACTTCTAAAGTGCTGCCATGACTATTATCAGGCTGGCATGGAAGGGAAAATTCCATGCATGCCTTTGGCCGGAGTCAGATCTCATGTCTACAGCCTAGTTGGAGAATGTGAATTATGACACAGGACAGAAGGGAGGAGATACAGGAGGTAAAGTGCAAATGCAATTAAGTGAAAGCAGTTTTAGCTCCACAGGAGTCTACGCCAGAATGTCGATCCTAATAAATGATTGGATTTCTTTTGAACTTTGTCTGGAGGCTCGTAAATTAATTAGGTTGTCTTCTGGGAACTTCACATGGAACACCTTGCCTACAGAAATTGTGAGCACTCCATCACTGGAGGTTTTTAAGAAAAGACTAGACCATGGGTGTCAAACTTGATTTCATTGAGGGCCACATCAGGGTTGTGTTTGACCTGGGGGGGGGGCATGGCCGGGGTGTGTGTGGCCAGCTTGATAACACTTGTGGCCCTTGTGAGCTCAGTTTTTGCTGGCAGAGGCATCATGGGCAGGTCCTTTGCTGGTTCTAGGGCAATCCTGCAGGCCAGATCTAAGCACCCCACGGACCAGATCCAGCCCCCAGGCCTTGATTTGACACCCTTGAACCAGACAGTCACTTGTCTGGAATGGTATAGGATCTCCTGCTTGAGCAGGGGGCTGGACTAGAAGACCTCCAAGGTCCCTTCCAACTCATTCTACTTGTAAGAAGTGGGGGGGAGGCAAGTGCCTGGACCAGTCGGGCAATTAAGGGATAGATTTAATCTACAATTATGGGTCACCCAGGTGCACCAATGACAAATTTCTCTTTATTTGCCTTTATTATTTTTATAAATAAATCAAGGTGGCAGACATTCATAAAACCTTCCTCCTCCACAACCACAGCCCTGTGAGGTGGGTTGGTCTGAGATTGACCCAGTCACTCAGCTGGCTTTCATGCCTAAGGCAGGACTAAAATTCAAAGTTGAGAGGTCAGATAGGAGAAAGAGGTGAAATTGTTTTTAAATGTTGAATTCATTCTAGATAAGGCCTACATTTGATTCATGGCTAGATTCCTTAGTTACAGCCTGTAGTTTTTCTACAATAAGCCTTGTTATTTGAGTTTTTTAATCCTTGGAAATCTATTTTTGAAGCTATCTGCATTGCTAGATAAGGAGGATGCTACTTTGGGGCCATTTGTTCAGAGACCCCTGATACATGCTTGCTGTAGCCAGCAGTGCTCTCTCCCTTACCTCCATGTTAAAGGGACAGCAGCTCAGAACAGGCCTTCTCAATTATAGCTTCTCAGCTCAGGAATGATCTCCCATCTATTCTGCATCAAGGTAGGTGGTTCCCTTCTCTGTCCTGATTTCAGAAGGCTGCTAGAAGCACTTTTTTTCCAAAGAGCCCCTGGGGCAAGTGATGCCTCTCGATGGTAATCAAGAAAATGCGGGGAGATATGATCATGTAATGTTGTAGAGCTGCATAGTTCAACTATTTAATTATTGATCTGACCTAACAATTGGCCAACACTTCAGTTCAAAGGTAGATAAACAAAGATCAATACATATAATTGCCTTTTTGTTTTACATCTTGTCATTTCAGTGGGAACCATGTTTGCATTATAATCTTGCATCTCTTTATTAGAACTATATTCTGCTACAATTTTTATATGAAAATAGATATTTTAATTTTCCAAATTATCAATTATTACACAGAACTAGAGAGCTATTATGCTGCAATACAAAAAAGATGCTGAGACCCTAGAAAGAGTGCAGAGAAGAGCATCAAATATGATAAGACCTGGAGACTACTGTATGTCTAGTCTAACAAAAAAAGGTCTAGGGGTGACATGATAGTCATCTTCCACTATTTTAGAGTCTATCACAGAGAAGAGGTGGTTGACCTATTCTCCAAAGTACCTGAGGGCAGGACAAGAAGTAATGAGTGAAAGATCATTAAAGAGAGATCCAACCTAGGACTAAGGTGAAATTTCCTTTTTTTAAAATTATTTTTTATTATGCCATTTTCTTTGTTATATATAAAATTTCCATATTCACAATATGGAATATTCATAATAGCAGTGTACTGTCTGTGTACAATCAGGGGTGGGTTGCTCCCAGCATTACTGCTGGTTCAGTGCGCAAAAACATTTGCTGCCTTCTACCCAAGACAGCCATAATGGCATAATTCTGCCAGTTAAAGGGGCTTTCTTCAGGTCAAACGAAAAGGTTGCGCTTTCCTCGCAACCACTGAAGCATCCTCTCTGTCTTCGTCACCCTTACAATTACAGGGTGATTTTTGGCCCCGCAGAGCTTCCTGGCTACAACAATTCGGCAGGACTTCATGGAGTTACTGCTCGTCTGCACTGTTTCACCATGAAGTCAGCTGCCTTCTCAACTAAAGTGAGAACACTCCTGATAGTGAAAACAATTAAACAGCAGAATGGCTTGCCTCCAGAAATTGTGAATGCTCCATCACTAGAGGTTTTCAAAAAGAGATTGGGCACCATTTGTCCCAAGTGGTATAAGGTTGGACTAGAAGACCTCCAAGGTCCATACCAACCTTGTTATTCTATGATTTGTATTCTATGCAGCTCTAATATCTTGACTCTGATTCAGCTTAGGTAATAATCATGATTCAGTTGTTTTTCCTGCACTAAAAGCAGGGGTGGGTTGCTGCCGGTCCTTGCGGTCCGGTTGGTAAACGGACGTGGAAGTAAGTTCCAGAACACCTGTCCCGCCCCAGCCCTGTATACCCGGCTCAGAAAAGCAACTCCGGGAAGGTCCTTTGGTGGTGCTGCCTTGTCTTTCATAGCCGGGTCGCGTTCCCTTGTCTTTCAAGCCGCCTCATTTCCAATGGGGGCAGGGGAGAAATTGATCTTTTTTGTCCCTCTCCATGGATCTCCTTCCCAATTGGAAATGAGGTGGCTATGAAAGACAAGGCAGCGCGACCCGCTCGGCATATAGAAACAGCAAAAGAAGGAACAGGAGAGGAGTTCCAAGCGGGGCATTTCAAACAGCCGAACTCCTCTCCTGTCCCTTTCTTTTGCTGTTTGAACAAGACGAGCGGGTTGCACTTCCTTGTCCCGGCTGTCCCGCTGCCCGAGCGCACCTATGTTTTCCAAGGAATGGAATGATTCTGGAGCCCATCCGTCACCCCTGTGGAAAACATAAGCACGCACGCACAGCCTGAACAATTACAGCCCTGGAGAGTGGAGACTCTCGGAAGGAAGCCAGAGGCAGTGGGGCAGCCAGGTCCCTCGCCCTCAGAGGGAGGAAGGGCCAGTTGGGAGAGGGGTTCTGGTCCTGCTGCCTCTGGTGGACAAAGCTTTACTTGCCCGCAGCGAAGATTCCAGAGCCTTCAGAACTTGTTCTCATTCACCCGGGCTAGTGTAGAGGCTTCACTCTCCGGGCCTGTAATTGTGCAGGCTGTGTGTGCGCGCATATGTTTTCCATGGGGGTCACGGATGGGCTCTGGAGTTGCTCCACAGCGTGGGGCCGTGGCTAAAACACAAGGAACATGAGGGGGACCAGTGGGGCCTCGTCCGTCTGAAGAGGACCTGTCCCCAAAGAGGGCAGATGTCGTGGCATTGGTCTTGGGATGTTCTGCGGAGCCCCCCAGGGAAGAATGCTGCTGCCAGGTACTGCCATATATTTTGCTCCGATGTCTGCAGAATGCTGCAAAAAACCATGAAATACAGGCCAGTTGTTGAGTGTTTCAAATGTGATTGGAACACTCAACAAGGTGACTACAGTATGTGTGTGTGTGTCTGTTTCTGTGTCTCTCTGTGTGTGTGTGTGTGTGTGTGTGTGTTTGTGTGTGTGTGATAGAAACAGACAGACAGAGGCACAGAGAGATAGAGGGAATGAGAGACAGACACAAACACAGAGGGAGGGAGGAGAGAGATACACACAGAGAGAGAGAGACAGACACAGAGAGAGAATCACATAGAGAGACACAGAGGGAGGGAGGGAGAGGCAAAGAGCCACACACACACACACACACACACACACAGTGAGAGACAGACAGACAGACTCACATAGAGAGAGAAAGAGAAAGAGAAAGAAAGGAAGAAATAAATAAATAAATAAAAAGAAAGAAAAAGAGTCAGAGAGAGATGAAAAAAAGAAAAAAGGGACAGAGAGACAAAAGGAAGGAAAGAGAGTGAGAGAGAGAGAGAAAGAAAGAAAAAAAGAAAGAAAGAAAGAAAAAAGAAAGAAAGAAAGAAAGAAAGAAAGAAAGAAAGAAAGAAAGAACACATGGCCAGCAAGCCACTCCCATCAGGTCACATGGCCGGAAAGCACTCCCACAAAGGAGGCCACACCCACAGAGTAGGTTCCAAAAAATTTTGAAACCCACCACTGACTAAAAGTCACAAAACATATTTTGAAAATGTGAAACAAAATATTTAAAATTTGGATCCAAACTCTTATGAAAAATTGACAAAACCGTATATCCAAATTCTAGCAAACTATTTTTCTGAAAACCCACAACAGACTATATTTTTTATTTAGTATTTTAAAAAAAAAATGACTTTTGGCCCCAAAGGGTTACCTGTCTAAATATGGCTGTACGAGTAATTAAAACATAGTAAAATATCAGACTGATGCCCTAATTGTCTATGACGTTTCTAAAGTATTAACACCAGAAATAATTTTTGGAGTTCCTAAATTTAGAATTAACATTTATTGATAACTGATTTTTAAAAATGAAAATAGCTATGGATAATGTACAGCTAATGTGGAATAATGAGTTGGAACTGTTTTAACATATCAGTGGGTTGGGTTTTAAAGAATGTTAAATGAGTGTGCTAAAATTGCAATATATCAGAAGGGACTCTGACTTCTGTTTTGAGCCTCAACTACATTGACATAGAGTGACAAACAGTATAACAAACCAACACAAGATTCTTGAAAACACAAAGTCCTGCCTCTTCATATGTTCATTCAATGCCAACATACAAAGTGGCGGGACTTTGATCACATGCCAAGATTGACATATTTTTTACCTTAGTGGTAAACAGAGTGCTCATAAAAGAGTCAAAGATGGGAAAGGGATGTTGAATTACACTCCAGTTGTGAACCACTACTGGTTCAGCCGAACCAGTCCGAACTGGTAGGGACCCACCACTGCCTCACACATGTGCTAGTCGTTCCTGACTCTAGGGGCAGTGCTCATCTCAGTTTCAAAGCTGAAGAGCCAGCATTATCCAAAGACGTGTCCGTGGTCATGTGACCAGCATGATTAAATGCCAAAGGCGCACAGAACACTGTTACCTTGTCACCAAAGGTAATTCCTATTTTTCTACTTGCATTTTTACATGCTTTTGAATTGCTAGGTTGGCAGAAGCTGGGACAAATAACGGGAGCTCACTCCGTTACGCGGCGCTAGGGATTCGAACCGCTGAACTGCTGACATTTCTGATTGACAAGCTCAGCGTCTTAGCCACTGAGCCACCGTGTCCCTAATGTTCTATAGATGACACCAAATAAACTAATAATAACGATACAGTATGCCATCGCCTTTTTGTTTCTACCTGCTCTGCCCAGAATTTGTTCTCTTTAGCAGTACATTTGAACCTGCTAATTCACCAGCTATTAAGTTACCATTAAATGTCACATCTGCTAATATTTGGATATCATAGTATGTAGTAGCAATTTTTAAGAATGCTTGTTTCTCTCCTATGTCTCCTATGCAGTTTGTTGGGCAATTTTCAATCATAGAACCCGTCTTCAGACATAATCCTTCCCTTGTGAGCTTGATCTTTGCCTTTCTTCTGAGGTGGTAGCTACATGTCAGGAAGGTTTGCATTTCCTTCCAACAATCTTAAGTCTTGTGCCTTATGACAGTGTTTCTCAACCTTGGCAACTTGAAGATGTCCGGGTTCCCCATTCGCTGGCTGGGGAATTCTGGGAGTTGAAGTCCGGACATCTTCAAGTTGCCAAGGTTGAGAAACACTGCCTTATGATAAACGTCATTCTTAAGGTATCCACAATCGGTTGCCATATCACATCTAGTTAATCAATGTTCAGCCTTCCTTTTTAAATGTATATTTTTAGGTATTTTAGGTATTTATTGGGATTTATATGCCGCCCTTTTCCCTGAGGGGACTCAGGGCGGCTTACAACCACAAGGAAGGGGAGGTGCAAGGTCAAAACAAACAATATGTGAACAACAGAAAAATAATAAAACCCAACTTTCATTCAACAATCAAACACTCGGGCGGGTAATTAAGAGCCTATCCCCAGGCCTGCTGAGAGAGCCAGATCTTGAGGGCTGCGCGGAAGGTCTGGATAGTGGTGAGGGTGCGGATTTTGTATGTAAATGTATACATGAATCTTCATGTATATTTTGTTCAACTTTCACTGGCCATTGCTAGGCTTCCAGGCACAATTCTCAATGCAAGTTACTCTCTTGAGCTTTGTCCTGCTGCACCAGTAAGAGGGAAGTTCTCTGGGTTTCCAGTTGGAAATGAGCTGATTTATTTAGCTCAAGTATTCTCATCACACCCTCCAATCATATATTAGAATAGTTTACAAAAAGAATTAAGCAGTTAATATGTAAATCAAAAAGAAAGTAAGACAACTCAGAAAAGTAGAAAGACCCAAAATTATATAGTCAAGAAAAAAGTGTCAGCAGGATTAAACTCGACGTCTTGGTGTGGCACCCACTTCCAGTGAGCAAGACTGGCTGATGTTCCTCCTGCTGCTTCCTGCCCTGCCACTGCCTCATTGACTTCAGGCCCTGACTTGTGCAGGGGCGGACAACAGCTCTGTGGAAGTTCTTTCTTGAGTTGCAACTTGTGTGAGCTTTCTGCAGCTCCTGATGCTGCTGTCAGATTCCAGGAGAGCGTCCTGAAAACTGGAAGGGTTTTTGGCTTGGGGGGAATCTATAGACATAAGAAGCAGGCCCAAAACTACAGAGTTGGGCAATCAACTAGAAGTACAGTTGACTTTGAAGTATAGACCCTCTCAACAATTTGGGGTATGGCTAATGAGGGCACCAGGATACCCACGTGTGTCTTCAAATAATTATGATAATGAGAATTGTGGCCATCCTTAGCTAAATAAAGGCCCCCTTAAACCACATAATAGGAAGACAAGAACCATATCTTATGTGCACACACAATCTCTCTCCCCCATCCCTTCCCTCCCTCCCCCCCTCTCTCACACACAAAACTTGCTCTGTTCAGAATTAGGGTAATTTGTCCTGCAGCTTCTTGCCATCTTTTCTCATATTGTCAAGAAAAATGCAAAGACTCTACTTTTCTCTTTTGTATTGCTTGGTTGTACACAGCAGAGCAGAGCTTCAGAAGCCTAAAGAAGCGAAGAATATGTGTTATTCCAGACCCCAGACGTATGAATTCTCATTCCAAAAGTCCTAGTGTGCCTCTTTTCATAGGAGGCAGTCTGTGCGGGTATGGGAGACTTTCTCCATACCTTTCCTATAGGCTTCCCCATTAACTTTCTTGGGAAGCTGGCCGGGAAGGTTGCAAATGATAACCAGGTGATCATGGGGTGCTGCAACTAGTCAGTTGCCAAACACCCAGATCATGGGCATGTCACGGTTGAGGGGCTGAGATGGCCTTAACTCACAAGACGGTCATAACCCTATTTATTCAGTGACATCATAACTTTGAATGACTGCTGAACAAAAGGTGTTAAAACAGTTAAGGCAAAAACTATCTGTAAGGAACAGTTGAATTATATTTTTGGCTAGCGGTCTTCCTGTCTATCTAAAAGTACTTCTAAATTATTCATAATTAAAATTCTGCTCAGCAGTGTATAAATCAAGATAATGAAACCAATAAATTAGCAGAAATATTTAATAATACCATACTATATCCATAAAACAATGCAATCGTGTATCAAAAGATAAGCTTATTAGAAGTGTTTTCAACAAATATTTAAAATATATTGTAGTACAGATGGACTTTACTTTGGGGTGGATTTTAATGATAGAAATTGTAAATAAAAATATTATATGGCAGTGGAGTCAAGAAGGGCAGTTGTTTCTGAGCCATCAAAAAAACCAAACCCAGAATTTAGAAAAATCTCATGTGAATCTGTTTTACTCTCATCTAAACAGCTGAACAATTTTCTTGACCTACGTGCACATTGGGTACATTTCAGCCCAGAGCTTGCAAGGGACCCATTTCCAAACTGAGGCAAATTTGAGTTGAGCTCATTTTATTTTAGGGCTCAAAAAATCTGAATTAATGCGGCTTTGCCCCTGGATTTGGAGTTCATGAAATCTAATGTAGTTCCCATATGACTGAAATTGCACAGTGTGTATAATAAAATTCCCTATATAATAATTGCCTGTATAATATAATAAAAGCGGTATACTGTACAGTATTTGATGGCCCTAACGTTATGGTAGTGATCTGGCAATGCCAACAACAGAACCCCCTGATGCAGCTGTGGATTAACTGACAGTCACTTAGAACAATAGTTCATTTATAAATAATGTTGAGAACTAATACCTGAAAGTGACATCACTAAGAAGTCTTATATTCTATTGAGCCTTTTCATCATGCCAGATTCTGCCAGGAATACATAGCTTTCGTGGTATATTCACTGCCCAATTAATTTACCTTTTGAGTAGAGAACTGGACAGCCCTTGTTGTAAATCAAGCAAGCCCTGGAAAAAAAACACTTTGAAGCTTCAATGTGCTGTCCCTAAGCAGGAGAGTGAGCCCCTTGAACACAGTGGCCAAAGTCTTTGAATCAACTGTGCAATCCAATCCCAGGTTTCTAGATATTAGGTTATGTTAGCCTAAATACAGGCCAGGTTCTGCTGATCAGGCATGATATTCATTTAAATCAAGATAAAAAATAGTTGAAGTGAAAGTAGGAAGAACATTAAATCACAAGGGGGCAGTAGGGTGTAGTCTGGGTCTATTGCTTTACTTGTTCTTTGGTCTAAGAGGTTGATAATCAGAGCATTTTTTTTTTTACCATGAAGGCCTCAATAGGCAATTCCCAGCATCTTGAATTACATTTAAAATGCATTTAAATCTGGATTTAAGATAGGTATTACCTGACTTGGGAGGTGGTAGTGGGGGAAGGGAGGGGGAGGACTAGAGTCATAGAATCATTGGATTGGAAAGGACCTGGAAAGTCATGTAATCCACTAGCCTGCCCAAGGCAGGAGATCTTATTCTATCCTGGGCAAATGGCTGTCCAATTTTTCTTGAAAACCTCCAGCAAAAGAGCACCCACAACCTTGGGAGGAAAGCCGTTCCATTGATTATTTGTTCTCACCCTTTAGTTCCCTCCTCTAACTTTTTGTTGAAAACGTGGTCAGTTATGCTGTAGATCTACCAATTTTTGCACAGTTTGTCTCCCAGTTGAAGTCATGGTAGCTAAAGTCCCCCATTATTACAATTGTGGGTTTCCTGCACACTTTAATTAGTAAAATTAATTAGTAAAATTAGTTTGGTTTGATGATCTGTAATATACACTTATAGCAATGTCCATCTAATATATACCCAGGTGAATTCTAGAAGGCTTTCAACCTTTGTGTTGTGTATTTCTGTAGAGGGCTAGTGATTCCCTGCCTATAATGCAACTTCTACTCCTCTTGTTTTGGATCTTTTGTTTTTTTAAAAATAATGATAGCATTCTTTAATATTGCTAAGAAGCAGGACTTCTTTATAATTCCATGGTACAGGTTATGGCATAATAGATAAAAGTTACAGAAGGGTGAATTCTGATTTTAAAAACGATTATCCCGAATGGTGGCAAATTTTCTTTTATTTGGTGTTTTCAAACAGACTAGTCAGCCATCTGTCTCTGGAGATTTAAACAAAAGTCCTGTAGTGGGTAGGAGACTGGATTTGATGGCCTAAATAGCCTGTTACAGTTCTGTGATTGTATGGAAATTGTGATCATAACGCAAATTCACATCTAATTTGTCCAGCTGTTCAGAATGGGCAGCTTGGATTTCTTTGGGCCATGATTCAGTTACTTGTTCATTCTCCCATTTACTGATCTATAACTGGTCATCCCTGAGAGCAAAAGTTTTCAGCATTATATGCTAACCATTCAGCAGCATTTATTTAGCAGCATTTGTTTTTAAAAGAGGGGAGGGGCATACATACATTTAATCTATTGGGATGGGATTTTTTCCCCCTGAGTAAATTCCGACCATTCACAATATTCAGTCCATGTCTTTTTCTTCCCATTGTTTCTTCAGCAATTGTTGTCTGTTATGACTCATGAGTGACCTTTGTATACAGCTGATTTTTCATCTACTCTAATCCATAGTTGTTTCCTTGACAATTGATCACAGACCTTTCATTAGAACATCCTGTAGGAATGCTTTGAGTTTGCAAATGAGTTATCTCTTTGTTTAGCACATTCTTCAGTCTCATAGTCCTAGATATTTTCTTCTTAAACAAACATCCGAGAGGATTTGTTGTTTTAGTGAAGCCGGGCGGCAATTTTCAAATTACAAAAAAAAAAAGAAGAAGAATATAAATTCCTAGGCATTTTAGTCTCCTTTTTGCTACTGTTCTAATTTTTTTTTTAATATCACATTTTCATTTTGACATTTTCTTTTCAATTTCAATTTGACTTCATAGAATATTTTAAAGTAAAATTAAAGAGACTATTAAAGCCAAAGCATAGCTCTGATTCTTATTAGGCCTTCAACCATAAATGTGGCAACTTCAACTACATTACGGTATTACTAGGGCTGTGTTTCTCAACCTTGGCAACTTGAAGATGTCCGGACTTCAACTCCCAGAATTCCCCAGCCAGCATTCGCTGGCTGGGGAATTCTGGGAGTTGAAGTCTGGACATCTTCAAGTTGCTAAAGTTGAGAAACACTGTACTAGGGGAATCAGAATTCATATGATATTATAACTTCAAATCTGAGTAATGTTCAATTCTTTGCCTGCTTTCAGAGACTCTGTAGGAAGAGTCTCCTGCTTGGGTGTAGATGACCTACAAGGTCTCTTCCAACTCAATTAATCTGTCTGTTTGTCTTCTGCCATAAATTTGGGAAGGGAGGGAGCAATAAATGGGCAATAAATAAATCTGTATAACTTTATGGTGGGAAATTGGGAGGTGGGAATTGACAGTTGAGGAAGAACAGAGTGTTGTGGAATCGACGCATGTGAGCACCGGCCAGCTGGTCTGCGGGTTTCCGGTGCTCTGGTGTGCGAAGACCAGCTGGTCTTTGGATTCCTGGTGCTCTGGCACACACAAAACCTAGTTGGTCTTTGTGTGTGCCAGAGTGCTGAAAACCTGAAGAACAGCTGGCCACGGCATGTGTGCCCACAGAGGGGGCTCTGCAAGAGGGCATGCGCGTGCCGGCCAGCTGGTTTTTGGATTTCCGGCGATATTCTGATCCCGCAATTATTTCAAATTTTACAGCAAGCCTGCATACATTTTTTGGAGCATGGACCACATTCAGCTTATTTGAATATATTGAGAGATGTATGCCCCCAAAATATATAGGATAATATGCATAACCCTAATTTTAATTGCATTAAACTATGTAAGTAATTCAGGTGTTGGACTAGAATTGAGTAAACTCAGCTTCAGGTTTCCCTTAACTATGGAAGCTCATTGAGTGACTTGGGAGCTGTCCTTTTCATCTAAGCATTCTTTCAAAATTATTATGAGAAAAACTGGAGTATTGTATATGCAACTTTTGTTCCTGGAGGGTAACAGGATGGACATCTTATAAACGACTTTAATTAATTATACATCATATATTTGCTGCTAAAAGTTTAGAGGGGTTCTGAAGGTCATAGTTGCTACTTTTGCAGAAACTGTATGTTGCCTTTGGGCCTTGAGTGGTATATCTCCATTATATTGATAATAAATAGTTTCTTAAAGTCATTTTAAACAGGCTACAAGCTACTGAAGCAGATCCAAGTCTGATATTATATGGTCTCTAAGAAGAACAGTAGCTAAGTAACAGTAGCACAAGCTATAATTTTAGAACTTAAGGACTCATGTTGTTCAGCAAAAGTTATTTAAAATCTAGAATTCAGAAAGGGTACTGCTAACATGTAAGCTAAAGGGCACATGGCCCTTTCAGAAGGACTACCAAGCAAATTCTGTGATGCAACCTTGATTTCAAAGGAATCCTAATCAATCCAAAATAAGTATTCATCCCAATCCCAGAACCTATAATGGTTTATAAATTCATACTTTCTCTGGTATCAACCATGAAAGAGAGATTTATTTAAGGAATAAAGGAGATCAGTCTTCAGCTGACCTTAACCAGATAGATGTCTTCCATACCAAACTCCACATGGCCTCTCTCACTTCTTCATATAGATATTAAAAACAGAGGGAATAAGTGTGTAGGAGTAGAGTAGAGTGGAGTGGAGTAGATATGGCCAAATGTAATTGGACAGACAAGGAATTTGTCTCCAGTGTACATACAAACAACAAAGTGATCATCATAAAATACCAATAGGAGAAGATAATAAGAAAGAGAATGATGATAGCAATGCAGCTCAACTGCAAATGTCCTTAGACATAAGACAGTACTGTGGGGATTAGGTGTTCAGCAGAGTTATGGCATAAGGGAAAAGAACTCTCTTTGAGTCCAGTTGTTTTGGCATGCAATGCCCTATAGCAGCGTCCTAAGTGGAGGAGTTGAAATAGTTTATGTCCAGGATTTTCTCAGCCCTGTTTCTGGTTCATGCAGTATAAAGATTGTCAGTGGAAGGCGGGCTGGTTGCAATTGATAGACGTCTGTACTTGTTTTGTTTGGTTGCTGTACCAAACCAGATAGTTATAGAAGTACAAATGATAGACTCAATAATTCCTCTGTAGAACTGTATTAGCAGCTCTTTGGACAGTCTAAACTTCCTAAATTGATGCAGGAAGAATGCTCCTTGTTGTGCCT
Organism: Thamnophis sirtalis; assembly: GCF_051295495.1. Lineage (NCBI taxonomy): Eukaryota > Metazoa > Chordata > Lepidosauria > Squamata > Natricidae > Thamnophis > Thamnophis sirtalis. Next base: position 110,375,301 of record NW_028261385.1, on the reverse strand, counting down.
TTTTAATGATGGTTCTAATGTTAGGTGTCCATTTCAAATCCTGGGCGATTATAGAACCCAGATACTTGAAGGTCTCTATTGTTGATACTATATTAGATTAGAATCACTACAAAATTGAACTTCTCAAAATTGAAATGTTTCAGAAGGCTAGTTTGTTTAATATACCGAAATTCACCATTATATATGATATACAGGAGAATTAATGGAGACATGACTTTTCTGTTCAGTTCTTGATCATGAATGATACACCAAAGCAATTAAAACTGCTTGAACAACAGTGTCATACTTGATCCAGATGGGAAATGTTCCAGCTAATCAGTTTCATCAAAGAAAGCTAGGAGTTGCAACATTATTGCATGCTCTTACTAAAAAAAAAGGGGGGGGGATTAGAAATTGGTCAATAATTAACCAAAGTAATGGGAACCATGGAGATGTCATTAATGAATGTCTTACACACACATTCTTTAGAGTAGCTGGAGCAGAAACACCTTCCAAGGAATGGTTATAATTCCTACCATCTGGTTAGCCAAGTTCCATCTGGTTCTGGTGGCTTTACAGGTGAGCAAATGGACAATTTTGTGCTCCACTCTAGGACCGCCACATTTTTGATAAAATTTTAGTAGATAAAAAGGAAATCTAGAATGAACAATTTTTGGTCTCATCCTTTTATTCAGACACAAAAATCAGTGATGAAAACACTGAAAGGGATAACAAATTATATTTTTTCACTTTGGGAAACACATTGGTCCTACCAAGCTGATGGCTCAAATTAATAATTTCTTTAGATTATACAAGTTAGCTTCAATATGCACAGCTTTGCCATATGTTTAGTTTAAGTATAAAATTAGAAATGCATTTTCTCACTGTATTATAAATAATTATTCCAGGTAAGAGTTATTTTCAAAACTGAAAATTATGAAAAGTCATATATGCTTTGAATTAGTTATGGTCTCAACTCAATATCAAACTGGAAAAAAATGGAATGATCTTATTGAGGACTTTTCATCCAAAAAGATTAGCAGGGTTTCATTTCAATAAATGAAATAAATAAAATAAAACTCATTAAGTTTTCAGTTTGGGTTCTCTTATGACATCAGATAAACATATTCAGTACATTATGGAGATTGGATCAAGGTATATAATGAAGAACAGAAGTGAGTTTTTGCTCTTTATTTTCATTTCTTATGATGAATGAATTACAAAAATTTGTACTTGCATGGCTGCATCATTCATGAACATGATGGGTTCATAAATCTTCCCATAAAGTTAGATGGTCAACTGGTCAATTGCTGAGAAGTTGTAAAAATCAGAGTTTCATGGAACTCCCTAATATTGTTGCCCAGGGTGCCAAAAACTACAAGGCTATTACTGTTTCTAGCCAAGATATAAACAGTTATAGAAACCTTATAGCAGAGAACCAATTCAGTGTAGTGGTTAAAGCAGTAGGCTAGAAACCAGGAAACCATCAGTTCTAGTCAACCTTTGGCACAAGCCAGCTGAGTGATCTTGGGCCAGTCATTTTCTCTGTGCCCAAGAAAGGTGGCAAATCACTTCTGAAAAATCATTCCAGGAAAACTGTAAGGATTTGTCTGCAGTCTCTAGGATTTGGACACAATTGAATGAAAAAAGAGGCTGTGATTAGTTTCTTTCTTGAAAAATGTATCTTTTAATCAGGGTAGTATTTGTTCATATTGGCACTATAACAGCTATCTAAAGAAGGATATTCAATTTGTGATAAAAATCAAGATCCTGGATTTTTTTTTACCCCTGCACAAAATATTTCAGAGCTTCCTTGATCAAGTTATCTTTTTTTGAATGCTGGAAACTGAATTTAAAGTCCAAAAATCACTATATTGTATATGACAAGTTTTAAATCTAAGGTATATTGTTATTTTTTTGGGTGGGGGAATCTTCCTGATGAATCCATTCACCCTTGTCCAAGCAACTACTGCAGGCAGCTGTGTGGATTTAATTCTATAGAGCAGTGTTTCTCAACCTTGGCAACTTGAAGATGTCCGGACTTCAACTCCCAGAATTCCCCAGCCAGCATTCGCTGGCTGGGGAATTCTGGAAGTTGAAGTCCAGACATCTTCAAGTTACCAAGGTTGAGAAACACTGCTATAGAGTATATATATATATATACACACGTTCCTTATGTTTGCAAGCTACTACACTGTCTAGCAGCTAGCCTATAGGCATGAAAAAGGTTCCCCACCCACACATTCTGTTCCTGAACAGTTTGTCAACATAAAAGATATAGGATGGGCTGGACAGGCTAGTTGCACAAGTGCCTTCCTGAATAGCTCACATTTCATTGACTTCTTGCCAGGCTACAGCTGGAGAACAACATTCATACACTATAAGAAAAACACAGCTAGGTGATCCTGGGCAACAGTTCATCAGTCCTGAAAGCGAATTTCCCCCTGCACTAGGAGTCTTGAATCCGGTCTTTCTGTCCATTCCATCACAGACCTGCTGAGGATAAGATTCAGCAATATTGGCAGGATAGCCTGCATACTGTATTATCAAAGGTATGTCTTGCTGATTAGGGAAATAGGCAAGTCCTTTGTCCTTCACACAGAATCCAACTCATCAAACAGGGAGGGCCTCTACTAGATACTCTCTGTCTTTTAAAAAAAAAAACTTTGGTAGATATGCAATGCACGCCCATTGTTTCAAGAACAAAATAGAAGAATATGCAGGCATTACATTACAGCTTGCCTGAAGATACTTGCTATACTTACGCATGCATATCTCATGTCATACTGAAAGGGCAATGTAGCACATTGGATTTAAAGATAAAAAAGGGGGTGTAGAGATAGCATCAGAATGCTAATCTTTAAACCAAAGGCATCTTTGCATTGCCTTTGAGAAAAGATTCAAGGAAATCGCAGCCACATTTTTTCCCCCTTTCAAATCCAAAGAGCTTCACAGTTCTAATAAAAGCCAAAAAGAAAAAAAAGAAAGAAAAGAAAACAATACAAAACAGGACACAGTAAAAAGGAAGAAATGTCCATGTAAAAACGAATACATTGCCTTTTATTCTTTAAACATCTCACTTTTTTTTTGAGAACTTCATCATAACTACATAGCTACAATTCTGAACCTACCATTTTGAAATGTGTAACTAGAGCCCCCCCCCCCCTTGCATTAATTTCTGACTGGTCTATTCTGATTTCACAAGTCAGTAACATTTTAGCAATTCAGTAAGAAGCATAAGATGTAGTCAAAGGGTTCACGCTCCTATGCCATTATAAAAAAGAGATTTAAGACATACATATTTCTAGACAAATGAATATTATATAGTTAGGATACTGTGGGCTAAAATATGTGCACCATTTTTTCAATATCCTTAGCCAGTTTAAAACTGAACAGTAGGAATGTACAGGCATAAAACTTTATTCAGAAACTGGATTTAAGTTGCTGAGTTGTGCAATTCACAGAACATCTTGAGCAATTTTGTCTTACTCTGTCTGGCAATCATTGTAATTCTTTAGTGGAAAATTACAGGAGTTGTCACACCCTTTTAGAATAGATTACTAAATAACTTTTAGAGGGCACTCTTGTAAGTTATTGGGTAAAATATGTAGAATGGAAGATAATGGATTGAGCCTGCTGTGGTTCACAACACTGGGGTTTGGGTGAGGCGGGTTATGGCTCGTGTTAATTTCTGTAGACTATATACCTTATTCCATCAAACACCCAAATGATTGGCATTGTTTAGAAACGCAAGAATAGTGTGAAGCCTCCAGTGGGCGAAAAACCGCACTTACGGGCAAATTGGAAGTACAGAAAGAGACTTCCAGTTTGACCGTAGGGCCATTTTTCGCCCTCTGGAGCCTTCAGAGTCTTTTGGATTCTTCCCTGAAGGCTCCGGAGTGCAAAAACTGCCCCTATGAGCAAACCAGAAGCGACATCCGGGTTCCCCGTAGGTCCATTTTTCGCTGTCTGGAGCCTTCAGGGAAGCCTCTTGAAGACTCTGGAGGTCAAAAAACGGCCCTACGAACAAACTGGAAGTCATCATTCCCGAACTTCTGGATTCGCGGCAGGTCTGTTTTTTGCCCTACAGAGGCTTTAGGGAAGCTCCTGAGGCCTCCAGAGGGCGTCTGGGGGCGGGGGGTTGTTTTCACCCACCCCAAGCTCCTAGAAAGCCTCTGGAGCCTGGGGATGGTGAAAAAACCTTGCCAAAAGTGGGGTGGGGGTTGCGCACATAGCATTATGTGCCCATGCACGACCCCCCTATGCTCCCCCCGCTTTTGGCACGGGAGCCAAAAAAAAGGTTCACCATCACTGGTCTAGATGTAACTAGTTCCTTTAATCTAGTTCCCTTAACCGTTCATTGGTTTAGCATCTAGTCCCCTAAACCATCTCTGTTGCTCTTCTCTGCACTCTTTCTAGGGCCTCAGCATCTTTTTAGCTTCAATGTTCCAGTCCCTGTTCATTAGTCAAAGAATTAGATTAATCCAATTCTCCTCTTTTTTCCTAAATTGTTACCTGAATTCAATGGTGTTGGAAGAAATGTGGGTCTGGTTTCAGTTCCAAGTGGGGAGAAAGACACTGGAAACGGAAGCTGTTTGGAAAAATAGTTTAATGGTGAACAGGACCACATAGTTTGAGGTCCTGGGCAATTGAGTATGTGGAAGAGAGAAAGACATATATTTATACCCTCTCTTGGGCCCCGCCTTAGAGCTTCCTGTTCCTGTGTAAGGGCAGGTATCCTGATTGATTGTCAGACTCCCATAGGACCATGCAGGGGTAACTTTGTAGGCTGTCTTGAGTCCCAGGCTTGGTTGAATCTTGCTAGGTGATGCAATCTTCCCAGGTTCCATGTGGTGAGATGGGTAGAGGGTTAATTCTATTATGTTCTGAGGGTGAAGGTCTTTTATTTTGTAGATAAACTGGCCAGTCTTTTGTCTTGTAGATAGGTTGGCACCAGTATTTCTGGGGCTATTAACAAAGGTGGGAGCTGCTTTCCAAGAGCATGTTTCTCCTTTTCTCATCCAGGGAGGTATAATATTCTGTCTTTTTAATATTTCCTAGACTATTTCATTCTTCTAGGAGAAGGATGGGTGCTAACTTCCTACAATGGAAAGCTACTCAAGCATAATATTTGCATTAGAATGGAGACCAATTGATTAGGAAGATCCTGGGTTTAGCTGTTCACCACAGGATTAAATATGATGGAGTCTGGGTCTTGGGCTGCAGATCAGGGCTGTCAAACTCCTGGCCCATGGACCAGGTGTGTCACATGCTGGCCATGCCCACACCCAGTTTAGCAAAGGGGGAGGAGAAATCCTAATATATCACATGACGCTGCTGTGACAACATGAGTTTGACACCCCTGCTCTAGATCCTTCATAATGTCTCTGGGCACAGTGAGTTCAGCTCTTTTTCACAATAGCAGACATTTCTACCTTCTCTACGCAGAAAATATGAATCCCTTCATCCTTTTCTCCAATAATGATATTTTTCTAGCTTGCATGATTTCTGAGACATGCCTTCAAATTTGTTTCATTACCAGAGAATAACATTTCATATTTAGTTGATCTGGTATTAAAATGTTGTCTATATTTCCCCCACATTAGCCTTGCTATCAGTCTATTAGATTTCTGGTACTTTGGCCACAACAATGGTGGTGACATGGCAGGAGTTATTTCTACTAGCTGCATTTTGATTGCTGTAGGATGTTCTTTCCATCTGGAGTTAATTGTTTTACTCCTGAACTTCTTCATAGTCCTTCTCTGGGTTGTTACTGTGTATTCTTACCCCACCCCTCAAATGTAGTAGAAATATCTTAATCTGTAAACTAATCTTTGCTCTGCAAATTACATTTGTCTTTTCTGCAACCATGTCTTATTGCTAGGCTGTAATCAGTTTACAATAAACTATTATTCTGATCCTTCCTCCCACAATTATTGGTACCAAGTGGACTTCCAAGTGAGGAATAGCAAACCAGCGTGTCTCTGGACAAGCGGAGATGACATGGTGGCCACAACTGAAGGACTGGTTAAGTAGACCGGTCCTTCTGTGGATAAGGAGAGAAGATGAGAGATCACCCACCTGTGCTCTGGAAAGCTGTTTCTCACAAGGATATTGCAGATTGCAAATAACTATGCAAATAAACAGCACCTTTGTGGAAATTAAAGTATTAGAGTACCTTAAATTATAACAGAAATTCAAGACTTTATGATTTCAGAAATAGGACACTAGGAGACTAAAGATTCCAAATATAAAAGGAAAAACAGAATCCTTTTGTCTTTGGTCAGCATTGAGACAAAAATGACAGAAAATGGTATGACATTCGAAATACTCCAGGAAATATTTGAAAAATGAGGACAGAAATTAGAAGCTACAAATGATATCTGCTTCTATGGAGGACTGTGTCCAAAAGATTTAAAGAAATGACAGATTAAAGAAAATAACTTGGAAGATGTACAGGATAAATAGATCTCAACTGATGCAGAAATATTAGAATATAAAGAAACTGATGTAACACTGGGAAATAAAAAATGTGAAATATAAATCAAATAGTCAAAAGGGAAATACAAATGATGAACTAGGAAACTACCTGGATAAAGATCCCTTTCTGAATTTACAAAAGAGGTTTGCTAAAGCCTCTGTCACATCCACCAGCTTTGGCTTGGTACCTTGTCAGTGTTCTGCCATAAATTGGAGAAGGAAGGGGGGAACAAATGGGCAATAAAGCTGTATACCTTTATGATGAGAAATTGGGAAGGGGGAATTTACAGTTGAGAAAGAGCAGAACATTGTAAAATCTGGTTCATCCATGTGCACTAGCATCTTCAAGGTCATTTACTCTGAGAGTGGAATTTCACCAGCTCAAACACTTCAGCGTTTCCTAAAACATCTCGGTGGTTGCTGTATTTGCTATACACAAACAGACCATAGGGAGAGAGTTTAGTTCTGTGTTAGCATGTGGGAATTTTAAATTCTGCTTGACTTAATTGCAATCAGCATCTCTTAGTAAACGTGCCTTTTCACTTCAACCAAATGGAATCAAGAGTTTAACTTCCCTAAGGGATCAGAATGGGGCAGAAAAAGAGAACCTGAAGAGAAATCAAATCCTATGACATATGAATGAGTTAAAAATCAAGATTTTTAAAAGCAAGAGTAAGGAATACAGGGTTGGTTTGTTTGAACAAAGTTAAAATGACATGTTTCTATATAATACAGTGAATGTTTTATGGGCTTTTTTTCGACAACAGGACTGATATTTTAATGATTTATGGACTTGTTTATGGATAAGGAAGAGTTATGGGAAGAGATCTTTGCAGAGGGTAAAAATTATTAAATTTGTTAGCACTACTTACCTGAGAGACCGCCTCCTGCCACTTACCTCCCAACGACCAATAAGATCGCACAGGTTGGGCCTCTCCCGGGTGCCGTCGACCGGACAATGCCGGCTGGCGGCCCCCCGGGGGAGGGCCTTCTCTGTAGCTGCGCCGGCCCTGTGGAACGATCTACCTGTAGAGATCCGGACCCTTACCACTCTCCCGGCCTTCCGTAAAGCCACCAAGACCTGGCTGTTCCAGCAGGCCTGGGGCTGTTGATTAATATCCAGCCCCACTTAGACAGAATGGAGGGTGTGTTAATTTTAATAATTGTATCTCTTATCTTGAATTTTTTTTAATGTTTTTTTTTGTCTTGCCTGTGAGCCGCCCAGAGTCCCAATGGGAGTGGGCGGCATACAAATTTTATTAAACTTAAGCTTAAACTTAAACTACTTGTGATAAAGATCTGAAGTCATTTTTTTTTTAAAAAAAATCTTTTCCTTATTTTTCCCCTTTTTTCTTTTCCTCTTTCTTTTCTTTTCTTTTTCCTTCTGGGTTTCATTTGCATTGTCTTTTTTTTTTAAAAAGCAAAAAAAAAATGTTTTTTTAAGCAATTACCATTACCAAGCCAGGATTCACCCATATGCATTTAACTGCTTTTCCTAATTAAATTGTCTTTATTCAAATTCATTATGTTTCTTTCAGCACTTTCCCTAGCTTACAAATATAATTCTGAATTTTATTTCTGTCTGCATACCTAACAAGTTTTTTTCCAGTTGCAGATTTCTTCATATACACTGGGGAAATCATCATTTGTCACGTATGCAGATACCATGGCTTCAGGTTATACTGCTACGCTGATGATCATTTGAAGAATTCTTCCCTGGAATAGAATCTATAAAATCCATAACTTAAAACAGTTTCTGCTTTTTTAAATAAAGCATATTAGAGTTAGATACTTGCTTAACCTAGCTGCAAATAGTAGTTATACTTAAATGGTAAAACAAAAAGGATGTTACTTAATTTGTTATTTATTTAATAATAGTTCTAAGGTTTGAATGGAATCAATTAAATATTGCCTAAATGAGCAAAAAAGAAAGTGAACTCAGGAAGAAATACAGTTGTTTTGCTGGCAAAGTCTGTCTTCTATCCAGTGGTCTCCATAACAAGCTGCAACAACTTCAAAATAACATATGTATCATCATCCCACATAAGTGACATCTTAAAAGTTGTGTAATAGTGTGAGATGCCAGTATGGCATGATCTACAATCTACACCTATAGCAAGCTGCTGGGAGTTTCTTCAATTGCAACATAAGTTTGTTGAATAAATAAATAAAATAAATAATGCACATGTCCTCATTTCCCTTCCCCTCACTTTGAGGACTTATGTGAGGTGACTACTGGAGATTTTTTAAGAAATTAGAGATGGAGTTCCTTGAATATAATACTTTTATATTGGTGGCTTTCTACAAATTCTGATTTAGAGAGTAACCAATATCAAGTGGTACATGTAAGCAATCTTTGCAATTTGATAAGATTCATGATACATTAAGGTAGATGTCAGCGTTCCAAATATCATCCAAAATTAAATCAGAGTTCAAGGCAGAGCTTTCCTCAAAGTTCCAATTTATTAAGAGAGACATGTTGGTACATCTGTGGAAACCCAAATCTGAGCTTCCTGGGGTTTCCCCGCCCAGTTGAAAGTTCATGATCTTGCCCCCACACCCACAAGTCCATCACATGGTCCAATCTTCCTCTGCCACGCTGGCAGTTCCACCCATCAAGTTCCGGTCAGGCTCAGAGGTGCAGAGACAAAAGATGACCTTGGGCTTCTAGAAAGGAATTTTTTATTTTGGCAACAACACATTCTACTCCTTACTATTCCCCCTCCCAATTCCCCATTAATGAAAAAGCACAGAAAAATAATAGTGTGTGGCAGGCCAAAGATCCTAAAAGGAACTGGCTGCAGGCCTGACAGTAGAATCATGTCACATTATTTTTAATATAGAACAACATTCTGAAAAAAAGTTTTTTTAAAAATATTAAAATAGTATTAAACAGGTTTTGTCCCCAAGCTACTTTACATCAGTAAAAGTGCAATAAGAATACCAGGCCAAAAAGGCTACATTTATATTTAGGCAGGTATTTTAGAATATTGAATTATGAAACTCGGTTTTCTTTACCTATTTAATATTTGACTTGTTCTTTGTTTCCAAATGGGCAAAACAAGAAGAGAACACACATCTATCTGTATTTTTTCATTAGGTTTGGGATAAATTCTAGAAAAAGTGTAGAGGAGAGAAACCAGGATGATTAGGGAACTGGAGACTAAAACATATGAAGAACGGTTACAGGAACTGGGCATGTCTAGTCTAGTGAAGAGAAGGATCAGGGGAGACATGATGTTCCAATATTTGAGGGGCTGCCACAAAGAGGAGGGGGTCAAGCTATTTTTCAAGGCACCTGAAGGCCAGACAAGGAATAATGGATGGAAACTGAACAAGGGGAGATTCAACCGAGAAATAAGAAATTTTCTGACAGTGAGAGCGATCAACCAATGGAACAGCTTCCCTTCAGAAGTTGTGGGAGCTTCATCACTGGAAGCTTTAAAGAAGAGACTGGATTGCCATTTGTCAGAAATGGTGTGGGGGTCTCCTGCTTGAGCGGGAGGGGGATTGGACTAGATGACCTATAAGGTCCCTTCCAACTCTGTTAATCTGTTAAAACAGTTTGGATGTTTTATAAGGAATGGCAGAATATAAACAACCCAGACTATTTCTCTTGTAGTAATGTGTTCCCTGGCTATAAGTGTTAGTATCATTTAGATCATGTCCTCTGTAACATTTAGGGATACTGGTTTCCATAGTAAATTTCCACACTGGGAAGGAAGCCAATTTAAGTATTTTCCATGGCTAGAAGACACCATTGTTATATATTCCAGTGCCACTCCTTCAACCACAGCCCCCCCCTCCCCCAAGGCTAATGCCTGTGTGAACAATTTCTTTGTTGTTGCCTAGAAGCAATATCTCTTTGAGGCCTTTGAGGTGCGGTGATGCGGGTGGGGGTGGGTGGGGGTTGAGGGCAGGGCAGGGCAGAAATGACCCCAGCCTTTGGAGACAAGAGAGGCAGTCAAAATTTTGGCACAGCTGTAAGTATGCAATTTCTCTGCCTTTGTAAATAAAAAGGCAGGGACTTAGAGGTGAAGTCTTTTAAATAGTCTTTTTAAATTAGATCTCTTTTGTGCAAAATAACACAATTTGCATCCCACCATCAGCAACCCCTCTGCCCATTCAAAGACAAATGAATTATATCCTTCTGATGTACACCTACTGAAAAGTGGGGGTGGCCCAGGAAGTGGCGCTTCAGGGCAGCCCTGCAATGTAGTCCACTGGATGAACAAATTTGGGAGGCAGCAGAGATTGAGGATTGTTCCCCACACAGCACAAAAGGGCTACTTCCAAGTGCCTTTTCAGCGATGTAAATTGGAGTTGGATCTACATAGGAAACCTGGAGGAGAGGGGCCAGTTACATCAGGCAGAGTACTTACCACTCTCCTGCTGTCAACTCACTCAGACTGGAGAATTGACATCAAAGGAGCCATTCTTTGCTCCTTATATCTCCCCCCCTTCCTCCCTGCTACCCAGAGCAAGTCTTAGGGGAGAAACCAGGAGAGGAGGAGGGAAAGTAACCCTTTTCTGTGATAAAAGAATCTCCTCCCACAGAAGCAGCAGCTGAGCAGCTGTCCCTCCAACACGCACGCGCGCGCACACACACGCACACTCTCACACACAGAGAGACAGAGAGACAGAGACAGACAGAGAGAGAGAGAGAGAGAGAGTAGGTGGCACTTTCCCCATAGGTAAGACTCTCCCCATTGCTTCAGCACTGCATAACAGCCATAGGCATGTTTTAAAAGTACCCAAAAGGCCACAGGACTGATGTTAACACATATTTCCCCTACCCACCTTGTAACCCTGAGACGCCAGTGTTGAAGCCAAGGGTGGGACAGCCTAAACTCTCAGGAGCATTTGTACTGTGGTTTTCTGGAAGACAGCAGTACACGTTTAACACCGACACACGGACACAGACTCCTGCTGGGAGAGGCAAAAGTAAACAAGAGAGTTGGTGAAGCTGCTGTGGCGAGTGCAGCATCTTCATATCTCTACAGGATGCTCTTTCTTCCTCACATATCCAAGAAGCTCTGTCCCCCCACTCCCAACTCCATGGAAATTAATGTGTGTAAATAGAATCAAGGATACTTCAATCAACTCCAGATATACCTTGGTGGAGAAATTATTATTTCCTCCTTTTCCCCCAGGCCATGTTCTCAGTGGTTAGTAAATTCATCTGCTGTGCTTAGAACACTTCTTTTGGCAACATCTTCAGTTCCTACTTTCTTTTCCTGATAACATTTCACTGCAGAGCAGCAAAGGACTTATTCTCCAAAGCACCAGTGGGCAGGACAAGAAGTAAAGGGTGGAGACTCATTAAAGAGAGATCCAACTTTGACCTAAGGAGAAATTTTCTGATAGTGGAAACAATTAATTAATCAATGGAATAGCTTCTTATGGGTGCTCCCATAAGACTGGAACAGCCATTTGTATAAGGTTTCCTATCTTGAGAGGGGGCTGGACTAGAAGACCTCTGGAGCAGTGGTGGGTTCCTATTGGTTCGGCCGAAGTAGTGATCGGAAATGGTTTGGCGGCCTGGGTCGCTGGAACCGGCAGTGACCCAGGCCTATCACGCCCCCGAACCAGTTCTCCGGGTAGCGCCTATGGTGCTGCCATCTTCTTTTTAGCTTCTGTGCATGCACAGAACCATTTTTATTGCACTGCGCATGGGTGCGCAGCATGGCCACGAGCGAACTGGCAGTAGTGCCTGCTAGAATGCACCTTTGCTCTGAGGTCCCTTCCAGTCCTGTGATTCTATGTTCTAACATCAGTCTGGGCATTGGGCATTGGGCATTATGTGAATGCAAGTTAAATTTGTAGAAATCTAAAAGTATCTGATATTATCTCTCTTATTGATATTTGCTTCCTGCTCCTAGACAATCATCTCAAATGAAAGTGATTTTGTTTGTGTTGTCCTATGCCTAGAATTGCATGGTAGAGCTTTCGGATGTGCTTCAAATTCTGATTGCACCTTGCCCATGGGAGGCAGAACTGTTATCCAGGCAGCCCAGAACATGTTCTTGCTTGCCTATCTTGCTGCCCATGTGGATGTTCCTGCTAGAACACTTTGAATCATGATTTCCTGAATAAAAAGACAATTATCTCACAAAATGTATTATATTGCCAAGTATATAATTACATAAAGTCATCTGTGAGTTCACCCAAAAATATTTTGGGCCAGGTTGATTTGATCCTAAATTTCCCTTTTATTGGTCCTATGGACTTCTTGGGGGTGGGCAAGTTTATTGGGTGGCCTTTAAACCTCAAAGAGGAGACAGAGCTGTAAATGGTGAATACAAGGGGTATGTGCACATAGACTGAAACACAACTGCAGACAGAATGGCTGGAAAATGCTGCAGGCGGTACAATTCAGCTCTTGCCCTCTTTACAAAGTTCAGCTGTGGGGTGACTTGAAAATTGCTGAAATGGAGCTTGTATGTATAACCAGAAGTTGTAGGTGGCGGGGTGACAGCAACACTTTTTGTGGGATAGAAACACATCAATAAGTGCCCGAGCTCTTCCAGGGGAATACACTGACCAATGGCTACAAATCAGCCATCTGCCCTAATGCTTGATAACTAGGTGGTTTAGTGAGAGATCTGCATTGCCCTCAAAGTTTATTAAATTGGATTATGACCCCCCCCTTTTTTTTTCCAGATGGATTTTAGCTTTGTAATAAAACTAATAAACTAAAGACTAGAGGCTATTTCCTTTCAGGGACTTGCTTCTTAATCAAACCTGTTTTCCCTTTATTCCCCAGGCATATCCTAAGGAAATTCTTTTCAGTGAACTGCTTATCTTGGAAATATGAATGTTGCTAGCTCTTATCAGCTAGTTTTCTCTTGTTTCAATTTAAATGCATTAGCTTCAGAGATGCTTTGAGGAAAATATTCAGGGCTTTTTTATCTTTAGCATTTGTCTAATCTAACTAGAAAAAAGGTGGGAGCTAAAACATTCTTTTTTACTTGTAACTTTTAAGCTCTTCAAGAAACAATTGTTTCATTATCATCTCTGCAACCAGGAAGGCTAAGTTGTATGTTAAATAGCTGTTGATAAAATTCAAGTCTGTTGCTCTAAGGACAAATTTTTTGTACATACATACATATATACACATTTAGATTCAATATTATGCAATGAAGATTTTGCTGGAATTTTATTTTTGGTCACTGTCTATAATAAACTTGGCTGATACTCTGTCTAAATTATACAGGCTGAAGAAATTAATGAGCTAAAATTATTTTTCAAAGATACTTCAAGTACATAAGAACAACAGTGTGAATTTGTACAAAGTATGCAAGTGATGACAGATATAAATCTTCTTCTATGGAAATTCTCTCTGCTAAGTCCCTATTTAGAAAACTGCCTAAATCACAGCTATCTCAGAGAGCCAAAAGACCTATTATTTAGTTAGCTTCTTTTATTTAGTTTTTCAAAATAGCAATTGCACAGACTTATATACCACTTCATAGTGCTTTACAGACCTCTTTAAGTGATTTACAGAGTCAGTATATTGTCCCCAACAATCTGGGTCCTCATTTTACCCACCTTGGAAAAATGGAAGGCTTGAGTCAACCTTGAGCTAGTCAGAATTGAACTGCTGGCAGTTGGCAGAATTAGCCTGCAATACTGTATTCTAACCACTGTGCCACTATGGCTCTTATATTGAGTTTTGGCCTGCATTGGTACTAGAAAATATGATTCCCATGGTAGTTTCAGCTTCCCTTTAATGCTCTGTGATTGGTGACTTTAAGTGTTTTGCGCTGTTCTAATCTTGCAGAAGTGCTGGAGGCTTACTAAAGGTATACTATCCATTGAAATGGTTGTGGTTCGTAGACTATTCACATTATCTTTGACACGTTTGTTTCTAGCGTCAATTTTATTTTTGTCACCAATTCGAATCCGTTCTGGTTTTTTACCTATTTTCCAGAAGACCTCTAAAAATCTCATCTAATCCATAGACAATGCAAGTAGTCTGATCATATCATTCTTGGTTTACTCCCTATCCCCCGTAAGAAGAATATAAATATACCACACAGGTTTTCTCTGATGATTGGTTGTTTCATATGGCATGTTAAACAATATTTAAGCAATACATGGTGAAGTGGGTAAAAAAACAGGAGGAAACTGGGAGACCAGTATTCTAGTCCCACCTTAATAACAAAACTAGCTGGGTGATCTTTAGCCAGTCCCTTTCTTTCAACCTTAAGAAGCGGCAAGGCCAAGAAAACTGCAGGGACTAATCCAGGCATTGCCAATAGTCAAGATCAGCAGCCCCAACCTTTTCAGTGCCAGCAACCAGTTCTGTGGAGGATGATTTTTCCATGGACCAGGGGTGCGGGATGTGGTTTTGTGTGCTATCTGGATCCTGTGCGTGTATGGGGTTTCACTTGCTTGCATGATCCAGTTCCTGGCGGTCCATGGACCAGGTTCCTGGCAGGCCTAGGTGTTGGGGAACCCTGGTCAAGACTGGCTGGAAGGTAACCCCCTCCCCCCAAAAAAGCAATATATTAGGTTGATGTAATGGCAGAACCCAGATGGCAGTTTAGGCTGCAGTTAAGAAGGAATGCTTTAATGAATGTCTGTAACCATCACTGGCTGTAGATTAGCTTACCTTAAATTCAGTCTAATGTATCATCCAAATCCAATCAAATGAATAATTTCCAATGAAAAAAATAATATTCCAAGAAAATGAAGAGAGACACAAAAGTAAAGTTCCTGCCTTTCCACCTCTGTTTTTCATACATATCATGTCCTCCACACTCTTCCATCCCAAGATATAGTGTGGCTATTCCCATTGGGCTAGCTTAATATTTTCCTGTTGTTCATTTTTTGTATACTCGTTCCATCTAGTGGAAAGATTACTGGTGAATCACTCAAAAGCAAGAGGGGTTTAACAATATGCTGGCTATAGTTTGTTGTGTCAGCTGGGATATGTTCTCTAAGTGAGTGCTTTAATGGCACTTAATGATGGTTAGCATATTGTGTAAATATGCTCCATATACATACATATGGAAGTAATATAGTGCAAATATGGAAATGAACCTATTTCCTTCTTTGCTTTAATATTTTGAAGGGGACAGAAGAAAGAACATAGTAGTGTTAGATCAGGTTGAAATACATTCAATCAGCATGGTTTTTAAAAAAAACCCAATTATTAGAATACAACAGGCACAGAAATGTTAATCATAACGTCTATGCTGTAATGTAGTTGTATAAAAATGCTACAATTCACTATATTGTGAATATCTAGTTATATGTGGTTTATTCATCAAAATATGGTTAAACAAATTACAGCTGAGCACAAAATGTAAACCAAATCACTCTTAAGCAAATGGCATTATGATTCAGTACGAGTGAATATTTCCCTAAGTCTTACATAATTACTTTAACCTTGTTTATTTTTTCAACTAATTTGGGTTTTCAGATTTTGAAATTGCAATTATCATTGCCTCTGGGAAGACTCCAATTCACAGGAATTAGTAGGAGATTTTCCCCCAATGCAAAAGGGATTTTTATAGGTATGCTTGTTTAATTATTTATTCCTTAGACTTGGGTCTGTTTCTCCAGAAACCCATATTAACTCTCTTTCCTCCAACTTTTCCCCCCACAATGAAGTTCTTATGAAGTAGGTTGATTTGGGAGAATAGCCTAAGATGGGATAAAAATTTGAATCCTAGTCCAGTACCTGAGACATAATGAGATTGTTTTTCTTCTGTATAAATCTAAGTGGCATTAATTCAGGAAATTATGGTTAAATAAATCATAGCTAAACAGAACATTACAGAGCCATCTATATTTAGTATTTGCCTCCGTTATTGATGAACAGTTAATGAAAAAAATTTCTAAAAGATTTATGTGAAAAATAAATTAAAAATTGTACTTAACTAGCAAAGTAACCAGCCAGGTCAGGTGAGTCAATGGCTCTGAGAGACCATTTGTCTGACTCCTCCATTTGCATAAGCAGGGTGTATAACTTTGTGGTTTTCCATCCTGCCTCTTTGCCTGAGAATTCTTTGTTTATTTGATGTGATGTCTGGAAAGTTCCCATAGATGGTGGGTCATTAGAAAAGCAACAAACATGTTATTTGCTAGGAAGGGTTTGTTCAAAAAACTGTATGCATTGGTTTAATATGTTGTTACTGTCTTCTGAAGGAAAGTCGCAATTTCAGATATGTTGGAGTGGCCTGTAGAAATATCTGTTTATATATGTCCTATTATAGCATCACGTTAAAGAAAAGCATCTACTATATTGGATATCCATTGCTAGATTCACTGGCAGCCACACTCTGAAAACAGGGGAAGGGTTTCTTGGCAGAGAAACTGGACAGATCAGTGCTAATATCCTGTAAATGACAATGGCTCTCATTTCATGTTGACATGGCTTAGCTGAATTGTATAGCGCCAGGAAAGAGCCCCATGTTTGTTACTTCTCTGCAACCTTGAGGCAAATGGTTGCTTCCCTGATTCTAATTGCAAATCCTCAGAAGCAGCAACTCGATTAAAAAAAAGGCAGGATGGAATGGAGTTGTCTTCTTTCTTTTTTTTTACTTAAATGGGATCCAGTTACAGAGAATATTGGTGCAGTAATGCAAAACCTGCTTTCTTAACAGGTGGAAAACTGATTAACGGTATGAACACTGAGTTTCAGATACTGGTCAGCAGTGGTGAGTTTCAAAAATTTTTAGAACCTCTTCTGTAGGTGTGGCCTGTTTTGTGGGAGTGGCTTGCTGGCCATGGACCGGGTGGGAATGGCTTGCCAGCCATGTGACCAAGTGGGAGTGGCTTGGCAGTCATGTGACTGGGTGGGTGTGGCCAACTTGTAAAATGTGGTGAAACTCACTTAAAAATTCTCTTGCTTAGCAACCAAAATGTTGGCTCAGAAACTCTGGCATTTGAAGCACGCAAGTCTTAAAGCTGTCAGGTTATAAGACCCTTGCACCCTATTGTAACGTGTGTGGGTTGTTGTTGTGAGGGAATTGACACGCAGGAGCCATGTGCAAGACAGATCTTTATTTTAACACAGGTGACAAGCGATTCAAACGTTCCCTGCAACTGTCAGGGTATTTATACTAGCACTCAGACCAACTGTCAAAACGACCAACCAATCAGGTCGCAGCTGGTATTTGCATATTGAATATGCAACACACCCCTAGCCCTTTAGAAAAAAAACCCCAGGGGTGTTCAAACTTGACAGCTTTAAGACTTTAAGGTTTAGATAGGACTCTTAGAGGTGGACGGGGCGATTGGTGAGCCAGCCAATCAGTGAGCGGTGAACGGGGCAAGCATGGTGTGGACGGGTGGAGGGAGGAAGCTGGAACTGGTTCCAAATGGCATGGTAGATTTGTGGAACCTCTTCTATAGAAGAGGTTAGAACTGGCAGGAACCCACCCCTGCTGGTCAGGTATGGAATGGGACAATTCTCTGTGGCCAACTTGCCATGGCCAACTTGCCACGGGACAACTCGATACAGGACATGTCAAGCCTGCCTCCCTCAGTAACCACAAAGAAACCACTTAATTCCATTTTGCAGAATTAAGAGTATTTTACTGGTTATGAAAAGAGAGCAGCTAAGCAAAGCAAGATCTGAGGCAAAAGTGTGCGAAATCATACATATCAATATGTGACCAAACTCCCTCCCCCTGGTAACCCTCATCCCACTGTCCAATCTGCAAATCCCTTAGGTGTCATGTGAGTTCCATCTTCAAGGAGCATCATCAGGTTGGTATGCAGGACAGTTGGCCTTGACCGACACCAAGCACTAATCTCCAGCATGCGCAGTTAGACCAAAACTCCCTTTTTACAATCTCTCCTGTACTTAAACTTCCCCTCCCAAATACCAGGGCCCCCCTCCCCATTTCAATGGCAGCCAAAAGCAAATAGCGAAACAGAGGCTGACAGGACAATTCAACAAATGCAAAAGTTAAATTAATTTCGATGGAACCATAGCCAATAGTAATAAAAGAAAAATCCAGAAACACAAGAGTTACAATAATTTCAATGAAAACATGGTCACCTATAATAAATATAACTGAATGAAATGATTACTACAGTGTTGAATTGTCCTTTGGCAAGTTGATTGTGGGGAGTTGATTATAGCGAGTTGGTCATGGCAAGTTGTCCTAGATCCAGCCAGTTTTTGTACTCATTGTAAAAGACTCCACCATATTTCCCACAAAATGCTAACCTGTTATTCTAATATGCTGATGCCTAACTAAGCCTACAGAATATGCAGATGCCCAAGTCTGGCTAGAAATTTTCCCATTCTAACCCTGTAGAGCTGCTGTCATTCAGAGAGTGAAGTAGGCTGACTTAAATTGGATTGCCCTATTCCTAGACTAGAAAATTGGAATCTTTTTCTTGACAAATTCGTGAAAAAGATCATGTTAAAAAATATCTCGCGGCAAACATACAAGAACAATGGATAGATGTGGACAATGTATCCCAATTACAATCACTTACACAAATAAATATCTTTTTCTGGCCTACAAAATTCCTGCAGACTGACATCTTTTGCTTTGTTTAGCTGTTTTGTCCTCCTATGAATCCTGAAGAAAGCTAAAGTTAGTCATGTTAGAGCAGTGGTGGGATTCAAATAATTTAACAACTGGTTCTCTGCCCTAATGGCTAATGACTATCTGGGTAGGTGTGGCTCGGTGGTCATGTGACTGGGTGGGCTTGGCCAACTCAAGTTCACTCAGGTCGATGGTATGGGCACTTCACCTTAGCTGTTACAATGTAATAAGGGTTAACCGGAGAGGCAGTTTCTGTAAGCAGGTCAATAAAGATTAGGCTAGAAACAACACTAGAATGTTTCCTTCCTGCCTTCCTTACAGGATTAGCCCTGTAAAGTGGATCCACCACATGAATGTGTGCAGCACTCACGCATACACGCGCAGCGCACGCATGCGTCCTTACCTCCTGAGACGCTCTGCGATGGCTCCACAATGCTCCAGCAGCTTGCCAGAGCGTCGCACATGCGCCATACACTCTGTGCGCATGCACAGAAGCACCAAAGACCTCAAATACCGGTAAGGAGGGTGGGCAGGCCCTCTGGAACACTGTACCAAAATGATACCCGGTGCTCCGGGCAGGCACTGGTACGCCCATACTGGAGCATACCAATCGTAACCCACCACTGTCCTCTACCTACAACAGCTCATTTAGTGTCTGTTCAAAGTTACAATGGCACTGAAAAAAGTGACTTATGACCATTTTCCCAGTTACAACCTTTGTAGCATCCCCTCGATCTTGTGATCAAAATTCAGATGCTGGGCAACTGGTTCATACTTATGACAGGTGCAGTGCCTCCATGTCACATCATCCCCTTTTGCGACCTTCGTACAAGCAAAGTCAATGAGGAAGCAAGATTCACTTAACAACCAGGTTACTAACTTATCAACTGCAGTGATTCACTTAACAACTGTGGCAAGAAAGGTTGTAAAGTGAGGCAAAACTTACTTAACAAATGTCTCACTTAACAACAGAAATTTTTGGCCCAATTGTGATCATAAGTAGACTATTACCTGTATATTGCCTTCAATCTACAGTTTACTTTCAACATCTCCTTCATTAGAAAAGTCCTACTAAAAATGAATATTGGTCACTTCAGGTCACTCTTGATGTTCTGACCTTTGCAAAAAGCACTTAATATAACAGTTGGCAGCAGGCATTGTCTATGAAATCTTGTGACTCCAAAAATAAATAGCTGAAAGTTTATTAATTCAGTTTCCAGATTTTCTATGGGTGAAGGCAGTAAACAAAGTGAATGAAAGAATACATTGTTTTCTATGAATCCAGAGGTCATTTAAAAGCTGAAACCGAGTACAGATGATTAGTAGGTAGCAGGAGAGAAACATAAATACTGGCTTGTATTATAAGAAATATATTTAACTTGCAACTTGGCAAGGATGGGACTTGTCTCCTGGATTTAGTTTGTTATTCAGTAAAAATCATACTGTGTGAGTGAACATACCCACATATTCTTACTTAACTCATTGCATATAAAGAAGGTCTTGCAATCAATCTTTGGCATCTCCACAAAGGATCCTTGGTATCAGAACTGGAAAGACCCACAGGGCCAACCTCTCCACTAGATTAGATAAGGCTGGGCCAAATAGATCGGAAGCCTACACTGATATAAAGCAGATTCTTCTAGGGACAATATGCAGACTGTGCCTCCATTAATAGCTGCAAGGGACATAACTGTTCATTTATACCCTGCTTCACACAGACTTTGTGTAAAGTAATTAAAATTAGATGTCATCCCCTTAAGATACTCGCTTTGATTTTTCACATTTTGAACTCGTCTGCCCTACACATTTTCCACCCTCCCCCATGTGAAAAATATGTCTGTAGTAGTTGCTTCTTTTGAATTCGAGTCATGGCACACTGGCCTTCTTCCCCCCAGAGCACAAGGGAAGCAGCTCTGGTTTTACTTTTTAAGGCCAAGAAGCAAATCTCTAATTCATCTTTAGTTTACAAAGAGCACCCCATACCTCAAATGGGTATTACATTATGAAGTTGAAGTGGATCCCACATATATGAAGATAAGAACATAATGAACATAAACAATCATGTTTAAGGTAATTGGATCCAATTATATTTTCAGCATTTAATAGGGGATTGGTAAGAATATACTGCTTTTAAAGGTTCTAATACAAATGTACAATGCAAATGTACTGTTCTAGCTATGGAGAACGCCGAGTGGCGAGCCAGGACTTTCTCAAATGCTAACCGTTTTAATCATTCTAATTCTAATCATTTATCGATTCTCCCTCGTGCTGGTTCCTTCTGTGAAAAGCATGTTGGCGGGCTGCTCGGGATGGTGTTGGGGCATAATGGTTTCTGAGCTTTGCCATCAACACCTCCCATGTTACGGTGTGCATGGTCTGGGGCGCTACCAACATGCCCGCAATATTAAACATCTCTGTGCCACACAAGTTTAAAAAATACAATTTCTTCCTGCTTTCTGACAAATTGGTGTAGTTGTTGGCATTTAAAAAACATTTGAAACGGGATATATATGAGTCCCATGTTTCTGTGGCTCCATTGAAAACCACTAACATGTTCATGGAAGCCAATCTGAGGTAAAATTGGTCCCTACATGGGTAGCACTTGGACCAATGTACCAGTGGTGGGTTTCAAAAATTGTTCGAACGTACTCTGTGGGTGTGGCCTCCTTTGTGGGAGTAGCTTGCTGCTCATGTGACCGGATGGGAGTGGCTTGCTGCCCATGTGACTGGATATGAAGATGCCGATGACACTTGTCAGAACCACCTTAAATTACCTCACACAGAGCACTGGCATGCATAAGAATATGATGTAAACTTGTTTTTTAAAAGGCATCTTTGGTTTGCGTTAAAACAACTTCAACACACGCAGTGTTTTGATTGCACCACAAACGCAGTAGTCATCCTTACTTTTCACAGAGGCACTGAGTTTTATAAATATGACCATGATAGTGTAGAATAATCATATCCAAGTACACTCAGGCCTTAGTGACTTCACTCAACCTCTCATTGAGTGAGTTCCTCTGAGAGGAATTTCAGCTCTGCGTGACTCAGCTCTGTGCTAGTGACTCTTGTCCGCTCTTGCCTGGGCTCTACCTCAGAATCCCACCTTCGTCGCCAATGTTCTAACTAGGGAAAATGCCAGGTGGACAAACTGAGGCGAGCCAGGACTTTCTCAAATGCTAACAGTTTTAATAATAACAGGTTGCCAACGCAGCAATTCACAATGTGCATGTCTCAGCTAACCGACAGCAGCTGAGCCCTGTTTGACAGCTCTTTATATACGCTGGCTGTGAAACAGTTAGCCAATCAAGAGCGAGAACAGCACGCCCTAGGCAGACGGACTGGAGGGAGAACTATAGGACATAGTATGTACAAAGCTACATGCATGCCAGGGCATGGAGAATGACACCAAATATTCTTTTTAGAACAAGTTTCCATTTGATTATGATAGAAACATCCCATCTATATTGACTGAATCTGGTCCCTTCCCAGAACACTATGATAATTGCTCTTTATGCTAAGAGATCCACCCTGGAGTCATCTCTTGAGTTACTTAATTTGTCTGAGTTCCTACTTTATACTAAACCCAA
This sequence comes from Thamnophis sirtalis, assembly GCF_051295495.1. Classification (NCBI taxonomy): domain Eukaryota; kingdom Metazoa; phylum Chordata; class Lepidosauria; order Squamata; family Natricidae; genus Thamnophis; species Thamnophis sirtalis. The sequence goes on along the minus strand of NW_028261385.1, from coordinate 110,352,734 downwards.
AACTACTTTCCATTTTTATGGCTTACCATGTTTTACAAACTGGTCAGGTGCAGTTAGTCAATAAACCATAATTAACATTTTTTCACCAAAATCACTTCAAAAATATCACTTCTGAAACTCAGATCAATTATTTATATAGTATAGTAATGTGAAATTGTGAAAGACTGTTATGCCTGAACTTGCTTGTTAGTTTAAAGTTTAAGTGCAGGTAGGCCCTTTAAGCCTGGATGCGCAAATTTGAGTTAAGCCAGGTTTCAATAAGACTGAATTGGGCAGGTGAGGTTAATAAGATCATCTTCTGGCAAGAATACAATTCAATTGTCCCTGAGTTAATTCCACATCAGACAGAGAGAAATTGCTTGATCAGGAAGATATATATCTTTCCGTTAGATATTTTTCTTCAAGCAAAAAATAATAATAATAGTAAAGCCAGGTGGATGTGGGCCCAAAGTAAAAGGATAAAAATCGAGGTCCAATCCAAACCTTTAATATCCTAAAAGATTTGGACCAGATTATTCAAAAAAAAAAACTGTCTCCAATCTAAGTTTCAAAGGTCCTGTGATGAATGCCTCCCTCAATGAAGTAGGAGAGCTATAGGGCCAGGGTCTTTTCAGTAACAACACCCTATTATGAAACAGAGATAGATTTGTCCAGCATCCTCTCTGGATTTTTTAAACACCAGTTGAACTCCTTTCCAGCCAATATAACCCTAAACTCTGTCTATTTAAAGAGGGAGATTTCTAATTTTAGGGTAGTAGTACATTTTGACGCTTTCTGCATTTACTGTTGGTTTTGATATTATGCTTTTATATCCCATCTCTCATCTGTATTCAAATTGTACCATCTTGAGAATTATATGTGATTGGATTGAGCTACCATATGGAGTACCTTACATCCTTCCGAGGTGGGTAAAATGAGAACCCGGATTGTTGTTGGGGCAATATGCTGACTCTGTAAACTGCTTAGAGAGGGCTGAAAGCAACTGCTATTGCTATTGCTACTTGCCCCAGCTTCTGCCAACCTAGCAGTTTGAAAGCATGTAAAAAATGCAAGTAGAAAAATAGGGACCACTTTGGTGGGAAGGTAACAGCGCTCCATGTGCCTTTGGCATTTAGTCATGCCAGCCACATGACTAACTGGAAATGACTAGCACGCATGTGCGGGGGAACCTTTACCTTTACCTTTTGATTGACCTTGCTGCTAGCCATTAGTTGCTTCTTTCTGTTGCTCCTCTCCCCGCATTTTTGTATCAAGTCCAATGTCCATCTTTTTGTTGAACAAGGGAGCAGAAACAATTAGCATGAATCATCAATCATTAATGTGCTGGAATTCTTATTGATATTCAGACACTTGCAGGTGGTGACTCAGTCACAAAATTACATGATTTTGCAAAGGCAAGAAGCTGAACATCTATGCTGAGAAAAAATGTTCCATCCTGCTCAGTAAGAGCTGACAAACCTTTTAGTTTCAACTTTTTGACAGTGGCTTTTTAAATCTAAGAAATATTGAAGTCAGGTAAACTTTTGATAGTCAAGGATTATGTTAAATATAAAGCTACAATTTGAGAGGTTTGTAATTTCACAGCATGACTTGAAAAGATTCTTTCAAAAGGTTATTTTAGATGATATACCCATTCTAATAGTTTTATTTATTATTTTCAAGGGGCATTGAAAAAGAGAGATTTGGAGACTGACTGCTATCTATGGTTTGTCAACAATGATCTACCACATCCAGATTCAAGATAATTTAGGAATATTCCATTCTTAGAACATTCATCTCAGTCCATTTAATTGATAGCTATATGTTTAATGAATGACTGGGGTATTTTCCATTGAGCTACAGTGATAGGAAAAGTGATGAAAGGCAAATTCCATTCTCCTCTGACCGGGAGGTCCTGAGACCTCCTGTCCATAGAAGGGAAAGGTTTATGGCTATTTTTTATAAGAATGGTTATTTAATAAACACCCAATAAGTGGAATTAAGAAATCTACTCAGTGGGGGTAATTGTAAAAGTTTGTTTTTATGTAGCTGTATCTGCAATAAACCCAGATGTGAACTTTTACTTCAGGACTACCCAAAACGTTGCCATTGGACCTAGCAGCATCAGCTACATTAGGTTAATAACTATTCATTATCTAGTGTTGCTCTAACCTACAGCTTTTCCCTACATTATTATTACTGTGTTGTTGTTATTATTTTTGATAACCGAAAAGGAATCCACTCACTAGATGATGATGATGATGATGATGATGATGATGATGATGATGATAGATTCTCAAGTGTCCTTGAGACCTGCCTTAGTTCATTCTAGATGTCCAAGAACAAATGACATATAACATGTTGCCTTGTGTAGTATATTAGAACAGAAACAACCTATTTTCCTCACAAGATTTGTCTAAAACTAGAATACAACTATGCTGCTAGACTGGAAAGTAGATTTATTAGTATCACCTTTTCTTAGAACTGCTTGCAATAAAGTTTCCTCCATTTTATTATTAAAGAGAAGCAAATAGATCACAATGAATTTGAAGACGTAAAATGGTAGCACACTACAAGCTGCCTTAATGGTTTTGGGGAGTTCTTTGCAAAAGTATAGGCCTGTAACAGCACCGAAGCTATCCAGAAGCAATCTACACAAAATTGGAGAGCTTGCTTGGATTCTGAAATTTGATCAGCTCAGCTCAACTCCAGTGGAAATTGTGGACCAAAGTGGATTCCAGACAGCAGAAATGTTCATCTTGTCTATTCCTGATCTCTTGGGTTTCTTAGTATTTTATCACCATCACTTGTTGAGTAATGACAGTAGCAATTTTAGAATTATAGAATCATAGGACTAGTAGGGACCTTGAAGGTCTTCTAGTCCAACCCCTTTTCCAAGGCAAGAGTCCTTATACCATCTCAGACAAATGGATGTCCAATCTTTTCTTGAAAACCTCCAATAATGCCCCAATAATAAATAGATGATTAATTTATTTGCTGTACCACAGAATGAGAGAGGCACAGAAATTTCCACTTTCCCAGATTGTTCTTTTAGTCCTCTTTCTCCTCCTTCCTCCCCATGCCTAGGGAGCACGAATGAGGACTCTGAACAAGATAAGCGGGATGAGGCTGGTAGCTTTGTGGGAGTGCCCTGAATCTGGAGTATAGAAAGCTCACAGAGAAAAGGTTGATTATTTGTTATGCATGTGCTTACTAAATGGCATCATCTATGAGAACCAATATTTAATTCTATTGTTTTCAGCTTTAAGAATGTACTCATCATCGTGATTGAGAAATAGGCAGTTCTTTTATACATGTAGCATTTGTACTATTAGTGAATCAGAAATCACTTAAAGGTTCCTTAAACAGTTCCAGTTGTTTCTTTGAAGGAAACTGTATAATTTCACTACCCAGCAGTCAAAACCTGATTAATATGAAGAGCAGCAAACCAGTCAACTGCTTGAACATACCCTCTGCCAGTGATCTTAGTTGGCCTTGGGAGCAGGGCAAAAGAAGATCATAGTTAGTATATAGCCACCTATTAACTCCTGGGTAGATGGTTTTGAATCCACTTATGCTAGGAGCAGAACATCACATATTTGTCCTCATAGACATTTTTCCTCTTCCCAATTAGGACAGCAGGAGGGAAACAGCCAAAAATTGGTGGCAATAGTGACAGAGAGATGTGGGCTGAGTAGTAAAAGAGATAAGGGTCAAAACTGTGAAGAAAAAAAGTTCCAGAAAAACTGGAAGAGGGAGATCTAATCCTTGGGGCACTACATGCTCAGCCTACACAATGGAATCTGCAGGATCTTCAAAACTGGCAGCAATAGAAGAAATTGGGAACATTAATTTCATTTATTTTTCCTTCACATGGAGCAAACTCCTACACTGATTGATGGGTCATTTTTATTTTGGCTGCACATCCTGTAAATGCTATCTTTATTCCACTTGTTTTTGGTCTTGTTTTAGGAAGGGAATTCGAGGATTGTTCTGCGAATACAGTACTAGAAGCAGATGGAACATTACTGTAATAATAGAGTAACTGTAGCCATACTTCAGAAGCCAAGTCATGATAACTCTATCTACTGCGGTGGCGCAGTGGTTAGAATGCAGTAATGCAGGCTGATCCCAACTGATCACTAGCTGCCAGCAGTTTGACAGATCGAATGTCACCAGGCTCAAGGTTGACTCAGCCTTTTCCTAGTTCTACTTTTTCTTCTAAGTTTAACTCTCCCAATTTCTCAAGAGCTGATCCAAGTGGCTGTGAACAGTAGGCTATTGTAAGCATAATATAGTTTTTGATTTGTGAATTCTATAGTTGACAATCGTAACATCTATAAAGAAAAGCAAGCTTTAAAATATCTCATTTATTGCAAAGTCAGTGAAAAAAAAGCATTTGAGAGTAAAAAATGTGGAGCCAAACAGAAAGTGACTAATTTAGAGAAAGCTATTTGATCACTTATGATGCAGGTGGAATGGGGAAAACTTTACAGTAGCAACATTGTTCCTTTTATCATACAACATTAATTTCCAGATTACCAGAAAATGAAGTGGAATTAGTGTGGAATATTTTGGGAAGGCAGAGAAGTTCCTTTCCTTTTTTATTTATTTATTTCCTTGCTTGTTTTTTTTTTTTTTTTGTCATTTTGTGTGTGTTTTTTTATTTTAGTTAGTTCAGGTTAGCTTTTCTTTTCATTTTTAACACAGTTTATTAAGTTATTTTATTGCAGTTATACAATAGTTAACATATAGTTAATTTTATTTGATATTATGTTATAGTATCATATATTTTTGTTAATCACATTTTATTAAGTTTTAAACTATTGTGAAATACAAAAGTAAGTAAGAGGATAATGAGGGGGAAGGGGAAAAGGGGAAGAAAAGTGAGGAAAGATGGGGAAAGAAAAAGAAAAAGAAGCATTGACTTCCGACTTTCTGTTACGTAGAATAAGGATTAACAACAGAGCACAACTTTTAGGTTTTCCATAATAGTATGAACAAGTCATTTCTATAAAGATCTATCAGTCTAATTTGTAAAACCCAAAATCAAGATTTAATTATTTTCCACATCAAGCACAAAGTTTAGAAGCAGTTTCCATGTGGAAACATTATCATATATTTTTAAGGAAATGTAATGCTTTTAAAATTCCAAAAAGCTTAAATTAACATAATAAAAAAGCTTAAAATAGGGAAAAATCTGATGTCAGTTTGCCTATTTGTGATAGTCAAGGAATGTAATGAGATGATAAAATTATTTAACTACCTATTCATGTCATTCAACCCTCTTGTAGCTTTCTTTCCAAGAAAAACTGTATGAACACTAATATGGAAAGGCAGCATGTAATGCAGAAACCCTTTTTACAAACCCTAGAATCCAATATAGTAGAATATCCCAAACTTCAGAAGTGTGTTTGAATTTTGAATTTCTCTTATCATTCTCAATTTAAAGAAATGGGAGATGAAACGAAGATAAAGCATAATCTGATCATTATGAATTACAATATGACCTGGAGGATCTGTAATATTGCCATTATTAACCATATACCTGCACTCCTTTATGATCAGCAATTATTTACCCCAGGGCTATTTTTAAGAAGGCAGTGATGAGGTAAAAATGGGGAGATGCTTTATATTAATTTAAGCATGTGGGATCCTGATTGAGACCACTGCGCAGGGGCAGGCGACTTAATTTTCCTCCCCCACAACTGCTTACTTTGCAGAATTCCTCACATGGTAAATTAAACAAGAAAAACATTCAATTGTTACTGAGATTAGTTTGGAAATGTGAAAAGCAAAATTGAAGAGTGCAGAAAAACAAGTCCCTTAAAAATAACAGAGGCAAGATCTAATCTAGTGTTTCTTGTTTTGCAGCTATATTTCACGAGAGAATCAACTCACACAGTTACCATTAATCAGTGAATAATGTGAAAGTATGCTCATAATTGGGGCATAATAGGTTATAATGAACAATATTGTTGCAGAAAATCAGGAGACCCAGACTGTGAGATCAAGAGAAGCTTTATTTGGCTAAATAGTTCAGACAGAGACAGCAATTTCTAACATCTGAATAGCGTTCTAATCAAAACATGCATTCTTATAGTATGTTCAAAGCATCAAAACACGGAAATATGTTAGCTCATTTCTATTGGCTAAGCAGATTATATCATGCTGCCCTTTCATGTCTAGGCCGCAGGTGGCATGCAGGAAGCACTAATTTCATACTAACTTATGTGGTTAAGGTCTAGACTTGCAAGGGAGACCTCCAACTGACTTGACCTACTTACAGCAGGTGTTAGCTTTCATGATTTGACATTTTAAACTTCCTGAGTTCAAGCTTCCTGTTCTTCAAGACTCAGAAAATGTATAACGAGATAGAAGGGATAAACGGGTCCCCCAGGAGATCTTCTAGTCTGACCCCGTATCATGTTCACTCTTTATATCCAAATCTTGCTTTATATCCTGCCTTAATATCACAAAAATCTACCTTCAATCATATTTGTTGAAATCTGTGCAACTAATGTAGTATACACTGCAGTTTTTCAGTCATGGAATATTTCTCCTCAGATCCTTCACATATCACTTCAAGGAGTTGTCTCTAAAGCAGAGTAATTTGTGCAGTTACCAATTATGCTAGACAAATAAAAACCATAGTATTTTCTGTGCAGTGTTTTTTTCCATCTTCATGTGAGAAAACCACTGATAAGTGGGAGCTGATATTTGCTATGCAGTTGTTTTAATAAAGATGTTGCCTTTAATAATCATTAAAAAAACAACCAGTGTTTGCATTGGTGCTTTTATGGTATAAAATTCTCCTTTATTCTTCTGAGAATTGTCCAACTATATTCCCATGACCTACTATTGCCCTGACTACAATAAGGGTATGTGAGTGTACACTTCATTGTTTTATCATTTAATCATATTTCATTGCTTAAGTACAAATGGCTTTAAATGGCTTTAGTTTTGAATGGCTTCAAAATGCCATCCACATAATTTAAAATAGGCTGGTAATCACACTGGAGAAAAATGCGGGAAGGGTAAGGTCAGCTTTCCTTCCCAGGACATTTTGGTAGTAGCAGCCCATTCTAGATTTTCCTAGAGCTATAATATGTAGTGCTGGAGTTCTTGATTTTAGTAGAAAATATAACTTTGAGTATTTTGGATTTTTTTTTTAAAAAAAAGATTTTGATAAAACAGATCAATACATTTCTGCTTTTCTAGTTAGGAAACTGGCTCACTGGGAAAGCTAACAAGAAGAGTTTAGTATGAATGGGAATTCCTAAAAGCAATGATGATAAATGCTCAATTGCAAGTAACTTCAGTGAGAAAAGAAACAGAAAACCGCAACAGTACCTAAAATAACCCCATGAAAAACTCAGTGAAGATTTGAAAACTAACAAAAAAGGGCATATATAGGATGTAGAAAGAAAGCCAAGTAGGACAGCATTTAGAACACAGAATCAGCACAGATAGCTCTGAACTGTGGAGGTGGAAACCCGAAAGCTGCAGTTCAGTCTGTCATGAACAGCAAAACATATCTTTACATACAGTATATTCAAAATAAAAGTGGATGGGAAAAATAAGACACACACAGAAGGCAAGAATAAAAAGGGAGGGTACTTAATTTTATTTGGCAACCATGTGCCTATCCCTCCCACAGAACCATCCCTCCCTTCCACTCTGGTTGGAGAATTCTGCAATAAAGAACCATGTCAAGATTCAGGAACAAGCTGGTAGAATGGGAAGAAACCAGTAACATGAATTTCAGCAAGGCACTTAGATAGGAAATATCAAAGGCATCAGAATAGGGATTGGTGATGATACCAGGAGCAGCCCAGGCAAAAAGGCTTTTTGCATAGTTTGGTACATCCCAAGCTGAACATAAACTATGGAAATATCATGAAACAGCTGTAGAGAAACAAATGAAGTTGTGGGCTGCATCAACAAGCTTATAGTATCAATGTCCACAAAATCATTATTTTTCATTCTTTCTTATTATTGTGTCCAGGTTTAGAGACTGCATTTTAGGACATTTACAAATTGAAGAGAATGCTGAGGAGGGTCAAAGATGATAAGGAAACTGGAAGAAAAACCTAAAAGGAATTATTTAAAATATCCAGTATGTTTAGCTTGGAGGAAGGAAGACTATTGGGAGACAAAACTGCCTTCGAATAGTTGAAACTCATGTAAGCCACAGAGCAGAATTATTCAAACAATTGACTTAAATTATAGGGAACTAGATCTTGATTGGACATTGGAAAGAAATTTCTGACAGTCAAAGTTGTCCAACACTAAATCAGATGGTGGACTCTTTTTCTCGGAGGGCATTTAACAGATTAACAGAGTTGGAAGGGACCTTGCAGGTCATTTAGTCCAACCCCTGCCCAAGTAGGAGACCCTACATCTGCTTCTACCTAGGAACAACTCACAACTTCCTGATTGCAAGGTGAGAGCTCCACCTCTAGGCCACAGTAACAGAGGCTGAATAGCCATCTATTGGGAATGCAGTGACAGTAGATTCCTCCTCTGGGTTGGGGGAGTCAATGATGTTGTAGTTGCTTTGGGCCAGTGGTTACCAACCAGTGGTCTGTGGAAAATTTTGGTGGTCCGCAGAAAAATTATTTGCATTTTTATATTGCACTAAATACTATTTATCTTTTTTAAAAAATCATATTAGTGGCCCGTGGGATTTAAAATTATGAATTTAGTGATCCCTGAGGTCTGAAAGGTGGGTGACCCCTGCTTTGGCCTGTCACAAAACATCAATTTACCAAAAGACAGATTGCTGAATGTCTCCATTCTCTAGTCTTCCAGATAGCATTTGAACTCACAGACTAATAATATGCTTGAGACTGGTGCTTTTCAGCCTGCTAATTTCCATCTTTTTTTTATTAAAAGAAGCTAAAAATAAAGTAAGTTGAGATACCTCATCATATTATATGCAAAGCCAAAGTAAAACACTACAACTTAGTGCAATGTTTGAATCACCGGGGCTGCTGCAATGCGAAACCCAACTGCAGCCCATTAATCATTATTGCATCCTAACTATGCCAGTTATCCACAACAATTAGCCAATTGATTTATCTGATCTCTATTTATCCCATCTTCATTTGCTTAATTACCAGCATTTATTATTATTTCAGAATATTTAATAATTAGTGTTCCTCTTGATGGGTGCATTTATAGAAGTTGACACTAAAAGCAAAATGGATTCTGAGTACTCTACATAAAAAACAGACTGTAAAAGTAAGTAAAAGAAATATGGAGAACATAAAAATTGCTAATTTCCTTATGAGTTTTGTGAACGTATCTCACTAATTTCTCCACATTCAAACAATATAATATACATTAAAAGATTGTTTTGAATACATTTTAAGTAGAAAAGCAATATATAAATGTTTATAAAGCAATACATAAAATAACAGTGAAATTTGATCTATCCCTAAGAAGATACTCATGGAAATGACTAGTGCCTCACTAAGTGTGATAGGCATGGGATCATTTCAACTTCTATGAGAAGGACATCAGTGCCTTGAAATGCTGTCAAAACTTGCCAGTCCAGCTCAATCCGGTTCAAACTTGGCAGATCAAGAGTCTTATATGAGCTCCTCTGACCCTAATAGTATGTATATAGTATGTATATACCCTAATAGTATGTATATATTTAAAGATTCTTCTGAACCCTCATAATTTTTTTTTAGTAATGCATGTTTATTCTTGCTCTTCTCACCACTATATATTTTTTTGTTTCTCATTATGATTTCATATTGTCTTGAAGTTGCTTTTAATGGAATTGGAGATTTATCTTGTTAGGAGACGTCATTAAACTCATAAAACAAGCCAACCAGGTATGAGAGATAATTACAGCTGGCTGGTCAACGGGAATTAAAAATAATCATATTGTGTTACCTAGATTTCCCAAATGTAAATTGCTATAAAAAAACAAATACTTGTCTTTCAATATAATTTATACCTTAGCGGGATTTCTTTTTCTATTGGCCAGTATGATAAAGAATATTTTCAATAAGAGTGAAACAACAGGGAATGTAAATGAAATATAGTAATAATAGTCTTCAACTTCTTCAAAATTGACATTCTAACATGTACAGAGATTACCTACCGTGTATTTTGATGAAATGGGTTCAAGTCTCTGTGTGCACAAAACATTGAAGAAAGTCAGTGTGTCTTATTTAGGCTCAACCATTCTCAGGAGTCCTTGAACATTGTTCGTGATGGTTGATACATATAGAAGTTGTAGCCCAATCATCTGGAGAGTACAAAGTTGCCTATTTGTAATGTAAGAAATCTCAACAAATCTGCATCTACAATGTAACAATCTTAGCAAATGCAAAAGTGAAGAAGTATGGCCGTATCTTTACAAACTGACTAAAATTCTATCCATTTAATGAACAAAAACATGTGTAATAAATTACATCAGAAAGTAGCAATGCTTTAATGTAATGACCAATCCTGCTTGAACTTTGAATAAAATTATTGAGGATTTTTTAAAAATTAAATTGCATTTACTTTCTGTTTTCAGAAATACACACACATACACTTTGTTTGTAATAACCTTATTAAAAAAATCATTATTTTTTTTAAGAGTCACAGTGGCACAGTGGTTAGAGCGCATTACTACAAGCTACTTCTGCTGACTGCCGCCTGCCTGCAATTTGGCAGTTCAACTCTCACCAGGCACAAGGTTGACTCAGCCTTCCATCCTTCCAAGGTGGGTAAACATGAGGACCCAAATCTTGGGGAGCAATATGCTGACTTTGTAAACCGTTTAGAGAGGGCTATAAAGCACTGTAAAGCAGTATATAAGTCTAAGTGCTATTGCTATTGCTAGCATACACAGTAGCTATATAAAACACAAGGAGAGATTGACTAAAATTGGCATCAAATGATTTTACAAACCTGGAATTCAGCAAATTATTATTAAATTACAAATCAAGATTTGATTTGTAATTTAATAATAATTTAAATGTTTAAAGAAAACTTTTGATATCATTAAAATGGCTGTTGTTGTAAAGCCATTGTAAAATGGCTGCTAAGAGACTCTGGGTACTTACAAAGGAAAGTAATTTGCTAATCTTGCTAAATATTACATCTGAATCTCAACACAAAATAACTATCATATTTTTCGGAGTATAAGACACACCTTTTTCCTTCAAAAAAGAGGCTGAAAATCTGGGTGCGTCTTATACACTGAATACTGAATTTTTTTGTCTCCTGAAACCCCTTCACCAAAATGGCCGTGTATAGCTTGTAAGAGGCTTTCAGAGAGCTCCTGAGGACTGGGAAGGGCAGAAATGAACAAAAAATGGGCTGGTTGTTGCTCAATTTTGCCCTCCCAGCCCCCAGGAGCACTCTATATGCTTCCTAATGCCCCTTTTTTGACAAAAAACGGGCCCGTTTTTGTGAAAAATGAGCCGTTTTTGGGAGATTTGCAGAGTGCAATTTTTTTTTAAAAAAATTGCCTCTTCAAAACCTTGGTGTGTCTTATACCCCAGTGCATCTTGTACTCCAACAAATATGGTAACTTGACCCTATATAATAAAATAGAAAATTAAGGAAGGGGGAAAAGAAAAACAACAAAACTAAGAAATAGACCAAGGTTGAGCAAGGAACAGTGTTGGATTCAGAGAGCAGACATCACAGGGTTCATCCAAAATGTCCCCCCTGCCTTTGCAGGGTTTATTCTTTTATACAGTTTTTACAAGCAAAGCAGAGCATATAGCAACAGCATTATAATTGGCATATTCTCCTTGTCAATCTTTTAAGAACATCCCACCCAGGGTAGAGTCTCACATATTCAGATGGTTCCTGGTACTGCCTGGTGAAGCTAATTTGGTGAGATCATAGATATCTAAGGTAACCAGCTACTGAGATCATAGCAGTTGCTGCGCATGTCTTTACGTAACCTTTCCTCTATCCCTACAGAACAGGAACAATTATGTTCAACGGAAAAGCAGAGAAGAGGAAATTTGACACTTGTCAGAAAACTTGGTTTAAACAGCAATGTATGCTCATCCGTCAATAATAGAACACAGATTTTAGTTTTAATAGGATGACAAATGGAAATCCTCCATGGACATCAGTTTGGAGAACCCACATTTTCTAATTAAAGAATTGCATATGCAGAAAGTATCTATACATTTTGCAGTAAAAAAGATTACTTGATTGATTTAATCCTTGTTCTTTCATATAGAGTATTTCTGCCACATACACAAAAACTAAAAGGGTAAGAAATAGTAATTGGGAGAAATTTAGATAATTCTTCTTCTTTTGTTTAATCTATGGTTTTATATATTCCAAAGGGTTTTTTAAACTAATGTGTTGGTTCTAATTCAAAAATTATATTAAACCAAAATATGATTTGCTAATGGCTTTATGTGTTATCTGAGCTCACTTGCTATGGTTTGTAATCCATGACTTGTAGCTTACCTTACACGATCCCAGCCATGTATGGTTCATTCAGTAGATTACATCTTATCTGACATCATTGTCTGTGATTAGAGAATCATATACTTTTAAATTTTTAATTTATTTACATTTGGTCAATGATCATGTTGAAAGCACTTCTCTGGAATCTGATGTTTCCATTAATAAAATTAAAACTCTTTATTAATCTATGCAACTAAGGCATATAATCTCACTTCTGAAATAGTGATGCTGCAGAATTCTTCAGCTCTCCTAAGAATCATCATTGACTTATCAGCTAAAAAGGAGAATAATAAAGCATGATAGAAGCAAAAGGGACTTAGGCTGCACCTGCTCGATGCAAATTAAAGCATCTGTTGAAAAGTGGTTGTTTGGCTTCCGTTTGAACAAATCCAGTAGTCAGGATTTGACAAACTTCAGAGCTTTTTCTCTCCCTTTCCATCAGAATCTGTTTTTCTATATTTATAATTATAACTATAGTTATTCTATTATTATTTTCAATTATAATTATTCTGTAGGTTGCATTCTGGGATTGTGGAAAATCAAGTATTTACAAAGTAATCACTTCATGATCTGATCTTGAATCTTCCTAGGAAACAGATATCAAGCTGACTGATGTTTAGTTTCCCTTTTCACCTCTTTGAGGGGAAACATTTTTACCCATTCTTCAGCAAACCTCAATCCATTGAAGTTTTGCTAGAGCAGGAATGTCAAACTCATGTCATCACATGATGTATCAGGACTTTTTCCTCCTTGGCTAAAGTGGGCATGGGTGTGGCCAGCACATGATACATCTGGCCCGCGGACCGGGAGTTAGACAGCCCTATACTAAAGCATCAGCAAGTACCTTCAGTATCCTAGAATGAAAGTCATCTGGTTTTGGAAAATTACTCATTCAAATGTATATTCCTTTATCATGTTTCTATCTTTGGCGTCATTCCTACCCTTTCAATCCCATTAAAAATCATTTTTTTTATCACTGCCAAGAAAACTGGTTGAAATGATAGTATGTAGTGGTGGGATTCAATTTTTTTTACTACTGGTTCTGTGGGCGTGGCTCAGTGGACGTGGCATGGCTCGGTGAGCATGGCGTGGTGGGCGTGGCAGGGGAAGGATACTACAAAATCCCCATTTCCTCCTGATCAGCCGGGACTCGGGAGGCAGAGAATAGATGGGGTGGAGCCAGTCAGAGATGGTATTTGCGGTTCTCCTAACTACTCAAAATTTCCACTACCAGTTCTCTAGAACTGGTCAGAACCTGCTGATAGTATGTCCAGGTCAGAACTTTATACTGCAGTAGAGTACGGCTACACTTGGATCACAGTTCTGATCCTTACAATACAGAAAAGTTTGTATTGTATTTGTATTTATTATACTTGTATGCTGCCCTTTTCCCGGGGGGGGGGACTCAGGGTGGTGAACAAACACATGGTGAAAGGGGCAATACAAAAACAAACAAGACAAACAGGATACGAAGACAAATTAAAAACTACAGAACAATCAACAATTTGAGTGGGGCTGGGAACTCATCAGCCCCAGGCCTGCCGGAACAGCCAGGTCTTTTTTTTTTTTTAAACAGAACTTTTTTATTTTTCTTTAAAAAAACACAAATATGTCATTTGTCAATCATTAAAACATTGAAGTACAATTTTTTGTTGTTGTTGTGTGTACCCCTCCCTCCCTCCACCCCCCCACCCCCCTCCTCCTTCCCCCCCCCCCTGACTTCCCAGAACCCGTACCCGGTATGGATTTTTAACTAACACAGTCTAAAATCTATTGAGAAAAAGGAAATAAAGAAATTAATGACATTCTAGATTGACCTTAGCTTCTTCTTACTGAACTAACTTTTAACCGTTTAAATCATTTCTGATCTTAAGCATAGGCTAACTGGAATTTCTTAGTCCCGTATTTATTTTGTATATAGTCAATCCATTTTTTCCAGTCTCGTTTATATCTCTCATTTGAATGATCTTTGAGATATGCCGATATTTTAGCCATTTCAGCTAAGTTTGTTACTTTCAATGTCCATTCTTGGATTGTAGGCAAGTCTTCCTTCTTCCAATATTGCGCCACCAACAGTCTTGCTGCAGTTATCAGGTGCAAAGTCAAATTGGTCTCTACCACTGTAAAGTCAGTACATATAGCTAGTAAAAATAACTGAGGACTAAACTTTATCCTTCTTTTAAAAACATTTTGCATGACCCACCATATTTTTATCCAAAATGCCTTAACCTTTTGGCAGGTCCACCATATATGATAATATGTAGCATCGAGAGAACCACACCTCCAACATTTAGGCTGTACTTTCGGATACATAGAAGCCAACTTTTTAGGATCTAAATGCCATCTATAGAACATCTTGTAAAAATTTTCTCTCAGATTTTGAGCTTGTGTAAATTTCACATTTCTTACCCAGATTCTTTCCCATGTATCCAACATTATTGGTTCCTCAATATTTTGAGCCCATTTTATCATACAATCTTTAACTAATTCTGTTTCCGAATCCATCTGTATTAATACATTATATATCCTCTTTATATGCATTAAGCTTTGATCTCTTATTTGTTTAAACAGGTTATCCTCAACTTGGATAAAACCAGTTTTTTGGTCTATTTTCCACCTAGCCTGTAATTGCCCATACTGGAACCATGTTTGAACTACCTTCTCCTCTTTTAATACCTCTAAAGATTTTAATTGTAATACCCCCCTTTCCGAGGTAAGAAGCTGTCTGTAAGTAATTCTGTCCTGTTTTTGTGCTGTATTCATATTTTCAATTGCGTGTCTAGGAATTGCCCACATGGGTATCTTGTCATTTAATTTATATTGGTATTTCTTCCAGACCCGCAATAAAGCATTTCTTAAAATATGACTTTTAAAGTTCTTATCCAATTTTTTGTTGAATAACAGGTAAGCATGCCAACCAAATAGCAGATCGTGTCCCTCAATGTTCAATATTCTATCATTGGTTAAGTGAATCCAATCACTAATTACAGATAATGTCACTGCATCATAATATAGTTTTAAATTAGGTAGTTTCAATCCTCCTCTCTCACGTGCATCTTGCATTATCTTCATCTTTACCCTCGGCTTCTTTCCTGCCCACACAAATTTGTTAATACCCTTCTGCCATTCTAAAAGGTTCGCATCTTTTTTTAGTATAGGTAACATTTGGAAGAGAAATAAAAATTTTGGTAGAATGTTCATTTTCACTGCCGCTATCCTACCCAGCAAAGATAGGTGCAATTTCTCCCATTTTTTCATCTCTGTCTGTATGCTATGCCAAAGTGGTTCATAATTATGCTTATATAATTTCCCATTTGAAGTTAAAATGTTAACTCCAAGATATTTGACTTTTTAAACTACCTCACATCCTAGCATCACTCCTAATTCTTCCTTTTGTTTAATATTCATATTTATAGCTAATATTTTGGTTTTTCCTAAGTTTATTTTAAAGCCCGACACTTGACCATATTGATTAATCATATTCATTAAAACCATACTGGATTCCTGCGGTTGTTCCAATATTATAACCAAATCATCCGCAAAAGCGCGGACTCTATATTCTTGCTGCCTAATCTTGATCCCTTTTAAACCATCCAAGCCCCGTATTTTATTCAACAATACTTCCAAAGTTATAATAAACAATAATGGGGACAAAGGACAGCCCTGTCTTGTACCTTTTCCAATTTGAAAAGAGTCTGTTAGACTTCCATTGACTATGATTTGTGCTGTTTGCTGTTGGTATATTGCTTTAATTGACTGTAAAAAATTATCTCCTATCTGCATTTTTTGCAGTATCCTCAACAGAAATTGCCAGTTAACTCAATCAAAGGCCTTCTCAGCATCCAAAAATATAAACGCAGCAGGGATCTGGTTGTTCTTTCCCAAATATTCTAATGCATTAATAATTAATCTAACATTACTTTTCATCTGTCTCCCTTGTATAAAACCTGTTTGATCCGTATGTATCAATTGTTGAGTGACCAACATTAACCTATTTGCTAATATTTTAGTAAAAATTTTATAATCTACATTCAGTAATGAAATAGGTCTATAATTTTTGGGTTGAGTAGTATCCTGATCTTCTTTGGGTATCAAAGATATAAACGCTGTCTTCCAAGATGGAGGGACTTTACCTTCCGTTTGAATCATATTAAATAATTCTCTAAGAGGTTCTACCATTTCTAACTGTAAGTTTTTATAGTAAACCGCTGTCAAGCCATCTGTACCTGGTGCTTTCCCTGACTTTAATTGCTTAATTACCTGCAGGATTTCCCCCGAGGTTATTGGTTGATTCAATTTTTGCCTGTGTTCTTCTCTAACTGAAGGTATTTTCTCTTTGTCTAAATATTTGTCTATGTCTAAACCATTAATTTTATCCCCTTTATACAGTTCTGTAAAAAATTCCCAGAAAGCCTTTTGAATCTCTTCCTGTTGAAACACCTCCTTCCCTCTATAAATCAGTTTGGATATATTTCGAGTTTTCCTTTTTTTCCTAATCTGATAAGCTAACCATCTGCCAGGTTTGTTTGCATTACAAAAAGTATTGTGTTTTGCATATAATAGATTAGTAGCCACCTGGTCAGAGATCAACCGTGACCCGTCAAAAGCGCGGACGGCAAAAGCGCGATCGACAAAATCGCGCCTTTGACGTCATCACAGCGCGACGAAAAAGATCGAAAAATTCAAATAAAAATTAATAAAAATTAAATTAAAGCAAGCCGATTCACATAAAGGTAAGGGTTAGGGTTAGGGTTAGGGTTAGGGTAAGGGTAAGGGTTCGGGTTAGCTTTAGAGCGTTAGCGTTAGCGTTAGGGTTAGGATAAGGGTTAGCGTTACGTTTTTCGTTACTTTAACGGTTAGGTTTAGGGTTAGGTTTAGGGTTAGGTTAAGAGTTAGGGTTAGGGTTAGGGTTAGGGTTAGGTTTGGGGGGGTTAGGGGAAGGTTTTAGCTTTATTTTTACATTTTTTCGATCTTTTTCGTCGCGCTGTGATGACGTCACAGCGCGCTTTTGTCGAGCGCGATTTTGTCCTACGCGCTTTTGTGGTGGAACCGAGATCAACATGTCAAATTGAGATTTTAATATGTTAATAGCTTCCTTAACCTTTGTATCGTCTGGGTTCATTGTTAACTCCAGCTCTTTTCTCTTAATTTCCTCTTCCAGTTCTGTACGTTTTAACCCTTGCTTATTTCTATGTATTTTATTTATATTCATCAAAACTCCTCTCATATACGCTTTGCTTGCGTCCCATACAAATTCCATAGATGTACCCTTATTCATATTCAAAACAAAATATTCAGATAGTAATTTTTTACAATCATTAATATACTTTTCATATCTAAATAAGTTTTCATTCAATCTCCAAGACCTTCTTGCCTGCACTACCCTTCCCAACTCCATCCAAACTGGGTTATGGTCCGAAAGGATCCTAGCTGCAATCTTTGTTTTCTTGACCCTAGAAAGCAAATCATTAGTGGTTAGAATAAAATCAATCCTTGAGAGGGATTGATGCCTGTCCGAGAAGAAAGTGAAGTCACATTCCTCTGCATTTCTTTCTCGCCAAATATCTCTCAATTCAAAATCATCCATAATGTCAAAGAAAGATTTGGGTAACTTTGCTCGCATCTTGGTATTTAGGCGGGAAATCTTCTTATCTTTCTTAGTGTCTATCACTCCATTCCAGTCACCCAATAGTATACAGGAACTATAGTCCCATTGTACTAATTTAGCATGAAGATTTCTATAGAATCTATCTTGCTGTTGATTGGGAGCATAAATTCCCAAAAGTAATGTCTTTTTCCCTTCTAAGATTAAGTCTAAAGCAATATATCTTCCGAAGGGATCTGCTTCTATTAATTCAGCTTTCATGTCTTTTCTTAAGTATACAACTATACCATTCTTCTTTTCCATAGCAGAAGCTACAAAATGTTGACCAAGTTTTGAGTTGATCAAATATTTTTGATCAGTTGATTTGATATGAGTTTCTTGCAAACAAATTACATCGTTCTTAAACTGTTTGAGATAATGAAATATTTTCTTCCTCTTCTGTGGAGAGTTCAGTCCGTTGACATTCCATGTTAAAATCTTAGTTGTCATCTTTGGTTGGTTGAAGCATTTTTAGAGCTTCCTGCACGGCCTGTTTAACCTTAGGTCTAGCTCCTCCCATTGCTTCCAGATTTGTTGTTGTAGATCCTTGATCGATGGCCGATGATTGTTGATGCTGTTGCTTTTTAGCTTGTTTCTCCATACGTCTAGTAGTCATGCGGCTAGGTCTTGGTTCCATAGCACCTTGCACTTCTAGAGAAGAGAGATGCTCCATCTTGTCTGGTGGTTGTGTAGTTTGCTGTCTATCCTGTCCTTCTTGTGGTCTTTCTCTAGGTCCAGATGGTGCAGGGTGTCCGGCCTTCAATATATTATAATAAAAATCTCGGGCTTTCCATACAGAGTTGAGGCGGTATCTTTGCTTATCAAATGTAAATATGATGCCAAATGGTGCATCCCATCTATACTGTATCTGACGATTTCTGAGTTCTTCGAACAAAAAAGCGTAGTCTCTCCTGGCTCTTAACATTGGAGGTGGTATCTCTTTCAAAACAGCCAGGTCTTGACCGCCAATTTGAAGCTTAGTATTATAAGATGCTTGCAGTACCATATTTCTAAACTCTCTTGTAGTAAAATATATAACGATGTCTCGAGGAAGCTGCTTCTGCTTTGCCAGCCAGGAGTTAACGCGGTAAGCTTTGTCAATTCGCCAGTCTTGATTGGTCCCTGGTCTTCCCATCAGGCGGTCAAAAGCTTCCGATAGGATCTGTTTCAGGTTCTCCTGTTTCTCCTCACGCAGCCCCCTTACTCTTAATGCGAACTCCATTTGTCGGTACTGTATCATAATAATTTCTTTTTCAGCATTTTCCACTTTTTGTTCCACCACCTCTGTTTTCAATGTCAAGTTAGCATTGGCATCATTAAGAACCTCTAGAGTATCTTCCACTCCAGAAATATGTTCTGTTAATACAGTTACAAGACTCAGCATGTCGTCTCTAATTTTATCAATCTTAGCATCAAATTTCTCATACAGCTCCTGTTTAAGTCCATTTATTTCACTTTTAATTTCTTCTTTCATTTCTTTCATTTCCTCTTTTCTCTCCTGCTTTACCACCTCTCTATTATCTCTAAACTTATCTTCCATTTTAATTGTCTGTGCATTGAGAGCCTCGCTTAGATTACTCAGGAAAAATTCTTTCGTTAACACATCCCCAGCAGGGGGTGTAGGCTGCAGCTTTGTGCCAGGCACTGAGGATGTGCCCCTGGAAGTAGAGGGTGACGACTTCAAGTTAATATTTGGTTTTGAGGCCATTTCAAAATTTATCTGCCTGCAGTTAATAAAACTCTATTGCCTGAATTTGCAGCTTTAAGTAAAGAGGCTTTTATTTTGAAGTTTAAGGCTTGGCAAAACTTTCAGTGAGTAAACATTGTAACAAGACCATTCAGCAGATTCATCACCATTTAACTTCCAAATAAGCAAAGTTAATGAAGGAGTAAAATTCTTCTATTGTGAAACCAAAACAAATGATAAGCAATCTCTTTTGTTTTGAATTTTTGTGAGAGTTAGCAAAAAGTGTTCGTTATTACCAGAGAGGCCAGCCTGCTCGGCGCCATTTTAGAAGCCTCTGAGTAAATAATTTTTCGGAGGAGAAAAAGAAAAGAAGCTAAAATGTTGATAAGCAATTATTGTCCACAGTAAACGGATCCAGCTCGTGATAAGAATAAATCAAACAAAGCTTAGAGCAGAGTGGGAGAGACCTACTTTGTCCTGCACAAGGCAGTTTGAAGTTCCCAGCACGGACAGCCGTTCTGCCTTGGGCTAGCCCCCCTTTCCTGCAAGCACAAAAGCTGCAAAAATCAAAGAGCATTTGCCAGCAAAACAGTTTCTTCTTTCCTTCTTGCCTGAAGGATAAGAAAACCTGATAAGACGTCAGATGGAAGATCCTCTAAACAGGTACGTAGCCAGGAATTCGGAGGCAGCTGATTTTTTGCTGTCCCCACCAGTAGGCTCCTCCCAGGAAGTCCCCGGAACAGCCAGGTCTTGACGGCTTTGCGGAAAGCCTGAAGGGTGGTGAGAGTCCTAATCTCCACGGGGAGATCGTTCCAGAGGGCCAGAGCAGCCACAGAAAAGGCCCTCCCCTGGGGGGGTCGACAGTCGACATTGGCTAGCTGATGGTATCCGGAGGAGTTGCTGAGACCCTAAAAAGAGTGCAGAGATGAGCAACTAAAATGAGCTAACTGCACCTAAATTGTGGTGTGTCTAGCTTAACAAAGAGAAATGGAAACAGAATAAGAGTTGGAAGGGACCTGAGAGGGCTTCTAGTCCAACTCAAGCAGGAGACCCTATACCAGCAATGGCGAACCTTTTTTGGCTCGCGTGCTATAAGGGGGGAGGGAGCACAGGGTGGTGGTGCGTGGGCATGGCAGACCCATATGCAATGCATAATCCCCCAGTGCACATGCACGCATGAGAGGTGCTCCCATCCATTTTTTGCATGCTTTCCCCCCCTCCCCAGGCTCCAGAGGCTTTATAGGAGCCTGGGGAGGGCAAAAACAGCCCCCCCCTGAGGCCCTATGAAGGCTTCAGGGACCTTCAGGAGGCTTTCCTGAAGCCTCCGGAGGACTAAAAAGGGCCCTATGAGCAAACGGGAAGTGACTTCTGGTCTGCTCTTAGGGCCGTTTTTAGTCCTCCAGAGGCTTCAGGAAACCCTCCTGAAGGTCCCTGAAGCCTCCGGAGGGCTTAAACAAACCCTACGAGCAAACCAGAAGTCTGTTTCTGAAGATCCGGTTTGCCCCTTAGGGGCATTTTTTGCGCTCCGGAGGCTTCAGGAAAGCTCCTGAAGCCTCTGGAGGGCCTCCAGGAGGGGGGGGATGGAGGAGGCTCTTTTCACCCTCCCCAGGCTCTTATAAAGCCTCTGGAGCCTGGGGAAAGCGAAAAATGGCTTTAGAAAAGGCTTGACTCATTGGCCAACTGACAGGGCAATGCCTCGCGTGCCCTGACAAATGGTTCCACGTGCCACCTGTGGCATGCGTGCCATAGGTTCGCCATCCCGGCCCTATACCATTCCAGACAAGCAACTGTCCAATCTCTTCTTAAAACCTCCAGTGCTGGAGCACCCACAACATCTGTTGGCAAGCTGTCCCATTGGTTGATTGTTTTGTCAGGAAATTTCTTAGTTGCTGTAGATTGCTCCTCTCCTTGATTAGGTTGTTTCTTATCTTGCCTTCTGGTGCAAAATAGGTTGGAAAATAGGTTGACCCCGTCTTTTCTGTGAAAAATTTAGGGGTGACATGAGAGTTGTTTTACTTAAGGAGCTGTTACAGAGAAGTGGGGGAAGATGTCAGCTTATTCTCCAAAGCTCCTGAGGGTGTGACAAGAAACAATGGATGAAAGCTTGTTAAAGGGAGGTTCTATCTGGAACAAAGGAGAAGCTTCCTGACAATGAGAACAATTAACTACCAGAAGAGCTTGCCTTCTGGTACTTCATCACTGGAAGTTTTCAAGAAAGTATTGGACACTCATTTGTCTGGGTTGTTATAAGGACTCCTGTCATGGGCAGGGGGTTGGACTAGAAAACCTCAAGGGTCCCTTCCATCCTTATAATTCTAAAGCTACAAAATCTATAGTGCAAAACCTTGTGATTCAGGTTTTCATCTCAAATTCACAAATGATTTTAAGAGGCTCTTGATCAAGCTACCATACTATGGCCAAACACACTTCTATTAATTTTTGAGGTTCATCTCATTTCACATCAACAACGAATCATTTAGATAATCAAGCTCTTGGTTCTGAACATCAAATCAGTCCCTTCAAGAAACAGTATAACAAGTATTATTTCTTTTCCAAACCATATCTATTGTCTAGAAAGCTGGATATGGGAAATGCTTCTAAGCTTTCAGGATTTTGATTATACTTCCTTGATGGTTCTTTGCAGTTGTTTCTTCCCATGTGATTACTAGAAAGAAATAATTGCCGGCAGACTTGATCAATCTTAAAAGTTGCCCTGTTAGATCTAGGAACCTTTCCCCTGGCATAGAAGGTGCTTATAATTGTGTTTTTTCTTTTCTTGAAAGTATAATAAAGAAAATAAAAGTCCTTCCTGTTTGTTCTATTTCTTTCTCAAACATACTCCTATAGCTTTCTTCCAACCTTCCCACCATTCACAAACAGGAACTCTCCATAAGTGAATTGTAAGTGATGGTAACAGTATTCTTGTCCCCCTCCCCCCAAGAGCACAACATTGCTGTCTCCACTGGCAATCATGCTGGGAGTATAGATTGGAAATAGGGACATTAGATGCCATTCTGGAGAATTAAAGCTTACACTTCTCATTTCTGTTCTCATACTGTTTATTTTTTACATTATGCAATAACTTTTCCCTTAAATGGTTTCCTTTAAAATATTATGTATATTATTTATATAATTACAGATTGGGACAAAGGAGATTTTTCACAGAACAGTGAATGTGTTTTCTGGCATCTACATCTTCTACAAAAGGAAGATAAAAGTCCCACCGTCCTTAAATGTCCCACAATTTGATGAAGGCACATCGTTTTAAACAAAATATGCAATTCTGTGATTCTTCATTCCCCGCTGACAGATTTATACGGACAAGACAGCTTACTTTGATTTTTTAATAAGAAGGAAAATGTTCTTTACTTCCTACTACTTAATAGGAATGGATTGAGAAAAACAAATTGCTCACCAATAAATATTGCAAGATGAAAATGGCTCCATATACACATTTGTTTCATAAACTTGGGAGTTGCCCCATTCATGCTCACATGAACAACACTCATTTGGAGAACACCATATTCCTAGAGAGAACATACTGTTTGCTATGCTTAGTGCAATAAACTCTGGACATTCTAAAAAATACATTTCCTGAAAACTTTTGCATCGTTGTATTTCTAGTGTTTCAATATAAAAGAAAAAAGCTGATGTATTCATATAATGTTATGATGAAAGAAATGTCCTTCTGGGTTCGGCTCCAAGTGGGAAAAAGACACTGGAGACATGGAAGCTTCTTGGAAAGATGGTTTATTGGTGGACAGGACCACATGGCTTGAGTCCTGAACAGAAAAGGTGATCACATGCTTCAATGTTGGTGGAGCAAAAAAGAAGGGAAGGACTGAGATGCTGAGTCCCTGGTTTTATGCCCTCTCTGGCCTTTGATCCTGAATTCTGATTGGTTGTCAGACTCCCATGGGGCCATGCAGGGGCAACTCTCTAGGCTGTGTTTTGAATCCAGGTTGGTTGAGTTCTGAGATGCCATGTGGTGAGTTGGATAAAGGGCCAATATTATCATGCCTTAATCCCATCCCCCTGGAGTTGAAGGGGAGAGCTCTTTATTATGTAAAGTAGACTAGCTTGGTCTTCTTAATGGCCCATTGACAAAGTGGGGATGGGCAGGAAGCTACAGGGAGCTATTCTGTTTTTTAAAACATGTTTCTTCCTTTTCACATCCAGAGAAATATTCTGCCTTTTCAATATTTCATGGGATATTTCATTTTTCTGGGAGAGGGCTGGGTGATAACTTCCTACAGTTTAAAATATATCTCAAATGTTTTGCTGTTTTAATGTCTAATGTTAAGATTCTACTTCATACTTGTTTGAAGCAGTCCTCGACTTTAATCGCTCGTCTATAATGTCCTTTAAACTTTGTACTATCGAGACTTACAGATCTCTCTTTTAAGATGGCTACACGGTTATAAATCTCGTTTAAATGGAGAAACTGGGGAACAATGAGCCGGGAGCAAGTTCTTCTTAGGCACCTGAAAGAGGAGGCGGCGCGGGAACCGAGAAAAATCGCTTCAGCAATGCCCGCGAGGCCCTTCCACCGACGTAAACCGCCCGAGAGGCCCTTCCACCTACCCATTCTTTTCCATCAGGGCGGGGCCAACACCGTTCAAGGGCGGGGCCGACGAGGCTGACCAGCTGGGTTTAGGCGGCACAGGCGCTCTTAGGCGGTCACTCCGGCAGCATTCCGCGGGTGCTCCGGCAAGCGGTCGCTGAAGAGGGGGGAGCGGCTCAACAAGCGTTCCCCAGCCGGGCTTTCCACTTGCTTGCAGCGCACACGTGGCAGTCTCTCCTTCTCTATCTTCCGCCCCGCGCTTCCCGGAGATCGACAGTAGCCCCAGAAAGGACCGCCAACAATCGCCACCATGAGCAAAGGGGTGAGAAAAATAAAAGGACGGGGTCGGGGTCGGGGAACACCACGGGAATTCGGTCGCGTCTCTTAGCCGGAGAAGGCTGTAATCGCCTGGACCTCGGCGGCACTAACCGCCGTAGCACCGCCTGTTGCTAGCAAAGGAAGTTTCTTTCCTTTAATAGTACTGACGGCCAGCGCAGCCCCCGCCTGCTCGGCCGCTGAACGGCCGCCTTTTTTCTGAGGATGGACGGGACGCTGCCACGATCCCTGCCGTCCGGCACCGTTTACACTTGAGGAGTGGCGCTGCCATCCAGACTGAAAAGACAAGAGAGCTTAAAAGCGCCGCCCTACAAACTAGAACTTCGAATGTGCCCCAAACACGAGGTTCTTGTAGAAGCGGAACAGGATCTTTTCTTATGGGGCGGATAATTCCACCCTCTGAGGCTCGCGGTGCGCAAACAGGCTGCCGGAGCGTGAATCAGCGAATCGCTGGTGGGAAGGGGCGGGTGGGCGGGAGAGCCGGCCGACGATCTCCGGAAAGGCGTTTGGGAAATCCCGTAGTGATATCCTCCATTTTCTTGATTTTAGCGGGCGGAGAGCCTCGCGAATATGCCAGTCAGAATGGCGCGCCTAAGGCGCCGAGAATCGAAGTATTCTTCCAATTCCGGAGCGGAGGGTTCGCGTTAGTTTTTGGAAAGACCTGTTGAAAAATTAGAAATCCCACAGGTGGCAAACTGAGTTATAGAAAGTTATGTCCCGGAGACATTAAGAAATTATCATCCATGTAGGAGAGTTTCATTTTGGCTTTGGAATGCATGCCATTCAGCCCGCAGCCTCCTCGTCTTCTCTGGTTAATCCTTTCTGTTCCGATTCCTTCTTCGGTTTAATGTGTTAATTGACGGTTACCTATTTGTTAATTTAGCAGTTTAATGTTGTGACATGGGGTAACTGAAAATATGTGAGCACACATATCACATTTGTCTTTCGTTTGACTTCAGAAAAGTGGGGGGGGGGGAAATAAGCAGGCCGGTTCAGACATCATATTTTGAGCTTTTCTGTATTGGATGTAACTATTTCTAATCTGAAAAGAGGAGTGAATCATCAGTATGATTTTTAAAATGTAGTGTTTCTTGTACTTCAGTTGTCTCCTGAAGAGGAGATTAGGCGAAAACTTACTTGCAGAGTGCTGCCATTTTGTCTGTTCATTCACTTGTGGAAATCTGGATGCCTTTTAATCAGTCCTACCAGAAATCGGAGGAAAGTATCCTAAATGGAAAAAAAATGTGCTGGCTTAGTTAGGCCTCCAGTTTTTGTCTGTAGCATGATAGATTTAGACCTGAATGTGAGCCATGTCTATGTCTTTTGGGGATTGGTGTTTTTTTGTCCCCACCTCTAAATGTCCTTGCCCCACCAGCCTCTTAGGATTCTTTCCTGGTCTAAAGATTGGTCCAAGGTCATTGGGTTGACTGGTGACTGTTCACAGTAGTCTAAACACTTAATTCCAACAGGGCACTCCATAGGCTGTTTCAGATAGCACAAACAGAAAAGTTCTTCCTTGTGTTAATGTTGAAATAATGTTTGTGTACTTGAATATTTGAATCTTGTTAGAGCAGCTTTCTTTCACTTATTTCTGCAGAGGCCTTGAGGGCCTAGATCTGCAGAATGATTGCTGTTTAGAATGGTTCATTAAGTAGGGCAGGTGGAAACAAGAAAGGCTGTTGCCACATTATGGAAACTTCTATAAAATCCTGTGGTTTGATGCAACAGCTTGCTTCATTTTGGAATGTGTATGTGATTGTTTTAGACAGAATGAATACTGTTATTTTTAATGCCTTTTGGGTGAAAGTTTGGAGCTTTAAAGAATTGCAGCATAAAGCCTTATTCATAATTGAATAAACTAAGCTGCTTGACTGTTAGGAATGTTTGTTGGTTTTCACAGGACTGCAGTCACAAAAGCAGAAGAATCATCTAGTGTTTTCTTAGCTTTTAGTCTCTTTGCCTTCCCAGTTTTTTAATAGTAATTTTATTAAACATTACAGCTAAAAAGATAAAAATTGATAGAAACTAAAAAAATAAAAAGAAAGAGAAAAAATAGAATGCAGAAAAAACAGAAAAAGAAAAAACAAGATAGTAAAGAAAATGGAAGAAATACAAAGTATTTACACAAGTATAAACAATTTTAGTAACTTATCACCTTCTCTTAAACTATTTAAGCAAATTATTTTTTCTTCTTGTATCTTATTTTTTATCTATAAACAAATCCTTATACCTCGTTGTTCAAGTCCTAGTCAGCAAAAGTCAATTACTAGAGATAATAACATATCTCTTCTAGCCTTGATCAAATAAACCAACTTTGTGTTCCTTGTTTTTACATTTAACAATCTTGCTCTTTAATCCCTTGAAATAATGTCCTAGAACAGTGATGGTGAACCTTTTCAGCACCAAATACCCAAACTGAAAAGTATGCACATGTATGCACTGAAGCACCAGAAACCAAAAGATCAGCTGGTCTTCATGTGTGCCAAAATCACAAAGACCAGCTGGCAATGGCACACATGGCCACAGGGGGGTGGGGGGCTCTGCATGCTACCTCTGGCACATACCCACAGGTTTGCCATCATGGTCCTAGAACTTTCTTGTCATCCTTCTTTGCTAGTTCTCACAAAATTCTTGAAAACTTTTAACCAGTCTCTTTTGTAAATCCAATATAGGAAAGTTGTCCAGATTGCTCTTTTGGTTTATTTTTATATCATAGTCCATTTCATTTATTCATCCATCTTTATCTATATCATTTTTAATCTATCATTTTTAAATCCACGTTTCATATCAGTCTCCATCTTATCTGATAAAACTTGTTCCATTTTCACAGTATCTTTTAAACACTATCTATAAGGGCAGACACTCTTAAAATTAACTTCTGGATCCATTGTTTGTCCTTCAATATACACATTGCAAGTATTTTGCTCCATTCTGTATTAAGTGAAATTCAAGTGTTTCTTAATTCATCCTGGTTCCCTCTAGTCTAGTGTCTAATGTTTAAAGACCCATCCTATCAATTTTTTAAAAATAATTCAAAACAACAGCATTTTCCCACAGGAAGGATTCTTGTAATTAAATTCCAAAATCTTATTTGAAGTGCATCTGTATGTTAAGTTTGTTTACTTTCCAGAATCAATGTTCTAGTCACCTTTTCACTGCTTATTCCAAACAAAAAACAAAACAAAACAAAAAACAGATTTAAAGGTTAAAACTGCGTTTAATATTTCTTTCATGAAAGGAGACTCACTGAGTGGTACAAAACTTGTGATTCCAAAGGTTCCAAATAGTTGAAGAGCAATTAATAAGCAATTTCCAAAAGTGATTAGAAAAAGAAGTATACAAACCCAATATCCATAAAGGCACCAACCATAGTCAGGGCATCCCATCATCTCCCAGTCACTCAACAGAGACCACTGTCTTCCAGTCAAATCATGAGAAGTAACTTGTGGATGATCCCAAAGCTGCTCCTAGTTATGAGAAGAATTCTAAAGAGCTTTCACCACAGTTGTTAGCTCTGGTCTCAGCAGAACCATTTTTAATTTGCCAGTTGTCCATTTTCAGTATAGTTCTGAAGATGCCACCAATATTTTTTTACCATAGTTCTGAATGGCAAATGATGAAAAGTCTCGGTAAAGATGTCTGCCTGTAAAATTCTTAATATATTTATAAACTTTCAAGGTATTATGATTATAGCTTTATGTTAGCAATTGGTAGCTTTCAGGGGGTAGGGGTAGGTGTACACTTAGTTAAGGCTTATGAACATAAGTTTTGCTTCTGCAACAACTAGATTGCTTAATTCATTTCAATGTGCAGCTATGAAGTTGAATCTTTATTGCAAGAAATGTAAGAGCTTCTTTTGATTGCTCTATTACTTTCTTGGTAAAATAAACAAAGCTTTCTGTAGTTTGGGAATTTTCCTTGTTAGCACTGACTTCATTAAGCAAATCACAGAGGGATCTTTGATTCAGAAGAGTTAGGTTTGGATTTCAAATAAAGAATAGCTACCTTGCTATAATAAAGACTCAGATGAATATATTTCAACACTAGAGAAATGGAAAAGTATTTGAATCTATCTTGTTGCTCTTTGAGCCAGACAGATCCTTGGGTTTGGCTCTTATGTAAGCAGCAATTCATGTATAGTTGCAAGGCATAACTTTCCCGCACAGATGATTACTGTAAATGTAAGTGGGAATCTTCCTGTTTAATTGAGGTTATGGATGCCAGCCAGTAGCTTTTTTTTCTTTCTTGAGTGCACTATTTTCAGTTTTATCCATATGTGGTTGAGCAATGTTAGAGGACAGCTTTTATGTGTCCTTTGCTTGACACATGCATGAACTGCCCTCCCCTTCTGTAACTAAAATTTCTTTGTAGCAAAACACTTTATAGCATTGGGAAGAAGACAAAGCAGTTGTGTTAGTGGAACATAAAGATCAAAGAAGAGATGGTTGTAAAATCAAACATATTTTGATAATTCATTCAAATGAATTCTTGGTAGTTAAAAAATGGTAAACAATTTTCTAACATCTTAACTATAGTGCCCTTGTTTTTAGGATTTCCAATATCTTCCACCTCCCAAAAGTACAGAGAAATATTTCATCCCAGTGATGATCCTGTAACATACTGAAGTACCCAGAAAAGCTCTCTTTAACATCATCAAAGTTGTTCACTTACATGTAAAAAAATCAGAATGATCTTGAAAGCTTTTAATCAAAAATTATCATAATCATATCATCAAATCAAATCATATCATAATCAAAAATTAATCATAATAAAAAAATCATTGTGCTCAGAATGCCATCAAGCATTTCTTGAGCATAAGATTTACTTCGGAGGGAAATAGTTTGTTCCAGAGATCTTCCTTACATCCCTAATTCTTCATTCATTCAAAGTTTGCACATTCGTAGTCAAGAGTTTTGATTTTTACAAGTCTGATCAGGCCCAGCCAAGTATGGTTGGGATGAGAGATATATCCAAAACTTCTTGCAGCCTGAGATGGCTTATACTAATCTATACAAGGGCAGATATATGAACCAAAATAAGTAGGAATCATCTTAGCCCTTCTAGTTTTTACAGTTAAAATGCACTTTTTGCAACACCTGATTTCAGGAGTGCTTCCAGTCCATATCTTGAGGTAGTCCTTGGTTCATATTAGTCTTTTGGTTTTTTTTTGCAGGATTCAAATTGAGTTTAAAACATATTTTAAAAACTATGCAATTTGTCTTAAATCAAATCAACATGTTTATGAGAGTTAATTTTGTTGCAAGAAAAGAAAATAAGACAGTGGGGGCGACAGTGGGAGCCAGGGAGAGTATACTTGCCATTCTGTTGTGACAGTGTGGAAATTTAATTGCTACATTTGGGCATGAACTAACAATACCGTAGTCAAGGTGTTTGTGCTG
Organism: Thamnophis sirtalis; assembly: GCF_051295495.1. Classification (NCBI taxonomy): domain Eukaryota; kingdom Metazoa; phylum Chordata; class Lepidosauria; order Squamata; family Natricidae; genus Thamnophis; species Thamnophis sirtalis. The sequence goes on along the minus strand of NW_028261385.1, from coordinate 110,322,678 downwards.
TAAATTGTTCCTACATCTCACTCTCCGTAGAAGTTTAAAGATAATACCTTGTACCAAGAGATCATTTTTGTCGGGGGAATAAACTTCCACAGCTGTGATCTCCTTACATTGAATCAGCTATTGTCTCATGTAAGCCACATTTGTTAAAGCATAGCGCACAATGTATAAAAATCTGGATAGCACACGGTAAAAAAGTATTTTGAACGTACATGTTTTATGGGCATATAAGTGAAAATTGGTTGCCTTAAATCCCTATTTTTTGTTCATAAACTCTCCAAATGCAAAACAAACATTTGAAATGGGAAAAAATTATTTGACGTGTATGGGGGGGAGCTCCCATTGTGTCCCTTGGTCTCCTCCCTCCCTCCCCCCCTTGAGAAATAAGTAGAAATTATTGACTTTGATCACTTAAGCTGTTCTCTGGCAAGGTTGGTGTACTAGACAAATCAATACTCTCCATTTGTAACACAATACATAAGCACAAAAGGTACTCCCACATCAGTCAGTATTTTGATTTATGAAGTACACCAACATTGCCAGAGAACAGCTTAAGTGAACAATCAATAATTTCTATTTATGTAGCAGTGCATGAGAAGAGGAACTGTGGCCTGAAGGAATGAAAGGAAAGAAACAAATGAAGGAAGGCCCACTTTATCTGAAGCTCTCAAAGAATTTTTTTTTCATGTAATAGTCCCACCTTAGCCTACCTAGGTGTGACCCCCTAGCCTAGAAATATTGCAAGCTTCTGGTTCACTGGAGCACAGGAATGGCCTTTCATTCCTTTGCTGAGATTATAATTTGTACCTGAAAAGTGCCATTTCAGGCAACACAGGAAAGAGAAGTGGAATGAGCTTTGAACACCAGTTTGGCCATCTTCAAAAAGAACTTGGCATACTCTGGGAAGGAGGAACGAACAATAGACTGCCGTGGGGTGATGCAATTGCACAAAGCCACATTGGAGTGGAGTTTTTTGCTGCTTAAAGGGATTAATTTTCTGGGATTACAGTTCTGTGAAATGTGTCAGAGGCTTAATACAATTTTACTTCAGTTTCTTCCATACTGCTCTTGGGAGCTTCAAGAGCTACAAAAAAAGGCTAAATGCAAACAGTGGCTGCTAATATTCATTTTAAAATTTAGATACAAACAGAAGATACAGTAAATACAAATGCTTCTTTTTGGGTGGAATTACAGTACTATTATATTATATTAGAAAGTCCTGAAATGGAAAATTGTAAATACTGTATAGATACACCATTTATGAGGTGGCTGCTGAACTGCTCAGAATAATGTCTTCTCAGGTTGTAAAGGACTTTGTAATATAAAACCTGTTGATTTCAATTGTGGTTGAAACTGAAGATTGTAGCAGGTACAGTGAAGCCTGTTGTGGAAATGAGGTCCTTTTCCCCCAGTAGGGATGGGCATGTAATGAAAAATTAGATTCTCTAGTCCCAGCAACACTTGCAGAACAATTACTTTTATATGGTGATTCATGGACAATGAAATCTTTCTCCTAAAGGCTGGAAGAAAAAAAGCTACAAATACTGTTTTTGAAGTAATGGCATATGCGTACAGGGCTCAGAGGAGGGATGTGCAGCATTCCAGACCCAAAACACAAAAGGTGCTTTGGAGGGGGATGGCTATGTTGGCAATATCGCCTTACTTCAATCATGCATCCTCTAGGATCACATGGTAACTATGTGGGGGGGGACACATTTTTTAAGGTGCTGCCAGCCTCCCCTGCAAAGCACAATTTCTTTTTCATATCCCAAGTGTGGTATGTCCCTAGAGGATGCTGCTGTTTGAGAAGCCCAGACCAAAAATTAGCATTCAGTCACAAGGCTAGTGTACAATGAGAAAATAACTGGATACTGCAAAATTAAGAACAAGGTTTCATCCAATCCGAGCCAATATTAATCTCTTTTAACTGGATCTTTTAAGCACAATACAAATTATTTCAGAGACAGGTAACTTTCTTTCACAGTGTGGTCTGAATTTTTTTTTCCTGCAACCCCCCCCCCTCTCCATTATTTTGGCTTACAAACACCACAAAAATTATAGACATGACTTCACAGGAAAGTGAGCAAGTATTTTCTTCCATTCTAGTGTGTTTGTGTGCTTTCCCACCACAAACTGGGTTGACAAATATTTGTTATAAGCCTTAGAATGCTGGCAGAGCCAGACTTTGGGACTGCAAAACAGGCTGTATAACTCTGCCATTCCTCAGCAGAGTTATGCTGCATCTCTGGGCTGCCTGTCTTGAAAGTAGCCATGCCCTTTCCCAAGATTGTACAGCAGCTGCGGTGCAGAGGCAACCAGGAGAACCCAGGAAAAAAGGGCTCCTCTTTAAAGAGTTGCGGATAGAAGCCTATGCTTTGAAGCCTCTTTTTATGCTTGGATCTGAACTATTACAAATCCCAGTTTGGACCAGAGACCAGAGAATCAATCCCAAGGTTCCACCACAAAACCGCGGTAGACTAAAGCGTGTGTGACTAAAGCGCGGTGACAAAACCGCACCGTCAAAACCGCGCGACAACAGCGCGCTGACAGAAGCGCGCTGTAACATAACCCTAAACCTAACGCTAAACCTACCCTAAACCTAAACCTTACCTTAACTTAAATCGCGCTTCTGTCGGCACGCTGTTGTGGGCGCGCTTTTGACATCGCGGTTATGTCGTGCCATGAATCCCAAGACTGTTACATAGACTGGATAGTTTAAAAAAACAACAGCCCAGAAGAAGGCAGAGGCAAATCATCTTCCTATCATAGCTCTGAAAAATACATTAAGGTGTCTATGAAGTCACCAGGAGTCAAGCTTGCTGTGAATAAAAAAATTCCTTTTTCTATCCCTGCTTTTGGTTGCCACCAGGCACAATTTTTTAATGGTTTCAAAAACAAAAAGAAGTGATTTCCTTAGAACAAAAGAGGCATGACTCCTGACATGAGGTTGAAAGCCACCTACATGTACAAACTGGAAAATAAGGATGTGCAAAATTCTGCCTGAAACAACGCGTTTGAGGGGGCTGTGCCTGAACCAAAACATGCATAATTGGGGTTCTTCGGTTCAAGCGTAGAACAAGAGAAGAGCTGTTTTTGCTCCAGGCATGGTCTGAAATACTATTATTCTGGGAAGAACTGGTTTGAGGAGGAAGAGTCCAACCCATTGGTGATGGCAGCTGAGGAGAGGGAAAGAAGTGCTGGGAAGATGAGGCCACGCAGGTCAATGGAAAATGCCCACTGGGACATTGTAGATGGTGGCAGTGGCAATAGCCATGAGGAGGGAGAGGAAGGAGCTGGGAAGGGTGGAGAGCAGTGCAGGTGCTCCAGTCAAATATACCACTCTGGCAGCTGCTGAAAGAAGCAGGGACGGTACATGCCAGCCTAATCCACTTGCACCATCCAGATACTGCTGAACCTCTGCAAAACCAAAGCATTTGGGATTTTTGGTTCTGCCAAACCATGGCGCATCTAAAATGATTTGGCAGGATTTCTGGGGCACAATGGTTGGCTCCAGACCAAAAGAGAACAGTAGCATTTCGAACTCCTTTAGAGCGTGTTTTTATGATGTCATTATAATAACAGAACAGATTCCCAGGGACTTTGTTCTGGTATCGTCTCTGTTCTTATCTTGTCCAAATTGAACAAGTAGCCCTCCTACACCTCCCTCCCCCCAATGTTTGGGCACATTGTTAATTTTGCAAATCATTAAATGTGGAAGAATTCTTGACATCTTTAAAACTTTCATAGTACCTGTCTCATTGAATTACAACTTGGCTGGGTGTGTAATATTGTTTTGCATAGCCTGAGTTACAGCACTACCATAATTTTTGCATAAGTTTTGACTGTACTTCTAAAATTAAATGTTTGGGCAGACTCCTTCTGATTAATTGTGTCCAGTACAGTACCCTGTTGCAGATTGAATGGCAAAGTAAGGAAGTAGGTAAGTGCTACTCCAGTGCTTCATCTAAATTAAAAATCAGCATACATTGATGCAGAAATTTTTGAAAGCAATTGTTCAGCCATGATATTACACAAAGGATTTAGATTCAGGCCAGTAGTTCATGTAGTTCGGGAGAGGAATGTGTGTTGTGAAATAGTGAAGAGGAGGAAGAGAATTGGGGGCATTAAAATAACAATTGTGGATTGTGCTCCCTTTTAAATTGAAATGTGTGTGTGGGGAGGGAGGAATAAAGTGATTCTGACTGAAACAGTTTCCTGTGCCCTTACCTGACAATAATCTAAGATTTTTTTACTTATATTTAAAATAAGCAGTTGGGATAACTGAAATGCCATTCTTCCAAAGAATGTAGACATTTTCTTTTTTGAAATGTTTTCCCTTTCCCCTCTTTTTAGAAGGGAAACAATACAGTAAAGCAAATGTCAGGAATGTTCAGCTCTGCTTTACCTTCTAACACAGCCGTGCTCAACCTGTGGGTCACGACCTCTTTGGGGGTCGAACGACCTTTTCACAGGGGTCGCCAAGAAGCCTTCAGCAGAGAGGCTGGCAAGAAGCCGGTCGAAGGGAAGGAGAGGCTCGGCTTTCCCGCGCAGCGGAAGGAGAGGTACCAGAAGACTGACGGGCTTCCCAGCAGGCGAGTCCAGCCAGCCTCCCATGCGGGCATTTTTCAGCAACTGTTCCTGCTCCTACAGGGCACACACCTTCGTCGGGGTTGAGCTGCATCAAAAGGGGAGGCTTGGGCAGCAAGAAGGGCAACGGCTGAGGAGAGGCTGAGTCTCCACCTGACATCGCTTTCCCTCCCTCCCCCTGGCACAGGCCTGACTCCTCTGCTCACCTCTTGCGCGTGTGCACACAAGCAAAATACCCTCCTGGACCAGGATCAAGGTGGAGGGGATGACTCTCCTCCCGCTGTCGCCACTGTGCAATGAGGTGAGTAACTGGGTACGCAGCGCAGGGGAGCCACACTGCGCAGGAGACTCCTCAGTGCCAGACTCAGGTCAGCGCAAGCCACGGTCCCCTTCGTGTTGGCTCAGAAAGGAGAGGAATGGGGAGCAGCAGCAGCTGGTTGGGTGCAGGGAGGGAAAAGATCCAGTTCTCCTGACTGCACAGGACTCTCCTTGTGCGGGGCTCTGGAACTCTTCCTTCTCCGCATCTAGAGACGGCTGCTTCAGCTCTTTCCTGAGCCAACACAAAGGGTTGGCGCTGACCTGAGTCTGGCACTGAGGAGTCTCCTGCGCAGCGTGGCTCTCCTGCGCAGCGCAGCCTGCTACTCACTTCTCAGTGGCAGCAGTGGAAGGAGTTGCTGTCCCCGCTGTTATGATCCTGGCCCAGGACGGTATTTCGTGCAAGGAAGAGATGAAAGAGAAAAGGGGAAAAAGAGAGAGAGAAATGAAAGAGAACTGGAAGGAGAGAATGGGAGAGAGGGAAAATAGAAGGAAACAAATTAGAGGGACAAGGGAGAGGGAGAAAAATAAAAGAGAGCTGAAGGGAGAGAATGAGAGAGAGAGGGAAAAGAGAGGGAAACGGGAAAAGGAAAGAAAGGAAAGAAAGAAAGAAGGAAAGAAAGAAAGAAACTAACTTTCTCAGACCTATGATGAAAGCAATGGCAAGCTAGATCTCTTGCCAAGAAAACTGCAGTTTGCCAGAAGGCACAAATTGGAAGCAAGTCTGATATTTTAAAAAGAAAATAACAGAGATGGCAAAAAAATCCATCTGAAAATAAGATTATTTATAATTTTAGATAACGTATTGTATTGTCAAACTCAAAAGAAATCAAAATATACAGTATATCCTATTGCTGTTAGTACAATCTTGCCAGCTTCTATCAACTTAGAGTTCACTATGAAAAGATTACAGAGAAGCAATTTCCTACAATTAATAACTTTATTTTGGATTTGCTATTATGTTCAATGAGAGAGAAAGAAAAGGAAAGAAAGGAAAGAAAGGGAGAGGAAAAATAGAGAAAAACCGAAATGAGAGGGAGGAGGAGAGAAGAGAGAGAGACCCTCTTCCCACAGAAAACACTGAGCCATGAAACCTGGGTAGGCATGTCTGGGGGATGTTGTCATGTGACTGGGTGGGAGTGTGTTGAGTTGGCCACACCCACCGCCCAGGTTTTGTGGCTCCTGGTGTTTTCTTTTCTGTGGGAAACAGATCCAAATGGCTCTTTCAGTGTTTTAAGATTGCCGACCTCCGTGCTATACCATGCTTCAAGACAAGATTTCATTTATTTGTAATTAGAAATAAATATTTCACAATATATAATTACATATTGTTTTTGCAATTAATCACTATGCTTTAATTATGTTCAATTTATAGCAATAAAAATACATCCTGCATATCAGATATTTACATTATGATTCATAACAGTAGCAAAATTAGTTTTGAAATAGCAACAAAAATAATTTTATGGTTGGGGGTCACCACAACATGAGGAACTATATTAAAGGGTCGCGGCATTGGGAAGGTTGAGAACCACTGTTCTAACAGATAAGAGGCAGAGAACACAAGCTCAACTCCAGATCTCAGTGCTCTTCCAAGTGTTCCATATGTGAAAAACATGAACAAAATATTATTCCTTGAATGTCCTATAATGCTTTACCCACAATACTGGGCTCCATTTTCTCTTGATAATAATACCCTGGCCTCTGCAAAGCTTTTTGAAGGATACCATTGGCAACCAGACCTAGATTTTCCACAATTTAAAAGTGTGAGTGGCTCTGTTTACCTTCTTAAGGCAACAGGAGGAGCAGGAAACTTAGTTTTCCACTATGTTGACTCTCAGCACTTCTATTCTTAAGGCTTCCCCTTTCAGGAATATGCTAAGAAATAAAAAATTAAAACATTAATTAAACCCTTCAGTCTATATTTGTGAAATAAAGTATGTGTGCAATAGAGCATTTGTGAGTCAAGTCACAAATGATAAAGACTGGAAAGAGTTTTTATCATCAGGATCCGGGCAGGACCCTGCAAGCAGCAGTCAGAGGAAGGATGAATGCCTAGAGAGGAAGGGGGAAGAGGCCATCCTGATCTAGCCAGTCCTAGTCCTTGGAATGCAGTCAATACTGTATGTAAGAGTTTTCACATATGCTTCAAATAATAGCTGTTGGGAGAAGAGGAAAATCTTTGGAGCAGAATATGAGTAAAAATAGTGGCTAAGTTCAAAATGATCTGACATCTTTTTTTTTCTTCCTCATGGTCTATTTGATATAGTAAAATATTTATTTAAATGTCCTGTCTAGATCATTGTTCAGTTTAAACTTTGTTCCTTTGTTATAGGATTTGTAAATATTTGTACGTACTGATCTTAGAAACTACCATTCTTAAGAAAAAAAAATGGATTGAAAACTACTTAATCTCCCTGAAACAAAGGCATTACTCATAAGGCAATTGCAATTCAAATAATAAGATGCAGAACTATTTAATTTTTATTAATATTTGCATTTGATTTAACTTAAAAGTACACATGCTGCCTTTCAAAATAGGATGTTTCTGGGAAGAGGAAATTTTTAGAGAGTTTATAGAGTTTATTGGGATTTATAGGCCGCCCTTTTCCCTGAGGGGACTCAGGGCGGCTTACAACCACAAGGGAGGGGGGTGCAGTGTCAAAACAACACAGAATGTGAACAAAGAAAAAATAGTAAAAACACAACTTTCGTTCAGCAATCAAACACTCGGGCGGGTAAATTGGGAACCTATCCCCAGGCCTGCTGGGAGAGCCAGATCTTGAGGGCTGCGCGGAAGGTCTGGATAGTGGTGAGGGTACGGATCTCAACGGGGAGATCGTTCCACAGGGTCGGAGCTGCAACAGAAAAGGCTCTCCTCCGTGTGGTCGCCAGTCGGCATTGACTGGCAGATGGGATTCGGAGGAGGCCCAGTCTGTGCGATCTAATTGGTCGATTTAGGGAGGTGATCGGCAGAAGGCGGTCTCTCAAGTACCCAGATCCACTACCATGGAGTGCTTTAAAGATGGTCATCAGTACCCTGAAGTATTTATGTGTAACATTACATTACATTTATCCATTACATGAAATACATTCCAAATGAATGAAGATGAGTATATGTGTCCCAGGATAATGTTCAGGATTGAATCTGGGTGGCTCACTGGGATAAGAGATTTTGTCTTCTGAGCTTTTGGACTCATGCCAGAGCCCATCTCTGAGAAATTCCCTGAGGATGGGCTCCAGGACGAGTCCAAAAGCTTGGAAGACAAAACCTCTGGTTCCAGTGACTGACCCAGATTGTGTCCTGCAACATTCCAAATGGTACAGTAAGATTAAAGAACCATCTCTCTAACCTCAAATGTATAAAACAATGTTTTCTAAGGCTTCTTGTATGCTGTATTTATTTTTTTAATTACTTCCTTATCCAGACGTGAGTAGCCTATTACAATGACTATAATTGTATGATATTATTATTTGTTTAACTATGATTAGCTGGGCAGGGTATACTGTAATCAAGCAGACTATATTATGTGTCATGTATGAAATAAGCCGGTAGAATAAGCACTTTAAAAAGCAGTTATCTTTGTGTTTTTATTTTGCTATCTGGTCAGAAATAATGCCATATTAGTACAGACCAGGGATGTCAAACTCGACCCATGGGCTGGATGTGGCCTGCAGGGTGCTTACATCTGGCCCGTGGGGCCACCCTGGAAACAGCAAAAGACCTGCCTGTGGTGCCTCTGCCAGCAAAAATGGAGCCCGTTTTCTCTGGCAGAGGGCTCGGGCTACCACAGGCACCTCCAACATGAGTGATGTCGAGCTAACCACATCCCCAGCCCCCCCCCCCCCCCCCGAGGTCAAAAACAATCCCGATGTGGCCCTCAATGAAGTCAAGTTTGACACCCATGGCACAGACATATTTCAAAGCATAGCTATTCATCCTGAACCATATTCAGGCTCCGAACACCTTAGAATTAGGCCCCAAGAGTGATGAAAATCAGCTTTACAAATGAAATCTTGTGACTGTGTTTTGTGACGTGCAGTAGGTTTCTGCACACATTATAGACCATTGTCTTTAATATGTTGTGAAATTTGATAAGGGTTGAGTATCCTATGATTGTTTTTAGGATTTTTTACATAAAAGAGCGTAGATCTCTTAGGGGGAGATGTAGCATTAGAACCTCTGTCCAAAGCCCTGGAAAAGCTGATCAGAAATTGAAAATGCAGAACTGCATGGGTTAGTCAGTTGGAATTGGTGGTAAATAAATTCAAATAAGTAACTAAAATAAAATAAAAATAATGACCTGGTTCAGTGTAAGGCAGTTCTTTTATTGGGGTCTCTCACTTTCATATAGACTGGACGTGACAAGTATGAACCTGCAGCTACATCTGAGAATGCAGCAAAGAAGAAAAAAGGAAAAAAAGAAAGGGATTTGGATGAACTAAAAAAAGAAGTTACACTGGTAAGAACAATTTTTATCTACAGTAGAGATGAAGAAATTAACATAATGCTTGAGCTGGCATGAATTGTCAATTTTCTGGCTTTTAAGTTGATTACCTTGGATGGGACCCTTTTGGATCTATGATGGATTTTAATAGTTTTCCAAATTGGCTTAGAGAATTTGCTACCTCACTGTCATCAAAACTCTGGGTGTAGGGTAGTAAAATGGTGATTTGGTAATTGATACCATATAATACCTTCTTCCCCCTTGACACACCCAGGCTTAAACTTCAGGTAAACTTAATTTATTTATCGACTGGGAATTCTTTCCAGCAATTGTTATGGTTAAACTCCAACAATATATTGATAATATCCTTGGATACTTGAATGTGGCTTCACTCGTCTTTTTGACTTTGCAGGATGATCACAAACTCACCCTTGATGAACTTCATTGCAAATATGGAACTGATCTCAGCCGGGTAAGTTAGTCAACTTGGTTGGAGTTTTCTGCTTCGAAAGTACAAAATGCTTGGCAGCAGGTTCTGGGAGTTGTCAGTTCATGTTCTCATCATAATTCAGAAATTCTCTTCCCTAACTTGATTTGAGCATTTTTGTGAAATGCTGCTGCCATTGAATCATTGTGAATGATGATAGAGGATTGTTCTATGATAATCTTCTAGCTTATCAAAATCATTTTTATTATATATATAATGTTATTGCTATCATTCATAGGTTATGACTGTCACATACTTGAAATAGATAGCATTATCATAATTAGAATATTAAGGACTGCGGTCTTTTATCAGTGAAAGTATTGGAAGACAACAGGTGGTTTTTTAGATTTAATGTTTTTAATGTTTTGAATTTCATGCATTTTAATCCATTATTATAAGCTGAAATAGCTCAAGCAGGCAACATTCAAATAATTGTAGTAGGTAAAAGGCAATGACTAAGAGATTATTTGGAAAAGTTCTTTTGAAAATATGAATGAGTGAAAATCTGAAATGTTTCTCTGTTACTTAAGAAAGCAACTCTGCTATGTTACAATGTGACAATTACAGCACTCTCTCTAACCTCTATGTTGCATTTCTGTCATTGAATTCCTCATTCCCTTTCTGTGTTTTAGGGACTGTCTTCTCAGCGTGCTGCAGAAATCCTGGCTCGAGATGGCCCTAATGCTCTCACTCCCCCTCCCACAACCCCAGAATGGATTAAATTCTGCCGGCAGCTCTTTGGAGGCTTCTCCCTTCTGCTTTGGATTGGAGCTCTTCTTTATTTTGCGACGTTTGCTATTCAAGCTGCAACAGGAGACGAGCCTAATTATGACAATGTACGTAGGGCAGGGAGGGAAGGGGATTGAAAATGGTGTGTGTGACTGAATAGCCCAGTTTCGATATCATGAGAAAGATATATTCTCATGAAAACATAAAATACTGAAGTTTTGATTTGTCCTTATTGGCTATGGCTTTCGTTTCTGCTTAGAGTAAGTATAAACATGGTGGTTATGATCTAAGGTGACACAGCAATCCAGATGGGAGTTGAACATGTGAATTCGTGTGTCCATGTATCACCCTTAAGTTCACCTTAAACCAGATGCCTCTTTTCCCAAGATTATGTAGCAACTACAGAATTCAGCTATGCAAGGCTACTTTAAGATAGTCCCTAAAAGTGCTACTGGTCCACTACACATGCTCAAATTACATTTTACCCTTGGAACTCAGGTTTCTGCATGACACATCTGTGATCTGCCTGTGTTTATCTAGTGCCCTTGCCAGTTTAGGGTGGGCCTACTTCAACATCAAAATCTTAAAATTTCACAACAGGTTTCTCTCATATTGTTTAATTTAAGAATTAGATTAAGTTATGGCCCCTTCTCCCTCTGACCTGAACATAGTTTGCTGTCTCACTTTTGCTTCTTTAAATTCTTCTCTTCATATATTCTTTTCAACAGCATAATGAATGGGAACATTGTGTAAAAACAATTGCGTACAATTAATGTTGCAAATTCAGAGCAGAATTTACTGAAGTTTGTGTGAGTAAATAATATCACTTAAAAGACTGATTCACATACCTTGTTATACTTGTAGTTATATCTAGGTGTGGTGCTGGCTGCTGTTGTCATCATAACTGGGTGCTTCTCTTACTACCAAGAAGCAAAGAGTTCAAAGATCATGGAGTCCTTCAAAAACATGGTGCCTCAGGTATGAAAGTGCTACGGTTTCAGGTTTTTTAAAAATGCATGTTACAATTTTTTAATGTCTCTTTGATCACATATTGGTAGTGAAGCTGTCCTATACAGTCACTGAACATTGCTTGTTCTTGCAGCAAGCTTTGGTAATCCGAAATGGGGAGAAACTGAGCATCAATGCTGAAGGTGTAGCTGTTGGAGACTTAGTGGAGGTGAAGGGAGGAGACAGAATCCCAGCTGATTTGAGAATAATTTCAGCTAATGGATGTAAGGTATGTATATCTTCAAGGAGTAAAAAATGAAGAGACTCTACTGGATGACCCATAGAGGATCCAGGTATGGCAACACCAGTGTCTCCATAAAACCATATGTGCACTTTTTCTTTTTCTCCTGCAGGTGGACAATTCATCTCTCACAGGTGAATCAGAGCCTCAGACAAGGTCTCCAGATTGTACAAATGAGAACCCACTAGAGACCAGAAATATCGCATTTTTTTCTACTAATTGTGTTGAAGGTAAATATAATTTCCAATATTTGACAAACAAGACTGTTAGGATATGGCAGTTCTCAAATCTAGAAATGATAGATTGTTCAAGGAGAAATTAGGAAACATTCTTAGCAAAGCATGTCTGCTATTAGCACATTTTAGAACTGATGGGTGTTAATTTATAAAGAGTGGTTGCAGGTTTTTTTTATAAGTCTTTTTGAACTAAAGCATGAATGCACCATGTTTTCCCCAAAATAAGACCAGGTCTTATTTTCTTTTCGCCCCCAAAATAGCACCAGTCTTGTTTTCAGGTGATATCTTACCTGCTTACCTTAGGACCATCACAGCCACGCATCCCATACACCAACACCTGTGGTGCTGCTGCCTGACTTCTGTGGCTGCTTGCGGCCAGACGCTGCGTGGCTTGTCACGCTGCAGCTGCCATTCACGGCAGGAGGCTGCATGGCGCATTGTGCCATTGTGGATGCAAGTGGTGGCAGCAGCACAATGAGCCTTGTGGCACCATGCAATGCGCCACATGGCGTTCAGCCACAAGCAGCTACAGAAGAGGTTGGACAGCAGCACAACATGTTGGGGCATGGGAGGCCTGGATGTGGCGGTCCTAAGGTAAGTGTGTGTGGGGGCACGTGGGGCAGCTCCACTCCCCCAGCCTAGCTTGATTTTTATGCCTGCACTTTCTGCCACCTTGTGCCAGACTGTGGGCGGGACTTAACTAGAGCTTATTTTGGGGTAGAGCTTATATTAAGCACAGGTGTAAAAATTGGGCTAGGGTTGTTTTTGGGGTAGGTCATATTTTCAGGGAAACATGGTATTATTGCTGGAACATCATTTCTGTAGCTATACTTGAAAGCTTTGTCAAAGAATCTTGTGTCATTACTATATGGATTAGGGGACCATTTTTCAAGGAGGAAAAAGAATAAATCAAAGATTATAAAACATTCTTAATACACGAGGGATGAAAATGCGTACCACCATTTGCAATATTTTTGAACTACTTGACTGGGAAACATCTGAAGAGATGTCCTTGTTTGCGCTGAAAGCCAAAATTGTGTATTATGCTTGCATTGCACATACCGAAGAGAGAAGGTAGAGTTTAATTACAATCCTTCTTGTGATTTTCAGGTACTGCCCGTGGTATAGTCATCAACACTGGTGACCGAACTGTGATGGGCCGCATTGCTACGTTGGCTTCTGGGTTGGAAGTGGGACAGACTCCCATTGCTGCGGAGATTGAGCATTTTATCCACATAATTACTGGTGTGGCCGTGTTCCTGGGTGTCTCCTTTTTTATCCTCTCATTGATCCTCGAGTACACTTGGCTGGAAGCTATAATATTTCTTATCGGCATCATTGTTGCCAATGTCCCTGAGGGTCTGCTTGCTACAGTGACAGTAAGTTGCCATAAAGAGATTAGCACACTCTTCTTAATAAAAGATCTGAAGAAATATAAATTGTAATGGAAGGCAGCCTTCATCTCCCCTTTCCTCATTTTGTAGGTATGTCTGACACTCACAGCCAAGCGCATGGCTCGTAAGAATTGCCTTGTGAAGAACTTAGAAGCTGTGGAGACTCTGGGCTCTACTTCCACAATCTGTTCTGACAAAACAGGCACCCTGACCCAGAACCGCATGACCGTTGCTCATATGTGGTTCGATAACCAGATCCATGAAGCTGATACAACAGAAAACCAGAGTGGTAAGATGCCTGATTTCTGTAAGCGATAATTTAGCACTGCTTTCTGCTAGTAGTCAAGATAATACTTGTTCAGACTTGCAGCCTAGCTTTCTAGCCATATGTAAAAACGTTTGCTTTGTCTCCACAATAGCCAAAAAGAATACATTTGCAATGCTTCACATACGGTTTTAAGTCAATCTTGATCAGTGTTTCTCAATCTTGGCAACTTTAAGAGTAGACTTCAACTCCCAGAATTACCCAGCCAGCCCTGCAGATAATTCTGGGAGTTGAAGCCCATGTTAATTAAAGTTGTCATGGTTGAGACTCATCTGAAACAGCCACTTAAGAATAGGGTTTTTTAGAACAGAAAACCCCATGTTAAAGCACAATATTAAGCATAAAATATATTTGAAAAAAAAGATCGTTTGAAGAATATTATTTTGTTGATTGTTTAATTGCAGAGAAAAAAATAAATTCTAAATTCCATTAATTCTGAAATCTTGTCATTTGAAGAACCATATTTCTCTGTACTTGCATAGACAAAGGAGAGGACCAAGTCACTATAATGAAAGGATAAAGAGCTAGAAATAAGCCTCACCAGAATTTGCAATACTTTTTCATCCTGCTTTCTGAAGGCTTATAATATCAAGGTTTTTCCCAACCATCCTCATCCTTATATAATAGAGAGTAGTGTATTGTTTCTTACCCAGTGGAGTAGAAGAGACTTTTTTTTTATTCCCCCTAACTTTCCCATAAAATTGATGGAAAACAACAATCAAGTTATGAGTTTATCCTTCACTCTTCATAAACCACTATGGAAAAGATAACACTAAATATTTATCCTTTATCCTGCTTGGCCAACATTAAAAATTGAAAATGAATTTGCCAGGGAGTTCTTCACAAGCCTAATTGTTTATGTTTAGCAGAATGGACCTTAAATTGTTCCTTCTTGTCATAGTTTGTCTGAAAATGTAGAAGTTGGTAGTTAATCAAGACTGGCGTCCTACAGCTATTGTTAAGAGCTGCCGTGGACCAGGAAGAGATCTTTCTTCTGCATCTAAGCTTGTAATCAAGAACTTGTGAGAGGGACTTTGCTCCACTGTGTCTGGCATGATAGCTTTAAATCAAACAAGGGGAAAGTGTGGCAGAGGAAATGAATTGTGTGCTGATTTGAGCATGGAATTGTGTGCAACATATGGGTTCCTTCCCTTTAGGTGCTACTTTTGACAAAACATCTCCAACATGGACTGCTTTAGCCAAAATTGCAGGACTATGTAACCGGGCTGTATTTCAGGCTAACCAAGAAAATGTTCCTATTTTGAAGGTGAGTTTAATCCCTTGGTTCAGTTGCCTACTGTCTGTGGCCTTGCAGTTAATGTGAAGCAGCATAAAGAAAAGGCATCTTGGAAAATGGAATGTTTCTGGCTAGTAGAAAAGGCAACATTGCAACATCTTTAATATGAGCATCATTTCTCCATTTATAAGCTCTTATGACAGGGGTGTCAAACTCAAACTCAGGGGTGCTTAAATCTGGCCCACGGGGCTGGCCTGAAAGTATCAAAGGACCAGCCCACGGTGCCTCTGCCGGCCAAAACGGGCCACAGGCCGGCTGCCCATTTTTGGCCGGCTCCTGGAGGCTATGGAGGGTGAAAATGAGGCCCCACACCCCACTTTGGCTGGTAAAGTGCTTCAGGAGGTCATTCAAGCCGAAAACGGGGCAGAGGGGGTTGCGTGAGGTTCCCCCGCACCCGTTTTGGCCAGCAAGGTGGTGCAGGAGGCGTCCATCCCATCTCCCCCCCCACCAGCCCAGAGAACTACAATGCTGATCTGGCCCTCAAAGAAATCCAGTTTGACACCCCTGTCTCATGGTATGCAGTGTTGTTGATTAAGGTTACTAAAGACTTGGATGGAAATTTAGTTCACAGATTTGTGCATAGATCAATAATTTATTTAAAATTCTATCTACGACAGAAGAAAGTTTCTTCCAACAGTAGTTTTTAAAACTGTGATACAAGAAAGACAATACAGTTAAGCCCCCTAAACTGAGAAAAACCCACACTGGGTAGGTAATTAGGTCTTATGATCTGCAAAGTGCTGGACAAACTGCTTGAACTTGGCAGTCAGCAAACACATGAAATTTATCAATCCTATAATGCTCATCATCTAAGGTTTCTGGATTGCCTTAAATTTCAATGAAATGGAGACAATACAAGTCTGGTGTATTATCAGGAAAACAAACGACTTATAAACAAGCAGCAATAAGAGAACTTGCATTTTAACTACTTGAAAGTAACTTGTAAAAATAATTTAAAGAGACTTGACATGTCATGTGTTTTTTAAAAATTATTTACAGATGACTTACACCCTCTCTTAGTGCTGAGCACATTCTGTTCCACTCTATAATTATTATAAAGCCTTCCTATCTTCTCTTTACAGTATTGCTGCAAAAATATTTACTTTTGTTAGTTTCTACTTAACACTAGCCTCTTTTTTTAAAATAATAAATCTAAGTAGTTTTCTTTCAGAGAATGTTGAAATATGTCTTGTTGATAAAGTCAAGCTTATTTTGAAAAGTGGGGCGGGGGGGATCGAAATCTTCAAAAGATTTCAAATCCTTACTGCGAACTGCTGTGTCATTTGATAGAGAGCAGTGGCAGGAGATGCTTCTGAATCTGCACTCCTAAAATGCATTGAACTTTGCTGTGGATCTGTCAAGGAACTGAGGGAGAAGAACCCCAAAGTAGTGGAGATCCCATTCAACTCTACCAATAAATACCAAGTAAGAAATCCCTGCTTTTTGCACAGAGGCATTCCCTGGGAACAAATTCGGTATCTTTTATGTTGGGCTCTGTTGCTGTTTTCCTCAAACCCATTTAGGCTAAATTATGTACCAAGCGGGTGATAGCTCTGGCTGGGAGGGTTCTGTTCTTTTGCTCTCCGTGTTTGTCATCTGCAAGGCACAGTCCAAACCAGTGAATGAAATGCCATCCAAAAGACAGCTAACTAACACTGTTATTAAAACTATGCAGCTGTCAATTCACAAGAATCCAAACACGTCAGAATCACGATATCTGTTGGTGATGAAAGGTGCACCGGAGAGGATTCTCGACCGTTGCAGTTCCATCTTGATGCATGGAAAAGAAATTCCCTTGGATGAGGAGTCCAAAGATGCATTTCAGAATGCCTATCTTGAATTGGGAGGCTTGGGGGAGAGAGTTCTGGGTAAGATGCCTGACTGAATTCTTGCTTGTTCCTTCTTCTCTCAGAATATTCTTGTCAGTCAGCCATGATCTCTATAGGGCCCTCAAAAGGTAAGAGGGTAGTTATGGCAGTGCAGTTAATAGCAATAGCAGTTAGATTTATATTCCGTTTTACAGCCTTCTCTAAGCGGTTTACAGAGTTAGCATATTGTCCCCAACAATCTCATTTTACCAACCTCGGAAGGGTGGAAGGCTGAGTCAACCTTGAGCCTGGTGAGATTCGAACTGCCAAATTGCAGGCAGCCTGCAGTTAGCAGAAATAGCCTGCAGTACTGCACTCTTAATCACTGTGCCACCGTGGCTCTATCCAAGAGGTTGGGCTTTAATTGCATTGCCTTACCTCCCGTTTTACCTTTTTTGACAGCGTTCCTGATCTCATCCCCATCCCCATGGACTCCATTGCCAGCTGGTTTACCTTGTAGCCAAGAGATTGCATGAAATGCTTGTAAACTATGATAAAAATGCTTAGCCAGTGGTTGAGAAGTGCTTGAACTACTATCACTTAAGATGATGATATGGCTTGGATGTCATGGTGAGGCACTCACTGCAGTATTGCGGCAGAGAGGGCCCCCAGCTGAATATTTTCCTCCTAAGTGCCCATGTCAAATACACGAAGTCTTCCCAAACAGAACCAGACAACTTAATCATTAATAATCATTGCTGAATGTCTGCCCTAGTCTGTTTGTCTACAAATAATGGAAATGGTATTTCTTCCAGGCTTCTGTCACTTGGCTCTTCCTGATGAACAGTTTCCTGAAGGCTTCCAATTTGATTCAGATGAAGTGAACTTCCCTGTAGAGAATCTGTGTTTTGTTGGTTTAATTTCTATGATTGATCCTCCTCGTGCTGCTGTGCCTGATGCTGTTGGCAAATGCAGAAGTGCTGGAATAAAGGTAATCACTAACCTCTCTCTCCCCTCAAATATTAGTAATTTAGTAATTTAATAGATTTGTATGCCGCCCAATCCCGTAGGACTCTGGACGGCTTACAAGACAAGATAAAAAAAATTAAAAGTTAAAAATAGAAAGATACAATTAAAAAATACAATTTTAAAACAACACACCCATACAATCTCTCTAGGTGGGGCTGGACCTTGTTCAACAGCCCCAGGCCTGCCGGAACAGCCAGGTTTTGGTGGCTTTTCGGAAGGCCGAGAGAGTGGAAAAGGTCCGGATCTCTACGGGTAGATTGTTCCATAGGGCCGGATCAGCTACAGAGAAGGCCCTCCCCTGAGGGGTCGCCAGCCGGCATTGTCCGGCCGACGGCACCTGGAGGAGGCCCAACCTGTGAGATCTTATTGGTCATTGGGAGGTATGTGGCAGGAGGCGGTCTCTCAGATAGCCAGGTCCTAAGCCATGTATTTATGGCTAAGTCCACCACCAAATAACTGAAAAGGGACAGCTACGTTTGGTCGCTTTACAGATAAAGGACGAGGCTGGTGGAGAGGGAGAGATAAACTAAGCCTTTTGGTAGCCTCCCTTTCCATCTCAAAAGGTGAGGGTTATTGCTGATTCTTCTGTTTCCCTTGAACAACTGACATCAGCACCAGCTTATTTGTTGCTGCTCGGGTCAGGCAAGGGACATTTGAAAAGGCTTCAAGGCCTTGTCTTCATTGCACTTGCTGAAGTTGATATGTTTCATCATGCAGGTCATTATGGTGACAGGAGACCACCCCATCACAGCGAAAGCTATTGCCAAGGGTGTGGGCATCATCTCTGAGGGAAATGAGACTGTGGAGGATATTGCTCTTCGCCTCAACATCCCTGTCAACCAGGTCAACCCCAGGTATGGGACCAGCTAGAGTGAAAAATGTGGAGCATTTCTGGGAAGGATTGGAGCAATCCTGCTAATTAATTTCTTTATTCTGGCATTTAACAATATCTGCTAGTAGGGTATGAGAAAAAGTAAGTAGTAAAGTAGTAAGATGGTTTTAATATTATTTTGTTTCCTTTTTTCAGATTTAGAGCTGTTTACAGTATTTAATTGTTTTAGGCATCTGAGTCCTTCCGAAAGTTTGGAAGCAGAGTAGGGTGTGTACACAAAAAGTGAAAATGTTTGCTTCAAACCCAGAACAAGCAAATCTTTGTGGTGATTCTGCCACCTTCTTCAGTTCTGCCTGTTTGGCAGAGCCCAAACCTGGACCACTTTGATTGTCCTAGGTTTCAGATGAAGTAAAATGTGGGTGAGCAACTAGGGTAGGGCTCGTCCTCTGTACTCTTTCCCCCAGGAGCTTCCACTGGCCCCCATCCCCCTCTCAGATGCCATCACTGCCATCTCAGTGCAGAATGTCCCACTGGCCCACCTGCCTTCAGTCTGCGCTTTAGCTTTCCAGGTACTCAGCAACTCCCTGCCACTAAGAAAATTCTACCTATAAAACAGCCTCTGTTTCCTTCCATGCTATGACAAAAAATGTGTGAAATGGGTTTGGGCATAGGCTCTGCATGCACAGAATGAGTTGCAGAGCCCTAAGGCAAATCAAGCTCAGTGCTGCATGTGGAAAGCACTGCTTCATTAGATGGCAGCACAAAGCAATGGGAGGCTAATCTCTGAAGCTAAGCAGTGTTGAACCTTGGTAAATACTTGGTTGGGGCATGACCTGATATTGTCAAGAAAGTGCAAGGGCACAGTCACTGGGACCTGAGTTAACTTCAAGGATATATTTTCATTGGAAAGCAAGGTTTGAAGGAATAATCTGCAACTTTTCAATATGCTATCTTTTAAATTACAGAGATGCGAAAGCCTGTGTGATTCATGGATCGGACTTGAAGGATATGACCAATGAACAACTAGATGATATTCTAAAACACCATACAGAAATAGTCTTTGCTAGAACGTCTCCACAACAGAAGCTTATTATTGTAGAAGGTTGCCAACGGCAGGTATGCAGAGTGGATCCCTGTAATGTTGGTTAGTCCATTCTATATAAAATCTGAGTGGTAAAGACTTTGAAAGTGATCTACCCCCTCTAGCTTCTGATTGTTAATGAAATCCTGACAGTTCGTGTCCAGTATCTGTTTAGATTTTCAGTAATGAATCTATTCTATCATTAATTAATAGAGCTTGCATATATATATACCAGACATCTGGAAACTAGCCCTAGTCAGCAAACGAGCCCCACCCACCATCCAGGCCTACAACACAAAACAACAATGGACACACAGCCAGCACCAATCTACCAATCATGATACAATCACCCAGCCAATCAATCCACTTACTGAAACAAAGCCAGCACTCCACACACCCCCACCAAGATTTATAGAAAGACAGCAGCTCCAACCACGCTTTAAGCTGAAAACACCAGCCTGAAGATGGCGAGTGAGACCTCGGCGAAACGTTGCCAAGACAATCTCAATCTTACATGGGAAAAGACCCGAATACAACAAGACCAGCATACCTACACCCGTGAAAATCTACGAAAACAAAGATACATACATACATAGATACATACATACATACATACATCATATACATACATACATACATACATACATACATACATACATACATACACATACACACATACATACATACAAAATACGATCTGTCCCGAAACTGCCTTGCCACATTTTTCGCGTGGGCAAAAATATAAGCCCACCCCCAAAAATATCCAGCCAGGCAGAGCACCACTCACCGACCTAGCGGTATCCCGAAGTGGCGGAGCCGGGATGGGGGAGAAAGGCGCTCACATTGCTTGCCGCCTTTGGGATACCGCTAGGAGTGGTGTTCTGCCTGGCTGGAGAGGGGATTTGCCAGGTGGCTGCTTGTGAGCGTGGTTACCTCATGGCTGCTTTGCCCTTGAGGCTGTGCCCGACTCTTCGGGAGTCTGCTCACAAGGGAGCAGCCACCCAGCAACCCCAAAACAATAAGCCCTTCCTGATAATAAGCCCAAGGCCATATTTTGTGGGGCAAAAGAAAATACGACTGTCGTATTTTGGGGGAAACACGATACATATATACATATATACATACATACATACATACATACATACATACATACATACATACATACATACATATATACATACACATTAAACCAATCAATCAATCAATCAAAATATCTCTCTCTTGCATTACCATCCACTACAGATCTGCAGGATTTTTCCCATCGTTGATCTGTTCTGCATAACTTCCTGATGCCTCACTGCTTTATAATTGCATACCCAGTGATTAGGCTGTCCTTGAAATGAAGTGTCTAGAAAAAAAGAGTTTGTTTTAATCTTTCAGGGTGCTATTGTAGCTGTCACTGGAGATGGTGTGAATGATTCCCCTGCTTTGAAAAAGGCAGACATTGGTGTTGCTATGGGCATTGCTGGGTCAGATGTCTCTAAACAGGCAGCTGACATGATTCTACTGGATGACAACTTTGCTTCTATTGTTACTGGAGTTGAAGAAGGTAAATACCTAACTCAGTTTTCTAAATTGAAGAACTTGTCTCACTCCTCTTCTTCAATGTTATAGTCTGAGTCCCCAAATTCTGTGTGGAACTGTATGTGCTTGAAGAAGAATATAAAACTCCCTGTTTGATACAGGGAAAAGTAGCCATTTTGTATTCTAAAGAGTTTGTGCAAGAAGGAAGGTTGGCCTCAAATGTATGACAATCTTCTATTTGCTTTCATTTTAAAGTGCTCTTTATTTTTAGGTCGCCTGATTTTTGATAATCTGAAGAAATCAATTGCTTATACTTTGACCAGTAACATTCCTGAGATTACGCCTTTCCTTATCTTCATAATTGCCAACATCCCCCTACCGCTGGGGACAGTCACCATCTTATGCATTGACTTAGGCACCGATATGGTAAGTAAAATTTATTAATTAATATTGCAACTAATCCCCTCAACCTCATAGAATGAGTCACACAGTATATTTCTGTTGCACAATTTTTGCAGTGAGGCCAAACGCTTTTTCAGGGTGAATGATACTGATTCATATATGAATCAGCATACAGTCTATGAAGCTTAATTTAATTCTGCAACTTCTCTTTCCTGCTCCAAAGGTTCCTGCAATATCTCTGGCATATGAGCAAGCGGAAAGTGACATCATGAAGAGGCAGCCCAGAAACCCCAAGACAGACAAACTGGTAAACGAAAGGCTGATTAGCATGGCTTATGGCCAAATTGGTAAGTGGAGAGGCACCCGCCTGTATCTCCTTGGGGGTGAATAGAGAGGGCATTTTTTTGTGGAAGGGCAAATGCTCAAAGATTTAGACAATGCTTTACATGGGAAAAGAGATGGCAGACCTTTTAAAGTACTGCATTATTTTAATGGAAGGCAAGCAGGAAAGTTGAAAGAGTTTACATAAAATCTAAAATAGGTGTAGGACAGTGATTCCCAAACTTGGCAACTTTAAGACTTGTGGACTTCAACTCCCAGAATTCTCCAGCCAGCTCTGCTGGCTGGAGAATTCTGGGAGTTGAAGTCCACAAGTCTTAAAGTTGCCAAGTTTGGGAACCACTGGTGTAGGACATGCCATTCATACTATTCTGCACTTCTCCTATGTACTTCCCCTCCCCCAAGTTATATTTTACCCATTAGAATTTAACTTTTTTTGGGGGGGGACGACTGCGGAAACAGTGAACCCCCACCCAATTATCCACTGTGACAGATTTTCTAACCTCACATATAGAATGTGGCTTATATCACTTTGAACTTCAATGCCACAGCTGTGGAAGTATCCAGAGCAGTCTGGACTAGTTTTCAGAGATCAGTTTCTATTGATATGGCTTGCAACACTCTGTATTTCCTCATATGCTAGGGAAGGTGTGCACTCTTGCACTTCTCACATGAAAAAATGCAATTGCTAATAGCAATCGAGTTAGTATATGTAGGATTGTGGCTGATAAGGAGGCTCATTAATCATGACTTGTATACTATAGAAATTTAGGGTGCTAATAATAGTGAAAGCTAACATCATTAAGGGAAACTGCAAAAGAAGGTACATTGTATTGTACAACTAAGGAAAGGACAGGTGAATTCTTCAGTGGGAAAGGGGAGTAGAAGTACTCACTAGGGGGATAAATAGGAACCAACTAGATGTTGGGACTAGGGGTTAACAGCTGGGTGGGAGGTACCTTTAAGAGGCCAGTGCTGGTTCCTGGAATGGCCATCTTGTATAGCCCTCTGTACAGTTATGTTGTGCAAGAGACCTTAGAAAAACTATAGTCCTTCAACATGATGAAGATAGACTTTGCTGGAATTTGGAAAGTTGCAGTCTTGTATATTTTTTCTACAAAGATCAGTATAGCAATAGCCGCTATTTCATCCTTAATAAGTTTTTATGCAAATAGATCATTTGAATAAATGTGTACTACAAAAATGATTCACGCTTATGTTAATTGGAAGATGGGGAGATATTTTCAGCTTCATGAGATGGTTTTAAGATAACATACAAAAGAGACGCCCATGTTTTTGGAATGTGTGTGTTCCAAAAGTACTGCTAACATTTGCTCACCTCTGTCTTATTTGTTTAGGGATGATCCAAGCCTTGGGTGGCTTCTTCACATACTTTGTAATCCTCGCAGAGAATGGCTTCTTGCCATACACTTTACTGGGGATTAGAATGAAGTGGGATGATCGATGGGTAAATGATGTGGAGGACAGCTATGGGCAGCAGTGGGTGAGTTTGTGTTTAGCTCTAGGGGATTACTGCCAGACATTACTAAACCCCATGCCCATTGGATCTTTGTTTCATTGGCAGTAAGGAGGAAGCCCAATAACCAATTCTTTTCCTCTTAATCTTCTTTAGACTTATGAGCAAAGGAAAATTGTAGAATTCACTTGCCACACAGCATTCTTTGTCAGCATTGTAGTGGTACAATGGGCAGACTTGGTTATCTGCAAGACCAGAAGGAATTCTGTCTTCCAGCAAGGAATGAAGTAAGTAGCAGACTCTTAACAAGGACATTTTTTCCCCCTGTGGCCCTTGCATTGTTGAATATCACACAACCTGGAAGTAATGTAGGCCAGCAGCCTTGGGAAAATGTTTGCAAGCTTGAAGAGCCTGCAAGATCAACTTTGATCTCTTAATGTTTCCACAGGAACAAGATCCTAATATTTGGTCTCTTTGAAGAAACTGCTCTTGCTGCCTTCCTCTCTTATTGTCCAGGAATGGGTGTTGCCTTGAAAATGTACCCATTGAAGTAAGTAATAAACCTGAGTAATGTTGGGCCTTTGAAGTTGATAATTAGCTCATCTATTCCTCAGTTGCTATTACTGGATTTAACATAATTTTGATCATTTTTAATTAAAGGAATGGATCTGGGCTTCCTCTGAATTGTATGTTCATTCTTGTTTTTGAAGCTTCTGAGCTTTTGCTAACCATCAATTATGTCATACAGCTATGTACAACAACTATTTTTTTTAACCTTGCAGACCTTCATGGTGGTTTTGTGCTTTCCCGTATTCTCTTCTCATCTTTGTCTATGATGAAGTAAGAAAACTAATCCTCAGACGCAGCCCTGGAGGTAAGCAACTATTTACTCAACAACATTCTATGGTGCCATAGACTCTTTGTGCTAATCTAGAAAGCTCTCTAAGAATTCAGTCGTGAAACATAAATATAATCATCATCATCTTTATGAATGAGAGGTTCCTTTTAATACCTTGGAAGCCCAGGTGTTGACATGAATTTACATTATAACATTATATTTAACTTATTCACCTGTGCTTTGAGAGCTTAGTATTGTGTGTTCTCTAATTTGTTGTTGATATCAAGGATTAATCTGGTATTTAAACTATGATATATACAACTTGATGTCTTTGTTCTTGTCCTCTGTAGGCTGGGTGGAAAAAGAAACCTATTACTAAAGGACTGCTGGACCAGAGGTAGTTGCACTCTTGGCCTCCTTCCATTCTTTTGCACCTGAGATGCAGGAAGAGGGAATCTTTGGAGGATGAAAGCAACTGAGAGTGAAGAAGAATAATGCAATGGAAAAAATGGGTAGTGTTAATATAGTCCAGGCTTTGGGTGGAAAAAATTCTACAGAGTCACAACAAGAACAAGGAAAAATAGCCACATGCTGTATAGCTCCACAGGTTTAAGTGGAGTGGTATTGTTGCTTATAAAATGAGTAATAAAAAGTATATTAAAATTCACTTCTATAACTTGGTGATGTTCCTTTTCTGAAGTATACTTATGATCAGGAAGTGAGTTTATGTAACCAAGAATCCAATATAACTTATCAGCCAGGGATTTAAGGTGTGGATGACTAATACTACAGGACCAGCTGTTCAAAGGCAAGGCACAAGAAACACTGTTTAGGCAGGTCAATTTGTCTTGTCAGATCTTCACTTGTTTCAGAATACCTACTGTCAGCATCCAATTAGAACAGGGCTTCCACACTGTCCATTTTGCTGCCATTATGTATCCTTTAAAGAAACCTCAAAAGCCTCCTGACCCTAGTCCACTTTTCTTGCCTTTAAACTGGCTAGCACTCTGCTCTTCCATGGTGCATGTGCTCACCTCCTGAATTACCATGAACAAGAGAGACAGATTCCTCTTCTGATCCATCTTTATTTGTAAAAGTCTAGATATAAAATCTTAACATTCCTTTTAAAAAAACCTGAAAAGGCACATTAAAAATACATTAAAAACGGAGATGTCTCTGTGCTCGTTCCACATCTCAAAAGCTTTCCTAACCCTTTTGCTAATGATGCCTTGAGGAATTGCTATGCGATGAATTGCAGGCCAGCTGATCTCTGTGGGCTGATGGGGAGCCACCTTCTCACAGGACAGCCTTTGTTCCCACAACACAAAGAACTTGGTTCTTTTCTGTACCTCAGTCAAGCTGTTTTCTGCCATGCTTCAAGGATACAGTGAAGAATAGGTCAGTTAGGGATCAGATGACTTGTCCTCATGCTCCACACCACCTTCCCTCACAAAAGCCAATACACACTTGGCTGTGTATGGAGCTGGCAATTTCTGATGCTAGGACTGACCTCAGTGGAACACAAAACCAAGGTCTCTCCGTTCTTGTTAGAGCTGAGAAGTCCACTGCCAGTCTCCAAGCACACAGAGTGGTATCCCAGGCAAAGGAAATGCTTTTATTTTGGTGCTGGATTTCTTCCTAATTTCGGCAGGTAAATTTGCAGAGTTTTGGAATGAGTGGAGTGAACAAGTGGTTTCCTCAGACTTGCAAGTCCTGACAATATATCAGAGAGAAATTTTGAAACTAGTTAGTGCAAGGCTTCTGGGCTAATTCTCACAGAAGGTTAGTTTTATAGGGGCATTACAGAATTCCTAGGAATCAGGAAGGCTTTTAAGGCAAAAATGAGACCCTTGAAACAAAATCAGTCTATAGGCAGAAGGGTACAATTATGGAAAGTTAATGCATAGTCCTTAATAGAAGGAGAATCTAACATGTAAGAATTGGAAGGAATCTGGTAGTTCATCTATTCCAACCCCCTGCAGAAACCCACTAACTCATTCCCAATAGGTTGCTATCCAGCTCCACTTGAAAAGTTCCAGTAAGGGAGTTACTGGTGTTTGTGGTAAAGGTCAGACTTAATCTCCTTTTTAAAAATTTCTATCGTAGTGCCCTTCATTCAACATGTGCTGCTATTTTAATGGTTCTCCTTAGGATTTGTAGGTGTGATGACCCAGGGTGAGGCACGGCAGCAACACAGCCAGTTCTAACTCCCCTTTATTGCTCCAAACGTCCCCACTGCAAGTCCTGGAGCAAAGCTCTCATGCATCTCCGACAGCCTCTGGCTGCAAGTAGCCCAGGAATCCCAGTTAGTGCGGCAGCAAACAAGGCAAGGCACACAAGATAAAGCACAGCAACATCCAGATGTCAGCAACTGTAGTAGAGGCTCCACAGATTCAACCCTTCTTCCCAACAAATGCCCCTCCCAACAGTGTCACTTTAAGTTTCAGTCCCCAGATGAGCCTTGTGAAGAGGGGTGGGACACTCTCCTCCCAAGTCGTTGGGTCAGCCTGTGCTTCTCTCCCATGCCCAGGGATCAGGAGGGAACAGTCCTTGCTCATCACTGGACCTTCATTGCTCCACTGCCTGTCCTTTCTTCCTCCCTCTCTCAGTTGTCCTGTGCCCTTTCTTCCTCGCTGGCAATTCTTTCCAGGGCCAAGGGACCCAAGGCTGCCTTCTCCTGTTCCTTCGGTCATTCCTCCGGAGCCAACGAGGCTGTGCCCACTTCCTCCATCAGCCCCAGCTCCGGTTCCTCCTTCGCAGAATCAGGCTCTGATGTCACGTATCATTCTGGCGGTTCTCCTGTCATTCCTCTACATAGACAATTCTTTTAGATTGTCCATCTCTGTTTTAAAGGTCCATGGACAGAACTGGATACAATAAAGAGCTCAAATGTGGTTGCATTGCTACAGAGTACAAAAGAACTACAGCATTACCACTCCCAAGCTGCCTTAGCCTGCACATAATTTGGTTTCCTTGGCACCTTCCCTCTATTCTTCAAAGAAATGCCATCTTCTATTTATGCAAGTTGCCCACAAGCATATTATGAAAAACCCTGTCAAACTCAGATCAGGTTATGCTAGGTTATTTAACCACAGTCTTCACTTGGCCCATCAAACTAATCACTAAGTCATAAAAAGAGATCATATTAATCTGACAATCTTATTCTTGAGGAACTCCTGCCAGTTTCTGGTAAAGATGGCTTTAAGTGACTTGAAATTCATCAGTGTAGCCACAGGACAGGGCATCTGCAATAGAGTTCATCAGGTCTCCTTGCCAAATGGCATGCTGTGTCATTCAAATGGCTTGTCTGGTCTAGAAAGGCTACGAGCGAGTCAAGATAGAATACTAGCATTTCAAAATTGGAGGTATTGTGCAACCTTCCTCATTCTCCATCTATGGTAGTTGTTCTCTGGTTTTTTTTAAAGTCAGAGTATAAGACAGTTGAGTATAAAGTAGTCTCTGTTCTCCCATAAAAATCAGTGGATGAGGCAGAGTACAGAGCCATCCATTAATTTCTACAGCAACAGAAACTTTTACTTTAATAAATAGCAGTAAGGATCCAGATCTGCTGATTGTCAACTAAATTCTTGCAACTCCTATTTGGTCATTCTAGTACAGTCACACTCACGGGTTGATGATCTGTCCAAAATGAGAGCCTTACAAACTAAAAGTCCATTGGGAAAAGAAAGTTTGCAGTGAAACAGTGAAGGACCGGCCCATGGTGCCTCTGCCAGCGAAAATGGAGCTCAGGGAGGCTGCGTGCAACCACCCTCTCAGGCTCCATTTTTGCTGGCAGAGGGCTGCAGGACTCTGCCGCAGCCGAAAACAGCCTTGATGAGTGATGTTGACCACGCCCACCCTGGCCAAACCCATCTCTACACTGACCCTCTCCCCCAAGGTCAAACACAACCCTGATGCGGCCCTCAATGAAATTCGTAATTTGTAATTTAATAAATTTATATGCCGCCCAATCCCGTAGGACTCCGGGCGGCTTACAAATATACAAGAATAAAACAAAACAAAAAAATAGGGAAAGGACGAGAACAGATTTAAAAGGAACACACCATACACTCGACTTAGATAGGGGCTGGACCTCATTCATGGGTCAACAGCCCCAGGCCTGCTGGAACAACCAGGTTTTGGTGGCTTTTTGGAAGGCCAAGAGAGTGGGAAGGGTCCGGATCTCCGTGGGTAGATCATTCCACAGGACCGGAGCAGCTACAGAGAAGGTCCTCCCCCAAGGGGCCGCCAGCCGGCATTGTCCGGTCGATGGTACCCGGAGGTGGCCCAGCCTGTGAGTTCTTATCGGCCATTGGGAGATATGTGGCAGGAGGCGGTCTCGCAGATATCCAGGTCCTAGGCCATGTAGGGCTTTAAAGGTGATAACCAGCACCTTGAAGCACATCCGAAGACCAATAGGGAGCCAGTGCAGCTCGCGGAGGATAGGTGTAACATGGGTGTATCTAGGTACACCCGATATCGCTCGCGCGGCTGCATTCTGGACCAACTGTAGTCTCCGAACACTCTTCAGGGGCAGCCCATGTAGAGCGCGTTGCAGTAGTCGAGGCTTGAGGTGATGAGGGCATGAGTGACCATTTGAAGTGCCTCCCGGTCCACGTAGGGCCGCAACTGGTGCACCAGGCGAACCTGGGTAAAAGCCCCCCTGGTCACAGCCAACAAATGGTGTTCTATTGTCAGCTGCGAATCCAGGAGGACACCCAAGTTGCGGACACTCTCTGAGGGGTGTAGAATTTCACCCCCCAGGCTAATGGATGGAAAATCTGGACTATCCTTGGGAGGCAACATCAATAGCCACTCGGTCTTGTCTGGATTGAGTGCCATCCAGACCCTAACAGCCTCCAGGCACTGGCACATCACTTCCACCGCTTCGCTGAGTTGGCATGGGGCGGACAGATACAATTGGGTATCGTCCACATATTGGTGGTATTTAATCCCATGCCGGCAAATGATCTCCCCCAGCGGCTTCATGTAGATGTTAAATAGGAGGGGGACAGGACCGAGCCCTGCGGCACCCTGTATTTAAGGGGCCTAGGGGTCGACCTCTGTCCTCCAACCAACACCGACTGCAACCTGTCTGAGAGGTAAGAGGAGAACCACCGTAAAACGGTGCCTCCCACTCCCACCTCCCCCAGTCGTCGCAGAAGGATACCATGGCCGATGGTATCGAAGGCCGCTGAGAGGTCAAGAAGCACCAGGATAGAGGAATGTCCTCTATCCCTGGCCCACCAGAGATCATCGGTCAGCGCGACCAAAGCAGTTTCGGTGGAGTAACCAGGCCTGAAACCGGACTGAAAGGGATCTAGATAAGCTGCTTCATCTAAGGTGCATTGGAGTTGAAAGGCCACCACCTTCTCAACAACCTTCCCTACAAAGGGGAGGTTGGAGACTGGATGGTAGTTTTTAAGGATAGCTGGATCCAGAGAAGGTTTCTTAAGTAGGGGTCTTACCACCGCATCCTTTAAAGGCAGCGGGAAAGATCCCTCCTGTAGAGAGGTGTTAACAATCCTCTGGAGCCAGCCTCGTGTAATCTCCCTGCTGGCCGAAACCACCCAGGAGGGACATGGGTCCAGTAAGCAGGTGGAGGCACTCACCACTCCCATGCCCTTGTCCACTTCCTCAAATTGAGTTTGACACCCCTGCAGTAGAATAAGAACTAATATCGAATCTCAACTTTTACTTTTACATAATAGTATAAACTAGCCATTTCTATAACAACAGATCTATCTGATCAGTAAAAACCAAAATCAAAGCTTCATTTCCCCCCATTTCAAGCACAAAGTCCAGAAGCAGTTGCCAAGTAGAAACAAAACTACTGTACTTGTGTTTTTTTCTTTTATCAAAGCAGTCAATTTAGCCACCTCTGCTAACTCCATCAGCTTTTGTAAACATGCGTCCATTATGCAAATCAAAATGTCCTTCCATTTTTGGGCATAAAGTTACTGCCATCAACATACTAATATCAAAATTGCCAAAAAAAATCCAAGTCTTTTTCCATTAAACTCAAGGGAAAATTTTCTAGTTTTTATATTCATTTTGAGAATCTTCTGTATTAAGAGTATGAATCCTATTCCAATATGTCTTTGATTTATCCATCATAAATGATAAAAAGTCCTTTACATTTTCATTTCCAACATTCATTTGAAATACCTTTTCAAATTTGGATACTGTCCCCTTTGTAAACAAATTACTAGTCTACATAGACACATTACCTGTCTAGAATCTCTAATCTCTGCTCTTCAAGCAGAAATTAGATGTCCAATTTGGCCATTCCGCTCTACAGAGATGCCACGCTATCAGCCCACCCCCTACTGCAAAGATCCCACAGGAGAAGAGCAGTCTGGACAACCGTGGGATCTGGCAGGGTGAGAGCTGTGAACCATAAACACAAAGCTTTTGCTGTGACCCAGCATAACAAATATAGCACCCTTGCACTGTTCCCTCTAAGGTGCGCGTGTGCGCGGCCGCGCACATGGAAAGAAATCCCTGCGCAGAAGTTTCTAACTGCCGCGCAGCTGACTCCTCAGCTGGGCTCTGGGTTACCCCTGTCGCCGCCTCCACCTCCGCCGCTTTCCTACTAGCTCCCGTGGCCTCAAAAGCACGGCAGAGGAGGAAGGGGGAGGGATAACGCGGGAGCCAGCTCAGGGGCTCCGCGTGGAGGGAGTGGCACCACTGCCATGGGCGGAGGCGCCAGCGGGAGCTTTGCTGGTGAAGGAGAAGAAGCAAGAGGACTGGCGGCTTTGAAATGCAACCCCCTGGTCCCGCCGGCCGCGGATTTGATTCGGCGTAAGTGGGGGCCGAACACATGCTGAGCCGACTTTGCGCAGTGAGGCGGAGTAATTAACCCCCCCACAAAGAACGTGTGTGTGTGTGTGTGTGTGTGTGTGTGTGAGAGAGAGAGAGAGAGAGAGAGAGAGAGAGAGAATTGGATCAAAATTGGTGGCCAAAGGAGTGGAGGGAGGGAGGGAGGGAGGGAGGGAAGGAAGGAAGGAAGGAAGGGAGGGAGGAAGGAAGCCCTGCCCCCTGTGAAAAAAACTGAAGATGGAGCAGTGAATGAATAAACCATAAAAGCAACAAACAGTTAATGCGTAAGTAAGCTGAGGAGCAAGTTCTCAACTAAGGAAGCAATATAAGAAAGAAATATAAAAAGCTCAATATGCCAAAACACTTATTTTAGTCTTCATTTAATTACTTGTATTGTAGTCTGATGTAACGTCTTTTTAAAGTTAACGTTAGTTAGAAAATATAGGGTACAAAACTTAAATAATAAAAAAATTGTACATTCATTTTGAAAAATAAATGCAATACTTGATTAATTTCATATCTTTATTTAAAATAGTTTTGGCATGGCATATGATTTTATTGACTCAGTTGGGAATGATGTGGATGTTGTATCTGATTCTGAGGTATATATATTCTTAAGTAACATAACATATAGCATATTGTCCAAACTTGCTAGACTATTTCATTGATCTTACTACTTTAAAGGGGGAGAGTTTCATGATAAATTATTTTATTACATTTATGTTGCATTTATATATTATATTTATTACATTTATATTCCACATTATATATTTGTATTGTTATTTTAGTGTATATTGTCAATTTCGATAGATATTATATTGATATATCAATACTGATTTTAATCATACTAAATAACAATTACTGCTATTATTTATCAGCATTACATATTTACAGTTTTTAATATCGAGTTAGTCGTATTTTAGAATAATAGCGTTATCTTTTAATAGGATAATTGGCAAAATCTAATTCACATGTGATGGGTTGCATTCCAAAGGAATGTGAGAGGACAGGTTGCCTGCAAAATGCCAGGACCCAGGACCCTGTTGGTGCCATGTCTCTCTCTAGCCAGTCTAACAATCTAAAAGCTGAGCAGAGAGCCTTTTTTTTTTCAGGGTGAGCAGAAAAGTATAGTCTTTGAGTGGCACTTTTCATGCCTGGCATTCATCAGGCTGAAACCTCGCTAGCAATCGGCGCTTGACGCTTGGTATGTTGCGTAAATGTCCAGCAGACGTGACAGCAGTTCAAACTGTGGCTCTCTTAGGTGCTCAGGCATGAAACTGTGCCGCTCAAACACTATACTTTTCCGCTCACACTGAAAAAAAATTAGAGGGAACATTGCACCCTTGCTGACCCTAATGGGGACACTAAAGAGACAGGTCAAGGTAGTGTGATAATGATGACTCAAATAAGCGGGGGATCGTTGTCCAAAATGCAGAACTTACTTCGGAAAGGCGAAATGGGGAACCAGG
This sequence comes from Thamnophis sirtalis, assembly GCF_051295495.1. Classification (NCBI taxonomy): domain Eukaryota; kingdom Metazoa; phylum Chordata; class Lepidosauria; order Squamata; family Natricidae; genus Thamnophis; species Thamnophis sirtalis. The sequence goes on along the minus strand of NW_028261385.1, from coordinate 110,289,993 downwards.
TATCACACATTAGTCGCACAAGAAGAGCAAGGTATGCAAAAAGAAGTCACCTTCTGGTTGGTGATTCAATCATAAGGGATGTAAATTTAGGAAAGGATATGGAGGTTTTTAAAGAGGTCAGGTGTCTGCCAGGTGCTACTGCCAGCAGAGACATGAGGCATATTCTTAAGATAGTCAAGAATGCAAGTAAGGACTGTGATGTTGATGCTATTATACATCTTGGCACAAATGATCTGTCCCAAAAAGATGTACTTTCTGTGAATAATTATTTCCAGAGCTTGGGGTATGACCTTAGTAGTATAGGTTGTAGGCTTATCTTTTCAGAGGTTTTACCAGTATATAAGGAACAAAAAGGGAAGGGCCAGTGTGTAGCAGAGTTTAATGTGTGGTTAAAGGAGTGGTGTAAAAGGGAAGGCTTTGGTTTTATTAGTCATGATGTCTGCAGCTGGTCCAATGAAAAACTGTTCAAAAGAGATGGTTGGCACCCATCCAAGAAAGGGACTGAGTTACTTGGCATTAAATTCACAGATTTTTTGGATAAACATTTAAACTGAACAGCGGGGACAGAGAATTAATTGATACAGAACATTCTGTCCCCAGCAATCTAAAATTCATAGGGTTATCAGTACATGTAACACGGATGTTTGTGCGGGTAAGATTATCACTCCCGCTGTCAAGCAAAACCAAGCATTTAATAGTGAGTGCCATACTATGTGCATGAATCATACAAGTGGCAAGAAAATAGGGGCAATCAGGAATAACACAAGTTATGTAGACAGTAAACATAGAGTAAATCAAAATGTACTCAAATGTCTATACACCAATGCACAGAGTATTAGGAATAAACAGGGCGAATTAGAAATTCAAGTAAAAGGGCAGATACGATATTGTTGCCATTATAGAAACTTGGTGGAATGAAACCCACAAATGAAACATACGGCTAGAAGGATTTAAATTATTAAAAGAAATAGACCAAATAAAAGAGGAGGTGGCATTGCACTATATATAAGAAATAATTACCTCTCTACAGAAATAGAGCACAACAATGATGAGAACTATCTTGAATGCATTTGGGTCAATATTAAAGGTTTGCGGGGGGGAATGACATTGCCATAGGTCTATACTACAGGCCACCCAACTAAGCAGAGGAAGTAGATGAACTTTTTGCTAGTCAGCTAACTAAGGTATGTAGAAAGCACATCACAATAGTAGTGGGGGATTTTAACTACCCTGACATCAACTGGGAAACAAACTGCACCAAGTGGAAGATCCAACAGGTTCCTAACAAACCTAGCAGACAACTTTGTTTCCCAAAAAGTAGAGAAGGGAACAAGGGGATCAGCCATATTGGACTTAATTCTCACTAACAGAGAGGAAATAATAGAAGGTGTTGAAGCCACAGGAACCTTGGGGACAAGTGACCATGCAATATGGAATTCAACATTATGCAAACACAAGTAGTAGAACAAAGTGAAACTAGAGTCTTGGACTTTAAGAGAGCTAATTTCAATAAACTTAGAGAGAGCTTGGGAAAAATTCCATGGATGAGAATCTTTAAGGGGAAAACAACTCAAGATGCTTGGGAAATTTTGAAAAATGAGATTACAAAAGCCCAGTCTAGCACAATACCAATGAAGAAGAAAAATAACGGCTCCCAAAAGAAACCAACATGGCTGCATAAAGAACTCTCTGACAAATTGAAAGACAAAAAAGATAAGTATAAAAAGTGGAAAGTGGGGGGACATAACTAAGGCAGAATATCAGCAAATAGCCCGAGCATGTAAAGATAAAGTGAGGAAAGCTAAGGCTCACAATGAAGAAAGGCTTGCCACAAAAGTAAAAAATAACAAAAAAAGCTTCTTCCAACATGTTAAAAACAAGAAAAAAGTTAAGGAAACAATTGGTCCATTGCTGGGAGAAAGTGGCAAGAAGGTGACAAGCAACAGGGAGAAAGCAGAACTATTTAATTCATGTTTTGCATCTGTCTTTACACAAAGGGATAAAACAGTCCAACCTATCAAAAACAGCACCACAAAAATCAGATTAGGAACACAAGTTGAAATAGGGAAGAAAATGGTAAGTTAGCACCTGTCTATCCTAGACAAGTTCAAATCACCAGGACCAGATGGATTACACCCCAGGGTTCTGAAGGAACTGGCAGACAAGATCTCAGAACCACTGAACTATATCTTTCAGAGATCCTGGAGCACCAGGGAACTACCAGAGAACTGGAAAAGAGCTGATGTGGTTCCCATCTTCAAAAAGAAAAAAAAACAGATCCAGGAAACTACAGACCTATCAGCCTGACCTCAATACCAGGAAAGATTCTGGAAAAGATAATCAAACAATGAATTAGCGAACACCTAGAAGCAAACAAAGTAATAGCCAAAAGCCAACATGGGTTTGTCAAAAACAGATCATGCCAGATTAATCTTATTGCATTCTTTGATAATGTGACAAAATTAGTGGACCAGAGGAATGTCGTCGATATAGTTTACTTGGCACTTCAGTAAGGCATTTGATAAGGTAGACCATAACCTACTACTAGATAAAATAGAAGAATGTGGGTTAGACAGCATCCTGACACCAAGCTGGCAGGAATAGCCAACACTCCAGAAGATAGGCTAAAGATACAAAAGGATCTTGACAAACTTGAACATTGGGCACTATCTAATAAAATGAAATTCAATGGTGAAAAGAGTAAGGTTCTACATTTAGGCAACAAAAATGAAATGCACAGGTACAGTATAGGTGGTACCTTGCTCAACAGTAGTAACTGTGAAAGGGATCTTGGAGTCCTGTGGACAACCATTTAAATATGAGCCAGCAGTGTGCAGCAGCTGCCAAAAAAGCCAACACAGTTCTAGGCTGCATAAACAGAGGGATAGAATCAAGATCAGTGTTAATACCACTTTATAATGCCTTGGTAAGGCCACACTTGGAATACTGCATTCAGTTTTGGTCACCATGATATAGAAAAGATGTGAAGACTCTAGAAAGAGTGCAGAGAAGAGCAACAAAGATGATTAGGGAACTGGAGACTAAAACATATGAAGAACGGTTGCAGGAACTGGGTATGTCTAGTTTAATAGAAAGAAGGACTAGGGGAGACATGATAGCAGTGTTCCAATATCTCAGGGGTTGCCACAAAGAAGAGGGAGTCAAACTATTTTCCAAGGCACCTGAGGGTAGAACAAGAAGCAATGGGTGGAAACTAATCAAGGAGAGAAGCAACATAGAACTGAGGAGAAATTTCCCGACAGTTAGAACAATTAATCAGTGGAACAACTTGCCTCCAGAAGTTGTGAATGCCCCAACACTGGAAGTCTTTAAGAAGATGTTGGATAGCCATTTGTCTGAAACGGTATAGGGTTTCCTGCCTAGGTGGGGTTGGACTAGAAGACCTCCAAGGTCCCTTCCAACTCTGCTATTGTATAAGATTGTACCTTTATACATTCTTGATAACTTATCTGGTGTTAAATACCAACAATACATCAACTTATAAAATTTTATTTTAGATTGTAATTTAATGTAAATTTTAAACCTTTCATCCACATCTTCTCCCGTTGTTCAAGCTTTACACTGTATTCAGAGTTCTTTGCCCACTGAATCATACAATGCTTTAGGTATTCCAAATTCAAATTCAATAACATTTTGTAGACCTTTGCAATAATATGTTCATCACTACCACACAATAGGATATCAAATTCATTTTAACAGAGTCTGCCCTTCATTGTTAAACACAGGCACAGGCTCTTTTTGTGAAATTTAAATCTTTCTTTCAGTTGTAAATATGTAAACCAGTGGCAGACATGTCCTTCTGATTCTAGGTCTTCCTTAGGCTTGAGAATAGGATCAGCAAAATTAAAAGATACTATTTTACCATCAGTCCAGCTTTGCCACCATTTCTTTTTAAAAAAACTAAAAGTAACAGGTTTAAATTGGGGATTTTCTGGATATCCATTCATGCTCTTGCACCATTCGAAGGGTATTCATCCCAAAATGCATAGCTAAGTGCCTATGGAGATTCTCAGTCATCCAGGTCATGGATGAGAATCTCCATAGACATTTAGCTATGCGCTTTGAATGGTGCGGGAGTATGAACAGATTTACAGAAAACATTGCAGACAACAGGAATTATTTGCGCTTTGATATGGGATGCAGACAACACAAACTCATCTCCAACAGCCTGTGCCTGTGTTTAACAATGAAGGGCAGAAAACATCCTGTAAAAAGCATAGTTCCACCACACAATACTTTCAGCAGTTCCAAGAAGGCTCCACACCCATTTGCACTACTAAGGTGACCCTGAGGACACAGACAGACCTCCAAGTGGACTCGATGACTCTCTAAAAGAATGCAAATGAGCAGCTCTCTGCCAGGAATATAAACCCTTCTATTTCCCACCATTCACTCAGAGTTGAAGAAGTTCCTTGGATGAGAAGCAAAACGTCTTCAAAGAAAAACAAGAAAGTCCAGTTGTGACTGGATATATGACAATCTCTATAAACACTGGGAGATTTTCTGACTCTGCACTTAAAGTGCTATGCTTCCTTGAATCAGAAGTAAACAATACCCATATACAGTTACAATTATCTTTTTTGTTCCACTTATTGCATGTGTTTGTGTGTGTTGGCATATGATTTATTTAGAAGTGGCCTCATTAGGAAGGAATAACTTATTGTTGGGATAAAATTTAAAATATTAAATCTTCATAGAGTTCTGTCACAATGAAAGGATGATTATATCATTTGTCTAGAAAAAAAATCAGGTAAGCTAGAAATAGGAGGAAGCCCTTAATGGGTTGCAGGGAGCTATTAGTCTTTTAGTCATTAACTGTTTTGCAATTAGTCATGCACATGGCTAAGCATTTATTGGAGCTTTAGGGTTGACAAAACCTTCTGTCAACTTGTAAAGTGTTGCCATGACTACTATCAAGTGGCATAGAGAAGGGAGGAGAATTCCATGCATACCTTTAGCTAGAGTTAAGTCTCATATTGTAATTGGCATGTGAATGCACATGTCCATAACCTAACGTAGCATTTTGTTGGTGAATGTGAGTTATGACCAAGGCAGACGGGTGGGGACACAGGGGTAAAGTTCAGACGCCAGTGTAAATAAGTTTTGGCTCTGCAGGAGTACACGCCAGAATGTTGATCCTAATAAATGAATGGATTTCTTTTGAACTTTGTCTCGAGGCTCGTAAATTAATTAGGTCATCTTCTGGGAACTTCACACCTTCTGTTGTAGTCATAGTTGCCAAAAACATGTTCACAAAATTACCAGTGCTCTCACAAATCAAGAAAATAGTGAAGCTCTTGTCTAAACATGGAAACATATAGGGTACTCATAACATTACTTATCAAGAGCTATTGGTCTCTGGTGGGTTTTAGATCTCTGAGAGACAGGTAGAATCGATTTTGCTTCAAGCCATAGTTTGGAGCCTTCAAAGAGACCTGGGTTTGCCTACTTTCTTCCTTAATCACTTTCCCTGGAAAAAGCTTGTAAATTGCTTTTTGAATATTAAGAATATTTGAAATGACAAGTTTAATTGCACTGGGTGATTGTCCTTCAATCTTCAGTGAAAGAAATTTCATGTATGTTTAAAAACTCAAAGAAAATTTTGTTATGTGGAAATAAACAGCAAAAGGGTGATAAAAATAGTGATTTTGGAAAGTTTTTAAACAGACTAAGAAGCAGATTGACCAAAAATAAGAATATGAAATCCGTTTAGCAATATTTCATCTGGTTTATTTTAAATTCTATTAAAATATATGAGGATTTTGAACATAAACATAAGAAATCTTTCCCTGGGAAAATGTTGAATGTTGAAATGTTCCCTGGGAACTAGAGAAAAACATGAGAAGAGGAGACTTTGAAACTTGGTTACTAAAGGCAACCAGAAAGAAGCAAAGAAATCTAATCAGAAGACCCACAAGTACAGGATGGTGGTGGTGGGAGTATATCAGGCTATCTGGCAACAATGTACCCAAAACTTTCTTTTCAGATTATCCATTACTATAAAAATGGTTTAACTAAAATCTGACTGTTTTGGATGTAGATTTAAAATTGACAGTATACAAGAATAATATAATCAAAGGTATTACACATGTTTACAAATGAAACTGGTGGATGTTTTAATAACTAAAACGGTCACACAAATAATGCATTAGAAGAATAACTTGCATGTTGCATTTCATCTCAGAAGAGCACCATTTTCTATTTTGGACTTACAAAAGATTCTAGTCAACAAAAGATTCTAGTCAACAAAAGATTCTAGTCAACTTTCCTGTGAAAAGATAAAGAGAGAATGAAAAGTTATCAGGTTCTGGGACACTATTTAAAAGGAATACACATCATGACTTCTAAAAGTAAAAAGAAGATTTATAAAGTTGGTTCCTTTGACCAAGGTTAACATGTATATGATTTGTTTTCTCTAGCAGCTTTTGATGGGTTTTTCTTGTTCATAGTTTTAAGTATGAGGCTTTGTACATAACATATGGTATGGTAATAATAAGTTTATAATAAGTTTATTTCTATATTTTAGAGAAATCGGTAAGCTATAGTATTAAAATGAAGCAAAGTGTTAGACTTGGGAGGAGATGAAGAGAAGAGAAGAAGAGAAGAAATTAATTATTATTTGATGGAATTACATTTCATATTGTTTTGGATGCTCTGAATGGAATCTTTTCTGATTAACTCTGAATTATGAAATTACAAATTTATCTATCTAAGATATGGGAAGAGGATATTTTGTATATTTAGAGAAAATAAGTTACTGTTTAAAATAAATGAAAAGAACATAAACTTGATTTACTTCTTTAAGGTTAATATAAGTATATATACTGTATATGTTGTTATTTTTCAATAGTTTGATGTAGGCGAATAGGAGACAGAGCTGGGGGATGGAGTTAAGCACATCATCAACTTAGAGTCATCATGTTGCCACAAATATCTAAATCCAACGACTCTTGGTTTCTGTTGACCCTTATCTCATGCCAATTTGGTATTGAACTTTAGTTGACTAGAATCTTGTGTTTAGACTTGAACAATAAATCATTCTTGAACTGCAACTTAATATATGGTCCTGATCCTTTGTGCCTGACACTCATATGGGGCTTGTGAATGGGCCAACTTATTCTGGAACAGTACCTTAGATGCTACATGAATTACCAGCAGGACAATTGGGCCAACCTGCTACCCTTTGCAGAAGTCGCTGATGATAACTCAGAACATAGTAGTACTGGTTTCACCCCATTCAAAGTTGCTTCTGGTCAGGATTTTGCCTGCATACCAGAACTGCCTCATGAGGAGCCTCTGATCCCCTCCTTAGTGGAGTGGATTGAACAATTGCAATGCACTTGGCCAGTCACACATAAAATACTGAATGAGGCACATCAAGCCCATAAGAAGCATATCAAAATTGTACTTTGCTTGCTGAAGGGGGAAGTCATATCCCTTTTTTTTCTCCGCAGTTTTTTCTTTTTTGTATTATTATTACTTTGTATTAATTTTTTATCTTTGTATTTTAAAACTTCAATAAAATTATTATTAAAAGTTATTTAAAATGTTCTGTCATGAAATGTAGGATTATAAAGAATCACAATACACATTTTATCATACTTTTTCGCAGGCTGATTCAAGCCCCTGTTGCTGACATCAAAGCGACAGTCTTGAGGGCCTTCTTTTTACTCTGTTGTATATCTTCCTGCCTTATAAGAGCAAAAGTCTCCTCTGATAGCAAGAAAAGTCAGCAGAAAACAAGACTGGCAGCTCTCCACGATGTAGCACAAGCCCAACACTCACTCTCCTTATCTGTCATGTGTGCTGTAAAAAGATATTTGGGCTTCATTCATCATTCATTTAATTTGTATCTATCCAGTCAATTTCAACATTCAATGATAAATCCTCCCTGCCCATGGCCTTCACCTGGCTATCCAGCTATATTTCTGGCCTGCTCTCTTGAGGTAGTGCTGTCCCCCTGACAATACCCAAACTGTCAGAGGACCCTGATAAACAGATACCAGTGGTATCGGAGGCGTAAAGTGGTATAAAGAGGAGGAACCAAGATCAGGCCCAGCTCCTGTCAAGAACAACTCATGCTGTCTCTGATCGTTGTTTCAATAAATAATCCCCCCCCCCAAGGAAAAGGTTAGAGATAGATAATGGCTGACAATTGGATCTCCTCAGGTGTGGGCATAGCCTCCAAAGATTATGTGAACAACATTTTTGTTACTGATCACTACAGCAATTCAGAGGATAGTTTTGTTCTGTAAAATGTTATCTGATGGCTGCAAAAACGCAGGAGCTGGCAATGTCCAGTGAGGCCATGATGTCAACATTACTTAATAGCTACACAATTGCACAGTATTTCATAAAGAACAAGTTGTGTCAGTAAGTCAGAAGATTTGAGCAATCTTAGTGAGCAAAGCTAGGTAGTCATTTGTTACATCAGCTGCCATTACTTAAGCAGAGAATGGGAAGCAAGGATGGCAAAGCATTTGCTATTCAAAGTACAAAGTAGGTTTTAGCTACTTACCGGTAACAGCAATCTTACACTTAGGTGAAAGTTTTGTTAAACATCAACTTTAAAAAGGTAGTGCGGTTTGGTAATTAAGAATTTTGGACACACCCCAAGGAGACCCAGGTTCAAATCGACTCAGCCATGAAGCTTAATGGTTGACCTTTGTCATCCACACTATTTTTCAGCCTAACAATTGCACACAGTTCTTTTAATAAAAAATGGAAAAATTATGTATGTTTTATTTAAAAAAATAGTTCACCTCCATGTGAACTGTAACAATTAACAAGGCAAGGGAATGTGCATTGGAAGGAATGGTTGGCACCCATGCCTTCTCTGTGGATTGCACTAAAAGTCAAATAATATGTTATCTATATAGCAACCAAAGGGGGGGGGGTCAAAAAAGTAGAAACAGTGGATGGGACAATTTGATTCATACCATGCCCAGTTAGATACAAGTGAAAAGCCTAGGGTTTCATACAGTGGTGGGATTCAAACATTCTTACTACCGGTTCTGTGGGTGTGGCTTGGTGGGCATGGCAGGGGAAGGATACTATAAAATCTCCATTCCCATCCCACTCCAAGGGAAGGTTACTGCAAAATCCCCATTCCCTCCCATTCAGCTTGGGAGGCAGAGAATAGATGGGGGCGAGGCCAGTCTGAGGTGGTATTTACCGGTTCTCTGAACTACTCAAAATTTCCGCTGCCGGTTCTCCAGAACTGGTCAGAACCTGTTGAATAGCACCTCTGGTTTCATATAATTTTAATTGAAATAAAGGTCCCTATTTTTATTTTAGACTGTTAGAGAATTGTGAAATATGCACCTTGAAATTGGCATACAAGTCCTACGTTTTTTTCCTGGCTTTTAAAACGAGTAAGTCACTTTAACATTTGTTCCACATCAATATTAATTTATTCAATTTACCTTTAATGCAGTAATATTGTTTAAACTTTAAGGTCAATCACTCTCAGCTATTTTAGAACTTTGATATAGAAATGTAATAAAATGAAGTTATAAAGCTTCTCTAGTTGATTTTAAACTTTCAGGACATCCAGTGGAATTAAAAGTTTTAATTCCTTTCTATACAGAAATTTTCTCACCTCTCAACCTTGTCATTCTTGCAAATTTGTACAGCTAGACAAGGCATAGGATATTCATGGGCCAAATAAGGAGGCAAGGAGAGGGGAGGAGTATACTGTAAGTTAGTTTGGAAAGACAACTTTGGCCCTTGTTCCTCATAAACATTCAATAATGTACCTTATGATAAGAAAATTGCTATCTACCCAGAATTGCATTCATTTTATTTCCCCGTTCATTGCTTTTATGGGAGTCTAATCTGATTAACCGTGCCAAAGGAGTGGCAAAGTACAAGTTGTCCTTAGCAAAGTAACACTGAGTAGACCAAATACGGATTCTTCTTTTGCCTCCAGAAAACTCCCTCCCTCACCTGGGGCCAGCAGAAGGCAATAAATACTTTCCCTGAGCAGATGAATAGGACTTTGGAGAATGAGATTAAGAAGGATGCTTTTTTTCTTCTTTTTTCTGATCATGGACAGAATGAATTAATGAACATTTTATTACAATGCACGATCAGGACTCAGTTGAAACTAGAACAGATCAAATTAAAACAACCAAATAAAATGTAAAAATACAATAAAATCTCATTAGTTAAGTCAGTTAACCGTGAGCTTGGGCTCACAATTTAGCTATTGGCTAAATGATTTCAGAATGCCTAACTTTTAGGAAAAAATGTAGATGCTTTGATCTAAAAGCCAGATAGTTTATTTTTTTAGTTTGGAGTTACGAATTAGTTGGGATGGAATTCTTTATAAAATTTACAACTGAGGAAGACATCTTCTAAGAACTCAATTTCATCCCAGACATAGGGGAGTAAGACGTTTTATATCCAAATATATTTTATTCTTTATACTGTTTCCATCTTCCCTTAAAATAGTAACAGAATCCACAATGGTATGAGAATCAATGTCTTGACTAGATAACTGACAATGAAGGTGAAATTAAATTAATCAAGTAAAAATAGCAAACGGAGGAAAATTCTTTAATCAAATTTCCTCAAACCTCCAAATAAGTTACTCAGACCTGATCCACATATCAAAGGATAAGGTCTGCAAACACAGAGTTAATTAAATTAGGGGTCTGAGAGGAACTGCATGCTCACAAGAATAAACATTCCTACACACACGCCCCTCAAATGTCACCTTAGAATCAGCACATAGACTGAAACCCCAGACAAGCTCCCCCTATAAAACTATGCTGCTGTACCCCATTTCTCTGCAGCCTGCCCCTAAACGCAAACTGTTTTCCTTTTAAGAATAAATATTTCTTCTTTCCTCATAACTGTCTGGATTTTATTTATTCTTGTTCAACCCTGGCTTGGATTGGAATCCCAAATTATTCTTCTGACAGGGGCATCTTCCATGATCATGGAGACAAAGAGATCTGAAGAAAATGTGCCATGCTTTTTCTTCCCTAAAGTTGGAAAGAACTACATGCTGCAGGTGAAGTGTTAGAGGCAAACCTATCACCCTGATGAGGAATTCTGAATGAGACAGAGGAGGTGCTTAACAGGAAGCCTCCCAGAAGGCAGAAATAAATTAGGCAAATTACCCGCTGACCTTGATCAAGTATATGCTACCCCATTTAGCCAAAGGGAGGATTTTCACCAAGCTGGATTTACAAGAGGCATATTATTAGATTAGGATCACAGAAGGCAATGACTGGAAAATAGCTTTTAATTACACTGTGGGCTCTTAACAGGGTAGGGGGGCACTACTTAGAAAGGAGGAATAGTCCTTTTGAATTGTGGACTGACCATAAAAATTTAGATGCCTGAACACATACACACACTGAACATTGTCTCCCAAATAAGTTTGTTGAGCTGAATACTTTAATCGATTCAATTTCATGCTATGATATTTCCTTTTCATGGTTGGATCATTTCCTCATCAGGTTTGACTCCCATACTGCTACCCCTCACTGCAGGGAGGCGGAACCGACTAGATGGTTCCGCCCCAGGCACCTGATGGACCCTCAAAGGTTCCTGATGGAGCTTGGGACTTTTCCTGAATCCCTTGCTCACAAATCGACCAAAGCCCTAGTGGAAGCCTGGGATAGGGCATGGGGCAGCCCTTGAAGAGCATTCAGAGACTTCAGCTTGTCCAGAATGCAGCCGCGCGAGCGGTTGTGGGTGCACCTCGCTACACCCACGTTACACCTATCCTCCACGAGCTGCACTGGCTGCCTATTGGACTCCGGATGCGCTTCAAGGTGCTAGTCGTTACTTTTAAAGCCCTACATGATATCGGACCTGGGTACTTGAGAGACTGCCTCCTGCCAATTACCTCCCTTCGACCAATTAGATCCCACAGATTAGGCCTCCTCCAGATTCCATCAGCTAGTCAGTGTCGACTGTCGACCACCCGGAGGAGGGCCTTCTCTGTGGCTGCTCCGGCCCTCTGGAACAATCTCCCCATGGAGATTCAGACCCTCACCACCCTTCAGGCTTTCCGCAAAGCCGTCAAGACCTGGCTGTCCAAGCAGGCCTGGGGCTGATGAGTTCCCAGCCCCACTCGAATTTGCTGTGACTGTTGAGGAGTTTTTTAATCTGTTTTTTGTATTTTGTTATTTGTCTTGTTTGTTCTCTTTGTATTGCCCCTTCCCCTATCGGTTTGTTAGCCGCCCTGAGTCCCTTTGGGAATAGGGCGGCATACAAGTTTAATAAAACTGAAACTGAAACTGATTCTTTGTGAATCTATGGTTTAATTTTATTAACCTTCCAAGCTAGAGCAACTTTGTTTATTAGAATGGCACAACATCAAGAGAAAATAGAGGTCTTAACTTTGCAAAATATATTTTCAGAACTACAGAAATTATCAAATATAGTAGAGAAAAAATTGGAATACTAGAGCACATAACAAGAAAATATGATGAAAAAAATTGAGGATGTTCATCAAATGCAAAACGGGGTGATTGAAACTGAAAAAACCAAAGTGGAAAATGAATATAAAGAGATTAAACCTGCTGATATCTATGGTAATTGGTTTGTTCCTGAAAATGGAAAGAATGGAATGCTGAAAGAGGAATTAAATGGAGAGGAAATCTATTCCAAAGTTCAAGATATAGAAGAAGATAAAATTAAAGAATCTATGGACTTAGAAAGAAATTCTATTAGCAAAAGCATTGATAACACTGCTGACAATCAAAGACAAGCTGAATAAGGAAACAGAAAGAAGGCATCAAGATTATATGAGAAATCTTATAAGCAAGGAGTTGCTAAGAGAAGTCCATACAAAGATGATCAAGAAGATGATTAGAGGATTGGTACCACAAATGGCAGAAGATATGAGATTATTTTGTTATTGGAAAGATACAGGTTGATAGAGGGAAAAATATAACTTAAAACTAATTAAACTTAGTGAAATTTAGTGATAATAGATATAGTTAAATAAATAATTGATAATGATAATAATGCATACAATGTGTAGGGTTATGATAAGTAATAATTGGATATGAATATTGAATGGTACCCATGAAAGGAAGATGAAATTCTTTGGATTATATACAAAGGTTATTAAAAAGGAACTAAGTTAGATACAGTTAAGTTTTGATTATTAGGGGGAAAATGTTATGATACAGGATATAGTCAAATAAAGGAGGGATAATGATGACAACCTATATATATGTATGGGTACAACATAAAGAAACTGGAGGTAAATTGTAAACAGTGATTTGGAAAGAAAGATTAGAAAATTTTGTTATTAAATATTATGGATGTTTAGCTAGAATAGGACATAAGGATTCAGTGTTAGTGGAGGATTTTAGAAATATTAAATGAAATGCCAGTATGTGGTTATGTATTAAATCTTGGTATATTTTATGATGAAGGATTTTTAAACAATTATAGTCAAATAAAAATGGAGCTTTGATAAGGGCAACATGTATAAATATCTGAGTTAAAATACTGAGTTAATATGAATTATGCTTGATGACTATGGAAGATATGCACAAAAGCCTTTTGTAACCAACTGATACACTTTCTACAGTATGTAAAGAAGGAAGATTTTATGTGTTGTGTTTGTTTTGAAAATAAAAATAATAATAATAAAGACACATGAAGCCGAAAGATTTTAGAGTGGAGACAAGATTTATCTGTCTACCAAGTACTTACAATCTAGATAACTTTTCAAAAAATTGGGCCCCAAATATGTTGGCCCTTTTTCCATAAAGAGTTATTAACACAGTGAATATTGAACTCGAATTATCAAAGACCCTTAGACACAGGCATTCAGTATTTCCTAGTAGCCTCCTAAATGTTCCCTATCCCCAGAATCACAACCATCTCCTGATCCCATCATAATTGAGAGGGATCAGCATTTTAAATTTAAGGACATATTGGACTCTCACACACATCAGACATCCCGCCCTCAGAAACTGAATGATTCCAAACATGTTAAAGTGTGCAGACTTCTTAAAACAATGTCAAGATGAGCCTTGATGAACATGCAACTAATGGTACCTTTTATGTGTGTCTCTTATCTTCTCTACAGGAGAAGATGTTGAGGGGGGGGACGAATGTCAGGTCTGCCATCTTCAACTTGGTGCCTCACTGGCATCCTGCCATCATAGGCTAGGAGGGAAGGGGACATGGGAGGGACAAATGGGCAATAAATCTGCATGTGTACGTGATGGGAAATGGGGAGGGAAGGATGAAGCTTGATGAAGTCAGGGAAGCTTGGAACCAGTTTGTGCCAGCACTCAAGGCCATGCACCCTGAGAAAGAATATGGATTACCCCAAACATCTCAACATTCTCAAAATACCTAGGTGAATCCTTATTGACTGAAGACAAACTGGCCATGGGAGGGGGGAGCTGGGATGAGAGGAAACAGTTTGTATCTTTTCACACGGGAAACTTAGTTCTAGCTTGACTTTACTGCAACTAACCTATCACTTCAACAAAATGGAGTCGAGGGTCTTTCTTTCCTAAGGGACCTATCAGGGCAGGTCTGGCAGTGAAGGACATTAAATCCAGGCAAATTGCCTAAATCTCCTATACTGTCACTGTTAGATGTAGTAGTTGGCTGCTGTAGTAGATGCAAGTAGACCTTCACTAGATTCCGCAATTTTGATATCCATGTATCAGAAGTGGGTTGCTCCCGGTTCAGCTGAACTGGTAGTGAAAGTCAGGCCTATGTCGCAGAATTGGCAGCAACCCAGGCTTGCCATGCCCCCACACTGGTTCCCTCACCGCCGCTGGGCTGCTGCCATTTTTAGTGACTGCGCATGTACAGTTCACTGTAAATTGTTCGGTGCATGCAAAAAGAACAATTTACATTGAACAGTGCACGTGCACGTGAGCAAAGCGAGCACGAACGTGTGTTGCTCGCATGTTGTGAACTAGTAGTAAAACCGGCAGCAACCTACCCCTGCCATGGATCTTTAGTCCAACTGATAATCATCAAGGTGACCTTAGAGATTACCACAATTGACTTTAGCACACCCCATCTCATTTTACTGATCCTCATGATTAATATAAAAGAGCAGTGGATATTGGGCTACCCTTCCTTTTGAAAAGAAAAAAAACCAAAGACTATTTATTAATGGTGTCTTAAAAGCAGAAATGTGAATGAGTTTGCCTGACCTAACAGCAATGACCTACAATGGTTTTAGCACGCTTGCATTCTTGCCTGAAAATAGTTTGGTATATATTTCTTGCAAGTACAAGCTTGCAGTGGTTTTTGAAAGAAAGGCTTGAAGAAGTAAACCAGTGAGTATCCATGTTCAGGTCATAAGGAGAATAAAGATTTATTAGATCAAAGAAGATTCCAGCACATGAGCAATCAAAGGAAGCAAACATTCCTAAGGGCTTATAGATTCATAGTCAAAGGAACAAGATAGTACAGTGGATAGCTATAGCACAGAAGAAAGCAACTGCACCCTGCAACTAAAAAGAAAAGAATTGTGGTACTTGGCATCTTACACTCCTATGAGGAACCAAAAGAAACGTGTGCAAACCTTACCCCTTAGCTTGTGATCTATGAGGGCTGCATGGATGAGGGATATGAGATAACACTTTTAACAACTCCACTGGTAACTATTTTTTCCACTCATACATGCCCATTGACAAATGCTAAAAGCAGCTACTATCACTATGGACTTTGGAATGCTAGGAAGGAAATTTACAAACCTGGGAGCAAAGATTTTTCCAGTTGTTCAATCCATAAAATAGGGCTGGAAGCAGAAAAATACAGCAAGTGAATGTCTGTACTCAGAAATGATGTTTAAAAGGAAAAAATGAGTTTCTGGTGCCATGGAGTTGTGGTTAGCATAAGTGTTAGCTTACTGATACATTTAATGGTAAATTAAAGTTGGGATTTAGTATTGGGCTCAGGATAAACATTTGTATTGGTATTAGAGCTAAATTAGAATTAGGGTTAGCATTGAGAAATATGCACAGATGCAACTATTCAGGCAGTACTTCAAGATGGGTTTTCTGCTCCCATTTGCTATAATGGATAAGACCTACAGAATGTACAGATTTACCAGCTACCTAATTAACCATGACATTGTCTAGCATTCTTGGCATGGCTACAAGGCAATGGCTCCTACATATGCTGTCTTTTGCTTCTAGGCATGATCTGGCCTATCAGTCTTTTAAATTGTTTTCTAGTTTCACGATAATCTCTTGTGACTGCTGCACCAATTCTGATCACTACAAGTTATTAGATTTAAAGCAAGGGTTAAAGATACCATTTGAGATAGTTATTATGTATAGTGTTATTTTTAATAATAAATTACAGTTTCTTTTTATTTTTTAGGTTAGAGACAGAGATAATATATTACATCAGCTTTGGGTTTGTTTCACTATGGATTAGTATATGATTGTGCATTATGATTGGCACATTAACAACCAATCAATGAACATTCAGTTACAATTAGGGTTTAGTGTTGTGGTTGGGTGTGCTGCTATTAGAGCTAAGTCAGAAATAGTGTTAAATTGGGACCAAGTTAGGGTGATTTTAGGGCTTGCAGCTACCATTGATGTTAATTTTTATGATTACTCTAGTACTAATTAATAATTCACATTTGATTAGGTTTAATATTTTATTAATATTGAACAGTTTAAGGGTTACAGTTTTGTTTGGTTCAATGTAAGAACTAGATGTAGGATAACATTATGGTAGCTTTTATAATATTAGGGCTAATTTTATAGTTAGAATTTAAAGTTGTTGGGTTAAGATTAAGGAGTAAATCTATATTAGGGTTAGAGCTGAAACTTCCATTTTAAACATAGTTCCAATATTTTTAAATCAGTAATCCTTTGTGCCATTGCATACCATATTTTTAATTATTTTTTTATTAAATTATTAAATTATTCACCGTTGGTATATTTTAACATGCCATAATGACAGACACTATAAATTCAACTGTTCTGTTAAACTCCATTCTGTCCACCCCAAAACATGTAAATGTGTCATTGTTCTAACATGTATTTGTTACAATTATTGACATAGTGTAATCTAGAAAGAGCTTTAATTTTTAAGAAAGATTTGGACAGCTTGTCAAATAATTTATGCTATAAACGGTAAAACAGCTAATCCAGATTGATCCGATCTTTCTGAGCTATGCTTCTTTACTTGTTAAGGAAAACTTGCACTCACCTGAAAATACAACTTTAAGCCACTAGACCAAAGATATTTCCTTTCTAGCTTTCTGCTAAGTATTAAAAGCTGCCAAGAAATAATGCAATATGGTACTTTTAAAATATCTGGATAAAAGAAAAGTGCACCAGAGTGACAGCTTGGCACAAGTGTAAATATGCAAAGCTTTCCCTGAAATCACTGATACTATGGAGTGCTGCACTTCCTGTTCCTTCATTATATACTTTGACCTTTTAACTTATAAGACTTCTGAGTGTAAAAAGCAGTTATGAGCCAATCCATTCAGAGGGAGGGTTGTGAATAATTATCCATGGAACTATCTTCATTTTTGATGACGTGTTTATTTCACATGAGAAAGCAGAATACTTTGCTGTACATTTTGTTTCTTTCCATATTCATCAGATGGGTAAATATTTAACAGTTGGAAGAACATTACTTTCCAAGACAAAACCCGAAACATTAATTTCTTTCCAGAGTAAAATCACAGATACTACACAAACCCTGAGCTGCTGTTTATCTGCTCCCTCCCTGTTTCTGAAGGGGGAAAATTAATACATTTATTGATTATATTGACTAAGTCAATGCTGACCCTTAGTGATCTTTCTCCAGGATGTTTTGTCCACAAGCTGGCTCTTCAGTTCTCCCAACAATCCACATATCACCATAGTAAATGTCTATGGAGATTCTCAGTCATCCAGATCATGGTTGTCCATGGTTGCTTTTTCAAGAGGGAACTGGACTTTCTGCTTTTCTTTGAAAATGTTTTGCTTCTCATCTGAGAAGCTTCTTCAGTTCTGACTGGATGATGGAAAGGGGAATGGAAAGATTTATACTCCTTGTAGACAGATAGTCATTTGCATTCTTTTAGAGAGTCATTAAGGTCACCTGGAGGTTTATCTGTGTCATCAGGGTCACCATCAGGGTGCAAATGGGTGTGGAGCCTTCTTAGAACTGTTGAAAGGGCTGTGTTGGAGATAGATGGTGTCATATCCCTCCCACTCTGTTGAGAGAGGGCTGTTCAGTTTTGACATAGATGCCCTCTTTGACCCCTCTTTTAAACCAGTGGTACTCTTTGTCCAAAATGTGGATTTTGCTATCTTCAAAAGAGTGGACTTTTAAATGCAGATGGACTGCTGAATCTAGTTCTGATGGGTTTGTTCTCCTATACTGTGCCATGCGTTTATGAAGAGGTTGTTTTGTTTCCCCAATGTACATATCTACACATGGCTCACTGCATTCTACTCAGGGGTGGTATTCACTTACCTTTCCTACTGGTTCACAAATGTGAATGTGCACACATTTGGCAGATAGGAGAAGAGTGGACGCTTTTGAACTGTGGTTGCTGGAGATGACTATTAGGCATCCCATGGACTGCAAAAATAATGAAGAAGTCCTAGACTGAATCTCACCAAAAATATCACTTGAAGCCAAATAGAGGCTGTCATATTTCGCTCATAACAATGAGAGCCGACTCACTCAAAAGTGAAATCATGCTGGGCGTGATCAGTGGAAAAAGCAGAAGGGGCCGCTCTAGTACCCACTGATTGGATACTATAAAGGATGACATTAGAAGGAGGTGGTGTGAGACAGAGGGGCATGGAGAGTGCTGATCCATAGAATGTCCGAGGATCAGTCACAACTGAATGGCTGGGAAAAGTTGTTCTCATAATCTTCATGAAAATTGCTGAGGTGGGAGAGAAGACTTTAACCTACTAGTTTGCTATCATTATAGTTTCTCTGCTAACTTCAGTGAGAAAACAGCTGTCTTTTGGGTTCTTCCCCATTCCCCTTTCCACTTACTCTTTGGACCAGTGGTGAGATTCAATTTTTTTTACTACCAGTTCTGTAGGTGTGGCTTGGTGGGCATGGCAGGAGAAGGATACTGTAAAATCCCCATTCCCTCCCCACCCAAACAACCTTTTTTCTCCAATGTAGGGCAACAAAAGAAAACCCAGCCAATCAGTTGGGACTCAGGAGGCAGCGAATAGATTGGGGGTGGGGCCAGCCAGAGGTGGTATTTGTCGTTCTCTTAACTACTCAAAAATTCTGCTATTGGTTCTCCAGAACCTGTCAGAACTGGTTGAATACCACCTCTGTTTTGGCCACCCTCACCCCCACCTCTTTGCAATCCTTATTATGCCACAATCATATTGCTGCCAAATCTACTCCATGCTAAAGAAAAAGCGGAGGTTTGACAAATTTTTGAAGAGGGCTAAAATGGCTAAAACCAACTCCAGGAAACATTCAAAGTGATCCAGAAATAACATAGGAGGCCAGGCAGTGCCAGATTTTCCTATAGGCTAACTAGGCTTCAGCCTAGGGCCTCAAGATCAAGAGGGGCCTCATTCAAATTGTTAGCAAAATTAAAATTACACTATTCTAAAAACAGTGAACACTAAAACACTGAACCGAAAATAAGGAGAAATTCTACGCATATGACTAATAAATAAACATAAACATGTATTGGTTAAGATCATTCCAGCGCTGCGGCAGTTGGGGAGCCCGCCCACGTTCCCGGCACCAGCGGTCGGGTGAGAGGCGCGGACGCTCCCAGTAGCCGCCCTGTCGACGCGGAGCCCACCAGCGGCCAGACAGGTGAGGGCGAGGGGGCCGAGCCGGGCAGCTGAGCGCAACAGGGGAGGCAGCTGGCCTCGCTGCATTTGCCGCAGAGCAGAGCCGCCCTCCGTCGGGAGGCCAGCTATATATATTGATATATATTGATATATATCACAGTAATGATGTATTTTATTGTCTCTCATGTAATTTACAAACTTAAAAATGGGAGGTGAAAGGGCCTCATAAGTGGAATAGCCTAGGGCCCCTTTTCATCTAAATCCAGCCCTGAGGGCAGGTGATAATGGGTGCTGCTGCAGTGAAGTAGAAGAAGAGTTCTAAACACGTTTAGCAGTTTTTCAAAAGACGCTAAAATCCACATTTTGATATTGCCTGGCAACAGCTAACAGGCATACTTTAATTATTTATTTTATCCCCAATGTTCATAGTTAAGTTGAGGAAATTGCCCACTCCCCATTGCTTACTTCTCCATCCAATTCCTGTCCATTCAAAGCTAGTTAGCTCTCTGCCCTCCACTGTACAATCAACCAGAACCTCTATTATACCTCCAAAAGCATGGGTTTACACGGGGGCAACTTCAGGTCTTTTCTGCCATAGGAAAAGATCATAGGGCAGCAAAGTAGCAGCTTAATTGTTGCCAGAGGTGACGAGGTAGTCTGACTTTGGAGCTAAGACTAGTTGGAGGCAGTAATAACTGCCTTACAGCAGAGATTGAAAGTTTAATAGGCAACCAGCTGACCTGAAGGAGAATAATTAGAAAGGTTAAAGGACTTAATATTAGATTAATGTCTGCCTGGAGGAAAAAAGCAGATTACTTAAAAAAAAATAACACTGTGCTGTAGTCCCACAGTTTCCCCCTTCTCTCTCTCTCTCTTTCTCTTTCTCTTTCTCTCTCTCTCTCCCTCCCTCCCTCTCTCTCTCTCTCTTTCTGCTGTCAAGAACAAGTTAGCCTCCCCTTCCCCATTTCCCTCCCCAAAGGAACAAATGTTCCCTACAGAAAATCACTCTTCAGTCATATGAGCTGTCAGCTCAGCACAGCTTCCAGAAAATGGTATCTAGTCACCTGACAGCTTTTCTCTCTATGGGGAAACCCAGACTCATATTTCCTGGAAGCCTGAAAAGAAGGAAAGAGGAGCGTGTGCCCTATTTCCTGGCAATGTTCTAGTCCCCCATACTTCCGTGGGCCTATATTAAACTATAGGCAAGTGTGCTTGTGTGTAATGTTGGGAGTTACCCTTCAAAAATTGGATTTAAATTAATTAACCTAAATTGGAAAGAAATACAATTAATAAGAATATTTCACCTATTCATTCCATGCTTTTGTCATATTAATAATGATAATTCAGCAACAGGTAATAGTCCTCAAACTGGGTTTAGTGCAATTTGAAAACAGAGTATGTTATCGAATGCCCTCATCAAAGGCTTTTGCAGAGGCTTCGGCCAGACACAGAACAATTATTTCCTCTCAGGAAAACCACTGAGGTCTTCTTGAGTGCAGGTGTTTTCAAACTTTTTGAAGCCATAGAACTTGTTAGTTAAAAAAAAACTGAGCCCCTATTCTCTGCCTCTTAGACACAGAGAGACCAGAGAATCATATGAGCACAAGAAACTGCCTGAGGAAGAGGAAAAGGGTTCTGAAGATCACCTGGCAAACCCACCCTTTCCATTGTACCATTAAAAAGTGGTTAGGGATACTGCTGCTTCTCATGGACCCCCTCCCCCCAGCTTCCACAGAACATACCCTCTCTAACATATTAGAAGTTCTACAGCTGAACTCAACTTATCTTTGGTTCAGATATGAGGCATTTTTGGATATAAATATAACACAGCAGGGACATGCAGTCAGGGGAGGCAGGGAAGGCAGAGCCTCACCACTGTCACTTTCTTTCGCCCATCTCTGCACGTGGCAGAACTCAGGCGGGCTGCCGCGAGCACAGGCAGGCGAAAGAAAGTGCTTTAGTCAGTGGGGTGTCGGGGGAGAGGACTGCCTCACCAGCCATAAACCTCACTGCACGTCACTGTAACACAGGTATTTAGTTTTGCAACATGCTGCTTTCAATATATTTATCTTTAATTAAATAATTATGTTTTAAAAAATCAGTTAGATGGGGAATCTGGCAGGTGCTCTGGAAGGAATAGTATTCATTTCTATACATTATTGAAAATGCCGGTTCAAATTCTGAATCTAGTTCTGGAGGCAGAACAGTTTACGTTACAGAAATTATCTGGACAACTTCAAAGTTCAATCAATCAGTCAATCAGAATAGAGCTAGAATGAATCTTGGAGGTTTTCTAATTCAACCCCCTGCTCAAGCAGGAGAGCCTATACCATTTTAGACAGGTGGCCTGTCAAGTATTTCCTTAAAAACCTCCAGTGATGAAGCCCCTAGAACTTCTTAAGTCAAGCTGTTCCACTGGTTAATTGTCCTCACTGTTAGCAAGTTTCTCCTTAATTCCAGGTTGCTTCTCTCCTTGATTAGTCTCCATCCATTGTTTCATGTCGTGCCTTCTGGTGCTTTGGATAAAAAAGTTCTCCCTCTCTTCTTTGTGGAAGCCCCTCAAATTCTGGAACACTGCTATCATGTCTCCCCTAGTCCTTCTTTTCCCTAGGCTGGTCATACCCAATTCCTGCAACCATTCTTCATATGTTTTTCTCTCTCTAATCATCGTAATTGCTCTTTGCACTTTTTCCAAAGCTTCAACATTTTTTTTTATAGTGTGGTGACCAAAACTGGATGTAGTATTCCAAGTTGGTCTTACTAAAGATTTATAAATCTTCCTAAGTATTGAAGTTAGGCTGATTGGTTGATCTCATCTAAAATACTTCTGATTCTCTGCCATGACATAATATCATTCATTATCTGAGTTCATTTTAGAAGGAACATCTTCCTTCCGGGACTTGAAAGGGTGGCAGAGGGTGGGGGTGGGGGTTGTGCATTAGCCCAACAACTGGTTTTTGCAATTAGAGTGGAGGAGGGAGTATTGATTTCATTTTGACCTGGTTTCATGATAATTTCATAGAAGATCTCTTCACTGAGAAAAAGTTAATACAGTTCAAAAGATAACTGCTGCATTATCAGTTTAAACTCCATTGGTCTTCTAATAATCTCTAACAAGATGTCCTAAGAAAAATTAAATTTTAGATAGCAATAGCAAGAAACAAACAAATCTATTTTGTTTGATACTGATATGTCATGCTAATGTCTTCTGACAGGAAATACTAAGAGTTGTAGGACATGTTGAATGCCACTAGACTCATTATTATCATTTTTTGCAGAATAATATCCTGCTGGTCTGCTTTCATCACATACAATTTTCATAACCCAGCACATCTTATTTCCTATTGTGGCTAAAATGGAAAAAATGGCATTATCTTGGCAAACAATAGGAAAACAGCACCACCAATAGACCAAGGCAAGTTTTGTTCCAAATGAAGATCTAAATAAATATAGCCACCTGGCATCACCACTCTTTGTGCAATCTTTTATGCAATAGGGACCCCTAGTAATCTGCTAAATTGTGAACATCATTCATACTCATCCTAAATATAAACTTCCCATAGTAACTAGCATAGCAAAGAGTGGGTTTTATTCAGAAAGTATCTGATTACCTTTTCCTACATGAATAGCTTCTGTTTCTCCTAAATATCTGTTTTTACAGCCAACTTTTTTAACCTAACAAGACCATTTTATTTATTTTTATTCATTTAATTTTTACTAAGTATAGCAATCCCAAGCTGCATTGTGTCACCTATACATTTCTTTTACATATTCTTTCAAACCTTTAATTAAAAAATAATACAAGTATGAGGCCCAGGATGGAGTTCTGAAGCATTTTTCTCAATTCCTTACAAACATTTCATCCCTCACTGCTCTCTAACCCTCTTCATAGAATGTTGTGAGGCATGTATAAGGTGGGAATATTAAGTGCATTGCCTTGAGTTGCACTTAATAAAAATGGTGTATAATCTAATACTAAATAAGTAAATAAATAACATTATGGGCTGTTTTTTCCAGGGCTTACTTTAAGAAAAACAAAACTAAAAATCTATTTCTACATTCAAACCTTCCACCTCCAATAATTTATTTTTAATATTGTTATCTTATATACAGGAAAGTATGCAGCCCAAGGCTCTGTTTTAGGCCCAGTATTCTTCAACATCTTCATCAATGATTTGGACGATGGGATAAATGGGGAACTCATCAAATTTGCAGATGACACCAAGCTGGCAGGAATAGCCAACACTCCAGAAGATAGGCTTAAATACACAAGGATCTTGACAAACCTGAACATTGGGCGCTATCCAAGGATGAAATTCCTTTTTTTTCCTATCAGTTCTGTGGATGTGGGTGTGGCAGGGGAAGGATACTGCAAAATCTCTATTCCAACCCCACTCTGGGGCCAGCCAGAGGTGGTATTTGCCGGTTCTCTGAACTACTCAAAATTTCTGCTACCGGTTCTCCAGAACCTGTCAGAACCTGCTGAATTTCACCCCTGGCACCATCTAACAAAATGAAATTCAATGATTAAAAAGTAAGGTTCTACATTTAGGCAAGAAAACCAAAATGCACAGGTACAGTATATGTGGTACCTTGCTCAACAGCAGTAACTGTGAGAGGGAATCCTAGTGGACAACCATATGAGCCAGCAGTGTTCAGCAGCTGCCAAAAAAGCCAACACAGTTCTAGGCTGCATAGAGGGATAGAATCAAGATCAGTGTTAATACCATTTTATAATGTCTTGGTAAGGCCACACTGGGAATACTGCATCCAGTTTTGGTCGCCACAATGTAAAAAAGATATGGAGACTCTACAAAGAGTGCAGAGCAACAAAGATGATTAGGAGATTGGAGGCTAAAACATATGAAGAACGGTTGCAGGAACTGGGTATGTCTAGTTTAATGAAAAGAAGGACCAGGGGAGACTTGATAGCAGTGTTCCAATATCTCAGGGGTTGCCACAAAGAAGAGGGAGTCAAACTATTCTCCAAAGCACCTGAGGGTACTTTATAGTGGAATTGCCTGAGACTAGTGGGAGTACTGTGATTTCAAAGAAAGCACACTTCATCGCTTCTCCAAAACTTCTCTCAGTCCGAACTCTGGCCAAGATGTTCGTGCAGATGTCTATTGGCTGCATGGAGTCCCAAGGCACATCATTTCAGACCGATGTGTGTATGCATTTTACAGCAAAGTTTTGGCAGGTGTTCATAAATCAAATAGTGTCAACCCAGGGACTTAGTTCAGGGTTCCATCTAAGTACTAATGGGATGGCAGAATGAGCTAATGCAATAGTGCTATGTAAATATTACATATTGCTATGTAAATTATCAGCAATCCAACTGGATGGAGCTCCTACCTTTCACAGAAGTGACTTATAATAACTAGGTGCATAGTAGCACTGGGTTCACACCCTTTAAAGAAACCGTGGGGGTCAGGTTTGTGCCGATGCCAGAATTTCTGAGGGAACCCCCTCCCTCAATATTGTTAGCTGAATGGATGGACACTCTAAAAACTGCCTGGGGAAATGTGCAGAAAGCACATCTGAATAAAGCCAGGGAATCACAAAAACAGGCAGATTGGAAGAGAGCCCACCAGAAGGATTCAGGATTTGGGAGAAAGTAAACTTGTCTACTAAATATCTGAAGCTGAACCAAACTTTTAAGAGACTGGGTCAGAAGTACATAGGCCCATTCCCAATTGTTCAAATTATAAACCCAGTTACAGTAGAATTATGGTTACCAAAGGTGGTCAGGAGAGTCAACTGGGTGTTCCACTGTAGCTTATTGAAACCCTTCCGAGGCTCTTAGTTAAGGCAAGTCGAAGGGGAGCCTCTGCCTCCCTTTGTAGTGGGTGGGGGAGGAATACTATGAGATCAAGGAGATACTGGATTCAAGATATTTTAAAGGGAAATTACAATTCTTAGTGCAGTGGAAAGGATTTCCCTCAGCTGACGTTGAGTGGGTAGGGGCCCACAATACTAGCACAGATGAATTAGTAAGAAAGTGCCAAGCAAAATCCTTCAATGACTGAGGAGATTATTGAAGGAGAAGACAACCTAGAAAATAGAATTAATCTATGCTTAATATTTTCCATGTGTCCTATTCAAACTTCAGGGGGGGTCAGCATTTTAAGATTGAACCATTTTGCTTCTTTTAAACTTTAATGCTTTTCAACTTGCCAATGAACTGGGGGGACTTAGAATGTGTGCATGGACTATGAGAGCTTGGCAACCATCAAGGTCACCACTGCAGGTGCTTGTTATGTTCCCATAACAAAATGATGTCTCATAATTGGACAATATGATCAACCAGGAATGGGGAAAGGGAAGTTATTATTTAATTATGCAAATATTTGAATGGGAAAACCAGAGTTAGTTTTGATTTTATAGTACCAAAATGGTGTATCCAATAAAGTTTTACTTTTGGGAATTGAAAGCTCCCAAAAATTTTCTTATTTTGGGTTCACTAGTCTGACAGTCGACAGGATCACCATAACTTCAGGAGGAACCAGTGGGTATTCTACTTCCACTGCCTTTCCCATACCGCTTGCCCACTGCCCCTTTTTCCAGGGCAAGGGGCTCCTGATGTTGCCTCTCCTCCATACATGGATTGCTGCTCCAGCTTCTCAGTCCCTTGTTTAGCGCATGTTTCTCTCAGCTTTGGGCCGCCTTCCATCTTCTTGTCAGCTGCTGACATCTCAATATCACAGTCTCCTGGAGGGATCCAAATAGGCTGCAGTAGATGTGAGAGCTGGTTTAATGTCAGCTGTCCAACTAGTGAATCCAAAAAGATAACTCCTGGGACATTGTTCTTTCCAAAAAGTGATGATGTTCCTCCATTGTGTTCAAAGAGTACCTTGACATCTAACAGGTTATGGACTGTTTATGATGTGTCCACAGGTGGCTGGTAAGGCCTACATGGGCACTAAATATTCTGCCACATGTCAGGCAGACTTGTGCGAGCACCATTGTTACAGCATTTGCAGCTCTGGCTTTGCAAAGTGCTCACTTCTCTTGTGCTATGGTTGTTATTCTGTCCTCAGATGTCTGGCAGCCTTGGTGGATCAGCATGTGCCATGTTGATCGATCTTGTGCCAGGGTTTCCCAGGAGGTGGTGCTGATATCCAGGGACTTGAAGGAGGCTTTCAACGTGTCTTTGTATTGCTTCCTTTGTCCCAAAAAGTAAAGCTTTATTGAATATACCACATTGGCACAGAAGAAGCGAAACCAGCTCTGAGTTTCCCATGCAAAAGCTCACATAGTGAAACTTGCATTTCCCCTTTGGCCAACCCCTTCAGTTCATTGCATTATCCAATTGAATCATTTTTGTTGTTGTTATGAGAATGGCCTACATCATTCAAATACCTGCACTGTGTGACCTTGAGGTGAGAGCAGGGTCTCAGGATCTGCAGACAGAGTCTTGGCATTCTGTTCCCATCCCAGACATTCTAACCACTCCACTTCTGATTGTTGTCAAGCTGAGACCAAAGAAGTAACTAGGTGAAAGAGTGAATCACTCTTGACACAAACAATGAAAAAAAGTCATGGAAATAAAGACTGACACTATAGTGACTTGCAAAGTGTGTCATATTTTTCAGCTTATGCCTACAGAAGACTCAAACTATGTATGTATCAAATGTAAACTAGATGAATTACTGGAAGAAAAAGTAAAGAATCTAAAGGCAATTCTAGCCACTCTGAAACCCAATGAACAAAGCAAGAAATCCCAACCTAAACAAGAAGACGACACCAAAATAAAACACAATAGGGAGAAAACAGCTTTTAAAAGAATGACCACATATATCAGGGGTGTCAAACTCAATTTCATTGTGAGCCACATCTGGGTTGTGGTTGATTTTGGGAGGGGGATGGAGGGCATGGCCAGAGTGGATGTGGCCAAGATTCATACGTATGCTCCAGAAAACATCTTTTCCTTTATATGAAAAGACAATGGGAGAGTTTTTGGCCCCTTTATTTATTGAAAATTTGAAGGAAATATTGTAGATAAAAGAACAACATATTAATAGATATATAGGAAGTAGTTTATAGTTTTCATGAAATTTAAATTTTATTATTTCCTTACTTGATTGAATTATTATATAGAACTAGATTCATTGCATCATTTAAAAAAAAGGTCTATAAAACTCAGAACATATTCATATCACCATTATTTATCATTTTTTGACAAATCAATCTATGCAGTCATATAAGAAGAAATAAACTAAACCAGTAAAAAGGGTATTGATCACCCTTGAACTATTTCTTGAAATTGCAGTTGGTGGAAATGTGGTAGCCAGGATGCTAAAGCTAAGGATCCACATGATGTCTGAACTGAAAAATCTGAGTCACTGTCAATTACCTGCCAGATATAACCTTCAGAATTGGAATTATGGAAATAAAGATTTTCTATACAGTTTACTATCCTGCAAGAGTATAGGTGATGCAGTATTCCTGTATCATCAATATGTTATACCCTGTTTCCCTGAAAATAAGACCTCCCCAGAGAATAAGCACAATCGGGCTTTTGAGGGCATGCGCTGAAATAACCCTTCCCCTGAAAATAAGCCCTCCCTGAAAATATTGCAACACAGCAACAGCCATGAGATGACCTTGCTTGCCGCCTACTGCACCTCAAAAATAATAAGACCTCCCCAAAATAAGGCCACGTACTTATTTCAAGGGTGAAAAGAAAATAAGACCCTGTCTTATTTTCAGGGAAATGCGGTATATACTGTAATATCATGAAATTGTTTTCCAACAAAACTAGGGAGATCCTGGTTGAGATCCACCCACAGCTGTAAAAGCTTCTTTGTTAACTTTGCTCTAATCTCTCTCCCTCATCCCAACCGTCTTCACAGGACTGTTGCTGTAAAGAAGATTGGCAGACTGTGTAGGTTGATTTTTGAGGGGAAATGGGATATAAATTGAACACACAAATAAAGTAACATGGTCAGCAAAGTTTTAGGACAATAAAGTGTTTATCTAATTAGAATACAGGAAGGGATTTTAATAGGAACAGAATAGATCGCTACAAGAGACTTATGATGCAGTGCAATGCACTTGGAAACATCCAATATATTCCTTCTAGTAGGAAGATTGGAAGATAAAGCACTGAACACTTTAGAAAAACGGCAGTACACGAAAGTAAGGCAGTTGAGGTTTTATTCACTTCATCAATATTTACATGTATATAGGCCTGCACGTAATGGCCCCAGTACCTACAAAATGATGAGGCCATAAATAGCAGAGTGATGTCAGGGTAGAATAGAATGGTAGCCACCCATGAAACAAAATACAGCATCTATTTTTAACTTTAGCTCTTTTGGTAAGGAATGGCCACACTCACACATAATTGGCAGTCTGTAATTACAGAACATGGATTTATATAATTCTTAATGGAGATATATACAAGTGAGGCACAGGCCTAAATGAAGAGACTCCCAACTGTATCATATTTTAGGGGCACCTGTCCTGTGGTATTAAGAATAAACCAACACTCTTCAATATATTTTGAGACTATGACCACATAAGCAATCAGCATAATATTTTGAGATGGCTGATTGTCAGATGGATAATCTATTCAAAATCCATCTTACCCTTTTCTTCTATGTGCCAACAACTTCCAATAAGCATGCTACCAGTCTAGAGTTCAAGCTATCATATAGAGACAGGCTTTATAGAGTGGTAACAGCTCAGTGTCACACATGTTCATATCTTGATCTTAAAATATTGGTGAAAACAGGCAAGAAAAATGTCCCCTCCTTCCTTCTAGTTTGATGGTGTAAGATTATTTCTTGGGCCTGCTCCTTCTAAGTCAGGTATCTTCCTCTGTCGGTTTCCTTTCAATTTTATTCCAGGAACCAGACATATAGTTTCTATGGGAACAAATCTACAAACTGCCTTTCAGCTAACTGTGGAGGTTTATTTTTTTTTTTCAATTCAGTGCAAAAATATCCATAATGTAAGACAATTTTCCTGACCATGAAGGATGCAATTACCGCATTTTTCAGAGTATAAGACACACCGGAGTATAAGACGCACCAAGGTTTTGAAGAGGCAAATTAAAAAAAAGTAGGTAGGTAGATAGAGGGAGAGCGAGAAATAGAGTAGATAGGGAGGGAGGGAGAGAGAGTAGGTAGGTAGGTAGATAGAGGGAGAGAGAGAGAAATACAGTAGGGAGAGAGGGAGAGAGAGTAGGTACCATAGGTAGGTAGCTAGGTAGGTAGGTAGGTAGGTAGATGTTTCCAGGTTATTTATCCATGTGCTGGAGAAGGAAATCTGACAACCTGTAGCACCTAAGACTTGCTTCTGCTGGCATAGCACTTGATCAATATAATTCTCATCAACCACTCTAACTAAAGAGCTTTCCGAAAGGGGGAAAAAAAGTTTTTGCACTCTGCAAACCTCCCCAAAATGGCCCATTTTTTGTGAAAACGGGTGTTTTTTTTTTCAAATAAAAGGCATGAATAGCATTGGGGGGGGGCTTGTAGAGTGCTCGGGGGGGCAAAAAGAGCAAAAACTGACCTGTTTTCGCAAAAACGGGGCCATTTTTGTCAAAAAATTTGCATGTATAGCTTTATGGAGGCTTATAGAGTGCTGCTGGGGGCTGGGGGGCAAAAAGGCCCATTTTTTGGTCATTTCTGCCCTCCCCAGCCCCCAGCAGCACTCTATAAGCATCCATAATGCTATGCACAGCCATTTTGGTGAAGGGGCCGGGGCTTCAGGGGGCAAAAAAATGCTGTATTTGATGTATAAGACGCACCCAGATTTTCAGCCTCTTTTTTGAGGAAAAAAGGTGCATCTTATATTCTGAAAAATACAGTAACCTTCTAACCCCTGCTTGTTTTCTGCAGTGGGCTGTGAGAATAACCCTTGGAGAATGGAGGAAGAAGAATACCTTGGACAATTGTCAGCTAAAACATATCTCAGCCCACAGAAGGATAAGGTAAAGATTTCCCTGTCCAGTCATGTCTGACTCTAGGACGTGGTTCTCATCTCCCTTTTTTGGCCGAGGGAACCAACCTTGTCCAAAGATACTTTCCGCAGTCATGTAGCTGGCATGACAATACACCAAAGGTGCATGGACTGTTGTTACCTTGCCTTTAAATTGGTACCTATTTATCTATTCACATTTGCATACTTTTAAGTGCTGGGTGGGCAGGAGTTGGGGCAGGAATGGAAGCTGACCTTGTTGTGTGGCTCTCAGGTTTCAAACGTGGGTTGCCAGCTTTCCAGCTTTTTTAACTGCTGAGCCATTGCACCCCCACAGAAGGAATAGGAGTGTGGAAAATGTCTTAGAAGGGACTCTCTCTAGTTTTTTGGAAAGTAAAGTCAATGGAAGAGACAAGTGCTTTCAGACTTGCAGGATTCTCTAACTGCAACCTTACAATAAAGATAGTATAGTGTAAGTGGGCTTCAGTAGGCAAGAAGCAGACCAGCATAGATACAAGAGCATTTATTGACTCAAAACTGTCACTGAGGAACAGCAAGCAAATGCCTGTAATTTATACTGTGGGCCTACAGGGCCTTAACCAATCATAATACTAGAAAAAGCCTGCCCAAATACGATTATTCTAAGTTTCCCTCCAAAACAGTTGGGCATTAACAGTTAGGGTCATCTAAAGGTTAGTTTCACTTTAGGGGCTTAGCACAACTATATATATTCAATACATAACAGATCGTATTTGTGGTTTCTTGTATGTATCTCAAAGACTGACATTACCCTATTTTATGAGCAAAATTGGTGAGCAGTTTTCAAGTGCCCTTCTCAACAACCAGCCCTCTAGCCCAATCTCAACTAACTCAGTGAATCCGAACAAAGAAATCAAGAATTCATACATCAGACAAAATACAATCAAGCAGTTCCACATTCTAAGAATTGAAAAAAAAATAGGGACCAATATACTACCGGACACAAAAAGAGCTGGCTCCATGCTAGAGTGAGACAGCACAGACATTTCTTCAGATCGCTACAATATTTGAAGAGGTTTGATCTTAAATTAAGAGGTTGTATCACTTTGCTAGTAGCAGAAAACAACATGATTTCTCCCCCTGATTTTTTCTTTTACAAAATCAGTCAGCTGTGGCTATACCTTTCTTTCTAGCAGGTTACATCAAAGAATACTCTGGTGTTTACATTCTGAAGATGCACTTACACTTATTTATACCGGTAGTTGCTTTTATATTTATTTTAATTTAGTAGAAACAAACCCCAATTTACAGTACAGTCAGAATTAACATTTTACGGTCCTGCTCGTGTAACTTCTTTGAAAAGAAATATGACATTTAGGAATCATTGCACGGATTTTCCTTCCATTAGTACAGATAAAAAATGAGTGCTGAGTTTGCCCAGAGCAATGCACTGATTTCCTTCTATTCAGGTCTCTTTGAAGAGATCATTTCTGGAAGAAATCTGTTAACAGTTTTGATGTCTCTGATATCTGCTATATTTTTGTTTGCACCTATGCATATATGCACAAAACACTTATAGAATTTATGTGAATTTATTACTATCCAAGAACCTGCTTTCCTGAATAAAAACCCAAAGTGCAACTTTAATTTTAGTTCCTGTAATAAAATTAGAAAATAATTTGTTTAATTATCTTTTCTCCCTTTCTTTTCTATTAACTGTATTATTTTCTGCACAAAGATATGGAGAGGTATGGTGCCATATAATGAGATTTGGCTATATTTCCCTTTCTTATGCAATGCCTTTTATCTTATGGAATCATATTGTTCAAAGTGATTTTAAAGATCTAATCTCATCTTTCTCTTCTTTGAAATAATTCCAATTTTGGGTTGTTCTTTCGTATCACAGATGCACAAACCTGTTCCCCTTCAGAACAATGGATGTTTCCCATTTTCTCTTGTCATTTTGACTTCCGACTCATAATTATTGCAATAGCTATACAATAAGTTTAGTAAAGAAAGACAAAATGTTTTCTCCTGAATTATTAAACAATGCAGTAGTCAAAAGTTGAGTGATCATTTAAACTGGTGGAGGATCAAGATAAGTAAATCAGCAGACTGCCATATCAAATTGGCATCCGTGAGCATAGGCATCCTGTAGGGAACACTGTAGCAACACAAAGGATAACTGCTGTCCAATTCACTATGGCACCTCAGCAGCATAAACCTAGATTTGAGATTTTTCCCATAATTATGAGAACTAGGAACCAGCTTTACAAACATTTTAAATTCCAAAGCTATCAGTGCTAACCAGTGCAGTGTTTATAAAATTATATGTATTATTTTCATATATATGAAAAACTGTATGAGCTTCAGTCAAAAAAATACAAATGTTTTATTTGTGGCACTTTGTAATTCTTGAAAAAGTCACATCATGTATGAATATTAGTGCAAACATATTTGAAGGAGGCATTAAATATTTAAAAAGTGCATTTAAAAGAAGTTTGTCTTTAAAGCATACAAATTGATGCAAAAGAATGAGGAACTGTTCAAAACTATTAAAAATAGGCAGAAAAAATATGGTAAAGATATGGCTTTTATAAAGTTATATGAAAACCAAGAAACATATTGACATGTTCAATTTTTAACATCAGAATTCTTCTGGGTCTTTCCCATGTACAATTTTGATTTGTTTGAATGATTTTGATTAGCTCTTTCAAAGATTTCCCCCCCAAAGTAGCCACCTTATTTATTTATTGTTGACAATAGCTCAGAAATAGAAATGACCGTCTGTGCAGTTAGAAGGCATTGTCTTGTTACGAGACTTATTCAGAGGAAGATTGAGCAGTTGCTGGTGTTCAGTCTCAGTTTTTAAGTCCCATTCCAGAACAACACAGCCAATAAAAACTTCATCTTCTTGGTTTTATTTTATTACTGACTGCACTCACTGTTGTTTTGTTTTGTTATGTTTTCAATTTCAATTTCAATTTCAATTTTAATGGATTTGTATGCCGCCCAATCCCAGAGGACTCTGGGCGGCTTACATAAAAGCAGTTTAAAAAGAAAATATTAAAAGATTTAAAATATAAGACAGAACAAATTAAAAAAGGACACATCATGCACTCAATCTTAATGGGGCTGAAAGTCAATCAAGATCAGCAGCCCCAGGCCTGCCGGAACAGCCAGGTCTTAACAGACTTTCGGAAGGCTGAGAGAGTGGGGAGAGTCTGGATCTCAGGGGGTAGATCGTTCCAGAGGGCCGGGGCAGCTACAGAGAAGGCCCTCCCCTGAGGAGCTGCCAGATGACATTGTGCAGTCGATGGCACCCGGAGAAGGCCCACCCTGTGCGATCTTATTGGTCGCTGGGAGGTATGTTGCAGGAGGCGGTCAAGGAGATATCCAGGTCCTAGGCCATGTAGGGCTTTAAAGGTAATAACCAGCACCTTGAAGTGTGTTCGGAGACCAATAGGGAGCCAGTGCAGCTCACGGAGGATAGGTGTAACATGGGTGTATCTAGGTACACCAAAAAACGCTCACGCGGCTGCATTCTGGACCGATTGTAGTCTCCAAACACTTTTCAAGGGCAGCCCCATGTAGAGCGCGTTACAGTAGTCGAGTCTTGAGGTGACGAGGGCATGAGTGACCATTTGGAGTGCCTCCCGGTCCAGATAGGGACTCAACTGGTGCAGCAGGCGAACCTGGGCAAAGGCTCCCATGGTCACAGCTGACAGATGGTGTTCTAGAGTCAGCTGCGGATCCAGGAGAACACCCAAGTTGTGGGCCCTCTCTGAGGGGTGTAAGATTTCACCCCCATCAGGCGCCTGGGGCGGAACCATTTAATCGGCTCCACCTCCCTTTAGTTCTTTGTTGCTAAATATTCAGCAATTTTAGGCTGATTCAATGGTTTTGAAGGAGCCACCAATTCTTGGTTTATTCTGTTTCACTTCTTTCCTTTGTCTGTTTTCTTACTGTCTCTTGTTTGCTTCCACAGGTTGGTTCCATAGTGGTACACAAAAGAGCTTGTGAAATAAATAAAGCAGTCCACAACTATTTAAAATGCCACAGTAAATTAGAACTTAATATGAATAAAAAATAAAAAACAAAAACCAATTACAATTCAAGAAACTTGATAAAATGAGGTAATGAATGATTTAGACTGAGGAGAGTCTGCAGAGGTACTTTCGTGTTGTCACTTTTCATCCTTGAAAAAGTTACACCTGACTCCTTTCAAGATTCAAGCCTAGAGGTTTCTGAAACAAAGAATAGCAAGTAGGAATTGTTTAAACTGGTTCTGATATAATTAAACTTAAATCATGAAGGCAAAATACATTGGCTATACTAATATACTTATCTCAGAGCTACAGGGAATGGGTTGAAAGAAATTGTTCCCACAAGATGAGGTTTCTACTGTTTTCAAAATTGAATTAAATTAAATTAAATTACAATTTTATTTTTAAGTCACCAAATTTTAATAATTTTTAAAAATTTAAAAGAAAAAAGGGGTCCAGTGACTAAACTTATACCAATTTATTACCAAAAAATTAAAAAAAACAATTCATAAAACATTTTTTAAAAAATCTGAACTTTTGTAATTGAACTTTTAAAATTAAAAAAATTATAAATCTTTAAGGCTTTAAAAAATTTTAAAGAAAGAAGAGAGCCAAAGTGAGCAATTGAGAATTCACAATTTTTCTATACCCTTTCACAATTACTAAGTGCTGAGAGGTACTAAAAGCCAACATGGATTTGTTAAAAACAGATCATTCCAGACAACCCTAATTGCATTCTTTCATAAAGTGACTAAATTAGTGGACCAGTGAAATGCTGTGGACATAGTATACTTGAACTTCAGTAAGGCATTTGACAAATTAGACCACAGCCTACTTCTTGGTAAAATAAAACAATGTGGGATAGATAGCATCACAACCAGATGGATTTGTGGCTGGGTGACCAACCACACTCAATGTGTAGTCCTCAATGAAACAGCATCTACATGAAGGGAAACATGCAGTGAAATTCTCCAAGGTTCTATTGTAGGGCCAGTACTCTTCAACATGATTTGGATGAGGGGATAAAAGAACTCATCAAATTTGCAGACAACATTAAGCTAGCAGGAACAGGCAATATCCCATACAATATGCTCAAGATCCAGAAAGATCTTGACAGATTTGAACACTGGGGCCTATCCAACAAAATGCAATTCAGTGGCAAGAAAAGTAAAGTTTTACATTTAGGCAAGAAAGACCAAATGCACAGGTATAGAATAGCTAGCACTTGGCTCAACAACAGCAACTATGACAGGGATCTAGGAATCATAGTGGACAACCACTTAAGTATGAATTAGCATTGTGCTGCAACTGTCAATAAAGCCAGTGCAGTCCTAAACAACTGAGGAATTGTACCATGATCACTTGAAGTGTTAGTACTACAATACATTGCTTTGGTGAGGCCATACTTGGAATAATGCATCCAGTTGTGATCACCACAGTACAAAAAAGATGTTGATACTCTAGAAAGAGTACAGAGAAGAGCGACAAAGACGATTAGGAGTCTGGAGGCCAAAATATATTATGAATGGTTGCAATAAGTGAGAATGTCTACTCTAATGAAAAGAAGGACTGGGGTAACGTAAAAACAGTTTTCCAATATTTGAGAAGCTGTCACAAAGAAGAGAGGAATAATCTTTTCTCCAAAGTACCTGAGGGCAAGACAAGAAGTAACAAATGGAAACTAATCAGGGAGAGATCCAACCTAGAATTTCTTGTTAGGGAGAACTACTAATCAGTGCAGTAGTTGTGGCCACTCCATCACTGGAGGTTTTTAAGAAGAGACTGGAATGATGTCTGGAATGATATAGATATAGAATGCTTGGATTAAATGACCTCCAATGTCCCTTCCAACTCTGTCATTCTGGATTCATTTTCTTTTCTATTGTGCTTTATTGGACAGTGACACAACATTCCTCACCTTCACTTTTTTCTTTTCCTCCCACACTCTCCAATTCAAATTTAGTAAGTGATTTTCTTTCTTCTTCTGGCAACTCAGAATTCTCTGTCAAATAGGAAAATTTCAGATATCTTATGATTAAAGAAATTAGGAATGATATAAATTGTTTAGAATTAGCCTAGCAAGGAGGAGTTAAAGCTCAAGTGAAAGACATTAACTTTTTTCTTTTTAAGCTTATTTAGGCATGTTTTTGTTAAAGATTTATACCTTGTATTGGTTCTGGGAAGTCGGGGGGGGGGAGGTGGGGGGAGTTGTGGGGGGAGGGTGGGGAGAGGGAAGTAAATATTTGTAAACGCTTGTTTTTTTAAAATTTTCAATTAAAAAACCCTTTTTTTCCTTACTTACCTCTTCAAAATCATAATGCATTTTATACACGGGTGCATTTCTTTTCTATTGTGCTTTATTGGACAGTGACACAACATTCCTCACCTTCACTTTTTTCTTTTCCTCCCACACTCTCCAATTCAAATTTAGTAAGTGGTTTTCTTTCTTCTTCTGGCAACTCAGAATTCTCTGTCAAATAGGAAAAGAAGAAGTAAAAAGGCAACCATTTGAAACTCTAATCATACTTATTAATCACCTGCCCTTTACATTGTCTTATTCCCTGAGGTGAGATCTGGCCCATAAAGGCCTGAAGACCTGGCTCTGCCAGATGTCTTAGAGATTGAAATGGGGAGCATCACACTGAGGGTGGTTGATGAATTAAGAGGCAATTCCATCTCCCTGCCCCCGTCTATCCTGCTCCCTCCCTCCCATTTTTTAACTATAATTTTATTTTCCAGTGTAATTTCCATTCTATTTAATTATTTTAATGTAAGCCGCCTGGAGTTGTTTTGAATGAGATGGGTGACAAATAAATTTAATAAACAAAAATACATTTATCTTTATGTAGCAGTTTATGCAACGGAACCAATGTCATTGTTCAGGAATACATAAACACAAAATAGAAAAGGCAAATTAGAAACAACAATCCTTTACATTATTTACTACTTACTTGGAAAATTATTCAAGTATAAAAGGCTCTTCGGGTTAACAGAGCCACATATTGTACCTGCAGAAAACCAGATACAGTAGAACCTCTGTTCACAACATAATTCGTTGCATAACTCTTGTTTGGTCATGACCTGAATCTAATTTTGGAAATTTAGCACTTACAAAAAATACACCACGGAAGGGGAAATTGGGCGCAAAAAAAATGGTAAATTTTTGGTCAGAATCCTATTTGGTCATGGTCAGAAGCGTTCGTGACCAGAGGTTCTACTATATAAGCTCTTATTTGTGAGGCTGAGCTTAAGCGTCATGTTGAATTGATGATACTTCTGGTGCTGAACTACATGTAGAAAATAAGAAAGGCAACTTTGACAGAAAAATGCAAAAACTATTGCCTAGTCAAAGAGGGCTGAAATAGCCCAGAAGCAAACTCAGGTACATACCGTATTTTTCAGAGTATAAGATGCACCTTCCCCCCCCCCTAAAAGAGTGTGGTAATGTTGGTGTATCTTATACACCGAATACAGCCATTTTTTGCCTTCCAAACCTCTGCCCCCACATCCCATTTTTGTGAAAAATGGGTCATTTTTCACAAAAACGGGGGCATTTTTGCCTTCCTCCACCCCCCCAGAAACACTCTGCAGGCTTCAGCAGGGATGGGGAAGGGGAAAATGCCCCCATTTTCAATACACTAACAAATGAAAGTAAAAAAGCAAACATTTCAAAAGAACCTCAAAAGCATATTTATGCAAGGAGAGGTTATTATGCAAATGCAACAACAGATACAATCTTATTACCTTCCTTACAATTTCCTCTTGCATTCTTTGCATCAGATTCTGACTCATTAGGGGTCCGTCTTTTTTTCCATTTTTTCCAATACTTCGCTAATAAAAAACAAAAGGATTCAAATTAGAATAAACCATTAAATAGTATTTATTAAAGAGAATTCTGATGATAAAATACAGTAAATGTTTACTCTTTAATTCAATTTTAATGTTGATGTCATGTGTTTCAAGAATCAGTATGTTTCAATTTTAATGTCTCACACTCATTCCAAGTTATAAACACAGGGTTGGGGCCAGCCTAATATTTTGGAGAATTATGTCTGCAAAAGCAGGTGCTGCTGCAGAAAAGGTTCTCCTGTGTTCTGTCAGATAACATTCCTTGGTGGATGGAAGCCATAACATGCCTCTCCTGCAAGACCTGATGGGTAGATGTAACTTCCAGCCCATGTACGGCTTTATAGGATATTGCACACACCTTAAATTGAACTTGAAAGCAAACTAGCAGTCAGTACTGCTCACAAAGCAGAGGTGTAATGTGTACTGATCAAGACCTGCACACAACAGTCCACATCACTATATTTTGCACTGGCTATAGCTTCTGGATGCTCTTAAAGGTCAGCCCCATATAACATGTATTTTGATAATCTATTCTGGAGGTGAACAGAGCATGAATGCTTTAGAATCTTTTTGATCTAGGAATGGGTGCAACTGACACTCATTTATGATACCCATAAAGGACAAATAGGCTGAAAAACAGCTTCTA
The DNA here is from genome assembly GCF_051295495.1 of Thamnophis sirtalis. Taxonomy (NCBI): domain Eukaryota; kingdom Metazoa; phylum Chordata; class Lepidosauria; order Squamata; family Natricidae; genus Thamnophis; species Thamnophis sirtalis. Next base: position 110,250,769 of record NW_028261385.1, on the reverse strand, counting down.
TCCCAGAGCAGTAACCATATTAAATTCTATAGTATAGTGCAATATTAGGTTTCAATTTCAATTATATAGAAAGTAAAGGATGTATGCATTTTTATTTTTATAGTTATAATGTACACTGAAAATGGCATTTAATTTTGTTGTACCATGTGCAATGACAATAAAATAAAGTAAACTAAACTAAGGTCAAGGAAACAATCAGTCCACTAATGGGAGAAGTTGGCAAGGAACTGGTGGGCAGCAAGGAGAAAGTTGAGCTGCTTAGTTCATTCATTGCATCTGTCTTCACACATACACAAAAATAGACCAAGCTACCAAAAATAGAACCATAAAAGACAGACTAGGAATACAACTTAAAATAGGCAAGTGAATGGTAAGAGAACACATGTCCACCCTAGATGAGTTCAAAGCATCAGGATCTGATGGATTATATTATATTGCAGAGTTCTGAAGGAGCTGGCAGACATAATCTTGGAATCATTAAACCATATCTTTCAAAGATAAAGCGCCGGGAAACTACCAGAGTACTGGAAAAGGGCTGATGTAGTTCCATCTTCAAAAAATGGAAAAAAATGAATCCAGGAAACTACAGACCAATCAGACTGACCTCAATACTTGAGAAGACACTGGAAAAGATAATCAAGCAAAAGATCTGTAAACACCTAGAAAAAAGTAAAGTTACAAGCTACAACTAGAAGCTAAGAGATCATTGTCAAACAAATCTTATTTCATTCTTTGACTAAATAATGAAATTAGTGGACCAGCAAAATGCTGTAGACATAGTATTGTTGGATTTCAGTAAGGCACTTAACAAAGTAGACTACAACCTACTTCTTGGTAAGCTAGAAAAATGTGGAATAGACTCGTAACTGGCTGACAAACAACACTCAACATGTAGTCCTTAAGGGGAATACATTTATACGGAGGGAAGTAAGCAGTGGAGTACCCCCAAAGTTCTGTCTTAGGCTCCAGATCCGTAATGATCTCAATAGACTTGAACACTGTGCCCTATCTAATAAAATGAATTCAATGAAGAGAAAAGTAAGGTTTTACACTTAGGCAAGAAAAACCAAATGTACAGGTATAGAATTGGTGAACCGGCAACTGCAAGAGGTATCTTGGAGTCCTAGTGCTAAAAGTCATGTCCAACTCTAGGGCATAGTGCTCATCTCCATTTCTTGGCAGAGAGAACCAGAATTGTCCAAAGATATTTCCATGCTCATGTGGCCAGCATGGGCACATGGAACACTGTTATCTTCCTGCTGAAGTGGCACCTATTAATCTACTTGCATTTGCATGCCTTTGAACTGCTAGGTGGGTGGGAGCTGGAGCAGGAATGGGTACTCCTTGCACAGCGCTTGGGGCGCTGTATCAGCTTAGCAATTGATAAGATCAATGTCGTTAACTACTGAGCCATGACAAACACTTAAATATGAGCCACCAGCATGCTACAGCCTCCAAAAAAGCCAATGCAATCCTGAACTACATTAACAGATGGATAGAATCAAGATCATGTGAAATGTTAATACTGGTTTATAATGCCTTGTTAAGACCACACTTAGAATATTGCATCTTGTTAAGACCACACTTAGAATACTGCATTCAGTTTTGGTCCCCACAAAATAAAAAAGATGTTGAAAGCCTGGAAAGAGTGCAGAAAAGAACAACAAAGATGATTAGGGGGCTGAAGCCTAAAACACATGAAGAACATTACAGGTATTGGGTTTGTCTAATCTAGTGAAAAGAAGGACCAGGGTGACATGATAGCAATGTTCCAATATTTGAGGAGCTGCCACAAAGAAGAGGGGGTCAACCTATTTTTCAAAGCACAGGACAAGAAGCAATGGTTGGAACTAATCAAGAAAAGAAACAACCAAGAACCAAGGAGAAATCTCCTGATGGGAGAACAATCAATTAGTGGAATGACTTGTTTCCAGAAGTTGTGGATGCTCCATCACTGGAGATTTTTAAGAAGAGACTGGACAGCCATTTGTCTGAAATAGTACAACGTCTTCTAATTGTACAGGCAATCGGATTAAAAGACCTATGAGGTCCCTCCCAACTCTGTTATTCTGACACACAACCTAAAGTTGTGTAAAAGGCCTCTTAGCTACAACTACCACCTGCTCATTGAACAGAAGGATCTCCCCAGTTGTGTACCGGGTCTGTTTGTGGCAGATCATACCAAAGTTCTCAAAACCTGATAACTCCCAAACACAACCACTCGGTCTTGCTAAGGTTGAACTGAAGTCTGTTGTTCCCCATCCAAAACCCCACAAGCCTCCGGCAGCATAATAGACATCAACTCCCCTCTGTGGGGGAGGACTGCACCAGAAAAACTCATGGTTACCAAGGAGTGGCCTGACCACAACAGGGGAACCACATAATGCTTCCCCAATTTAGAAACCCCTTGGATTTTGGTGCTTATGGTTTTTAAACACACACACACACACACACACACACACACACACACACACACACACACACACACACACACACATGGAGGTAAAATTCTTGTTGTAAACATTGGAAGAATTAATTAAATAAAAATATTTCCAAAAGAATATGGGAACTCAGAGGCTTGTTTCCAATACTAATTCCATTATTATACCACTCTTAAACATTTCAGGTTCTTTTTCATTGGCGCATGATGTACATGGAAAGATGAACTGCCTTGAATCAGAAAAAAAAATACTATGTGACACTGTCAATATTTTTTCTCTGCAGTGGTCTGTCACTCACCCAGTTTAAACATGTAGGTACTTGCAGAGAAGGAGAGGGGAACTTTAAACATCTTAGAATTACTTTCAAGTTGTTCATACAGTAGGTTTCCAAAGAAAGAACTAAAAGCAACAATTACACCAGGTAGACAGAAGGAAGGGTGATTTCTTTTAAGCTTGACAGAAGATGTTGCAATAAGGAGAGCTGGTCAGATGGGACATGTAGCAAAGGAAGCAGAAGCCAGACACACCATAGTCAAAGAGTAGAATCAGGAGGGAGCCTGAGGCAGCTGAAGTCAAAGAAGAATCTGCAGAAAAGAGCCAGCAGAGAGAAAAATGCAGGTCTGAACTCTAGGTAGTGGCAGAACTAAGTGGAGAGGGAAGTGAAACAGTGAAAGAGTTTTGTAGTATAAGCAAAGCAGCAGAAATTTAAATCATTTAGTTAAGTTCTAAGAATTAAGGCATACATTACATAATTTACACTTGGTTACTCTAGATAAATATGTTTACAAAATGTATGGAGACAGTCTTGTAAATATAGTACTTTGTCCTATGTTTACACAGTATTAAGCAGCTTTTCTTCTGCTTGCTAGCTGTCTGTATGTGTCTGGATCTGTGAACTCAGAACAAAATTCAGAATTCCATGTTTATTTCCAGAAAAAGAGTAGTAAAAGAAAAATTAACTGCAGAAAAATCACTTACGTATGTAGCAGGCAGGTAATATTAGAAGGAGAATTATTGTTAGTGCAATTAAATGTTTTCTACTTCTTGATTGATGATCAGGTTCTTTAAAAACAAATTTGAAAATATTATGTTGAAAGTCATCTAAAATCAGAAAACATCCTCATGTGCATGTGCCCAAAATGTTAAATTTAGCTTTTTTTGCTGATTTTTTCAAGTTTTCCAGACAACATACATAAGTATTAATTATATTACAACAGAATAAAACTTGTTCCAAAATATTAAATTAACAATTATTTAGGTATGAATACAATAATGTATACATATAAAAGGAGGGAAAATATCTTCAGGCTATATAATAATAGAAGAAACAGATATAACAATTGAAATGAGATAATTCAAACAAAGATGAGGAATCTGTTTCCTACAATCATAGAATTAGAAGGGACTATTTAGGTGCTGAGTCCTCCTCCTGTCTTCCAGGGAATCTAAATTGTTGTCAGGTAGTCCTTGACTTATGATCAGAATTGAATTGTAAACAACTTTTCGGTTGTTAAGCAAAACCATTGTTAAGTGAATTTTGCTCCATTTTACAATCTTTCTTGCCATAGTTCTGAAGGTTTAAGAAATATTTTTTTCTATTGAAGCTTAGATCCTTAATTCTACAGCATCCATGTGAAAGGGGGAGGCAAACAGGTCAAGATGGCAGCCTCAATTATTGGATGAAGCCCCTCCCCTTTTATAGTGCCCTTTCCGTTTAGATTCTTACATTCTTCATTTATTTCTTTTCTTTTAGCCTAAATAGCAGCTTGTTCTCGCTATTGTCGGAAATGAATATTTAGCGACTGAACATTTCCAAAATGTCAGTCATTTCATAAATCGGAAAAGAAACCATAGACAACAGATAAATCCTTGGCTTACAAACATTCCTTTAGTGACCATTCAGTTATAACAGCACTGAAAAAAGTGAGTCAAGACCAGTCCTCACATTGCAATATTTCCTTGGTCATATGCTGAAATTTTGGTTGCTTAGCAACCGGCATGTATTCATGCTGATTGCAGGGTCCCAGGGTCATGTAATCATCATTTGTGACCTTCCCTGCTAGCTTCCAACAAGCAAGGTCAATGGGAGAAGCCAGATTTACATAACAACCTCGTGATTAACTGAACAACCTCAGTGATTCGCTTAACAATTGTGGCAAAAAAAGTCGCAAAATTGGGTATAATTCACTTAACTTTCTTGTTTAACAATGGAAATTCCTAGCCCACTTGTTGTCATAAGTTGAGAACTATCTAACCTGACCTTTACAACAGTGCTGAAAACAATGACTTATGACTGGTCCTTGCACATACAACTGACATAGCATTCTGCCATCATGTTATTGTGATTTGGGTCCTTGGCAATCATCACATATTTACAACAGTTTCAGCATCCCGCAGTTATTTGTGACCTTCCCAGCTGGCTTCCAACAAGGAAAGGCAATGGGGGAAGCTAGCAGAGAAAAATCACAAACCATAGTCACATGATGTTTCGTTTAATAACTGCGGTGATTTGCTTAATGACTGCAGCAAAAAAGTCATAAAATTGGGTGCAGTCACATGACTTAATGACCATACTGTTGAACAATGAAGTTTCCAGTATTTATTACAGTTTTAAGGCAAAGACTATCCATAAATAATCCCAAAGCCTACCTTCTACTGGTTTAATACAGTCACTCCAATTGAAGGAGTTGCTGGCGTTTGAATTGAAAGCTGTAACATAACATGTAATTTTCTGAAAATGATTTGAGTTCCTCTGAAGCTGAACAACCGAATCCTTCACATAGACCATTTCTTCATTTCTGATATATTCCCAAAAGTATCTCAGAGGTAGATCCTGACTTGCTGATGTACAGTTCAATTGAATGATATCTTCGTTAACAATGCAGTTTATATCAGGCTGTACTGAAGATGCAAGAGAAGGACGAAGAGATAAATAAAAAATAAGTTTGAGTTACACATATAAGGTTTACATGACAATATTTCTATCGCTTCGTTTAAATTAGGTTTTTAGCCAAACACAAACACACACACATGTGCACTTCTTTGAACAGGGACTCATTTTTCTACTCAAAATAAAAATATGTCCTTTGCCTCTCTCCTTATCAAAGTGCTTTCAAACTCTAAATTATCGGATTGTGTGGACAAAGACTTTGATCATCAGGTAAATAAAATTGTTCATTGCATATGATTTTGTTTTTTAATGAACTATTAAGATGGCACCGAGACCTAAATGTTCACAGGTAGCTTATTTTAACTGCACGACTTTCTGGCGGGCATTAAAAAAAACAATCATTAGTGAAGGAAACAATTAAGACTTATATGTAAAAAATGTATTCAACAGTCTCCTGGCGTTTGATGTAATCACCAAAAGAAAATACATTTTATTCAAATGTGCGTCACAATTTTTTAGGCTTGATTATTTTTAATAACATTAATTTTATATCATCAAATTACAGAATGTAATATTGATGTTTGCTATTTATCAGACTATAGTGTAATTACCTTGAAATGAGTATTTCAGAAACCAGATAAAGTCAATACCTGGTAGAAATTGGTATTTCAAAGACAAAATGCATTTCATTTTAATTCTATTTTTAATTATAACTCTTTTATACGGTTTTATCTGTCCTGCCCTGGGTCATTTGGAGAATGAGATGGGCAGTGTCTAAATTTGATAAATACACAATTTTGGATATGTCCAACTGTTCTGTACAAGGCTGCTTCTGTTGCAACCCAAACCCATGAAAATGACCTGAAACTGCCAGCCAATCATTGTTTTCAGACCTAATGAATAGTTAGGAATGGAGATGAGAACAGTTTTTTCTCCAGTGATTTTCTGTCTTGTAGCTCTTGATGGAATCCACCAGAAGCTGTTTAGCACAGCAGACAGATGAAAGCAATGCTGGGAACAACAGGTTCATTTCCTAGCTGCGTGTTTCCTGGTCCTTGTGATTCCTGCCTTGCTTTGTACTGTGCCTTATGGACTCTGGACTCTTCTTGCCTCCTTATCTCTATTGCGGATTTAATTTGCCTGGTGTACTTATCTTCTTTGGGAAGTTTGGGAACAATGAGTCTTGTGGACCTATTGCTCATTGCTCTGTAGACTAGCATTGGTTTGCTTTTGGCTGGACAGTTCTGGGTTTTTGGTGAAGGGAATTGCTGGGCAATAAAACCACTAAACCACCGTCATGTGCATGTAAGTGAACAGATCAGTACACAAAGACTTGACCAAAGTGAATAATTTCTATTTTAATTATTTTGGGTTTTACAATTTCAAATATTCATTTCTATAGTTACATCAGTACAGAATATGGCATGTTACTTTACACTGTAATAATATAAGCATTCATGTAATGTTAATTTAAAATGAAAGTAGAACTTTTATGCCTCTTTAGTATATGATCTATCTATTGCTACTTACCTAGTATTTTCAGATCAAAACATATATTTTTGATTTTCTCATCAATGAAAAGTTCTGCTGTGTAATTTCCAGTATCTTCTTTTGAAAAGTTTTTGATGAGCAAATTGCCAGAGGAAGAATCAAGACTCAGTCTTTGTGTTTCATTTCCAAACTGAACATTGAACCCGTAGCTAGTCACTATATTTTCTCCTTTCTTCCACAAAATTCTTGTTAGCTTGCTATCACCTGCAACTGATGGTGACAAAACACTATCTTCTCCTTCAACACCAGCTGTGGATATACGATTACTGCAATCTACAATGAAAGAAATAGAAATATAGAAAATAAGCTGCCTGTGATCATCAGCTTTATCATGGCTATCACATTTTATGCTTTTAAGTTAAGCATATTGTAAAAAATGCAGAAAGGGAATAAGAAGTTGTGCATTGACATCCGCTTACATATAATAGACCAGCAGTCCAGAAATTGTAAAATGAAACATAAGAGGTACTAAGAAGGGTCAGGTCTGCATACAGAACTTCAGAAGAGCAGGATTGTTTCAATGGCTTTAAATTCTGAAGATGGGAAGGTACCAAAAAGACAATAGTTGCCTAATTTTGACAAGAGGTAAAAATGGGAGGAATATACAAAGGCCATCATGGATACATAGAGAACTCTGAAATGCTGAACATAAACAGGGACAAAAATAAGAAGTAGGAGAAGGAGCACATTGTCTCTTGCCAATTAAATATGAGGCAACTGTGTGTGGTGGAAGCCAAAAAAGCCAATGCAATGCTAAGTTGCTTTAACAGAGGGATACAATCAAGATCAAAGGGGGGGGGGGATGTCAGGAAAATGTGATGGTGAGAAGACAGAACTTCGTAAGTCCTGTTTTGAATCGGTTCCCTTATAGAAGGGAAACAGGACTTTAACTATGGGAAGAGAGAACTGCGGTGTCCTGAGTTCTCAGAACTGATAAAGTAAAACACAGCACTAAAAGCCCTTCTTGTGAATTGGATTTACTTCATTTCTTTATTCTTTGTGTAGAAAAATATTTGTCTATGAATTTTATTCTTTTAGGTAGATAATAATGCCATCTATGATCAGCTAATGAATACAAACAGAGCTTCAGCTACCCCAATTCTGTTATCAGCATTCAAAGGATGATTCTCAGGCCTAAGCCCAAAGATGAGAGTGAGATCCAATTAAATACAATTCTTTGTTTGATTACACCAGGGATGTCAAACTCGATTTCATTGAGAGCCAGATCAGCATTGTGGTTGTCCTCCAGGGGCATGGCTGGGGTGGTCACAGCCAACTGGGCATGGCCCGGGGGTGTGGCAGTTTGACATTGCTCACGTGGGTGGTGCCTGTGGTGGCTGGGCAGGGTTGGGGAGGGAATCCAGGAGTCTCCAGTAAGGGGGGGGGCGAGAGACTCATCCCAAGGGGTGAGGTGAGGCGAGGCAGAGGGCGGGACAGCTACAGGTGGTGTGCCTTCAGCTGCCACTCGGTTTCCGACTCCACTCCCACCAGGCTGGTGTGGTCTGGTCTGGTGGGGGAGGTTGCCTTCCACCTTGTCCAATGGTCCGCACCACAAATGGGGATTTATGATTCCTCAGGATCCCCCAGATCCTCCCCATCCCCGAGTGAGAAGCGCCCATCGGCCAGGCACTGAAGTGCTGCCACTGCCACCACCATCCCTGGTATAACACTCTGAGGTTGGATCTCTCTCTCTTTCTCTCTCTCTCCCTCCCTCCCTCTCTCTCTCTCTCTCACACACACACACACACACACACGTGCACACACACACACAAACATAGAGGACGAAGCAAAGCAGGGGTTGCAGAGCTGCCCCACCAGCACCAAGTTTCCTGAGAGCCCTTCAGCCAGGCCACCCATGTCAAACTCTCTCACACACACACACGGCAGCCACATCCCTTCACTAACATGCTTTCCAGCTCCATTTGCTGCTGTCATGTGCAAGGCAACAAAAATAGTCTGTGGGAACTGTTTTTTTTTTTACTGTAGTCCCAGAGACTACTTTTGTGGTCCTACATGCAGTGGAGAACTGGGCCTGTGTGCATACCACCACCTGTGCGCATGCATGTCTGTCAGAATGGGATGGGCTGTGCTGAAGCAATGTGGGCCAGTCCCTTACAGTTTCCAGGATGGCTGCGTGAGCCAGATCTGATCTCATCGTGGGCCGGATTCGTCCCACGGACCTTGAGTTTGACATCACTGGCTTACACCTAATAGACAGAATCTCACCAAACTAAAGCTATAACTGTCTAACCTAGTAGATACATAACCTGTTAGATTCTAGGGCCACGATGGCAAACCTATGGCATGTGTGCCACAGGTGGCATATGGAGCCTTCTCTGCGGGCACGCGAGCTGTCACCCCAGCTCAGCTCCTCCATGCATGAACACACGCCTCCCGCCGGCCAGCTAATTTTTGGGTCTATGCCATGCATGCGTGAGAAGGGCAGGGGAATGTGGGGCTGTAGCACACATGCTTTTGGCATGTGAGGACAAAAAGGTTAGCAATAAAAAAAAAAATCAAAATGTTTTGAAGTTTTGTTACCTGAGACATTGTCACACTGTTCTATAAATATACCAAACATGTTTGTACCAATAGAAGAGAACATTTGTAACTCAGATTTGAACTGTGGGGTCCTTGGTGCTTTCTGAGCTTGGTTGTTTTCTTGCAGGTGATTTATTACCCAAAGAGGCATCATCATCACTGTTAGATGATTCATTGATGATGTTACCTAGTTGGGAAATAAAATGTCGGCAACAAAAGAACCACGCTCAGAGAGCACCAAAGAGCCCCCCACAAACACGTTTGTCTACTTTGGCTTTTCACTCCCCTGTTCTCTCTCGGGAATTTCTCACTCCTTTAAGGGTTTTTTCACTTTGAGTCTCTCTCTGCTTCTTCTCTTGGAGTTTCACTTCCTCTTCTGGGACTTCTACTACACTTGGAAATTCCCAGTGTACTACTTCTGCTTTCCAAGAAGGTGTTCTATTTTCCCCCTTTGCTGACTTAGGAATCCTTATATGGTAAAAAAGTTCACTAGGGACAGGGCTAGCATCTGAAGATGATGGTCTACCCACACGTACACTTTCACTTTCCCATTTTCAAAACTTTACGGCTTGGACAAATTCTTGTAACAACTTTCTGCAAACCTTTCTCTTTCTGCTGACCCAGGAACATTATTCTTTTTTTTTAGTTTATTTTTTTGTTACATAAACAACACATACCCACAACAATGGAAAAAAAAACCAGAAGAAAAACCCATCATCACATATAGCATGTCATTTGGTTACAGGTGTTTTAACATTTATCATTTTTATACATTTATTATTTCATTTAATAGGTTTGGGTTGCTTTGTTTACCATCCCTTCCTAATGTTATAACACCACCTTATTTTCCCTTTCTTTTCTCCCTTCCTCCCTTCTCTACTTTCTTCCTTCCTGCTCTCCTTTCCCTTCCTTCTTCCTGTACCTTTCTCCTACTCCTACTCTTCCTTATCCCTTTCCTACCCTCTCTCCTCCTCTTCCTCTCCTTTCCATCCTTCTCTCCTTACCTCTTTCTTTTCACCCTCTCTCCCTTCTCTACTTCCTTCCTTCCTCCTCTCCTTCCCCTTCCTTCTTCCCTTGCCTATCCTTCGCTCCTACTCTTCCTTTTTCCCTTCCTACCCTCTTTCCTTCCTTTTCTCTCCCTTCCATCTTCTTTTCCTTTCCCTTTCCTTTCTCCCTCTCTCCCTTCTCTACATTCCTCCTTCCTCCTCTCTTTCCCCTTCCTTCTTCCCGTACCTTTCTCCTGTCCAGGAACATTATTCTGATTCATTCCTAACCTACTAATACTAGTGGGAGTACTAGGTTAGTATAGTACTAGCATATCCCATATAATCCGTTATTGAACTAAAAAGATATGCTGTGGGCATTTATTTTCTCTTCCTTAGAGAAACATTTTTCTTCATATTACAGCAATACTTGTACTACTAAACCAATTAAAAGCATCTTAAATAATGTCCAAACTTTCCAGTTTTAAATAACTGTCATAACAGGTTAGATAAATCAGAAAAACCACCCTGTAGTTACAACACATAAACTTTATTCTAGCAGTAGTTTGAAACCAAGACAGTAATTTGGAGCAGTTTGGGGAAGTCCCACCACTCAAACGCTCTAGCGTTTCTTGTAAATGTTGAATTCTGGGTGATGAAGAAAATGGAGAATGTGCTAGAAAAGCCTGAACTCAATTCATCTAAAACAACTGACACTTCTTAGGAAGTGTTCTGCTTAGTGAGTCAAATCCTTGCTTCTAAATTCTTCTAGTTGGGTTCTGCAAAGTGGTTAGAACTGATCACCAAAAGCCATTGGGATTATCCAAGAATCGTCAGATGGTTGGGGATCAAAAGGGTGTTGATGAATGATGGAAGGTCAACTGGGCTCAATTTTTTCCTTTTGAGATTTCTGTAGAATTCCATACCAGTCCCTAATCCTGAAGGCGAAATTTATCTATTTTCCATTAGTATTGTTTTCTTATTAACAATACTATTAGTTAAAGTAATATTAATTAAATGATTTTCATATAATCAGTGAAACTTCACAAAGGACGTGTTGATACCTCTCCTAGGAAATTAATTTTCAAGCAAGTAATCTAATTTAGTGTTTTAAAGCAGAAATTATTAGGTATTCTTAATTTACAATGTACCTTTAATAATAGATAACACATATAGAAGTCAACTTTTTTATTATGTCCTTTAAGTATAATAGTTATAATTAAATTCAGCCTTACATATGGATTATTATTTATAAAAAATAATAAAGGCAGGTTATAAATAAGTAAGCAATACATTAACAAAATTATAAAAACCACTTGACATACAACAGAAAGCAGAACTTTTTTTGTTATTTGATTATGTTACACATCAATTAAGTTACTTCGATTTAAATAAATCCAACTTTTGTGTACCAGCAACTGAACAAAGTTTCTATCATAAAACATTTTAAAATCATTTTTATTGCAGCTAAAATATAAAGTTCTTCTTAATGAAAGCAAATTTGGAAGGGATTTTCCTATTTTCCCTTCAGTAAAAATGCACTTTATAAGTATAAACTAGTCCAGACCATTTTATTTCAGTTGATTTTTAACCATAAAATGGCATTAAACATAAAATGGATGAGCTAGTGTGAGGGATTTTGTGTTTGCCACTATCCCAACCTACTTGACTGAGTGGCTATAGGATAAGATAGGATTATGGAGTGCTATGAATATTTCTGAGTGAAAGGCAGAATATAAATATGAAAATAATGTCAAATCATCCAAAGTAGTGTAGGAAGTTATCACCCAGCCTCTCTCCCAGAAAAATGAAATATCCTAGGAAATATTGAAAAGGCAGAATATTTCTCTGGATGTGAAAAGAAAGAAACATATTTTAAAAGACAGAATAGCTGCCTGCAGCTTCCTGCCCCCATCCTCATTTGTCAATGAGCCATTAAAGCCTGAGCTAGTCCACTTTACATAATAAAGAGTTTTCCCCTTCAGCTCCAGAGTGATGGGATTAAGGCATGATAATATTGGCCCTTTACCCAACTCCCCACATGGCATCTGAGAACTCAACCAAACCTGGATTCAAAACACAGCCTAGAGAGTTTCCCCTGCATGGCTCCTTGGGAGTCTGACAACCAATCAGAATACAAGCTCAAGATCAAATGCCAGAGAGTGCATAAAATCAGGGACTCAGCATCTCAGTCCTTCCTTCTCTTTTCTCCACCAACATTGAAGCATGTGATCACCTTTTCTGTTCAGGACTCAAGCCATGTGGTCCTGTCCATCAATAAACATCTTTCCAAGCAGCCTCCATGTCTCCAGTGTCTTTTTCCCCACTTGGAGCCGAACCCAGAAGGACATTTCTTCCAACAGTAGCACGCCCTAAACTTCAGTTGTTGGAGGTGGACAACAACTGGAGATATTATATTGTACACTGGTTTAGGCTTTCAGGGTTAGTAAATATGTATTGTTTCAAGGTTTAGTGACTTTGGTCTAGACTAGACACAGATTTTCTGATGTTTCTTTGCCAACTGTTGTTTAGATTAAGGTCACTAAACCCTGAAATCCTTTACCCAATGGTGGAAAGAGGGTTGTTGCTTTCTGGAGTTTACCAAATGCATTTGGTTGGACATGGTGTGATGCAGCATAGTTCCTGTTATCTAAATTGCCCAGAGAAAGTCCATTGTTCTTGTTCTACATCCTCCAGTCCCGAAGTTTACTGGGTAGCCTTCAATCAATAATTTATTTTTGCCACCACACTATAGCTGCGGCTGTTATTTCGTTAAGATTGGGAAGAGAAAGCAAGACCAGGGCAGCTAAGGATAAAGTGGATTTCTATCCGTCTCACAAACTAGCGTTTTAACCTGAAGGATGGAGTGAATCGAGCCAATGTGGATAGTTTAGGGCAGTGGTCCCCAACCTTTTTATCGCCGCGGACCAGTCAGCCTTTGATAATTTTACCGTGGCCCAGGAGCCTTTGCGCTGCAGCGATCATGTCCCCCGGCCGCTGCAGCGATCATGGCCCCCGGCCGCTGCGCGGCCCGGTGCCAGGTACTCCACGGCCCGGCACCGGTCCGCGGACCGGGGGTTGGGGACCACTGGTTTAGGGAACAAATGTGATGAAAAGTAAATAAACGATAACTGCATTAACGGTGAGCGCTATTAACACAATTCCTAAGCATTTTCAGCGGAAGTCTCGACAAATAAAAGACAAGCCACTTGCAACGAAGTCGCAACCCTGAACTCTCGCCGTTTCCTTCTTTTCCTCTCCCCTCCCTTACCATTAGGAGAAAATGGACGCTTGGTCTTTCGATATTTTTTAGGGCACAGACCAAAATTAAAAATTAAAACACTGAAATAAAATAAACCAGAGAGAACAAGTAATGTGTAGTTAGTATTGAGATAACAGAATAACAGTGGCTAAATCTGCCTTACTTTACAGACAGTAAAGCAGAATTTAGTTACATTCAAAGAAACTGTATCCTATTAATCAGACAGAAACTGCTCTTCAGAGAAGAGATCAGAATTTCCTGGAACAGAACATGAGGTGTGGTTTCAATGGCCTCTTGTATTCTTAGCTCATATGGGACCTTTTTATTTTGTTATCGGCCCTCCAGAATTGCTGTGGGGAGAGCGTTATAAGTGGTAGAGTTAGTGCCCTCCGGGTTTAGTCTTTGGGAACTTTTTAGTCCTCCAGAAACGGAAAGACTCAAAAAGTTTGCCTTGCCGCCAAGGGCAGCCCTAGAGCGGCAGAGAGCGACTTGGCGCCTGGGGTGTGTCATAAAATCCCTCCAACATGTTTGTATTATTTTTTCTTCAAAGTTTGCGCCCTATCCAACCTGGCATCCGAGGAGGCTGCCTAGGTCGCCTATATCAGTGTTTCTCAACCTTGGCAACTTGAAGATGTCTGGACTTCAACTCCTAGAATTCCCCAGCCAGCATTCGCTGGCTGGGGAATTCTGGGAGTTGAAGTCCGGACATCTTCAAGTTGCCAAGGTTGAGAAACACTGGCCTATATGGAGGGACTCCTATCAAATCACTTCTTCGGGAATGGAGAGGCTCGTTTGTAAGAAGGCCCCGCTGGAAACGACTCCTTTCCGGACAGCCAAGCCAAGGTCGGAGCCCGGAGGCGGAGAATAACGATGGGGGACGGGGCGAGAAAAGGGAGACTCTCCTTACCTTTCGCAACACAGAGCGCGGCTGCTGCCCCCAGGAGAACCCATAGGCGACGTTTCCAGATGGTCATATTCAAAATTGAAAACTGAATGTCGAAAGTGAAAATGGGCGAAGTGACGAAACAAGCTGGTCATATCTTCCTCTTTGCCCGATCGTCCAGGAAAGTTTTCATATTAATCCTTTATGCTTTATTCCGTGACGGCACCTCTTTCAACCTTGCCGGTCCTCCGTGCCAGAGTAGAGAGCGGAGAGCAGCGGAGAGCAGCCCCAGTCTGTTCGAAAAGCGATCTTGTCCGGTCTGTCAGCTCTTCTCAACCTGCCGGATGGCGTGACGTTTTCTAAATGCCACAGCAATGAGCCGCAAACCAGCCGTTGCTCCTCTCTTCTCCCCTTGCTTACTAGTCAATGTATAAGGGATGATTAATTTAACAACTTTGAGTGTATGCAAAGAAGACCTCAGTAGTAGCAATCCAACAAACCAGAGGAAGAAAGACTACCATTATAACACCTGTAGCTCCTGGTGCAATAATTCACAGAACCCACCAAGGGCTCGTGCAAGGGAAGAGCCCAGGGTTTTTAAAGCCCAGCAGGATCAAGATTATCCCAATTGCAGGACAGACTCAGTGGCAGAGAAGGCACGTTTCCTGGGTCCCACAAGATGGAAGTTTAATAGAAAGGACTCAGAACATACTGTTCCTATATGATCTTGTTGGGTGGGCAGAGACCATTGGAGACAGGGGCCTTCACATATCTTGGCCCTGTGCCATGGGGAGTGATAGCCGGTTCCACCACAAAACCGAGGTAGACTAAAGCGCGTGTGACTAAAACGCGGTGACAAAACCGCACCGTCAAAACCGTGCAACAACAGCGCGTCGACAACAGCGCGCCGACAGAAGCGCGCTGTAACATAACCCTAAAAATAACCCTAAACCTAACCCTAAACCTAACGCTAAACCTACCCTAAACCTAACCCTAAACCTAACCCTAAACCTAACCCTAAACCTTACCTTAAGTTAAATCGCGCTTCTGTCGGTGCGCTGTTGTCGGCGCGCTGCTGTCGGCGTGCTTTTGACATCGCGGTTTTAGCGCCGCGGTGTTGTTGGCGCGCTTTTGACGTTTGCGGTTATGTCGTGCCACGGTGATAGCCAGTCATGGTCATCACTAAATAAAAGGGGTAGTGATCACTACTACTGAGTTTAACTGAAAAGGAGAAAAGAATCAAGATAGCTTTCCTCCCCTACATCTGCTTCCCCAATTCTACATGACACATCTTACTATTTTCATGTTAGCTCCTACAAAGAAGACAAAATGGGAAAATCCCAACAAGGACAATGCAAACTGGTCAGCCAAGTGAGTATTATTTTGAATGTGACATATTCTGAGGATTAGCTTTCTTTTCCACAGAAGATGAAGCAGCTTTAGATAAATCTGCACTGCCCCTGCAGTAGATGAAGGAGACCAGGGTGACAGAAGAGGTTTTCTCCCAAACTGCAGCAGGACAGGCTTCACTCCTTTTGTAAATGAATACAGTAGGCCCACAAGCCACTCGAAAGAATTAGAGCACAGACTCATAGGACTCAAAGGGATCACAGAGGTCCTCAAGGCAGGAGACCTTTTACCATCTTGGTCAAATGATTGGTTTATTCTTGAAAACCTCTAGTGAACGGAGCACCCACAACCCCAAGAGCCAAACCAATCCACTGATGAATTGTTCTCACTCATAGAAAATTTCTCCTTACTTCTGTGAGCTCTCTTTAATGGACTTCCACCCACTGCTTCTTGTCCTGCTCTCAGGTGCTTTGGAGAATAACTCAACCCCCTTTTCTCCATGACAGCCCCTCCAGTACTGGAAGACACCTGTCATGTCCTCTCTAATCCTCTTTGGTAGGCAAAACACATCTAGTTCCACAATTGTTCATTATACAATTTAGCCTCTAGACCAGTGTTTCTCAACCTTGGTAACTTGAAGATGTCCGGACTTTAACTCCCAGAATTCCCCAGCCAGCGAATGCTGGCTGGGGAATTCTGGGAGTTGAAGTCCGGACATCTTCAAGTGGCCAAGGTTGAGAAACACTGCTCTAGACCCTTTATCATCTTTGTTGCACTTCTCTGCACACTTTCTAGGGCTCAGCATATTTTTTTTGTGTTGTGGTGATCAAAAGCAGTATTCCAAGTCTGACCTCACTAGTGTAATATAAAGCAGTATTATCACGTCTTGTGATCTTGATGTGATCCATTTGTTTGTTTGCTTGTTTGTTTGTTTTAGACAATTTATAAATCCTACTTTATAAAGTAGGCTTTATAAATTGCTCACAGTGATGTTAAGCGGCTTACAGATAAATCATTCTGTTGATGCAGCCTAGGATTGCGCTGGCCTTTTTGTCAGTTGCAGCACACTGCTGGTTCACACTTACGTTGCGGTCTGTTAGAACACCTAGATCCCTGTCACTGTTAATACTGTTGAGCCATTATGAACAACCTTGATATGACTTCAAAGGCACTGTTTTATTATTTTCATTTCAATCCTTAGGCAATCCTGTGGATATAAAGATGAGACATAAATCATAATAATCAATGAATTTTGTTCATTCATTGATTATTATGATTTATATCCCACCTTAATGTCCTATTGAAATGGGTGATGAATGTACAGTAATTATCTGTATCAATTGTTAATTATACCCACCGTTCAAAGCATCCAAGACACACAAGATTTAAGATACCTATCTTGTGTCTTAGCCTTCCCCAAACTCCAAAAAACAAATTCCCCTTCTCCACTGGTCTCTCCTACTCTAGCAGCTATAAAGGGAATGCAGTAGAACTGTGTACTCCAGACAACATTCTTTACACCAACTGACCTAAATCTATAACCTTGGATTCAGATCGCCAATTAGTTGCCAGTTATCCCTTTGAAGAGGAGATGGTAAATAGTACTTTGATACTTTGCCCAGATGGTTATGAGGCTTGGATTCATCAGTGTTTGTCCAGCAAACTAAACAGAGAGCTATTGAAAAGAAACCATTATTGAAAACAAAACAGAAAACAGGGCTTGTAACTCCTCCTCCTAGGATATTCCTGCAAGTGAATACATTCTCTTTCCACAAATGGTATTGCAAGCAAAGAAAAAGAGATGAACATCCCAATTCTTCTCTCGTCCTGAAGTCTCAGGGCATCTGAATAAATGACCAAGTTTTTAAAAAATTAACAAGAAGAAGGGCTGGAATTCACACACTGTTTCATCTACTTTGGATTTTATCATCCACTGAAGAATCCTGCAGGAAGGATGAATATGAATCTCAGACGATGGTCAGCCCTAGTACTCATGGTACAACTGCTTTTCATCTTAGCAGGTAAGGAAATTATGGATGTTAGTTAAGTGAAGGGTCAATATATTCAGATGGCAAGCATCATTTTTTAAATAAAATTATAAAAAGCTCAGCAATTTCAAATGTAACATCTATTTGGGTAAATTGGTGAATAGCTTAAATGAAAAGATTATCAAGCATGTAAAAGCAACTCTGGCTGAAGTAGAATAAACATTGCTTTGATAAAAATAACTACTGTACCACATTTCAAATAGTTTTTGGGAAGTTGCTCACTACAGTCCTGAACAAATGTAATAACTATTAGATAATAGGGTTGTTATGGAGCTGTACCTGGAAAGAAGCAGAAATCAGTGGAAAGCTTTTGCAATGAAAGAATACAAGAAGATGGACTCCTGACAATGAATGTATCAAATCTCTTTTCTTAAAAGCTTTACTTTGCCAGTGAGGTGGCCACTTTTATTGATGACAGGATGTCAAAAACAAAAGGATTGGTCAAGAAATTCCAAATTCTGTAAAGTGGATGAAGTTTAGATAACACTCCATCACAAATATAGTACAAGCTCTGCACACACTTTTTGCAAAATTTTTCATAGAGGACCATGAAACATTTGGGAGAGCAAAGCTCAGACTATTCTAATTTGCAGGACACACTGTGACAGGGGGAAATGTATGCAAAATTAACAATATTTGGGGACTATTAGCTATATGGATTAGATTCTCTTTTTAATAAAGGAACAGAAACAAATGAAAATGAATATTATTTCCCCTCAATTTTAATTTTATGGTAACAATAGGTAACCTTTAAAACTTTTCTCTCAAATAATAACACAGATACAAGAAATAGTGATAGGTTTCATATTCATGAGAATAAATTAGATGCACAGAATGTTTGTGAATTTATGAAGGAGGGTATCTTTTAAACATTTTAAATAGTCTTACAAGGATTTGAATTAGTAGCTTTCTGCGTTTACATTGAGGATACTAGTTGGTAAAAGATAAACGTATCTATTTACTTTTGAGGATCATTCATTCATTCTACGCTCATGAATGCATACATAGATGCATACATACCATGTCTTCTGTTCATCAATATGTCCAGATGCTGATGAACAAAGGTATGGTAATTCACCTGAGACTACTAAGGACTGGTAGTCATGAATGTGTTTAACCACTTAGAAAAGAAGCATTAAATGTTTCAATTATAAGATTACTTTCAGTTCTCTAAATGTGAATGATAGTATTTAGACAGTGATCTGATCTTAGAAATTATTCACTCAGGAGAAGGTGGATTCATCTGAGGATCTGAACAATTGTATAAAA
This sequence comes from Thamnophis sirtalis, assembly GCF_051295495.1. Classification (NCBI taxonomy): domain Eukaryota; kingdom Metazoa; phylum Chordata; class Lepidosauria; order Squamata; family Natricidae; genus Thamnophis; species Thamnophis sirtalis. The sequence goes on along the minus strand of NW_028261385.1, from coordinate 110,231,551 downwards.
AAACCGAGGATCTCAAGAAAGAAAGTTTTGTTAACTTAATTTCTAGGGTTACAATTTTAGGAATTACCCTCATAAACTTTACCTTCTCATTATTCTTCAGTCTATCATACTTGATTAAGTATTTTTGGAGTATAAGACGTACCAAGATATTGAAGAGGTAATTTTTTTAAAAAAAATTGCGCTCTGCATACATCCCAAATCCTCTGCACGCCTCATTTTTTTGAAAAATGGGGCATGCAGAGAGTTTGACAGGCCTGCAAATTGCTTCTGGGGACTGGGGGGGGGGAGAAACGAGCAAAAAACAACCTGTTTTTCGCAAAAATGGCCCGTTTTTTGCCAAAAAATGGGCATGCATAGCCTTTAAGAGGCTTGTAGAGCGCTCCTGGGGGCTAGGGGGAGGGGGGGAAATGAGGAAAAACAGCCCATTCTTGCTAATTTTTGCCCTCCCCAGCCCCCAGGAGCACTTTGCAAGCCCTCTGCACGTCAATTTTTGTAAAGGGGTGGGGTTTCAGGATGCCAAAAATGCTGTATTCAATGTATAAGATGCACCCAGATTTTCACCCTCTTTTTTGTGGGGGGAAAGGTGCCTTATACTTCGAAAAATACGGGTAGCTTCTTTCTTTTTTCTTTTTTGGCCTTTGTAGAACAAATAAACTAGAGATAAACTTTTATACAATCAGACAGAGAAGCATAATAAGGATGATCAAGCACTATGAGGTTAGTTGTTCAACCTCCTGCCTGTATGTGGTTTCATCGTTGTCTCAATGTTATTATATTAACATCATTATTAATGTTTATTATTGTTATTGTCACATTTCAGAGTCTAAAAATATTATGAAAAATCAAGAATGTGCTGAGTTCCAATCTGCACATTTACTATGGGGTACAAATCTCCAAGTTCGATTTCTTCTGTTTCCCTTTTCCAACCCCATCTGTGGACGGCTGCTTTCACAACAGGAGGACATCGAGAAGGGTGGATTCAATGCCAGCTTGGGAACTAAAATAATCATTCATGGTTTCAGGTACAAATATTCAAAAGTGAACATATGCCCTCTACGTTATGTGTAATGGTATGTGGGGATATGTTGGAAGAGAGGAGCAGCATATGCTTATGCTAAATGTCATTGTCAGAAGAGAATTCTGTTGGAATTCACCTTGTTTTCTTTCCAATTTCTCCCTTCTACATAACTTTCTATGAAACTATATGGCCATCATAGTTGGACCATTCTTTGTAGCTACATATGCCATTCTTGTGACCTTTTGCCTGCAGCTTCCCCTCACACTGAAAGCATATCTAGCTTTCCATTATTCTCTCTGGGTCCTGGAAACTTCCCCTCCCCACCCTTATCTTTTGCACATCTCTTCCCTCAAACCTCCCGCATCCTCTAGCAGGGAAGAAGAATCTGAGTTGAAAGATATTTTGGATTCAGTGCAGAAGAGGCAGGCTGAAATATTTCATTTGCTGAAAAAGATACCTAGTTACTGGCCATTTTGAGGAATGACCGGATGGTGTTCGTGCAGCTCATCTTCTTCATCTGCATTCATTTCATCTGCAGTTCCCACTCACCAGTCAGGTGTTCTGACATGTTTATGGACACAGAGGGAGAATTTTGTATGACTAATGAGAATCAGAAATTGCTACATCTGAAGATGGTGGGAGAGTTCTGGAATGGAGAAGGTTCCTCACAAAAAAGGAGAAGAGATTAAAACATTTGCATTTCTTTTTTTCTGCATTTTTTTAAAATTTTTATTAAACTAACAACACACACAAAAATAATCATCTTACATTACATCTTGTAGAAAGTGTGTCAATTGGTTACAATTAGCTTTTGTGCATCTCTTCCACAGTCATTACTTACATTCATATCAAATGTCAAAGTTCTTAATCTTACTTTCAACATATCATAGTTCTCATTTGACTGAAATTGTTTTAGTGTCCTTTTGCCTAGAATAATCCATAGCTAAAAACACAATCATCTAATGGCATTTCATTAATTATTACAAAGTCATCCAATAGCCTTAAACCTTTATAACATATTCTAAACAAAAATTAGTTGACAAAGTTTCTAAGCCCTTTTTCCCCCCCAAGCCACTCTTTACAATTTGTGTCCAGGTTCCTTTTGTTATGGTAGTACACACACACACACACACACACACACACACACACACACACCTCATTAACTGCATCCCTTATCCTTATCATTCCATTGTTAGTTGTTATAATTAATATTGGTTAACAAAAAATCCTTTACTGTTTATATCTATTTTCTTCTCATCAAACAAACATATGTATACTTTGTTGCCCTTATCAATATATTTATATAACATAACAATCTATAAGTTACTAAATTACTACTTACTAATTATAAAACTTAGTTAATTTTTTGTTACCTACTTTAATATTACACCTTTATAACATATTCAAAGTAAGAATTAATTAATTAAATTTCTAAACCTTTTTCCCCCCAAATCATTGTTTGCAATTTATATCCAAATTCCTTATGTTAAACTAGTGCATGCATATATATATTACTAAGTAATAATTTAGTAACTTATAGATTGTTATATATCATTAACTACATCTTTTATCATTAGTTAACAACATTTCTAAGTCTTTTTTTCCAAGTCACTCTTTACAATTTATATCCAAATTTCTTATATTAAACCAGTACATATATATGTCGTTAACTATATCTCTTGTCATTTCATTATTATTGTTATCATTACTATTTGTTAACAAAATCATTTATTACTTATATCCAGCTTCCTCATCTCCAGCCAACATAGAAATATACCTTGTTACCATTATCAACTATTTATTTAAGCAAGCAATCTAAAAATTACTAAATTCCTACTTACTAGTCATCAAACTTAGCTATTATTATTTTTTTATTATCAATTTTCATATATCAACCTGTGTCCTTCCAGAAGGCATGTAGTCTTATTTCTTTTGCCATTTGTAGAGTTAATCTTCTGTTTATTTCCTTGGTAAAGTTTTTATGGACATCTCTCCTCACCTTGTTGTCTGTTGGATCTCTCAGATAATCTCAGCTACTTTAATTGATTTATCTTTAATTATCAATCCTGCTTCTGATAAAAATTTTCTCTTTAAAACCATCATTTTCTCTTTTTTTTTCTTTTGTGTCTTGAAAATTGGGGTAGAGCTCTGGACCATCGAATTCCCCTCTCCATCCTCCCATTTTTTTTGCTTTCAACCACTTTCACTTCAGAAATAAAATCATTAGTTTTCTTATCTTTGTGTTCATTTTTCTCTTCAGTTTTTGGAGCTCCATCTCCCTCATTTTTTTCTGATATAAACTCTATCTTCTTGTCAATTCTCCAAGTTACCTCCAATAACTTTTGAATTACAGAAACAAATGCGTAGTTTCAAAAAAAAAAAAACCCTCTAGCTTCTAGCCTCTGAGTAGCAGAATTCAATTATTTTCCTTCACTCTCTTATTTCAGATTTAAGAGGGACAACATTCTTAAATGGAGTTTAATAGCAAATAATAAATGATTTTTGGTAGAATAGAGAGGGAGATTTTGATCCTTAAGTTGAAAAAAAGCAGGAAAGAGCCGAAGAAAAAAAAGAAGAGGGGAGAGAGAGAAAAAAATTGTGAGGAGCACTTCAATCAACAAAGTGTTCTTACGAAAAGAAAAGCATACTAACCAAACAATCCAATGAAGATCAATTCTGCCGCTAAGTTCTTATGCTTAAGGATTTAATTTAGCATAAAAAAGAAATTCTTTTGGGCATTTTTTTTCCAAAACAGAAAGGATTCACCAGATGATCACACTTTCTCTTTCCGTTTCCTTCCATTCCTTAGCCATCAGCCTAGGCTGCCTTTTGTCACCAGCTTGAAGTCCTTTTCTTGTATCAATCAGAGACTTGTGTTGTCCCTGAAATCAGCAAGACGTGGTCTTCCTGTTCACTGTCTCTTCAGGACGGTTTAGGTCTGATTGGACCCCCAGTGGCAAAAATATCAGCTGCAGTCTCAGAACATCGAGACCACACGTCCGTACTGTAGGGACGTTGGCTCCTCCTCCAACATTTGCATTTCCTGTTGATAGGTGACAGAAGGAATGATGGATAGAGATGCATGAAATAAATGGAAATTCTGACTGATGGGAAAAAATAGAAATGGAAGGAGGAACACCTAACACTTCCAGTCCCATAAGAGGAAGAGAAGAAGAATATAGAAAATGATGTTCTGCAAGAGATGAATGAAATGTAGTCAGGAAGGAGCCAGTGGTTCCTAGGCTAGAGAGAGCTTTTATGTCAACACAAAGCGCACAGGTGCCTTCCAAGACCATCAAGAAAACAGCAAGGTATCCAGTGAATAGTGAAAGAGGAAGAAAAAAATGCTAGAATGTTGATCTTGACTTCTGTATACTGCAGTGGACAAATCTCTGTATAGAGTATATGGCTTCATTATTATCTAGTAAAGAGACAATTCTTGGTTATGAACATGCTTTTGAATAAGCCAGATTTTGAAAAAGAACTTACATTTCTAGGAAGCTTGAGATATCTGCTATGAACGGAGCTTGAGCCATTAGCTTTACTGTATATTGAGGGTTTCATGATTTGTTGGATTTTAAACCTTGCAGATTAGGCTTCACCCTTTCTTTATAAATGGAGATACCCTCACAAATTATCTTGCTTGTATTTCTCTTTAGGGCACTGGGCACCAAACCATCATGGATAGAGGCACTGATTCAAGCCTTCCTAGAGGTAGCCAAAGTCAATGTGATTGCTGTAGACTGGGTGCAGGGAGCCACAGCAGCCTATCCTACTGCAGTAGAAAATGTTATGAAATTGGGACTGGAAATTTCTAGTTTTATCCGCAAGTTACTGGTAAGTAGAACTTCCTAAAAAAGTACTGAATCCAATGTTGCTCAAGTATCAGAATACTCATGTGGCAAATATAACTATTTAGGGACGCCAGACTTTTTATAGATAGTTGCTGGTAGCATTAGCAAATGTGCCTTTTTCAGTGGCATCTATTAGTAATATAAATGACTTCATGATGTTAATGTGCATGGGCTTTTTTTCCTATTTCCACTTAACCACAGTACAAGGTTCCCCTCTCCCTCCAAGTCAGGCTGCTAAACCACCAAAGCGACAAAGTCTGGGGACTGCTATTTAAAAAAAAAACACTTTGGGAAACTCTAAAAAGTGTGATAATAAATGCTCAAACAAAAACAATACCACAAAAAAAGAAAAAAACAAGAGACTCCAGATGAAACCAGCATGGTTGCATGAAAAGTTCTCATTCTCTCTCTCTCTTTTTTATTTTTTCATTTTCATAACATATAGCCACATGTATACTATTACATAACCAACATTAGATTATATTATTAACTGTTTACATCAATTCTTAGGAGATATATATATATATATATATATATATATATATATATTTATTTATTTATTTATTTAAAGTCACAACCCCTGGTATGCCCAAATATGGGAGGAAGGTCACACTTCCATTCTCTATCCTTCGGCTCGTCACAAGAGATCATCCAGACAGAAACCCAATATTTTTTACTGTTGCCTTTTTGTTACATTTGTTATATTTGTGCTGATAAATACTAGTCTCCCTTTATTTATTTATCAGCACAAATATAACACACACACACACACACACACACACATATATATATATATATCCATGTTACATATATTTTAACCCATACTTAATTGTCCTTCCATTGTCACATTCAATCAATTAGCAACTCAGTTTAATTATCATGTATAAAAGTGAATCACATACCTCTGCTTTACATTCTCCCCATAACAGTTTCATATTTGCCCCTATTCCATATATTTTAATCTTTATTTAATTATCTTTCCATTATCATATTCAATCAGTTAGCAACTCAATTTTATTAGCATGTATAGGAGTAAACCACATCAGCTTTATATTTCCCCATATAATAGTTTCTAATTATCTGATATTTCCCTAGTAAGTCTTTTGTCCCACTTCTCTATTCCTGTCTTCTCCCTTTTCTTTGTTTTGACATGTCCATCCACTTCAATTTTCCCCAAGCCACTGTCAAACCCAGTGAAATATTTTGTATTTCCCTTTGTTGGGGCATAGCCCCCCTCTACAGGTTTTGGACTCAATTGTGGTCCTAGGTCAAGAACTATCTCTGCCTTCCTCTGCATGGCAGCCTTGTCCTAGTAAACTCCTTCTCCTTTCACTTAAGAATGAGCAGCAATGTGCTGCAGCTGCCAGAAAAGCCAATGCAGTCCTGGGCTGCATCACAGAGGAGTAGCATCAAGATCACGAAAAGTTATAGTATCACCCCATACTGCATTAGTGAGGCACACTTGGAATACTGCATCCATCCAGTTCTGAACACCATGATACAAAAAAGATGCTGAAGCCCCAGAACAGGGGTGTCAAACTACTTTTTGTTGAGGGCCGCATCAGGGTGGTGTTTGACCTTGGGGGGAATGGCCAAGGTGGGCATGGCCAACTTGATGTTACTCGTGTCAGGGCGCCTGTGGTGGCCTCAGCACTCTGCCAGTGAAAACAGAGTTCAGGGGCATGCACAGCCCCAACTAGCTCTGTTTTCTGCTGCGATGGTCTCCTGTAGCCCTCTGCCAACAAAAATGGAGCTCAGGGGCCATGTGCTGTGGTGCACAGTCCACCCAAGCTCTGTTTTGCTGGCAGAGGCACCATGGGCTGATCCTTCACTGTTTCCAGGACAGCCCTGAGGACCAGGCCTAAGCATCCAGTGGGCCGGATCTGGCCTGGAGGCCTTGAGTTTGACACCCCTGTCCTAGAAAGAGAAGATTGACAAAGATAATAAAGGGTGTGGAGCAATATGATCAATGGGTAAGGGAATTAGGTATGTTTAACCTAATGAAGAAAAGCTTAGAAGGGAGACATGATAACAGTCTCCCAATACTTAAGAGGCAGTCACAGACATGAAGGGTTTGACTTATTCTCCAAAAGACTTGAAGGTAGGCTAAAACCCAATAGGTAGAAACTTATTAGAGAAAGATCCAACTGGAGCTAAGGAGGGATTTTTTTTATCAGTGAGAGCAATTAATCAATGGAAAAGCTTGTTTCTGGGAATCGTGGATGTTCCATCAATGGAAGTTTTCAAGAACAATCATTTGTCCAGGATGGAATAAGAACTCCTGCCTTGGGGAGTGGGTTGGACTAGAAGATCTCCAAAGTCCCTTCCAGCCTTATGAGTCTATGATTCTATATCCTCTGGAGCACACAAGTACACAAAGGTAGCACCTGCATTACCTTGTGATTATATGACTATGAAAAGACACATTTTGTTTAAAGAAATCCAGGCAAGTATCACATATATATATATATATTTACCTTCAAATGATACATATTTAAAAAACAATATTTCTGCAATCATGTTTCTGATTATTGCCTTGCAGATTAACCCTGTCCAGTTTCCCTTTGTCATACAACATAAAATGAACTACCCTTACTTCCTCTGCATTTTGTTTGTACTCTGTTCATAATAAATTTAAAAAGTATTGTTGCGACTAACAAAGTCCTATTGCAATAAGCTGTATATGCAACTCTAATTTTAGAGTTACCTTCATTTTGCTTTTTCCCTTTTCCATCTAAGCAAAGTAGTCCAGAGAAAAACAAGAACCAATTGATTAGATGTTGGGGGATTTATCTGTGTGTTTTCAGGGCATTTAGAAGAAAAAGTTCTAATTATTCTTCTCTCCAACCTTCAGGCTATGGGGGCGCCAGAGTCATCCATCCATCTTATTGGGGTGAGCCTTGGAGCACACGTTGGAGGCTTGGTGGGCCAATTCTATGAAGGCCACCTTGGAAGAATTACTGGTAAGGAAAGCAAGGTGAAAATAAGTTACTATGGTTTATGACATTTTTCTTAATATACTGCTATTTGATGAGTGCTTAATTTAGCTCTTAACTAATTATATTTTGAGGCGCAATGGTTCAGTGAGCTATAATGTTATAAATAGCTAGAGGATAGATGTAAAACTACTGTATAAGAAGTATGTAACATTTACAATAGTATGACAATACTGTATATATTTGTAAATATTATTACAATCTAAATGATAATATAATATAGAATAGTGAATTTGTAAGGGCTCTTCTCCTAACTTAAGAAAGTGAAGACTCTTGAAACGGAGTATTTCAAAAGGAACTTTTTATTAAGTAGAATGGCAGCCATTGAATTCAAAGCAACATCTGAATCCTCTTAGGCAATGCAAGTAGAATTAAAGCAATAAAGACCCCTCCCATTAGTTAGAATCCAAATTTTAGCCAATACACAAGTGTGAAGATGTTTCCTTTATCAACTGTCCTGAGAGCCTAATAAACATACATTCCCATGGCTATCTTCCGTTAGACATTAAAGTGAAACGTCCCACATGGTCATCATAAATATTCTGTCAGGTATGCCTCCTTCAATATCCAAGAAAGAAGGAAAACCTCAACTCCATGTTAATAGAGATAAAGTACTTTTACTAGATATGAAGTGAAAACAGAAAAAGGAAAGCAAGATCTGAGCCAGAAAGGCGGGAACATGTACATATCAAACGTTTACCCAGCACCCTCCCCCTAATTCCCCAACCCAGTGTCCAATCTGCAACTTCCTAAGGTGTCATGTGCGGTGCACCTTCAAACAGCCTCATCAAGTTGGTATGCGAAACGGTTGGCCTTGACCAAGTCCAAACATCAGCCACCAGCATGCACAGAAGATGGTGAGAATAAGACTCCTCGAATACAATATAATTCCCTTCCCCAATACTATGCCCCCCCCCCGTTCCTAAGGCAGCCGATAACAAGCAAGCGTAGCAAGCAAATCAGAGGCTGACACATTCCTCCAAAAGGTGAGGGGATCTCAAGGAGCTTCGCTGCCAGGAAACCAGTTGTAAAATGTCAGTTGTCACAGGCACTGCTAATATATCGACTCCCAGCCCCCGCCCCCAATTGAATGGCAGGATCACTTTTAGGGATCTGACAGAACTATAGAAATAGAACTTATGTAAATATGAATGATATGAATGATACCAATACAGAAATTCTATAATGAGTGGAAATTTGTGCTTTGCTTTTTAATGTTTAAATACATTTAATAAAAAATATTTTAAAAAAAAAGAGATTGCTGATAGCCTCAGTTTGAGACCCAAGCTCCATGTGACAGAGTGAGCTCCTGTTCCTTGTCCCAACTCCTGCCCACCTATCAGTTCGAAAGCATGCAAATGAGAGTAGATAAATAAGTACCACAGAAAACCTGCATTAGGCTCCAAGCTGGTTCTGAACTAAGGTCCTGCAATAACTTTTTTTTCCAAAATAAAGAAATTGTGCATATTTATATATTACATAACTAATGTCATATTGATTTTGTTCCTTTTAGATTTTTCAATGAATTGTGCCATCTTGCTCTATAGTTTTGTTCAACCTTCTGTTAAGCTATCATGCTGACAAAACAACTAGTTGGTTTTGCAAATGATTTAAACTGTACCCAATAATTATAGATGCAGAGGTTTAGCAATAGTATTGAATAAAGCTCCTATAAATAAGGGGCTTTAAAAAAAACATTTTATTCAAAGAAATGTTTTCATTGTGATTTGAGCTGATTCCTAATCTCATCTGTCAAAGCTTTTTTTCAAACAAAATAATAGTAATAGCAACATGGAAAGAATGATGATGATGATGATGATGATAATGATGATGATGATGATGATGATGATGATGATGATGATTGAAGAATTTACTTTTGTTTTTGTTTCTTATGAAAAATGCCACAAGTTCAATTCAGTTTCAACAATTCAGGCCCTGCCTTCTGAATCACATATGGTCCATTCCAGGTTACCTTTTACCACACGATCACTTGCTGTCCTCCACATTCACCCAATGAAAAGTGTAACTGGTTGCCACTTATTGTTCATCATGTTTCAGCTCTTGATCCGGCGGGGCCAAAATACACAAGAGCCAGCCCTGAGGAGCGTCTGGATCCTGGGGATGCTCTCTTTGTAGAAGCCATTCACACAGATTCAGATAGTAAGCTAATGACCTGCTTTCCAATCATATTTCAGTTTTATTTCTTTTTAAAGACAATAACATTTCAGGTATATTCATTTCTAAAATTGTTTTTGTATCCTTCTTGTTGACTATTAATTTCCACTTTTTAAGGTGTGGTAATAATTGTAAATAATAGATGCTGTTTGTCTGTCATAGCTACACTATCTCATCTTGTCTGTCATAGCTACACTATCTCATCTTACTTCTTCTGATGGGGTGACTTTGGGTTTATGGACCAACAATTCCAGGGTAGTTCTGTACTGCCTTGAGCTCTGAATGGGGTTGAACTCTCTCTCTCAGAAATGGTATGCAATCTGGGCAGCCTCCTGCTCCTTCTGAAGCAGCAGCTGATTTTGTGACCCAAAGGGCTTTTTTTTTACAATTACATTTTGGGTGTTAATTGTGAGCATTCCAGAATTGGGTATTCTTGCTCATAGTCACTCATCCCCTAGTCACCTGCTTAGATAATTGTCAATGCTGTACAAATAGAATGCCTTGAAAAGCATTTTAAATATAAAGCTGGTATACAATGTAATGGTCTGGACTGTGATGGGATATCTGGTTACCCATTGGTGACCTTACTGCTTTCAAACTGCACTTGTTGCCAATCAGCATCTGGTCACTAAGGATCCAGATCTTCTCTTCTATGCATCTGCTCATCTACTCAAATCAAAGAGTGTCACACGTTTTCTAAGTCCTGTCTGTCTAGGGATGCCATCTGATAGGACCTTGGAAACAAACATTCTCAATTGCTGCTCCTACCTTTAGAACATTCTCCCTATAGACATCCACTCTATTCTTTGTCTCTTGGATTTCAGAACAGTTATGACCTCACTATTGTATCTGTCCCAAAAGGAAGGAATTTTGCAATTGTTGGGGTGACATGGCACACAAATGGGGTCCATCCAATCCCCCTCCCCCATCACTGTGATACTATTGGGATTTTTTTAGCTTTTTTAAAAAACTGCAGTCTGTCAAAGTTCAAACTTCTTCATAATGCATTTTGCAATTTGCAATTAAAGTTAATCAGTAACTAGAATACTTTACACAGTTCAGTTGCATGCATATTTTGTGTGTTTCAACAGCTGGTTTTCTTTTATTTGCATGGCCAATAATTGGAACAGAATTAGATGAAATATTCTGGAAAAAATTATTTTGTGAAGAGATCTGTTTCGTGCCTATAGGTTTCTACATATGTGTGACCAGTGCTTCCAGTTACAGCTTTGCTATAGATAACTATCATTTTAAAAGCAATTCTAACATAGATTTTTTTCTAGATTTTGGTATTCGAATACCCGTGGGGCACATTGATTACTATCTTAATGGAGGGAAAGATCAACCTGGATGTCCCCGTTTCATATTATCTGGTAATAATGGTTATTTGAAGCTGCTTTTCTGTCAAAGCAATGTACAGTAAATATAATCTCATTAGGAATATCTGTATCAATAAATGGGGATTAATAGGAGGTTGCCAGCAAGGTTCAGTAAGGGAATTTAAGAGGAATTCTCTGATAAGTTTTCCCTTTGAGGGTTTTTTCCACTTTCTATCAAACCACAGCACAAACTGAGCAGGCAGCAGTCTCTTGTTTTCTGTGGAGTTCCCATGTCTATGAGATTCTACCGGTATTAAGTAGTTTCCAATAGTCAAAACAGCTTTTTCTCCCTTCTTCTAATAGTGTTTAAGGACAGTCTCAAAGTATATACAATTTGTTAGACTTTGTCACTCGTTATTTTGGAACGAATACAGAAGGCTGCAAAAACTGCAGAGGCAATCAGAGTAGCTATCAATATTGGGGATATTAAAAGCCAAGCTTCTACAATATTCTATTGACTCAAGGATAAGTGGTAAGCAATTCAGCAGTGGGAAAAGGCCCTTAGTCAAGAATTTGTAGTTAAATTTGGAAAGCTGCTTGTGGCCTGGCCAGCCTCACGATTTATTTGTAGAAAATGCAAGAGCATTTGGACAGTGGTCATTTGAGCTGGACTATACAGACTATCTTTTTGGTATATGTTAATTTGTATACCAGAAATGTATACATTAATTTGGATTCCTGTACTGAGTAGACTGGTGAACTCAATAGTCTATTCAGTGTTTCTCACCTTCAGCAATTGTAATATGTATGGACTTCAACTGCCAGAATTCTTCAGCCAGCATGTTGGCAATTGAAGTCCACACATCTTTAAGTTGCTGAGGTTGAGAAACAGTAGCTTCATAATCAAAGTGGTTTGACAATTAGCAAAGAAAATTTTGTGCATAGGATAATAGGATAAAATAGTTTCAATTTCTACTTGTGCTTTAAAATCCCAGCAAACCAAAAACAAAAAAATGTATTTTATGTAAGCTGTAAATGATTTATTTGCTATTCTGTTAGATATAATGGAAATTTCTAGTTAAAGCATAAGAACAAATCAGTTAAAGCTATATTTAATCCATTAATTGAACTCTTCCTCAGAACTGGTTTAAAAGCTTGTCATCTTTTTGAATTAGAAATCTATTTCTCTTAACTTTATATTTTAGCTTTTCATTTCACTTTTTTAACCAAAATGATTTAGATTTTTTAAAAAAATGATTAGAAAACCACTGAGTTAATCTTTGGTTTTTGGTTTTTTAAAGGCAAGGAAAGGGACATTCGTCCAATATGGACCATTTTGAGCCATGGTGGCGCAGTGGTTAGAATGTGGTGCTGCAGGCTACTTCTGCTGACTGCCGGCTGCCTGCAATTTGACAGTTCAAATCTCACCAGGCTCAAGGTTGACTCAGCCTTCCATCCTTCTGAGGTCTGTAAAATGAGGACCCAGATTGTTGGGGGCAATATACTGACTCTGCAAATCGCTTAGAGAGGGCTGAAAAGCACTGTAAAGTGGTATATAAGTCTAAGTGCTATTGCTATTACTATTTTTAAAGAAAAGATTGCTATAGAAAAGATTGTATATTTGATGTCCAGGTTAAGGCATCAGGCCAGAAACTCTGAGAACATATGGCTCAGCACTAATGGATGACTTTGGGTCAGTCATTCTCTCTCAGCCCTAAAAAACCAGGCAATTTCCATTTTGGAAAAACCTTGCCATGTAAACTGTAGGGATTAGCAATCAAGACAAGTCAAAATCACCAACAACCCCACTTCCCTATTGACAGGGCATTTCTCACTTTTTATTGCTTTTCAATCGTTATGCCAATTAAAACTTTTTTAAAAAAATAGTGAAACTGTAATCAGATTTATATTTTAATGGCTAACAAAGACATTAAAAATAATGAGAAATGGCATCAGCCACCAAAATTATGACTAATCTGTAGCTTCATACACTCTCTTCCCCTTTCTAGGCTACCAGTACCTGATCTGTGACCATCTGAGGGCTGTGCATTTCTACATCAGTGTCTTGAAAGATCCCTGCCCAGTGATGGCTTTCCCTTGTTCCAGTTATAAGGATTTCTTAGCTGGTCACTGTTTAGATTGCTCCCATCCTTTCTTGCGCTCCTGTCCCACAATTGGTATGTTACCTCTGCAGTGATCTCAGAATCTAAACTTTGAGAATTTGGGATGTGAGTGGAGTTAGGATATGGCAGGTCTTCCATCTTCTGAGAGATGTGCTTCCCATTAGATGACAAATGAAATCAAGTTGGGGACATAATATTTTATTGAAAGTTCTATCAAAGCTAAAACTTGCCTGCCCCAAATTTAAACAATTCTAAAATGTAAGTTATTGAAATGTTTTATTCCAATTCCCTGTCGGACTTTGCTCTTTATTTTCCAAGTATTCAGACAGTAAATCTACATTTACAAGAAAGCAATTTTGTTCCCGTTCCCAAATTTATTTTTAAAAAAGGAACAGAAAAAGGAAGAATGAAATATCCATATTTACATCAGAAAGGGGAAGAGAAAGAGCAGGAACCAGTTGTTGTATTGAGGAACTCAGTCCAATCCTAAGTCAAGATTCTTAGAGTATTTCTACAGTAGCAAATTTTGGAACTGATTTTTTGCTGTCACAACAGGAAAAGCTGCTAAGACTTGTTCTCACGCTCTTGCCTATCCCCTGCCTGTCAATGACATGACAGTTACACATCAAGCCTGCAGAAAACATGGTCTGGAATTGAGAAGAGCATAATGTAGATGGCAATTAAAATAGAGTAGTCAGGCTACCTATTGTGTTTAAAATTTTTATTTATTATTTATTTATTTGTCTTGTATGCCGCCCACTCCCGGAGGACTCCGGGCGGCTCACAAAAGACAAGGGAAAGGGGGGAAACGAGACAAAGACAGCATATTAAAAACAAAATCCAACATTCACAATTTCCGTGGAGGTAGATGCTTCTCAGCCCCCCCCCCCCAGCCTGCTGGAACAGCCAGGACTTGGTGGCTTTGCGGAAGGCCTGAAGGGTAGTAAGGGTCCGGATCTCAACAGGGAGCTTGTTCCAGAGGGCCGGAGCTGCAACGGAGAAGGCTCTCCCCCGGGGAGTCACCAGCCGACATTGGCTGGCAGATGGAATCCGGAGGAGACCTAACCTGTGCGATCTAATTGGTCTGAGAGAGGTAATCGGCAGGAGGCGGTCTCTCTCAAAAATGAGCGTATCTTATAAGACATTTTCTTACTTGCACTGAACTCCAGTACAAATATGCCAGAGCAGCATTTATTTATGTTTTTGCTAACATCTCATGACATTGTCTTCATCTCAGAGTGTCTACTATATAGGCATGCTCAAAAATTCAAGACATCAGCTACAAGGGTGTGTTTGAAGCTCTAATGTGCAATACACCTAAAAATCAGATGGAGCTAACCTTACAAGCTGAGTCTTAGTTGAGATTCTAACTTTAAGCATAACTTAACAAAAACTTCTTCAGTGGTAATATCAACATTTTTTCCAAATTAAGAGTGGGCTTGTAAAAAGGAGACTAGTAAAAACATACTGTTCCCCATTTTCAGCCTTAACATTCCCAACCATCTATACAATGGCCTGAAAACATCCCTTTTCAGATTTGGCAGGGTGGGGAGTTAAAAGATAGAAATGGAAATGGTCTGTTTCCCAAAGGCCTCTGTTCCCATTGTCATAATTCTCTCATTTCTGAAACTGTCTCCCCAAGTTTGGTCCCTGCTGTTTTCTAGTTATTTCACCACATCCTCAAAAAGGTTCCTGCAACTCTTTGAAAGGTCTGGAGCCTGCAGTTTGACCCACAGTGCCCAAATATTGCTTGCACAGATGGAAGAGAAATATTGTGTGTGTGGCTTCTTGAGTCAGTGCTATAGCTGGCATAATTAATGGATAAGAGGGATTTCACCTGATTCACAAACATCTGGATTTTTCCTCTTCATACCTAATTTTGCTATTTAAATGAAAAGTGAGACCTACAAAATCTCAAATTTTATACCGATACTAACTGCATGTTTACTCTTTACTTATGCACCAGAGAATTCAATTTTCTTC
Source organism: Thamnophis sirtalis (assembly GCF_051295495.1). Lineage (NCBI taxonomy): Eukaryota > Metazoa > Chordata > Lepidosauria > Squamata > Natricidae > Thamnophis > Thamnophis sirtalis. The sequence continues at coordinate 110,216,083 of NW_028261385.1, read as the reverse complement.
TGTATTATAATGTTGATTTAGGACTTTTGGACAATGGAGGACTCAACATGAAAATGTTACCAAGAGAGGCTAAAGTTTACTTGGCTACAGCTGCATCAGCACCATACTGTGGTGAGTACCCATATTTTTCAGAGTATAAGACACACTGGAGTATAAGATGCACCAAAGTTTTGAAGAGTTAAATGTTTTAAAAAAGAGATTGCACCCTGCAAACCTCCCCAAAACAGTCCATTTTTCGCAAAAATGGGCCCATTTGTTTTTTAAAAAAGGGCATGAATAACCTTTAGGAGGTTTGTAGAGTGCTCCTGGGGGGGGTGAGAGGGCCAAAAATGAGTAAAAAATGGGCTCATTTTTTGCAAAAACAGGACCGTTTTGGGCAAAAAAGGGGGCATGGATAGCCTTTAGGAGGCTTATGGAGTGCTCCTGGGGGCTGGGGAGGGGGCAAAATTGAGCAAAAAATGGCCCGTTTTTTGTTCATATCTACCCTCCCCAGCTCCCAGGAGTTCTCCGAAAGCCTCCTAAAAGCTATGCATGGCCATTTTGGTGAAGTGGGGGTGGTCGGGAGGCAAAAAATGCTATATTCAGTGTATAAGATGCACCCAGATTTTCAGCCTCTTTTTGAGGGAAAAAGGTGTGTCTTATACTCCAAAAAATACGATAATTGAAAATTGAAAACTTTCTTGTTAATATCAGAGGACAATAATTTAGAGTTCAGAACCAATGACACTGATAGCTGTCAAATGTAAAATGAATACACAGTATAGACAACCTTCCTCTTGATTTTGTAGTTAAAGTTCTGTTTTAAAGTTCTCCTCACTGAGATTCAGTTGTTTACACCTATCTCTATTGGAAAAGATCTAAGTAGCTACAATACTAACCTATATGTTCAAATGAGGAACAGAGACAAGACCACATCTGAGAGAAAACTAACATTTCATTTAGGATGGTACAATTTGTTAATGGTCTGGCTGAATTCATTGTCTTTGAGATATAAGGAGAATAAGAAGGAGTCCAATCTTATTCCTACCGTATCTTTAAAAAAACCAGGAGGATCTAGATGAATTGATACCTGAGAAGTTTCTAGAATAAGCTTATAATGTTTTAATTAACTATTTGTGGCGTATGACTCAACAGCTCACAGATAATATTGCCTATGTTCTCCCATAATAAAAAGTACTATAGATCAATTTTTAAATTTATTTTAATGGATTGACTGGTGAGTGGGGAGGTATTCTTGCATGAGTTTACAAAGAACCTAGCAACAATTTTCTTTTTAATAATGGAGGTTAGTTATGTTTAATGCTTTTTGCTGAGAATGTGTTTTCTGTGTTGCTTAGTACACCATACACTTGTGGAGTTCCACTTGCAACAGAGGAGAACTTCAGATACCAATATTGAGATAACCTTTCTCACTAGCAACTCCTCAGCTAGCACCAGCTTCATCATGTGAGTAATAATTGACAGTTCCAATGTCCTCTTTTGTTCCTTTCAGTTTGCACAATCATCCAATAGGCAGCCTAAACTTAACTAGCCAAAATGGGCATGAGCTGTCAGACTTGCTGAATCGGTTGTGTGTCAAATCTAACTCCATTCTGACTCCAAATATGTGGTGCATGTTTGCTTGTTGTAAGCTTCTCTTGGATTCAGTCTGCTGCAGGATAATATAAAACTAACCTAGCCTGTCTTCACTTTGGACAAGCATTATAAATATGTACCCAGACTGACTAAAATTTGGGTGTGGTATAACACTTTCCTTCTTCTAGCCCACTCTCATCCCATATTTTATTTTTCACAACATATATTGGCAATCTTTTTTTTTCAGAAAAAAAAATCATCTTAGTTGGCAGAAATGATTTCTGGAACATACCCTAACACCACTCACTAACACTTATTTAATTAGGATTGTGCCATGGGTGTTTCCACATAATATTATAATAGCAATACAGCTAGATACCTTTGTATTTGAGGTATGTAGATTTGCGGTGTTAGTCCATGAAGACATGTGCAATTGTGTAGTTGCAGAATTTTCTGTACTATTTCACTAAATGTTCAAAATTAGGGTTTACTGAAGTCTCAGAAAATTATTACTTTGATTGCTTGTGTAATTAATGGAGCCACATCAACTTTCTTTACTATCAGCTTCTTAATTGTGCAGCTAAATGAATAACCAAGAAAAATGCTAAGTGTAATCTTATATATACATTATATGTACACAGATAGTGTTGAATTTACAGCACAGAGAGAGTTGGCCAGATGCTGCCAGATGTTGAAGCAAAGCTAAGCAAACAACTGCAGTTATTTAGGAATGCTGATTTTGCTTTTCCTGCAGTGCTTGAGTCTTCCCAAGATGTTTTTCTTTCCTCTTGTACTTCAACTAATATGTACAAAATAAAGTTGTTGCAGAGAGCATAGAATTTTGGACCCTCATGGAAAATGGCCTGGCTCTCATTAGGAGTGATTCAGAGCTTACTCTGCAGCTTGACTATAGCTCTTCCCTACACTGTATTTATATTTTTACAAAAAGTCAATAAAACTTGGGTTCCTCCTCTCACACTTTATATCCTATTGGGCTTTGTAGACCCAAGCAACAAATGCTGGGCAAAGGCTTGCTGATTCATTCCGCTCCACTCTGCCAGATAGAAAGTGTGATGTTGCAGCATCGTCACAAGTTTTGGAAGAGGAACAAAGATGAACCACCTATTGTTGGGCACTTTTGTACTGCACCTCTACCCGTGGATAAAAAGTAAGCAAGGAATCCTTTTTTCCAGCAAGAAAAGTATTCAGTGATTCTTTGTTTGAATTGTAATTTATTTGGGGATAAGTTAATTAAGATGCACTTGAAGCATTTTCCTTTTTTACTAGTCTATATATTTATTTTAAAATATATGAGATTGGAACTCTGGTTGCTTTTATATTAAACAGTCTCAGAGGCACTGGCCAACTCCAAGCAGCACCATTTCTTTAATTCATCTTTTTTGAAAGCAGTGGTAAAATCATTTTTGCTTGTGCCAACTGTAAACTGGCATAATATTTGCTTGACATGACCTCAGTCCTTATCTCATCACCGTAACTATTGCCAAGCAGTAGCATTTGTATTTGTTGCATGCAGGAGAAATTAAGAAAAGGGCTTAGGGATTTCCTCAGTTTCCTTTCCACCCATGAAATGTCACCAGCTAGCATTAAAATATCCACCACTTGTTCTCCTTAACATGAGTTGGTGGTGGGACCGGAGCAGTGGTGGGTTCTGGCAGCCACTACGCCGGTTTGCTCAGGGATGCGCTGCATACGCGCATGCACAGTACAATGAAAATTACTATGCGCAGAAGCCAAAAACAAGATGGTGGCGCCTATGGCACTGCTGGGAGAACTGGTTCAGGGCTTTGGCAGGCCTGGGTCGCTGCTGGCTCCAGTGACCCACACCGCCAAGCTACTACTGGTTTGGCCGAACCAGTCCGAACCAGTAGGAACCCACCACTGGGCTGGGGTGAAAGGCAAGAACAAGCAAAACTGCCACAATTTGTTCCTTGCCTAATTTAAGGTTCTTCAAGTATGAATAGTGAATCAGATGAAATCAGTCTCAATAGAAGAGGAACCAAACTTAAAATTAAGGACCAATCCAAATTGATTCATCTCCATTTCTTCATGTTACCGCTGGTAAAGTTGGTTGAAACCGTCATTCTTTCTTTGAGAAATTCCAAAGGCAATTTAGAAAATGAAAATTGATGAAGCCATTAAACAGCAATATTCCAGGAACCTTGGTTGTTGTTTTTTCCCCAGTGTATCCTTATCTTCTTACCTTTTACTTTTCTTGATGTGCCTTTTCCCATGCAGCTGAAATAATTTAAGCTTTGAGAAGCTGCTAACACGTATTAGATCAACGTGTCCTTTTACACGAGAAACATAAAGAGTGACATTTGGGAGATAAATAGATTGGAAGAACTAAGTACTTAAGAACTAAGTCCAGGTGCTTAATGCATCTATTTTGCATATAAGCCAAAAACTCCAAACTTATCCTAATCACATGCTCCAGAGGCGCTTTAGTGAGCAAGGGCTGTTGTTTATAAGGAGAAAGTTGCTAACCTCTGTTATAGAAGATAACACATTTTAGCAAAGATAGCCCAGGACTGAAAGCCTACCTCTACCACCAACACAAAAAAGTCTTCTGAAAAAAGAAATTATTAAAAATAATGTCATAGTGCAGAAAATTATCTGCTATTAATTCAGAAAGGCAGGCTGAAGAACTGGAATTACAATTCTTATTGTAAATTATTATTGTCGCATGGCAACTTACCAAAAATGCATTAAAAGCTTAGTAGTATCCTTTAACTTTATTCTGTTCTTTCTTCAGTAAGAAGATGATGTGCTTGCCACAAGTACTGACAATTACAAGCCATAACCCCCTTCTTCAGAACCTCAACATTCGGTGTGATTAGCACAGTTTTTGCTTATGGACACAGATATTAAAACAGGGCTGTAACTTTGAAGGTAGATATTTTAAAATCAAACCTGCGGTGTTGAATTTTTTAAAATGTGTTTTCTGTCACAGAATACTCGCTTCATTTTAACTGCTAATAATTTAAGCCTGTTTTTAGTAAAATTTAACTAGCTTTATAACTATGATGAAAATAATTACAATGTACATAAAATGGAACAGCACCTAATTGAACAGGACCTATTACTAATAAATCTGGAATGAAAATAAGTAGATACTGCCAGAAAATGTACATGGTGCTAATTGTTTGAAGTTCTCCCCGTATATTACTATTCCTTGTAAATGCAGTTCTCCATTTAAAAGGAAACAAATGGCATGTTTGCCCGATGTACTTTCAGGAGTGGAAGGCCATTATCAAGAAAGGGGGCATTTCATGAATTTCTCTTCTACTGCTTATCTCCATTAGCATATTCAACTCAGTTTTCTGACCCACTAGATAAAGACTTTAGAAGAGAAACATTTTCCATTTATATCGCAAGTAGTATTTTGCAGTAAATGTAAGCAAAATTCTACCCTTAGCATAAAATCTTTGCTCAGGACAACTGGCATGTTAAAAACATAAAGAATTTCTGGGTCATGTTACCTAATTCAAAACAGGAAAAGCATAGAAGATTGACATACACGTTTGGTCTGATCTTCACTTCTGTGGGAGAGTATCCATAACATCTTCCTTCTGCTTCAGCAAAATCATCCCATGTTAAAACAAAGACAGTAACAGTATCAGGACTGGTTACCAAACTTGGCATCACTATTTTAATTTTATTTTGCAAATATCGTTTTTTGTGGGTTTTAAAAGCAACACCTCCAAACTGTTAACAGTAGAAGCTTTGCCTTTCATTAATCATGTATAAAATAAAGTTTTGATTTAACTTTCCATTCACTTGGGCTTCCTAGTGTCACTTTGTTAATCTTTTCATCATACCAGTGCTTCCCGAATAGAACATGATGTCACTGGGGACAATGCTATTGAAAAGCAACTTCATTTCTATCATGCAAAATGGGTGAATTATTGAAACTAATAGTGGCATATACTGAATGCTTCATCCTCTCAATTCATTGCATCCCTATAGTTGGTATACTATCCTATGCAGGAAGAAGGAAGACAGTGTTGCTATATTAATTTATATACTAATTTTCTCTCCATAAGTTACTCAAAGCAGCTACGGTAACAATTAAAAGCCAACACTTAAAATATTATAAATCACTATATAGATCACTATAAACTAGCCCAAATTGGAAAGGGATGTTTCCGATTAACCAATTGGGAGCAAAAGGAAAGCCTTTAAATAGAGGCCTTTAAATGTGCCTAATAAATAGAGCTTGGAAAGCATATGCATTTTCAAGAGAATTTCGCCAGTTGATGTTACTTTCTCAATTGATTCATCCCGTGGTCCCTAGGTAGTTAAGTTGTGAACTGTTTAAAGTTTAAAGGCAAATCCTTAAACTTTACCCTGAAAGTGCAGATCTTGCATCACAATTATAATATGTATCAGAGGTGGGTTTCAAATCTCGGCGCTACCGGTTCGCTCGTACTCTCTCATGCGTGTGTGATGCTTCTGCGCATGCGCAGAAGTGTCTGGGCGGGTGGGCAGAGCCTCCCACTGCCACCACTACCAGTTCAGCTGATCCAGGCTGAACCAGCAGCAACCCACCTCTGATATGTATGTAATATTATACACCAGATGGCAGCCTATTTGTTGTACATTATACCAACTGAATCTTCCAGGTAGCTACTCTCAATCTGGGGTGGAAAGTTAAATATTTAAGTTCTGTGTTATCATGGGATGCCTTTGAGAAGAATATAGCTTTAGTGAGAAGAATAACTTCACATTGGCAAGCATACTAATGATTGCCAAAATGGAAGGAACAAATGAAAGATTGTTTTCTTCCTTCTTTGATTTGTGAAAGAAGAGAATTAATAGAACCGCCATCATGTTCCATCAATTAATTATACCATCATAATTCCAAGACATGTAATATATTTAACATATATGAAGTGTTCAAGAATACAAACATCCAGATGCCAGAGCAGATTGATAAATTCTGAAAAATATCCCATCACTGCCTGTTCTATGCATATCTTTCATGGTGGATCATATGGACGAAAATTTTATATATGTTTTGACACACAAATAATGAAGGCTATCCTGATTGGTGATCAGTGATCTGATTGCTTCATTCAGGTCTTGGATTCCCAATAGCTGTTCTCTAGAGTTCTGGGGTCTGAGTTGGAGCCAGAGGGGCTCGTCCTTTTGCAAGGGCAGGATGATTAGTCCTCAGGTGGTTTCCCAAAGCTGTGTGAAAGAGAATCCATAATTATTATAAGAATTAGCTTATACCTATATGTCCAGTTTTAAAGGAAGCAACTCCATTGCCCAAGCTAATATCCTAATATTTCAAAAAGTCTTTATCAATGTAGGTGATGACCAGACTGAGCCTGAGGGAGGGATCAAGCACATCATTAGCCTTGGATCCCTTCATACCCACAAGAAAACTCAGTCCAGTCCACCTTGAATACACAGTTTTTTTTGGGGGGGGGGGTGGAAATAAAGCTGACATCTCAAGGAGAAAAGTTTTAGAATTGTAATCTTGTTGAGTTGCTACCGCACTCACTTTGCTACCGAACTGGTAATTGCACTCGAACCGGTAGCAAAGGTAAATGGATTTCACCCCTGGTGAAACCGAACCAGTAGCAAAGGTAAGTGGATTTCACCCCTGGTTTGGGCCCAATCTGGCCAGTGATGAGCAGCCTCCTGCTTGCTGCTGACTGGCTAGTTTGAATGAGTAGCTTCAGGGATTGGGGCATAGCAGCCAATCAACAAGGGGCTTGCAGTTCAGTCCAATGAGACAAAGGAAGTAAGCTCCTGGTTGATTGGCTGCTGCTGCTGCCTCAATCCCTAAAGCAGGAGGCTGCTGTGGCCCAGTCCAGGCCAAGACTTGCTGGCCACATAGCCCCAGCCGAAGTCTTTACTCAGAAGCTGGTGGGGGGAAAGCAATTGTGAGGATCCCAGAGGAGCATGAGGCCTCAGTGGATTGGGGGACACCTTGGATAGCCTACTCCAGCAGTAAGCCCCACATGCTCTTCCCCACTCTGAGATACCCCATGTGCATTTAATGATCTGTGCATTCGATTAACAGATGCATTGGGGAAAGCAGGAAGTGATCACATTCATTTAACGTGATTCAATCAATTGAATCCTCCGGTTATGAATGAAACTGGCAGACTATATTACATTCGTATCTCAAGGATTATCTGTGTAATGAGAGTAAGGGAGGGTCTCAGGGAAGTCCTGCCTCAGCACTTGGCCACCACAGGTGCCCCCCCATGAGGCCCATGTCATGCCCACCATGGTCACACATCCTGGGTTTGTTCCAACCCCGGAGGTCAAACACAACCCTGATGCAGCCCTCAATGAAATTGAGTTTGACACCACTGTTCTAAGTTGAATCATAGTATTATGTATTCATGGGATTTTTAGCAAGATTTTTCTTAAATTGTAAAGTTATTATTGTTAAAAGGTGTAGCTATGGCAAAATATTGTTTTAAACTGTAACCTATAAAAGATTTTAAAAATAAAGCTTTTTGCTGTCTAAAGTTGCCTTGTAGTGGAAATGGACAGATAAAAATTTAATAAATAAATACATTCTGAATTCTTGATCTGTAGTCAAGTAACTCCAAATTGGTTGATGAAGGTGAGCAGTTAAAATATTGTTGAAGATTTCCATTTTGCCCGAACTTCCTAAAAATACCATCGCCAAATAATAGCACTTTTTTCATCAAATTGCATGCATATGAACAGAAAATCGCAAAAAAATGGGGTGATGGGGAATACAACCTGGTTAGCCTAGCTCTGATCTGCAGAATGGTTTCAAACATAAATTTGAAAATAAACAGTAACAAATAGTAAACAAGTATATTAATAATATTCAGCTTCATACCAAAGCCTCATGAAAACATCAATTAATAGACTCTACAGTAGTATGCAGCACATAATTCTAACCATTTTTGAAACAGATATTAAAGTTGACAGAGATAAATATGACAAAAGTATCATTTAAAAAATCCATAGTCTTGCTGAAAAATGAGATGGTGTAATTCAATCTTCGTGATGACAAGCACATAGACAGAAGGATGAATCTGTTATATTATTCACCCCAAACCCCATTCCTTCCCCTTCTTAGGATGGGCACTGTGTGAGGGGATACTGCAAGATTTCATGACAACTGGCCATGATTCCATATGATACCTGCACTGATTATCAATGTGTTCTTCAGCAAATTCAACTGGATCTATGTGTTTAAACCTGGAAAGGACAAAGATGCAAGAAAATTGGAGACTGTCTGCAAATCCATATTTTAGGATCTAACAGAGAGGCCTTTTTAAATATCTCAACTGATGCAGGCTCAGTTCACATGGAAAAGAGAAAGGGAGAAGTTAGTGTTGAACTTAAATTGTGGAATATTCTACATCAGGAAGCAAGGTTTGTTTACCAGTATCATAGAATTCTTGCTTTTTTCTCAGGATTCAAATCCATATTTACTGAGTCATAGCCTATGAGGTACCAGCTGGTTCAAATTATCCAAGTGAATTCTCTGTCAGTGAGCCATAAAGGAGATGTCACTTATCTCTTCCAGACTTCTTTCAAGGAAAGGTACTCCAGCTCTATCATTCATCCAAATCGCTAATAAAAATATTGAAGAGTAACATGCCTGGGATTGAACCCCATGGCACTCTAAGTAGTATCTTCTCTCTAATTCAATGAAGAATCATTAATAAGCATTATCTGAGTTCAGTTTTTAAGCTGGCAATGTATTGAACTAATACTCAAACTATTTAGCCTACATTTAGTTAATTAACTAAACAGAATGCCATGGGTACGTTGTTGAATACATTACTAAAATCAGGATATATTATGTCAACAGCATTCTTATAGTCATTAAGGAAGCTAGTAGTTCTTCCTAAAAAAAAGTGAGATGAAGTTTTACAAAGTCATGATCCAAAGCCCTTTTCTGTAGCAAATGAACAAAGAATTTATATATTGCAGGTTCTAAGGGGCAATCAGTATGCTGCATACATCAGTTGCCCCTTCCTTGCATCTAGATATGTTTCTTTCTAAAGGCACAAAGAATACTTACTTATCCAGGGTGATGTGTGCCCATGTTACTCATTTCAAATACTCCCCTTCACTCATATAGTCCATAAAAGACCCTGTCAACTCAGCAAAATCTTCCAATACAAGACTGGTAGAGTCCTCACCAGACAGGTCACTGTCAGGCCGAGATTTCCTAGGATGAGTAGAATGAGACACAGGGCAAGGAACCACAGGAGCTGTTTGGCCAATTGCAGGTGAACCACTTATAGGCATTACTGGCTCTTCATACTCTGCCTTTTCCACCTCTGTGTCTGAAGCAGGTCCTAAGACATGATAGAGGCTGGGTAAGCGGATGTCAAACTGGAGGCCAAACTTCGCAAAAAGCTTTTCATTCAAGGCATAGATCTTTTCTGAGATGTCATAGCCAAGGAGGACAGAGAAGAGACGAGCAATATAGTGCTCCTTAGCCAGAAGCAAATAGAGCTTCTTCCTTTGCCAAGTGATAAAAGAGGAGTCAATCTCTGCTGTCAAAGTTACCTGTCAAAGAAAGAAGAGAAAAAAGTTCATTTATTTGTTTTTAAAAATAACGAAGTCACTGTGTCACCTCACATTTTGTTAGATTTATTATACAAATGTACAAGAAATCCACATTTTGAAATAAATTCATATTTAATATTCTGTTTATTTGTGTACATTTTCATCTTTGAAAATGAATTTTTACAATACATTGCTCAAGTATTTCTTGAATAGCTTGGAACACAATGTACGTAAGGTGTGTTGCAAATGTATTTTTACATTTGTACTTTTAAAAATCTCAGTTACATTGGGAAAGTGGATTGATCCTTGAGACTGACAAAAGCAAGAGAAGCATGGAGAGCATCTCTTTATTTTGAATGAGGATAAATAAGAACATAAGCAAAGCCCAGCTGGGGCAGTTTTCCTTGGCCAATCTAGTCTGTTCTTACAGAGGCATACCTAGTGCATGAGGAAGCCCACCAGTCTCACAGCAGGTGGTCTTTAGAGGTAGTCACACCATCATTAAGGCTAGTAGCTTTGACTTCCATGTATTGGTCCAACCCTTTTTTGAAGCCATCAAATTAGTAGCCAGAACCCAATTTCATGGTAATGAATTTTACAGTTGAATTGTGCATTGTTTAAAATCCCCGGGGACATATAAACCACATACAAAGATACTGAAGAAACTCTCTGATGGTCTGGTTGAAGTTTTCTGTGAGAGATGTGGAAGAATTCTTGAAGTACTAAATGACTGAACAAAAGTCAATATTATTTGCATCTTGAAAAAGGAGAAGAAATAGATCCCAAAAGGTATAGAGCTACCAATTTCACATCAGATTATGTGATTATTTAATCACATAATTTCATATACTACAGGCCACACAACCAAACAAAACAAATAGATGACCTTTTTGCTAATCAGTTAACAAATGAATGTAGAAAACATACCACAGTGGTAATGAGAGATTTTAACTACCCTGACATCAACTAGGAGACAAACTGTGCAACAAGTGGGAGATCAAACAGATTCCTGACCAACCTAGCTGATAACTTTTTCATTCAAAAGGAAGAGATGGGAACTAGAGGAATGACTACACTGGACCTTATTCTTACTAACAGAGAAGAAGTGATAGAGAGGATTGAAGCTGCAGGAACTTTGTGGGATAGTGCCCATGTCATATTAGAATTCAATATAATGCAGACACAAGCAACAGAACATAATCAAACCAATGTCTTAGATTTTAAAAGAACTGATTTTAACAAACTCAGAGAGAGTTGGGGAAGAATTCCATGGATGAAATTCTTAAAGGGGTAATCAACTCAAGAAGCCTGAGAAACTCTGAAAAATATGATTATAAAAACCTAGTCCAGTTCAATCCCACTGAAAAAGAAAATAAAAATAACCAAGAAAACCCAGCATGGTTGCACAAGGGACGCTGCTTCTCACCGCCGCTGTGCTCTGCCTTCTCACTGCCACCTCCTCCATCCCCACCGCTGTGTCCGACAGAGGCAGCTCACGTCTATGGCGGACATAAACACGAGACGCCTCTGTCAGGGACAGCGGCTGGGACGCTGCTTCTCGACACCGCCACACTCTTGCCTCACCAACTGTAAACTTCACCACACATCACTGAGGTCTGGTCACCACAATATAAAAAAGATGTTGAGACTCTGGAACGAGTGCAGAGAAGAGCAACAAAAATGATTAAGGGGCTGGAAGCTATAACTTACGAAGAATGGTTACAGAAACTGGGTATGTCTAGTCTAATGAAAAGAAGGACTAGGGGTGACATGAAAGCAGTGTTCCTATATTTGAGATGCTGCCACACAGATGAGGGTGTCAAACTAATGTCCAAAGCACCAGAAGACAAGACAAGAAAAAATGGATGGAAACTAATGAAAGAGAGAAGCAACCTAGAACTAAGCTGAAATTTCTTGACTGTGAGAAAAATCAACCGGTGGAACTAATTGCCTTCAGAAATTGTGGATGCTTCATCACTGGATGCTTTTAAGAAGAAACTGGTCAGCCATTTGTCTAAAATGGTATAGGGTCACTTGCTTGATCAGTGGTTTGGCCTAGAAGATCTCCAAGATTATTTGTTTACTTGTTCGTTGGTTTGTGCGTGCATTCATTCATTCATTCATTCATTCATTCATTCATTCATTCATTTTAAATCCCAACATTATGAAGAACATTACCTGAAATGTTCCCTCTTCAGAAGGCCGCAATGATTCCCACTCTGGGGAATCCAAGAACTGATATGGGAAAACATAATGTAAAAACTGTCCATCCTGACTTACTTTAACCCTGCAGAAAGAGAGAAAGGAGGGCAGGGAAATTATTAAAATTAAAAAAGCTGTTGTGCAATTGCTGAACAATTTAAAGACATATGATAAAGTCCATGCAGGTGGTCATTTATACACAAACAACACCATATAGGATAGAGTTGTTTTAGACATTAATATTTGTGGCAGTTTAAAAAAAATACTGTTCAACAATATCAGATTGTTCTGCACAGAATATAAGTAACATGAAGACAAGGCAAGCAGGTGCAAAGAACAGTAGCAGTCAGGAAGAAGGAAGTAATAGTGAGGCTTCAATCTCTGTGTGCAAACGGCTATTCATTCATATGCCCTTAAAAGAAGCAAGCATGTCACAGGAAGCACACTTCATAACTCTAACCAGGGCTAGTAAACAATGACTTGTTGCAAGTGGAAGGTTTGATGCGACAACTCCCTTCCCTTTCTGGCTTCATCCTTGTTCCGGAGCATATGTTCACAACAGAAGAAGGGAAAAACTTTTTAATCAAAGCAATGATGCCCCATGAGTCAACGATTCTGTCTTAGACAGGTAGAGCCTTTTCAGAGTTCCCCTCCCTCGTTGGGTGTAGCCATTTTGTGTACTGGACAGCCATTTTGTTCAACTCTGTTTGCATCTACCTATTTTGTCTGTGATGAAAACCTGTGACAACCTATAATCTTGTCCCACCAATCAAGAGACTTTGCCAATCTGAGAAGAGATCTTAGAAAAGACATGCCAAAGCCCTGATCATTGCCTAGAGAGCATTCCCACCTTCCAGACTGGATCATGACCTTGACATCTTTTTGTAGCAGAGCTTCTTTTCTACATTGTTGCTGATGCTTGTATATAAACCATACAATGCTGCCAAGATACTATTCTTTCTCAAAACAGGGCATTTACCTAAGAGCAGGCGTGTCAAACCCGATCACATCGTGGGCCGTATTGTACCATATCAGGATGTGTTTTGCCTTTGCGGAGCTGTGGTGGGTATGGCCCAGTGGTGGGTTTCAAATTTTTTTAGAACCTCTTCTGTAGGTGTGGCCTGCTTTGTGGGAGTGGCTTGCCAGCCATGTGACCGGGTGGGAGTGGTTTGCTGGCCATGTAACCAAGTGGGAGTGGCTTTCCAGTCATGTGACTGGGTGGGTGTGGCCAACTTGTAAAATGTGGTGAAACTCACTTAACAACGCTCTTGCTTAGCAACCAAAATGTTGGCTCAGAAACTCTGGCATTTGAAGCACGCAAGTCTTAAAGCTGTCAAGTCACAAGACCCTTGCACCCCTAACCCTTTAGGAAAAAAACCCCTAGGGGTGTTCAAACTGGACAGCTTTAAGACTTGTGGACTTCAACTCCCAGAATTCCTCCTCTCACTCTTCATCTTGATGATGTGAGGACGGGCAGAGGGAGGGAGCTGGAATCGGTTCTAAACGGCTCTGTAAATTTGTGGAACCTCTTCTATAGAAGAGGTTAGAACTGGCAGGAACCCACCACTGGTATTGCCTGCACAGGCCCGGGCATGGCCTGTGTGGGCCGTATCCAGCCAAGACCGCCAGTTTTACAGGCCTGCCTTAGGATTTTAATAAGCATTGTATTATTGAATGCTTCCAGGAAAAAACACATCAATTTTCAAGGATATATTTAGTTCTTGCATTGTTCTAGGAATTTTAAGAGGGATTTTAAATATTTTGCATTCAGGCTGACTAGACTCCTTGGTTTCCTTCCACAGAATGAATTCTGAACAGTATGATTAAGGATACATACCTGGTAAAAGTTTTCTGCATTTCATCACAATGACAAACCAATTCCAGAACACCATCCAGTATCGCTAAATTAAAACATTATTGTCAAAAGTAAAGGTTAATCTTGTGACTTCACTTGGCTTTGCTATTGTTCCAGGCTGCCTCTGTTTCACTTGGCTGTACTGCTAATTTGCACACACTCCTAAAAAGGGACTGAGATATGGCAAAAAATAATACTGGAGGCCAAGTTTTAACTTTTAGATATCTTATGTACAGTGTTTCAACACGCTAAAGTTGGGTGTGAACAAATTCTACTAATCATATTATTAAAGCTGTACACAGTTTCTTTTATTCCAAAGGAAGCAAGAATATGTTTACTGTCATAAGGGTCTATAGCAATTTTTTTCACCCAGATGTTATATGGCATATGTGGGAAGTTTTATTTCAAAATATACCATGTTTCCCCCAAAATAAGATCTGGTCTTATTTTGTTTTGGGCCCCAAAATAAGCACCAGGTCTTATTTTCATGGGATGTCTTACCCGCTTACCTTAGGACCACCACCGCCACGCATCCCACCCCTCAACACCTGTTGCACTGCTGCCTGTCTTCTTCTACAGCTGCTCACACCGCTCGTGGCCAGACGCCATGTGGCTTGTCCTGCCGGTGCTACCACTCATAGCAGGAGGCTGCATGGCATGTTGCACCATTGTGTGTGCAAGTGGCAGCACCACGCAATGTGCCACATGGCATTCTGCCGCAAGTGGCAGCACTGGCGCAATGTGCCATGCAGCATCCTGCCAAAAGTGGAGACACCAGCCTGATGCACGACATAGCGTCCAGCCGCATGTGACCACAGAAGAAGTTTGGCAGCGACACAACAGGTGTCAGAGCATGGGAGGCCTGGCTGCAGTGGGAAGCTCCACCCTCCTACCCCTACCCTAGCTTGATTTTTACGCATGCACTATGCCCCACCTCATACAACCAGACAGTGGGTGGGGCTTAATTAGGGCTTATTTGGGGGCAGGGCTTATATCAGACCCAAGTGTGAAAATTGGGCTAGGGCTTGTTTTCAGGGTAGGTTGTATTCTTGAGGAAACACTGTATTTTATTCCTTATACTATCTCTATCTTCCTTAAACTTTTATGGAATCCACAATGGACTGAGAATCAGCTTCTTTTCTAGATAATTGACAGTCAAGGTGAAACTAAGTTAGCAAGTAAAAATAGCAAATGGGGGAAAATATTTTGCTCAAATCTCCTCAAACTCCCAAATAACTTATCCAGACCTAATCCACATATCAAAGGAGAAGGTCTGTAAACAGAAAATACAGTAAATTAAAAAAGAACTTTACCATGCTTCTCAAATGTCACCCTAGATCAGCATGTATGCACTTCCATACTCAGGATAAGCTCCCTTATAAAACAATCTCGCTGTATCCCATTTTTCTGCAGTTGCCCCCAAGGCAAACCTCCTTGCTTTTGGAAATAAATACTTCTTTCCTCACAGCTATCTTGATTTCATTTTTATTTACTCTTGTGCTACCCCGGCTTGAGTTGAAACTCCAAATTATTCTTTTGACACCTTCAACAACCTAAAATCCATAGAAACGGCATCATCCAGATTTTTAAAAGTGATATTTGAAGGAATGTCCTGCGTTTCAAATGTAGCATGTAACTCAGAAACTGGGTTAATTCCCTTGGTTTTCAGGACCCGTTTACTGCAGCTGTATTTCTGGCATAAAATTTATTTTTCTAGTAATTGGCTACCATGATCCTTCTTGATGACTGTCTCTTCTGGGAAAGTCAGGATCCAGCATGACTTATTTC
Source organism: Thamnophis sirtalis (assembly GCF_051295495.1). Taxonomy (NCBI): domain Eukaryota; kingdom Metazoa; phylum Chordata; class Lepidosauria; order Squamata; family Natricidae; genus Thamnophis; species Thamnophis sirtalis. Next base: position 110,200,116 of record NW_028261385.1, on the reverse strand, counting down.
AGTCTGATTTCTCACGTTTTGCCCTTCTACCCTTGGGGATTCCCAGAGCAGCAGTGGGAGCTTGATAGAGCTCTTCATTTGGAACAGGGTATATTAGATCCCGAGATTGTGAGCCATTTCAGTGTCTTGCCCTTTGCAATACTGGGGAGAAGATACAACCCTTTTTGTAGAACAAACATATGCTTGTCTACTGGAGACCTGTTGACCTGCTGCAGATCTGTTGGCAGTAATTCAAACTCCATCCTCAGATCTCTATCTGCCAACATAAGTCTCTTTTGCCCTGAAGACAATCTCATCTGTTCTTTACTCTCCGGTCAGAACCCAAACACCCCAGGAGAGTTCACAAAGTTGCTTTCAGTTGCCAGTTCTCTATGCAGGATATCTAAGGCTTTTCCTTGGTTGTATACAATTTGGACAGCCTGGCAGTTTAATAAATTACTGAAATGTTATCATACTTCCAATATACATTTTCACTCACATATTTCTTCTGGAAGAAACACATATTTATACATTTATTTCATAACCAAAAAGGTAGAACTTCAATATTCCATATTTAAAGTATTTTTATTAATTTGTTTCTATTACTTAGGTTTATTTTTAACATCTTGTCTCTTGTACTCACTATGTTGTAGTAAATTATATTATGCGCTCATGCTGATGTTTTAGGAATGCTTTAAATTGTAGGGATTTTTACTGCTTGTAAAAATCCCTACAATTTGGAGGTAGTCAATGGCACAAGACCTTAGATCATCTTGACAAATGATTGTTCAATATTTTGAATCATGACAAATGATTGTTCAATATTTTCTTGAAAACCTCTATCTCTTCCATTGTTCAATTGTTATCATTGTCAGAAAGTTCCTCCTTCGTTCCAGGTTGATCTATCTTTAATGAGCTTCCACTCATTGCTTCTTGTTCTACCCTCAGGAGCTTTGAACAATAAGTCAACCCATCCTCTTTCTATGGCAGCCCCTCACATACTGGAATACAGCTATCATATCAATCTCTAATCTTTGTCTTCATTGAGGTAGATATACCTAGTTCCCTTTAACCATTCATCATACCATTTAGCCTCCAGACTCCTTATAATCTTTATTGCTCTGCTCTGCACTATTTCTAAGATCTCAGCACCTTTTTTGTATCGTGGTGACCGGAACTGTATTCCAAATGTGTCCTCACTAGCACATTACAGTGTAGAATAGTGGTTTTATCACTTCTTGTGATCTTAATAGCAATGGCAATAGCACTTAGAATGATATACCGCTTTACAGTGCTTTACAGCCCTCTCTAAGTGGTTTACATAATCAGCATATTGCCCCAACAACAATCTGGCTCCTCATTTTACCAACCCCGGAAGGATGGAAGTCAACCTTGAGCCGGTGAGAATCAAACTGCTGAACTACGGGCAGCAGGCAATCAGCAGAAGTGGCCTGCAGTACTGCATTCTAACCACTGCACCACCACAGCTCATCTGTTGATGCATTGGCTTTTTTGGCACTACAGCATACTACTGGCTCATATGTAAGTAGTGGTCCACTAGGATAATAAGGCACAACATATTTTGTGAGACTTGTCCTGACATTACGGTCTTTAAGTTGAGCCTCCTGATTCTGCTCTTTTTTTTCTACGCTTCCGTGTTCAAAGGAAGCAAAGGTCCATTATTGGAACCCTTTAAAATTAACTAAGTTCAGCCAATAATGCAGATGCTGAACATGCTGTTTTTATTCTTTTTTTTTAAATAATCCATGAAAGTTTCAAATTTTGTTAGCACGTTAGTTGGTTTTGTGCATGTTATTGTACTTTTATGAAGTTATTTCAACCTGACCTTCACCTTGCAGGTCTGCACCTGCTATATGTGGAAATTGTAAGTTCCATTTCTAAGATAATATTGCTACAGCATATGAAAACTACACCAACATGGCTCTATTATAGATAACAAGCTTTTCTTTATAGCGTATCTGGGCCTGGGGCCGAACTGTCATGTAATCTTGGAATACCTTTCTTCTCCACAGAGTGCTTGTTCTGAAGAATCATTCCATTACTATTTTTGTAAGGGAGACCTGTTTGTTTTTACCAAGCTGCCATCACCTCCTCCATCACTCTTGATAAATTTGTCAAGGGCTACAATAATGTGTTGAAGAGGGAGGAAGGGAATGTCACAGCATCTGTTCCAGTGGCGGGTTTCAGCTCCTGTTGCAACTGGTACGCTGCAACGGGGCCAGATGTCCACCACGTGTACGCGTGCAGCGGGCGCATGCGTACCCACACCCGTGACACTCCAGCTACTCGGCGGAGCGTTGTGCAGGCACCATATGCCCTTTGCGCATGCACAAATGCCCCAGTCGGCTCAAATAGAGGTAAGGAGAGCTGGAGAGCGGGTGGGCCCTCTGGAGCACAGGACCACAGTACCTGGTGCTCCCAGCAGGCATCGGTACACTTATACCGGGGTGTACCGGTCGTATCCCACCACTGATCTGTTCGGCTATTACTTCAATATCTTTCTAGATAAATTCCACTTGTAGTATCATTGCTTTAACCCTGTTAACAATATTTAAGAAATAATTTCATTTTTGTATTCTATAAAGTCTCTTCCATTTAAATTCAAAGTCTCAATGTGTTACATATTATGGCATTTTGTCTCTGTTTTCCATAAATTTTGACTTCCATTCTTGGCATATATTTAACACCCAACAGGCTTTTTGTTGTTTCCTTAATGTTTTACTTATCATCAATAATTTTCTTCTAAAGGTTTAATGGATTAATCCCATTTCCCCAATGTTTGGGTTTGAAAGGCAGCCCATTTCATGATAAGTAGGTTTAGGTTTAGGTTTAGGTTTATTAGCATTTGTAGGCCGCCCTTTTCCCTGAGGGGACTCAGGGCGGCTCACAGAAAACCAGGAAGGGGGGAATACAACATTAAGATAACAACATATAATAAAATAATAAACAACATACATTCATCATTCGGGAGGGGTAACGATCCTTATCCCCAGGCCTGACGGGCGAGCCAGTTCTTCAAGGCTATGCGGAAGGCTTGGACGGTGGAGAGGGTACGAATCTCCACGGGGAGCTCGTTCCAAAGGGTCGGGGCTACTGCTGAGAAGGCCCTCCTCCTTGTAGTTGCCAGCCGACACTGGCTGGCCGATGGAATGCGGAGGAGGCCTAGTCTATGGGATCTTATAGGTCGCAGGGAGGTAATTGGCAGAAGGCGGTCTCTCAAGTATCCAGATCCACTGCCATGTAGGGCTTTATGGGTGATTAATAGCACCTTGAAGCGCATCCGGAGATCGACAGGTAGCCAGCGCAGCTCACGGAGGATAGGTGTTATGCGGGTGAATCGAGGTGCACCCGCAATCACTCGCGCGGCTGCGTTCTGCACTAGCTGAAGTCGCCGGATGCTCCTCAAGGGCAGCCCCATGTAGAGCACATTGCAGTATTCCAGCCTAGAGGTCACAAGGGCCCGAGTGACTGTTGTGAGAGCCTCCCGATTCAGGTAGGGTCGCAACTGGCGCACCAGGCGTACCTGGGCGAATGCCCCCCTGGTCACAGCCGTTAAGTGGTGGTCGAATGACAGCTGTGGATCCAGGAGGACTCCCAAGTTGCGGACCCTCTCTGAGGGGTGTAAAATTTGACCCCCCAGCCTGAGTGTTGGAATATTGGCCAAATCTTTGGGAGGAAAACACAACAGCCACTCGGTCTTTTCTGGGTTGAGCACAAGCTTGTTAACCCTCATCCAGTCCATGACGGCCTCAAGACCCCGGCTCATCACGTCAACCGCTTCATTGATTTGGCACGGGGCGGACAGATACAATTGAGTATCGTCCGCATATTGATGGTATCTAATCCCGTGCCTGCGGATGATCTCTCCCAGCGGTTTCATGTAGATGTTAAATAGTAGGGGGGATAAGACCGAGCCCTGCGGCACCCCATAATTTAGGGGCCTTGGGGACGATCTCTGCCCTCCCACTAACACCGACTGCGACCTGTCCGAGAGGTAGGAGGAGAACCACCGTAGCACGGTGCCTCCCACTCCCACCTCCCGCAGTCGTCGCAGAAGGATACCATGGTCGATGGTATCGAAAGCCGCTGAGAGATCAAGGAGGACCAGGATGGAGGAATGTCCTTCATCTCTGGCTCTCCAAAGATCATCCATCAATGCGACCAAAGCGGTTTCTGTGCTGTAACCGGGTCTGAAGCCTGACTGGAAGGGGTCTAGATAGTTTGCTTCCTCCAAGGACCGTTGGAGCTGGAAGGCCACCACCTTCTCAACAACCTTCCCCAAGAAGGGAAGGTTGGAGACCGGGCGATAGCTGTTAAGAACAGCTGGATCCAAGGATGGTTTCTTCAGGAGGGGTCTCACCACCGCCGCTTTCAGTGCGGCGGGGAAGTTCCCCTCCCGAAGGGAGGCGGTTACAACCGCCTGGATCCAGCCTCGTGTCACCTCACTGCAGTTAGTAACCAGCCATGAGGGACACGGATCCAGAACACAGGTGGAGGAACTTACAGCTCTCATGGCCTTGTCCACATCCCCGGGGGTAACGTCCTGAAACTCAACCCAGAGCTGTTCTACTTGGTCCCCCTGTGCCTCGGCTGGAACTGCAGGTGTGGAGTCCAAGTCCGACCGAAACCGAGCAATTTTGTCCGCTAAGAATTGGGCATATTCTTCAGCTCTGCCCTGCAGGGGTTCCCCCGCCTCCCTTTTGTTCAATAGGGAGTGGGTTATCCTGAACAGGGCGGCTGGACGGGACTCAGCGGATGCAACCAGGGTGGCTATGTGCGATCTTTTTGCTGCCCTAAGTGCTCTAGTATATTCCCTGGTGCAGGTGGTTACCATTGCTCGGTTCGATTCGGACTTATCGGACCTCCAACGGTGCTCTAGGCATCTCCTCCGGCGCTTCATCTCCCGGAGCTCCTCGGTGAACCAAGGAGGTCTCCGGGATCCGCCGCCTCGGAGGAGCCGCAGTGGCGCAATCCGGTCGAGGGCCTCCGACGCTGCCGAGTGCCACGCAGCAGCCAGAGTCTCCACCGGACTGTGGGCGAAAGTGTCAGGAATAACCCCAAGCTCTGTCTGGAACCTTGACGGCTCCATAAGACGCCTGGGGCGGAACCACCTGGTCGGTTCCTCCTCCCTACAGTGGGGGTTTGGCCTCCGGAAGTCGAGCCTCAGTAGGCAATGGTCTGACCACGACAGGGGTATGATGTCGCTCCCCCTCAGACCAAGATCATAAATCCACTGCTCCGAGAGAAATACAAGGTCAAGCATGTGTCCCGCTGAGTGGGTTGGGCCTCGAATTACTTGGGTCAAGCCCATGGCTGTCATGGAAGCCATGAACTCCTGCGCCCCATCAGAGTTTTCACCGAGCGACGGCAAATTAAAGTCCCCCAGGACCATCAACCTAGGGAACTCAACTGCCAGCTCGGCTACCGACTCGAGGAGCGAGGGGAGGGCTGCTGCAACGCTGTTGGGAGGCAGGTACGTTAGCAGCAAACCCACTTGACCCTTGAGGTCCAACTTTAACAGCAAAGACTCACACCCGACAATCTCCGGAGCAGGGACCCTACGAGGAACTAACGACTCCCGGATAACGGCGGCCACACCCCCACCCCTTCCCTGGGCTCTCGGCTGATGCAGCACCTGAAATCCTTCTGGGCACAGCTCTACAAGGGGGACTCCTCCCTCTGGGCCCAGCCAGGTTTCAGTAATACATGCCAGGTCTGCCCTCTCGTCTGAAATTAAGTCCCGGACGAGAGGAGCTTTATGAACAACAGACCTGGCATTTAGCGACAACAGCCTGAGACCAGGGTCCTGACTACTTACGCCATCTGGTCTTGGAGTGGGACTCCCAGGGCCGGAAGGAGGGATCTCTGTAATGTAGCGAACCCTCCTTCCCCGGTAATGGCCTGCCCTGAAGTCCCCGCCGTATCTGCCCCTCCCTGTTACGACCGCAATACCCCGACCCTCTCCCGTGTCTCTGGTCCCCTCAACCACCCCCGTAGCCCCCGCAACTCCCGGCAGGTCCTCCGAATCACACATACTCATACACTCCCCCAAACAGTCCCCACGTAATAGTTAAAAACACAAAATTTACAACAATATAATCATAAAAGTGGGACATTCATTCATCTCATACGTACCTCATGCATAGCCCGTACAAAGAAAGAAGAAAAAGATGAAAGAAAAGAAGGAATGAGAGCTAAAATAGTTGCGCAATTGATTAAAAAAAATTTGAAAGTGCGAGTTCAAAAGAGTCCCAAAGGTGGTTGCAGATGGAGGGGGGAAGGGCGTAAGCACCAACTTGAAACAAGTGATAACTTAGCAATCTCAGCACCTCCAAATCACGATGTAGTCCAAAACAACAGCCAACAACAATCCATAGCTGGTATATAGGTAATGTCTTATCTTCCCCCTCTTCCGTGGGCCAGAGAGGGTCCAGAGTCTGGGGGTGGCTAGAACGGATTGAAAGAGAGGGGGGGTTCGTTGGTTGATAAGGAGTCGAATCCCCACCTGTATTTCTGCCGTCCTCCATCACCCCTTCCGCAAAACAATGCACTACAAATCCCCAGTTCATGGCGCCCTAAAGATGTATTAAGTGGGCGCTATCCGAGACGGTGTTCCAGGGCGGTGAAGGGTGACAATGCGGTTAGGGGTCTGGTGGTTCAAAGGCCAAAATCAGCTGGTCCGAGGCCAAGAATAATGGAGGGCAAGATACCAGGCAGGGGAAAACAAGAGGAGCCTCCGCAGTAAGGAAGGCAGCAAAGGGAAAGGCTCACCAAAAGAAAGCCCAAACACATAGGAAAGAGGCAGCGTCGACGAAAGAGCCGAGCAAAATGGAGAGGGAGGGGGGGAGCGTCCAAGGAGGGCTGCGGCGGCGGCAAGCACAGCCAGCTGCCTGATCCGCCCAATCTCGGTCTAGTCCAGTCCAAATCGATCCCCACCTCTCCAGAGCGATAGTGATTAATTATAGGGTAGATAGAGTCCCCACGGCTCACCAATCGCCCAGCAAAGTAAAGCAAATGTACTATGGTCATCCAAGTCAGTGTAACAACGCCGCCGTCAGCAGCGCGGTGCCGCCATCTTCCTCTCCGTGCAGCTCCGTGCAGCGCGGGTAGTTCAAAGCCGCCGGGGATCGCGTAGTCCGGGGGTCGCTCTTCCTGATGTCTAGCTCCTCGTGTTCCTTGGGTTCCAGTCAACCCAGGGGCCCTTTTCTGATGATTTTGCAGCCGGTTTCAAAGACTCTCCAGCGCTTTTTCGCCAAATCGCTTCAGAGCGAAAAAGCCTGGCAGCCATTCGGGACTCACGCATGCGCATTTCGTACATATTTTCAAGTTCTTGGGAGTTGTGTTCAAATCCTGAAAATCATTTTTACCGAGCTACACTAAGGTACACCTCTTTTGCTAAAGGTTGGAAACATAAAGATAAATTTTTATTATTGTTATTGGTTTTTTGCAGTCAACCAGATGTTCAGACTGGGTTTGGCATTTTTGTCTACCCATCGAGCCCTTTCCAAGGATCTGGGATAGGCAGATGTGGATGTTTGATCGTGTTACAGATGTTGTCGCTGGATGTAGACCATCTTTTGCAATTGACTGATGGTGAATTTGTCAATGCCAATGGTGTTAAAGTAATGCTTCAGTTATTTTGGGATTGGACCAAAGGCACCTATTACTATTGGTACAACCTTGATTGCTTTTTCCATAATCATTCTATTTCTATTTGCAGGTCTTTGTATTTTGTTATCATTTCCAGTTTTTTCTCTTCTATTAAGCTGCCTCCAGGTACTGCCATGTTCACTAACCACTTATCTCATTGCTTTTCCATCAGTTGGGGGAGGGGAGACCTCCCAAAGTCATTTTTTTGTAATAAACAAACAAACAAAGAAGCCAAAGACTAGTAGATTGCTCCATTTAGAGAAGATTACGGATCCAGGGAAGAAAGAAGCCTGCAATCTCCCCCTCCCACCATTAATTGGGGACAGAGGAGGCAAGGAGTGGCTGGGAGGGGATTCAGCCATGTTGGAAGTACACAAACAACCCTTCCCCTTAAAAAAAAAAGTTAAGCCCCGGAATAAAAGTACCAGCAAAGGGGGGGGAAAAACTCCAGAGAAGTTGTTCAGGCTATAGAAAGTCTGGGCATACTGAGAATGATTTACAGCTGTTAGAATGTAAGAAAGCTTAACCAGAGGCAGTTTCTGAAAATACTTAAGCAGGGCAATAAAGATAAGCAGGATTAGGCTAGAAACAACACACAGAAGTACACTAGAACGTCTCCTTCCTGCCTTCCTGACAGGATTAATCCCTTAACGTGGGAAAAACAAAAGCAGATTCACCGAACTGCTCAGAAAGTTAACAACCGATTCTCCCGAACTGCTGCGAACTGGCTGCATCACACCACTGGGTGGTTGTTATTATTTTTGGTGTTGTGTTGCTATTGTTAATCTTCAATTTGATTCACGGTCTGGGCCTGGTAAAAATATAACAGTTCTAACAAAGCACCTAACAGCTGTTAAGGTTGTTATTTATTATTATCATCATCATCTTCAACAGATTTCAGTTATATCCATGATTACTCCTAATTCTTAGTATGATTGGAGCTATCCAGTCTCCTTCTCAAGTACTTTGTTCTACAACAACAGTGAAGAAAAAAAGTTATAATACAATAAGTTATTAAAAATAAAGTTATAAATAAACAAAAATATGATAATTTTAGCTTTGCTTGGTTAATTATAAAGGATCGAGACAATAAAACTTTATTTAAAGAGTATAAAACCTGATGTTGAGACTCTAGAAAGAGTGCAGAGAAGAGGAACAAAGATGATAAAAATCTGGAGGCTAAACTGTGCAATGAATGAATGTTTGAGCAGGGTGTTGGATTAGAAGACCTCCAAAATCCCTTCCAATTCTGTTATTCTATGATATTGTCAGCTTAGAGAAGTACATAAAGTTAATGAAAAGCTGCCAGCTTTTACAACATACAGTAAATGGCTTGGGGGGGGGATAATATATCAAGTATAGATTTTCCTATTTCACATTTTATAGAAAGTTTTGTAGAAAATAACTAATCACTAAATATATGCAAATACAAATTGCATTTTTTCTCCAGAAAACATTTTGAAAAACATAGTAGGTTTTCCATAGGATCTATGATAGTGGGAGGTAATGTGATCTGGAATTCAAGAGGGTTATGTTATTCAAGAATAACATAACCCTAACCAGTTTCCATTATCTTATCTACCTTAATTAAGAAAACTAATTTACACCAGTGGAAATTAAATCCTGTATTACTTTTTTAACCAGTGGTGTCACACATTCTGTGTGATTGGTTGTACAGGCAAATCATCCACCACCTCCTCTTCTTTAGGGGTCAGTGGAGGATCAGCTCCGGCAGCCCGGCCTCAGCTGCCTTTCCCCAAACCTGGACAGCGCTAGTCCCACCTCCCTGGGGTCCAAGCTGCTGCAGCAAGCAAAGCACCACTTCAGCGGTGCTTATCTCCAGTCAGGCTGCAAAGCACGGGGAGCAGAGAGCAGCTACACCCACAGAAACAGAGACCAGCAGTTGCCGCTACTGCTACCCTGCTGTTGCTGCTGGTGATGATAGTTATAGTAGACATGAACACATCTTCGCTGTATGTTCCTCCGCACCCAGTCTCGTGGGAGGCGAAACGGGAGGTGCCCTGCTGGCAGAGCCTCCAGGTGGAAGGCGAGTGAAGGGCGCATTAGTGGGAGGGGCTGGCCATCCATGAAGCCAGCTCTTGAGGAAGGAGGCAGAGATGAGGCCCGGGACTTGCTTCCCTGCCTCCTTTTTCCGAGAGCTGCAGGTGGCAGGTTGCCGCCCAGTGCAGGTTCCCAGGGCAGCCTCAACCCCTGCCTCCCTGCCACCTCCAGGCCCATGCAAACTCTCCATCAGCCCACCAACCTAGGGAATGGGGATGCTCCCAGTTCTGCTGGGCGGCCACTCCTTCATGCCCTCTTGCCCGTTGCAGTTGGGCTTTTGGCAGCCCCGCTTTCTCCTGGTGCCCCTTCCTGGCTGGAAGACGCTCCAGAACAGCCCCACTGTACCAACCTGGTCAGGTGCTGGGTTGGTCAGCAGCCAGCGCACCGCCACCACGTGACCTTTATAAACGGAAATTAATCAACTCCTTTTAAACTTTCCATTTCAATGAACATTTTTCTAAAACTTCAAGAGAGCAGCGACCGGGTGGGTGGGGGCAGCAAGCAGGGGAGGGACTGTTCCGGTACGGGGCCTCTGGAGGCCCCAGTATGCAAACACATGCTGGGTTTCTGGCATCAGTCTGTCCGTACCAGACTGGACCGGCTGAAACCCACCTCTGGTAGGAACAATGCATCCAAAAAGGAGCTGGGCATTTTGATTGGTCAAAAGTTCCATACAATCAAAAGTATGATGCATCTCTAAAAGAGGGAGGGAGGGAGGAGAAAAAAGTTAAACTGTAAGCTGCATCAACAGCAGGAACAGGGTCTGCTAGATTTTCAATGAAGTTTGAAGGTGTAGTTTTAGATATATAGGGTTAGTAGCTCTTTTTAAAAGAGTTATGGAAGGTATTTGTAGAACATGAAAAATCACAAAAGCAAGATGGTAATACTAGAAGTGTGTAAGAAAAGTTGAGAAATACAACTCATTGTCTCAGCCAGAGTAATGTTATATTGCAGTTAATGTTTTGTGAGGCTTTAAATAGTTACTGTAAATGAATGCTTTATCTGTTGATGCTGTATGCAATCTTGCACATGTTTTGTCGTCTTGAATAAAAATAAAGTGTTTTTTTTTAAATAAGTTCCTGGCTCTGTTTTTCTTTATTCTTTGCCAGAGACTCTTGATGACTCTAGCAATAATTTTTTTAGCAAGCATCAAACAGATCCCCAAATTCCTGCATTTCTATTGCAGGCATTTGCTTTTCTTTCACTATCTAAACACATTATCTCTGGGCCACAGTAAGACTACATGTTGGTAGATTTGGATGCCTTTTTCTGCAAGCAAATTTCAGAATATATTCTTACTATTTCTTATTAGGTTTTATTTTGTTTTAAAGGAAAGGCAATCTGATTATTTCTGATCATTTTTTTACCTGATTCTTTAATATCAACCTTCACTTGATGAAATCCTTCTGACTTGGTTTGTTTTATTTATAAAATAGCTAGTTACTACAATTAGACAATGTTACAAATATGACAAGATCTAAAATAAGAACTTATTCAGAAACTAGGAAAAAGCAATTAATAAGTACACAAGTAGTAATGATATAAAGGATATTAGAATAGAATAACAGAGGTGGAAGGGACCTTGAGGTCATTTAGCCCAACCCATGCCCAAGTAGGAGATCCTACACTATTTCTGACAGATGGGAGTCCAGTCTTGAAAGCTTCCTGTGATTAAGCTCCCACAGCTGGTTGATTGTTCTCATGGTCAGAAAATTTCTCCTTATTTCTAGGTTGAATCTCTCCTTGATCAGTTTCCATCCATTATTCCTTGTCTGGCCTTCAGGTGCTTTGAAAAATAGCTTGATCCCCTCCTCTCTGTGGCAGTCCTTCAAGTATTGGAACATTGCTATCATATCTCCCCTGATCCTTTTCTTCACTAGACTAGCCATGACCAATTCCTGTAACTGTTCTTCATATGTTTAACCTCCAGTCCCCTAATCATCTTGGTTGCTCCTCTGTGCACTCTTTCTAGAATTTCAACATCTTTTTTTAAAGTGTGGTGACCAAACTGGATGCAGTATTCTAGATGTGGTGTTAGTAAGGCTTTTTAGAGTGATATTAGTATCTCACATGATCTTGATTGAATCCCTCTGTTAATGCAATTTAGGATTGAATTGGCTTTTTTGGCTGCTGCTGCACACTATTAAATATGTTGTCCACTAAGACTCCAAGACCCCTCTCACAGTTACTGCTATTAAGCCTGGTTTCTCACAATATGTGTACTTTGGGGTTTTCTTGCCTAAGTGTAAGACTTTTCTCTACATTGAATATCATTTTGCTAGTTACGGCCCAGTGTTAAAGTCTGTCAAGAACCATTTGGATCTTGAGCCTATCATCTAGGGTGTTCACTATTCCTGCCAGCTTAGTGTCATCTGCAAATTTGATAAGTTCCCTTTCTATTCCTTCATCTAAGTAATTTATGAAGGTATTGAAGAGTCTGCGCTTAAGTACTTTGTGGTACCCCCCTGCTTACTTCCCTCCAGGGCTACTCATTGAGTATGGTTTGTCAGCCAGTTACAATCCATCTGATGATGATGCTATCTATCCCACTTTCTTTTAGCTTATCAAGAAGTAGGTTGTGGTCTACTCTGTCAAATGCCTGGCTGTCTAAGTATATTATGCCCACAATATTTCGCTGGTCTACTAATTTAGTCACCATGTTGAAGAATGAAATAAGATTGGTTTGGCATGATTATTCTTAACAAACCCATGCTGACTTCTACCTATTACTTTGCTCATTTCTAGATGTTCACAAATCTTTTGATTGTCTCTTCCAGTATCTTCCCAGGTACTGATTGGTCTGTAGTTTCCTAGGTATGGGTTTTTTTTTCCTCCCTTTTTTGAAGATGGAACCACGTCAGCTCTTTTCCAGTCCTCTGGTAGTTCCCCGGTGCTCCAAGATTTTTGAAAGATATGGTACAATGGTTCTGAGATTACCTCTTCCAACTCCTTTAGAACTCTGGGATGTAATCCATTGGGTCCTGGTGATTTGTATTCATCAAGATCAGATGGGTGTTCTGTCAGTTCAGAACCTGTTTAACCTTTAACCTGTTCAGTTAAAGCTTATTTTAACTTTTATTTCTAGTCTGTCTTTTACAGTTATGTTTTTGATAGGTTGTGCTATAGTTTCTTTTTGGGTGAAGACCAATGCAAAGAATGAGTTAAACATCTCTGCTTTCTCTCTGTTGCCTGTTACTTCCTTGCCATTTTCTCTCTTTAGTGGGCTGACTGTTTCCTTGATTTTTTTCTTGTTATTTATATGTTGAAAAAAACTTTTTTTTATTGTCACAAGTCTTTCTTTATTCTGAGCCTTTGCTTTCCTGACTTTATCTTTGCAGATTCTGGCTATCTGCTCATATTCTGCCTTAGTTATGTGTCCCTTTTGTACTAGCCTTTGTTGTCCTTTAGTTTATCAGAGATATCTTTGTGGATTTCTTATTTTTCTTTTTCAGTTGTATTGTGCTGGACTGGGCTTTTATGATCATATTTTTCAGTTTCCCAAGATTCTTGAGTTGTTTTCCCCTTTAGGATTCTCATCCAAAATTTTTCATCCAAAATCTTTCCAAAGTTTTCTCTGAGTTTGTTAAAATCAACTCTTTTAAAATCTAAGACTCTGATATGATTGTGTTTTATTGCTTGTATTTACATTATGTTGAATTCCAGTATGACATGGTCACTCTCACACAACGCCCCTGCAGTTTCAACTCCCTTTATAGCTTCTTCTCTGTTTGTGAGAATTAGGTCCAGTACAGCTGTCCCTCTAGTTCCCTCTTCTACATTTTGGACAACAAAGTTGTCACCTAGGTTTGTCAAGAACCTATTCAATTTCTCACTTAGTGCAGAATTAGTCTTCCAGTTGAAATCAGGATAATTGAAGTCCCCCATTGTAGTGTGTTATCTATTTTTTTCTGCTTGGTTGTGGTGTACACCTATGGCCATATCATTCTTTCTTTCTTTTATATTGATCCATATGCATTCTAGGAGGCTTTCGCCTTTAATTTTCATGAATTTCTGTAGCAATGTAGTGGTCTTTTACATGTAGTGCAACTCCACCTCCTCTTTTAAGGGGACTTTTATATTTTATATAAAATATTTTAGAAGCTGTATCTTTTCTAATAAATAATACTCTGTGGCAGTAGGGATTAGTATCGAAGACATGCATTTAATATGGGCCAATCTCTCTCGTTATTTACTTTAGAAATGTCTCACTAAATAATATATAATTATATAAAACCTATTACTTTTAAAGCTTTTAAAAAAAAATCTGCCATTTGTGAACATATATATTCATATATTACATACATTATATTCAGTTTCAAAGATTATAAATAGGATGAACAATTTTCAGGGCAGGAGGGTGTACTTTGTTTTTTATTAAAAACAGGGAAACACCACCACCCCCCAAAAAAATTCTGGAGAGAGGAAATAGAATTAAAGGATTCTAAGCTCAGCAATTGTTCAACTCTTCACTTGAAATAAAGCTAATCGTCTTTCTAACTAACAAGCAAATCCTTTTAATATGCGAAATATTTTCCATTCAACAATTTAGAGTGAAGATAAAGTTCTTGCTATTGTTGTTAAATAACTGAGAATGTATTGTAAATCACCCCATGTCCTGCCTCCTATATCCTCAATATATTAACCTTCCTAAATTTGGAAGAGTCAGTTTGCAACAGAGAAGCAATGTGGCCTTAGCCCATTAATTTTCATTTTCCCACTTATCACCCTCCTTTTATATTTTATATTAGTATTTTAAAATTAAGAGGGCTAAAGCCGTACACTTAAAATTTGTTTCTGCGCTGTACAAATACATACTGAAAATGATAACTCACATTATCAAATGCTTCCTCATATGCACTCCCTCCCCATTTTATTCAGGTAAACAAGCCAATCTCAGAAATAACGACTATGCACACTCTTATGCAAATCCTCATATGTAGATTGGGGTGAAAAAATGGGGTTTTCTTCCATAATGCATGCAGTTCCTATGCCTCTCTATCCTTTGAAACCACTTAGTAGTCTTCAAAAGCACCACTATCACAAGGGATATTTTCAGAAGAAAGAGAGACCTACCGGCCAGACAGCAAGAAGGACAAACGATCTATGGATGTCTTGCCCTCCACAGCATAGGTTTGATCTTTGGCCAAAGGCAAGACCTGTTCTTCACAGCACTTGATTATTTCTTTATAAGTTTGGAGAGGCACTTGCAAAGGCTGGCAAATTTGTTTGTACAGGAGATCAAATTCTTCAGAAAATGTGTCTTTATGGAGTTGGTAAATTAAATGTGCTAGCTGAAACAAGCAGATCAGAAATAAAAGCACATTCCAAATGACGATGTCCAATCCACAAGCGTTGAACCAGCCCCATACAACAGAGCAAAGAAAGCCAATGAACAACAACCCAAAAATATAGATGGCACCAAAGATTCCACTACCTCCCATATAGCCAAGGAGGAAGAATAAATTAGCGAGGTGATAGGCTGCTCCTTCCATAAAGTATTTCCAGTTCTCACACAAAACCGGATTAAAAATTATCCGATCCAAAAGTGTATTTTCTTCATTCATTTTCCTGTAACTTCTATACCTAACTCACTTTGAAATTAACAGAATACACAGAAACCAATTCCTATTCTACACCTCTATGGAGATTTTAGAGGGACATTTCTCAAATTATGTATTTGCATCCAACAACTCGTGAAGTTCTTTTCCACAAATTGCAATACCCAGCGTTCCTCGTGGGATTTAAGACCTTGCTGATGAACTTGTAGAAGCATAAGAAATTCAATCCTGGAAGCACCTTTTGAGAACTGGAGTGGAAAATTCAAGAGTAGCTAAGAGAGTTTGCAGCTTGTTTTCTCCCCTGCCTTGAAATAAATTAAAATAGACACAGTGAAAGAGCAGCAGGGAGGGCTAAAGGGGTGGGGAAGACAAGCAGAGGGCACTAGTGTTTAATTTGGAATGTATAGCACTAAGGCATGCAAAGAAGAGAGAGGCGCTACATAGATAACCATGTTTGGAATTGAAATCCAAGAAGCAAAGGCTAGAACGGGAAGAGAGAGCTGCCAGACATTTGCCACTTAAGATAACTCCGAGAACTAGATTACAGAGTATTGTTTGTGAACATTGCACAGAGTTTTCAGTTTGTTCTCAGATACACTTTTATCACCAAGAGTATTTTTACATAGAGAAGGGGGAAGGGGGAGTTCATTATTACAACTATAAGCTATAAATTAAGAGACCAAAAGGGATTTGAATAAGTATCTTTTATACCATCATACCGAAAGAGTGATATGGTGGCCTAGTGGTGAAGACGCTCACCTCCCACTTGGAAGGTTGAGGGTTCAATTCGAAGTAGTGGCAATTATTTCTCTCCTAGGGCAACAAGAAAAACTTTCTCCTGCGAACTCTGCCGCGTCAGGAAGGCCAGTAAACTCTCAGCTTTATCCAGTCACTCAGACTCTACCCCAAATTAAGGGATTATAAGATTGTAAAAAGGGAGTGGTATATAATAATACAGAAGAGGCAGACAGCTGGGATACTTAAGAAAATATCAGCAGAAAACTAGGGAAGGACAATTCCTTTTCTGAAATTGAAGCTGGTTTCTCCCACCCCAAGTAATTTATGATTAAAATGAGAAGATTGTCTTCAATTAATTGATAATACATTAAATGAGGCAGGTAAGAAGTTTGGTGTCCAATTTTCCATTTGAATTGGTGTACCTTATATTCAGTTGTCTTCCATTTGGGTAAATATCAGCTATAGAAAGAAAATATTGTCTTTATAGTACTTTCTAGGTTTGCTGGCTCCCTTGTTCTATGAAATACTTTGAATCTAATCCTGGCAACATGGGTCCAGAAATAGGGGCAAGGTTTGTGAATGTGCTGCATCTTGCATAGTGCATACCATATTCTTTCTTTCTTTACTCTCCAGTATGCGTTCTTCTCTAATTCTAAATCGAATTTTGGATTAAATCTAATCCAAACAAACATATTAGTAACCGGGTTTGAAGCACTCTGGCACAGTACAAAAGGAACAATTCTCCCTACCCATAACTGCATAATTTTTGTCAAATCTGTTCTGTACTCAGTGGAAAGTTTGTTTTGTCATTGTTGTTTAATTATCAGAACTTTGTGATAATTGCTTCGGGATGGCACCAGTGTATTCTTTTTCCAATGCAGTGAGATGAAGTGACTTTTATATGAAATGCTAATCTTTTTCAGCTATTCCACTTATGCAAACTTTTACTTACCAATTTATTTAAACTGTGATTTAAAGGAAATTGCAAACTATGTTGGGGAAAAAATTAAAAAGAATAGTGTTGTACCCACTGCATTTATTGGGTGAACTTTGATAAAACCAAAATTCATCAGCACTTGGGAGAATTTTAAACCCATTTAAAATTTCAATGTTTGTCCTACCCTTAGAAGTACATTCTCCTTATCAATCCCACTGAAAGGTCATAAGCATGTATTTCATCAAATATATCCAAATACATATTATCTTCATAATTTGTTACTGCTTGGCAGCATGAGCCAAAATAACAAGAATAAAAACATAAATATTTCTTTAGGCTTGCAGTTGGGGAAAGGAGAACAAGAAAGTTAAACAACGAAAATATAATAGCTCAAGGTATTTTTATATGATTTTTTATTAAAATGTTTTTAAAAGATTAAAAACGAATGCAAAGTATTATAAAGAAGAAAAAGAGAAAGCAAGCAAAGAGAAAACAAAAAGTGCAAAAAAAAGAAAAAAGTTGAATTAGGAAAGAAAAAAGATACAAAGTAGCTTCAAATGTTCTTCACTTATTTAACCTGTCTAAGTTACATCATACTTTTTGTCTATAATCTATCCTGACTAATCATGAAAACTATAAAGCCCCCCCCCCCATTTTTATGCAAAAAGTTCATAAGGTTTCCAGAGTGCCAAAATGTCTTTTCTGTAATCAAAGAAGTTCATTGTATCAAGGAAGTCCTCAGGAAATAATGGCATTATTAGACTAGAATCTCTATCATCTGCCTATCTTCTGCCCATCTGGTTGCCTTATACTCCATTACCTCTGTAGGGTGAGGAGAACACAGGGCAGCAGTGCCAGTTGGATGGTGTGGCAAATGGAGCGCTGAGCAACAGGGAGGCTAGACAGCCATGGCAAATGGAGTGCAGGGCTGGTAGGGTGAGCAGAGCGCAAGACAGCAGGGTTGGCAAGATGAACCAAGTACAGAGTGGCAGACACAGCTGGGGCTTTGCACTGTGGTGCTGCGGTGGCCGGTTGTGGCATGGGGCTTGAGGTGGGACTCCTTGGTAGTGGCGCTAGGCTGAAGTAGAAGCCTGGAAGCAGGGGCAGCAGGCTGAGATTGCTGAGAGCCCTGGCCATTTGGTCAGCACCAGTGCTGCTGTCACGATCAAGGAGTGCCAGTTGCATGATGGTCAAAAGGGCAGAGATGGTGGAGGACTCAAAGAGCCCCTGCCAGCATGTGTTCAAAATTCCTAAGTGTGGGCAGGCTGACAAGCACCTGAATGTCGATCAGATGACCATGGGATGATATAACAGCTTTAGTCTACAAATCAGTATATGAACCTGAAGGAAGCAGAATGACTTCCAAAGATACTCAGATGAATAGGGGAATATTTTAATGCAAGCTAGTTTTAGTCAGAGTACCATTTTGTTATGGGGCTTAAAAAGATACTAGATTAGAAATGAGATGACCACAACTTCTATTTTAGGCACAAAAAGCAACTGGAGGAATTTGGGCTAACTGTAATCACTCTCAATTAAGAAAGTACTGCCCAGAAAAGGTAAAGGGTAGTATTGTCATAGTGCAATTTTTCATGCAAAAAATATATAATGGGCCATTCTACTTCTCCTCTCACACTGGTGAAGGCCTCCAGAACAATGCTACCAGGAGCTGCCTCAATGAGTATGACCAGGCAACTGATAACATTAAGTTCCAGGCAAAAATTCGAGGTTTATAAAGGAGGTTAATGTGACTTGAAGATACAGTACAGGGTCAGGATACTCGATTAGGGTATATTAGTATTTATAGTCTCTTAACTGCTTGCCTTAAAGAAGTATGAAGGAAAGTAAGTCCTTTTAGACAGCTGTTGCAACCTGGATATCTGTGAGAATGTGTTTGGATTACTCAATGCACTCTACAGGGAGCTGCCCTTGAAGATCATCTAGAACAACCGATCCAGAATGCAGCAGCAGAGTAAGTTAGCCCATGTAACACCTCTGCTGTGCAAGCTGCGCTGGCTTTCAGTTTTGTTCTGGGTACTAAACAAAGTGCTGCTTATTAGCTTTAAAGTTCTATTTCAGCGCTCCCAAACCTTTCCAGGCCCGGGAGGGGGAATTGTGAGTGTCAGGCACAGGCGCAAACTCACAACTCCATTTGCATGCAAGCGGAAGGCGTTCGAAGCTCCACTCATGCAGAGTGCTTGTGTGAATAGTTTTGCAAGAGTATAAGTTCCCTCTGCTCAAGTGTCCTCCACTCATAAAAGCGGAGCTTTGCATCCAAGCGCATGGGCCCACTGCCCATGCAAGTGGAGCTTCACGTGACAGCTTGTCCACTGCTTGCATGGTCCAGTTTCTAACAGGCTGTGATCCGATAGTGGGCTGCAGTCTGGGGTTGGAGACCCCTGGTCTATACTTTTCCCTAAGAACTTCTACTGGTCCTACCAGGTCAGAGAGAGTAGGTCCTAAATATTGCTATCTGATGGAAGCTAGGTAGTGTGCCTTTTTTATGGAGTCTCTTCCCTAAATAACACTGAAATTCAGCAGCCCTCTACCAAAGTCCATTTTATATTACTCCAGATTGGTGGCTAGGGATAACTGTCTTACTTAAGGAGATTCCAGTAAAATGTTAGGCAATTCTTAATGGTGGGAGAAGGTGGTCAAATCTTCTTTGCTTGTTCTATTAGAAACTGGACAGAATGTTTTAATTTGTATTATTGCACTAAAGAGGGGCTGGACTTGATGACTTAAATGGCTTTTTCCAAATCCTTCATGCTTTTAAATTAAGATGTGAGCAATTATTCTGCCACTTTAATAGTCTTCAGGAAACTGAACAAAACTCAATCTATGCAGACAAGTGTATTAATTCAACAAAATTACCTGTATTCAGACCAAATTGCTTTATTGCTTGCATTTATAATATTTTATGTACAGGAAAGAAACAATCCTCTATTTAAATTAGAACTTTAAATACTAAGAATAATTTATTATCACAATTTTCCAAATTCAAAGAATCAATTAAGGCAATATATTGATGTGATTTTAAAACTTATTTTAAATATTTTTCTCCATCTTCTCATACAAAAACATCAAAAAGCAATTCAACCAGTTGTGGAAGTTAAGTTTCCAAATATCCACAGTAAATCACCTAAAAGAAAAAGAAAAAAAAAGAAACAATTTGACTAACTATATACTACTTAAACTTTGCTTCCCGTAAGTTTTAATTTAAGTGCATCATAGATCAACAATTTCTGAACCATTTGAGGTACATCAAATAGGTTGACTTACAGAATGCATCCCAAATCCAGGACCCATGACTCCCGTGGAATTAAATTTGGCAAATTTTATAAAACATTTCATAACATAAAATGTATTATAAAAGTTTATGACATGATGCAAAATTTATACACAGAATTTTTGCTAATTGCTGAAAGAAATCATCAAAAATTCTGATTCTTATGTTTATTTGTATATATTCAAACCCAAATCATATTCAGGATCTTTAGTTATTGTTGACAGAAAAAATGATCATGCATTTGAACATTTAAGTTAAATGACTCTCCTCCCTTTCCAACCCCCCCCTCCAGATTTTAAAGGAACATAAAAAATCTTGTAGTGTTTTTGTCAAATATTTAACATGTTTTATTACCATTCTTACAGATCTTGCAAAGTTTATTCCATTTCATGGAGAGAGTATTACTCTTTGTATCTGCCCTTGGGTTAAGGCAGGGTATGCTATGTTAATTGAGGGTCCATGCAGTATGTGGTGTTTTAGGAGCTTGTTACTTTAATTGATGGTTGACGTGTATATGATAATGGTTTGGACTATGCATGTGAACATTTTTCCAATTAATCCTATTGTGTGGAGCCTTAGATCTTAGAAGCAGTATGCAAATGTTTTTAGCGGACAAAAAATATAAGTTAAACATATTTTCTATAGTATTTCTATAGTATTTAGCAAAAAGATGGCAACAACTAGGATAACACAGGAGATTGGTCCTGCAGTTTCTTCAATGGAGAAAGGGAAGAAGCAGGCCTCTGACAAGCCAAAAAAAAAAATCAATGTATAAATTAGTTAGAATTAAAATAGAAGAAGGACCACAGAATACTGGGGGCATAAATTTATTATTATTTTTCTTTATGGTTAATATATTTTCAGGTTTTTCTAAATTCACAAATTAGCAGCAGGATGTGAATCCTATGGTGGGGCTATCATACGTCATTAGATATGTGTAGGACAATCTCTTTTCATTTTGTTGTTGATAGAAATAAAAATGAGAATACTCTGTTATTGGGAAATAGCTTTTAAGCCTTTGGAAAATAGCATTTTTGGAACATATTCCTGCAGACAAAAAGTGACAAAATTCATTGATGACATATTCTTAATCCCTTTTTATATTCCTGAAGTGTATATTAAAAGTGACTCAATCTGTGAGGATGCAGCCAATGTACCATTGATGATAACCTTGAATTTATGTGTTATTAAGTAGAATATGTGTATAACAAAAGTATAATATTATACTCCCCCTACAAAAATAACAGATCTTAGCAAAAATACTTGGCTCAATCCATTTAATTGTGCCAAGTCCTATTTCCAACTAGTAGAAATAGAACAAATAAAACGTAAGGAGCTATTTCATCCATAAATTAGGATATCTATATTTCTGGAGAAATTAAAGAATTTTAGGCTTAAAAAGGAAAATAAGAAAGATTGCTAGAAAATATGATTAAGAGAAGAAGAAATGCTATTTAGTTTCACTGCAGCAAAACAAGGCTATTTTAGATTTTCAAACTAAAATTAAGATTTCCAAAACAAATTTCAATGACAAATTGGAAACAGGAAGAATATACATTACACATATTACAGATTATGCATGTTTCGCACCCATAAAAGTTTCTATACTCACAAATGCAGTGGAAATTGCTAGAAAATTATATTTTTCCCATATTTTTTTTAATTAAGTCACGTTTTGGTAAATAGTAATTTAGTCACCTACCTATGAGAGATTCCAATATATGACTCATCTTGTTCATATCTTAAAACCCAAAGCTCTCATGCACTCCTTGTGAGCTTCAATAAGATGGCCACAGTTTTCTTCTCCTTTTTCGATGATGCTGCAACACAACATTTCCTCTTTAAGTGATTTCACAAATCAAGGCCTCAACTAAGTTGATAAGCACTGGACTTCAGCTCTGACTAACTGTAATACTACTATGTTACCAAGTTGTTCTCCTTCCCTTATCCAAGTCATTTAATACAGTCAGATCTTATTTTAATTGCTTTACTGGCATATAAAATACACTGGTGACAAGGTTGTATTCTCTCCTTTCTTATTCAACGTTTATGCTTAAATAATCATGAGGAAGCTAGATCCTGAAGAATCAAAAATCAGAGTAAAAATTGGAGGCAGATATACCAATGATCTTCAATATGCTGATGATACAACTCTCCACTCAGAAAGCAAAGGAAGTTTGGAACTTCTGATCAGGAAAATCAAAGAAGTGAGAATTTTGGTCTCCTTCTAAACATCAAAAAAACCAAACTCATGACCACTGAAAGGAAAGGAAACCTCAAAATAATAATTGATGGCGAAGAGATAGAATGTGTGAAAAAAAATTACCCTCCTAGGATCGCAGTACACTCAAAGCTGTGAATGGAGCCTGGAAACCAAACATCTGATTGCAATGGATCGCACAATGATAAACATGAGCCGAATATGAAAAAGCAAGGACATCAGTCTGGCAACCAAATGTAGATTAGTCCACTCTATTGTGTTCACTGTAGCTACCTATGCTTGGACCTTAAAAAAGCAAGACAGGTAGAAAATCAACTTGTTTGAGCTATGGTGTTGGAGGGCTCCTACATATTCCTTGGACAGCAAAGGTACTAATAAGGAAGTCACGGAACGTGTAACACCAGACATGTCACTGGAAGTCAAAATCACAAAAGTGCATCTCACTTATTTTGGCCATGTCATGCAGGGAAATTCATTAGAGAATGCAATTATGTTTGGAAGAGTTTAGCGACAAAAGAAAACCAAGCCAAAGAACAAGGTTGCTGGGCACCATCAAAGCTGACACTAACCAGAGCATAGTACTAAAAAAAGTAGTACAAGATTGGAAGATATGGAGAGACCTGGCCCATAGAATTGCCAAGAGTAGGACATGACAGAATGGATAACATCATCATCACTGGCAAACAAAAAAAGCAGAACCATTTTAAGATTTGAAGAGACTGGTACAGAAGAGGGGCTTCTTGTTCCTTTTCTTTTTGGCTCTTTTTGCACCTGAAAAAATGCCTTTCAGTTGTTTTTGTACTTTGTGAAAAGAGTATTTAATTTTTTCACTCAATTATATGTAACATTGAATAAAACACAATTCAACCCTAGTGAAATTAAATTACTATGAGTTGAAGAACTCACCAACACAGGTGTTAGTATGAATTACATGTTTATTTTTATACTTTCCCTGAACAGTGTATGCAAGATGGGCTTACCTGTTGTGTAGGTCTACATACTCTTGAGCAAAAGTTTATTATACTATCTTAAATTAGTATGGCAGCAACAGATTTGATTTTGGATACTGATGCATCAAGTTGCTTCCAGGATTTATCAACTTAATGTATTTATATAAGCTTGAAGATGGTTCAGAATTTTCCATTGGATAAAAATTTTGCTACTTCAATATTGATGTAAGCCACTAGACCAAAACATGTAGAAGTGATAGTTGTAATTGCTATGGGGACCTTTTTAAACCCAATTTATGGGTTACTTATAGGACCCATCTGTCCTGAATGATCTCTACCCCATTCAGCAGAAGGGCATGCTCTGGGTACCACCACTCACAGAGGATTGACTGGAAGAGCCCAGCAACAGAGACTTTTCTGCCACGATACCTGCCCTTTGTAACAATATCTCCTTAGATTAGCCCTATCTCTACTGACCTTATGTAAGGCCCTGAAAACTGGATGCCTAAGTGTGGGGCCCTGGGCATTGGACAGAGTCCATTTCCTGTCTTGATATTGTTTTATGATGCTCAGTTGCTGTGTTTTATTTTATATACTGTGTGTTTTATCTTATTGTGAGATGTCTACTCACATATGTAAGATAAATGGCTTTATAAATTGAATAAAAACCAAACAAACTTGAAAAACTCAATCTGTTTTGAGTTTTGAAATATTTTCTTGGGAGGTACCAATGACCACCTCAAAATAGCTGCCAAAGAGCTACACTGATTTACAGAATTGCTGACATTTAGGCATGGTTGCTAACAAAGGCCTCATTTTTAATAGAATACTTCACACTCAGTTGATTTCCCCATTATAGAGAATTCTTGTTATATGCAGTAGTTGCATTCTATAAAGTTGCTGAATTAGTGAATACCAACTGGTAACATTTGTTGGGTGACTCAATTTTTTGTTCTTCAGTATGGTTTCAAAAGCATCATGAGTATTGATTTTGCAAATGCATTTTAGTGAGAAGATAAATCTGCAATATGGAACCTACAAATAACAAAAATCAACTGTAAAATATTTTTCAACATTAACCTGGGCCACCCTAACAACATATGGATTTTTATTTTTAAAAACATACACATATACACAGAAACAATATCCAGAATCATTATACAGTTCTAGATTTCTGAAATGAATAAAATTAATTTAACATGAAGAAATTTAAGACATGGAAGCAAGTTGTATTAAACAGCAGAAGAGAGTGGGACTTGAGGTCTGAAGAAAGAAAATGAAGCAAACAATGCAAAGAGGTTCACAGCCGCCCACAACTCTTTAGCAAATAGTTATCCAAAGTGACCTTATTGTTTAAGAAGCAGCACAGTTAGTGCACTACAATCCCAAAAGCAAAACAATGCAAATATTAGTGATGCTAAGGGATAAGGGGAAATATATCTAATTTTACCAGTTCCTCCTAAAACTTTAGGGTTTAGGAAACTGGGAAGTTTCTTCCTAGAACAGTGTCCCCCCCCCCAACCTTTTGAGCACCAGGGACCGGTTCCACAGAGAAAGATTTTTCCACAGCCCAGAGGGGGTTGGTTTTACATGGTGCCTGCATCCTGTGAATGAGGCTTTGTTTGTTTGTGTGGACTGGTTGCTGGCATGTTGCGGAGCGGGGCTAGTCCACGGATTGGAGGTTACAAACCCTTGTCCTAGAACACCAATAAAACTGGAAAAAATAAAAGGATGGATGGACGGATGGACGGACAGAGATGTAGATGTATATATAGAAATATATATGTTTCTCAATCACCTTTTAAAATAATGGGTGGTAGCTGCCTTCCTTTTTCTAGAGGAGATTAAAAGGAGATAATTCTGCATCTAGCAGGCTTCTTTTTCCAGATAGTGAGAGGTCTGGGACAGTGAGAAGACAGATTATTTAATTCCATTATTTTTTAAACTGGCAGTTGTTGGAATTAAGCAGTTTCTGTCCAGGAACATAGAGATCTTATTCTGGCTAAAGGGAAATAAAAACCACTAGTACAACTGCTTCAGGAAAGATTGGGAGACTTCCGCAATTTTGCAGGAAGAGGTTAAAATCTGGGTTCATATAGAAAAGAGAAACTTCTTCCCTTGATTAGTCCTCTGGTTTGGTTGGGAGCAAAAGAGGGCATAGACACATAGATTCACCAAACAGCAGAATATCCCCTTGCTGTATTTCTGCTCTTTATGCTGGAGACTGTGGTATTGCGCAAGACACTCGCAAAACATTTGTAAAGGAGAAACTTAGCCTTCAACTGCTGCCATCAGGGAACAACTGGGACAAACCACCTACTAGCCATTTCCTGACGTTGGGCCAGACTGGAAGAAGCGCTTAAAAACACCCGGGGGGGGGGGATTGTTTCTGTAGTTCGGCTACTTCGATACCGTTTGCCGACGCGCAAAACTGTCCCTCGCTGCCCACGCACGCTTCCCACATGTCACGGCGAGCTCCCTAGTTTACCCACGTGCCCTTTCTCCCGTAACCCCCCGTTACCCACCAAGCGTCGCGCGCCTGCTTTGTCTCGGGGCAGGCGCAACACGGCTTCAACGAAGGCGGCGGCTTTTGCTCCGCCTGAGCTGGGGCTTGGAGACCCGCCGGATCGCAGGAGGCCAGATTCGACATCCCTTCTATTTGCGCATGCGCACAAGCCTACGGGGAAGGACAATCTCAGATTTCCGCCGTCGCCACTAGGTTACGATACTCCCAGCCACGTTTGTGACGTAACATCGCCAATGTTCCATATATGTAAACCGTGAACTGCAGAATAAGCCAAGATCGAGCAGAGGATGAAGAAGTTTCTTAATGCGGTGAAACCTCTTTTGATGGAGGCCAACGAGGCATTGAAAACTACTGATCAACTTCTTTACGGCAGATTGTGTCTAACGATCCCCGAAATAGCCGAGCCGCAAATAAATCCTTTTAGTTTTTTAGTTTTAAGTTTGTTATTCCTTTTGATCTATGATTTGCCCCCCTCCCCCCGTTTTCCCTTACTTTTTTCTTTTATTCTCTAAGGAGCTGTCAACTAGGTCAGGTGGACTTTCGAACTACTGTGTAGATTCAAATACCAGCTTCGTTGTTTGAATTGCACTCTTGAAATATATGCTTTTATTGAGGTAATGCCCGTAAAAGTCTGCTAGGTGGCAGCAGAATGTTATAATAAGCAACGTCGAATCTGAACAGAACAGAGAAGACAATTCCAGGACATGGGGCGCCAACAAAAAACAAAACACGGAAGACGATTTAAGTGGGCACGTCCGTGAAGTCACAAAAGTGGACTAGAAGCAAATTCCCTGTGCGTAGATGTTTTATACAGATGGCTCATTATCCTGGAATTTATAATACCCGGTGGCTTCTGTTCAGTTTTCCGGGCGACTAGTTTGAGTTTTCGAGAGAAATTCTCCCAGAAATATATTCTTAATGGAAATGCTCCTTTCTCAACTCGCCCAATTGTGAAAGAGGAGCCTTGTTGATACGGACGCATTGCTCCTCTTCTCGGCAAAGCGTCAAAAACAGACTCCTAAGTTACTTAGCGGCGGACTGATTTGCACTCCCAACTCCCGCTCTATGGTATGGCTCCAGGAAATGACATCGAGCCCTTTTAGCTCGGCTCTGTTGCTGTGGAAACGGTTGCTATGTGAACGGCGCCGACAACCTTCCGAAGCGGCGGCAGAGACCAAGGTGGCCGCAAGATGAATCAATCGATGACCGTTGTTCGGTCGCTGGACCATACTGGGATGCGATATCGCAGGAAGATGGCTCCTAACCGGGCTTTTGATTTCCTCTATGGTAACCAAAGGGACGCCGATGGGGGTTGCTTTTCTAGAGCGGCCGGGGAAGTCAACTTTTCGGGAAACGAAACAGACTTGATTTGCAAGGACCAGCTGAGTTACAAAACTAGCCAGCCAATTTTAGTCCAGTTTGTGAAGTAATTCTGTGGTTCGGTGTATTCTGGACTAAGAAAATTGGATTGCTCATCCTAATTAAACCAAGTATAGGTTAAAAAAAATCCTGAAATCAGAGTCACTGATAATTGGTAGCTATAAAACCCAGCTCAAGAGCATATAGTCCCAATGGGAACCTGTACAGTAAAGGAGAAAGGACAGTTGTGTTTTTGTATAGAAACAGGACCAGAATTACCTTACTATGGACTTTTCAGCCCATCATAGGTATATTACAGGTCATCCTCAACTTGCAATCATTTGCTTAGTGATTATTCACAGTTACAATAGCACTGAAAAAGTGTCTTATGACCAGTTTACACACTTATGACCGCTGCCGTGTCCTCATGGTCATGTGATCAAAATTTGGGTACTTGGCAAGTAGCATGTATTTATGACAGTTGGACTGTCCTAGGGTCATGCTACCATTATCTGTAATCTTCCCAGCTGGCTTCCAACTAGCAAAGTCAGTGGAGGAAGCCAGATTCACTTAACTGTGGCACAAAAAATGGGACAAAACCCACTCAACTGTCTTGCTTAGCAATGAAAATTTGGGGCTTAATTGTCGTAAATTGGGGACTACCTGTACTGTAATTGTTATAAACAATTCACACTCAAGATTAATTTATGTGATAAGCACTGATCATTAATTTGCATTTTATATGATCATTATGGATATCATAATTATAACTGACTTGATTGTGAGTTATACTTGTTTCCATGACAAACTGAATCACAAATTTTTTATCCTAACATTCTGATATTTCTGCTCTTGGCTTTATAATAATGTTCTGTTTGTTAAAGTTTGAGTTCATTTGCAAATACTTGCCGATAGAGTATTTTAACTTGCATTTCGTATGCATTGCTTACTGTTTCATTGAGTTACTTGATTGCTTTTGCATTTCTCTATTCTACCTCATTTATAAAAAGATAAATAAATATAAATAAAAGCTACTGAGAATTCCCAAAGTATCATCACAATTATTCTTCCATACCTACTTCTTACATCAGAATTTATACCAGAGTATGCAAGGTAGTTTCATCTTGAAATTAAATCTGAAGCCATATTAGAAAGAATATAAGTTATGAATAAATACATGCTTAACAGGATTGTCTAGTATAATATATTTTGTTAAATTTATTAAAGTATTTCCATTTCTGTATATATATTTTAGATCCATTGTATGAGCTATCAAGTGAAAAAGATCATACACAAGCAAATGTCCAAGCTCATCTTATTCATGATGAAATGGTAGGTGATTATAGTCTAAAACTATTTCTCAGAGTACTTGTGTTTCTGTGAAAGATAACTTGCTGTTGCTAGGTATTTTGAAATTTATTTCATAGGAAATATAACTTTTAAAAGAAAGCATAGTTTCTACCTATATCTACACATATCATGTAGATATACGTATATTGTTGCATGATTTCTTTGAATTACATAAACAGAAATTTCCAACCTTTTTAGTACAGAGAAATGTAGGTAGTCCTCAACTTGCAACAATTCATTTAGTGACCATTGGCACTGAAAAAGTTACTTATTATCACTGTTTTTCACACTTACAACCATTGCACCATCCACATGGTCACGTGATCAAAATTTAGATACTTGGCAATTGAAGTTTCATGAACTTTCCCCTACAGCGGAGATTTCCAGCCCCACCATGAGCTGCCTGGCTGGTCCCATATTTCAGAGCTCACAGGACTGGCCCATTGGTCATCCAGGAGCTGCAGAAGAAAATATTAAGACTTGGGCTCTCATTTTTGAAGATGTCAAAGACATCACCATGGATAAGATACATTGGAAGAAACTTGTTGCCCTATGCGCTTTATGCAAAAGAAACCAATGATGATGATGAATTATATTTGTATTTAAGCCTTAGATATAACATAATAATATATAATGTTGCATTTCTGTCTTTTTCATATAAAAAGAGGAAAGTACCAGAATTTAAAACCATGTTTAGTAATTTGATTCACTATCCATCGTACTTTGTGCAATTGGAAGAAAAAACTCCTGTTCCTCCATTCATTGATCGAAGATGGAGAGGAAGGGCACAGCAACGCTTTGAGACTTTTCAGCACCTTGTGGTGTAAGTGTCTTATATTTTATATTAGTTAAATTGTGATTCAATTGCAGTTGTTGCAAGTTGCACATTGCACAGCACAGTGACTCAGTAACAGTATCTCTGGAATGAGCAACTGTTAAAGCATGAAAAACAAATCCATTGAGGAAAGCTATGTAAATGTGACCCAGCTACAAAAGTTCCTAGTATATAAGAAATATAGTTTGAAAAAGCTTCACCCTTGTCACTTCAAGGTGTTGTTGACATTGAAGCCCCACTAACTTTTAAAAAACAAGATACATTATAAATGAGAATGTTACATTTCTCTGAAACATCAGATTCACTAATAATTTGTATATATTATTTTTCTTTATAGAGCCCCACCTTCACTTCAGGTGCCCAGAATTGAATATGAAGATCCTGAAGTTAGTGGAAGAAATCGCTGGAAATATTTTGAACGGTGGGGAGCATGCAAAATTAAATCTCATGGACCAAATTAATAGCTATTGCCAAAATACTTCCCAAAATACTTTAGAAATGAAGATTCTTTCCTAATTTCAATTACCCTCCCCATCCTAGTACTTAAGCTTCAGGGGCGTCTTGATCAGATGTCTTCATTAAAGTTAAATCTGTATAGGTTACAAGAGGTCTGTGTGTGTTGTAAGGAGCAATATTATTTGTTTACAATATTAATAGTTTTTTTCAACTGTTGAAAATATTTTACTCTCTGAAACTTGTCAAGAATAAGTCAGAAATTTTGGAGAATTTTGTCACACACATACTTAGTAACATACTTTTGAAATGAAATTTGAGAATGAAAATATATATTTTTGTAATAGCTGAGGGAGACTAGTTATTCTATATCTATTTATTTTTTTAAAGCAAACTTTTATCCAATCACAATCAAGCAACTCTTAGCAGTTTTCAGTATATATAAAAAAATTAAAATATCCATATACGGGTTAAAACCAGTTAATTATTGAAAAGTAGTCAGTTAAGTAACATGTAGTTGCTGGTGAAATAACAGTCCTGGGAATTATAACTGAAGAGATATCCTTTCTGTTTCATTGATCTATTCTTAATTTTGTTTTTATTTTTAGACCTTTCATTCCATTTGATAAGCCAATTCCACTGAATGTTGTTTATGCAATGTCAAAGTAAGTAATAAGCCAGTATTAGCTCTAATGTTTAATCACTGAAATGATAAAGTTTTTTCCATATCTCAAGAGATTAGTTTTTCTAAGAATTAAATTAAAAAGCGTGAAAATAGTCTAAAATATTGTTGAGCATAGGGAGGGACACACAGATTCCTCCCAGTCTTTGGGATACTGATATGAACTACACATGTCTTTATGTCTTAGGTGAAAGATTGGGAAAATGAACCAAGTGTGAGAGGGATGTATTAGATTAATAACAGAATCCAGGGACAGCAAAATAACGAGGAAAATAATTTATAAAACAAAAGAATAAGATTAAGAAGATTTAGGAACGATGGAATGTAATATTTTTGAACTCCTTAGTAACATTGTGGAATAACAACAATAAAAGCATATTATAATGTGGCATAACTAAAATCTTATTTTAATAATGTAGGAACTTTTGAAATATGTTGTTTGGTTCCTTGCATTTTAGGCCAGAGTTACAAACTCCAGCAAAATCCAAAGACAAACCATGTCACATTTCACGAACTGTGGAAACACAAACAGATTATCGGGATGGCGAAGCTCAGACAGACCCCTATAGTCCTGAATACATAGTTCCTTCAGGTTCAATACCTGAATTGTTAACTCTTGCCACGCTGACTTGGGGTGAGTTTAAGACCTGATGAACACAGGGTACAATGTTTTTCTGTAATATAGTTAAGCTCCCATGATGTGACCTTTCATAACTTTTGCTTTCAAAGAAGAAACAACCTCAGATATCTATTATGAGGGCACTTAAGCCTTCAAGCGATTCCAATAGCCAGTGTACTTACAAAGTTCATTGACTTAATTTGTGTTAGGAGCTCTATCCCTATTTGTTTGTCTTCCATCCTGCTAATCATTCTCCTTTCATTGACTATTTAATAGCTGAGTAGTACAGTTACAGAAATGTGATGGAAGCAGGTAGAGATTTTAAGAATAGTGACATCCTACTCCATTTCTGTCGTATGTATTATGAGAAACTTGGCTGTCTTTTCTAGAACTTGGCCACTGGAGCACAAATAAAAATAGTATCTGGTGCTGATCCATGTGCTGGAATGGAATAGACAGTTGGCTAAGAGAGAAGCAAAGCATAGCTCCCAAATGTTTGTATAGCTGATCTGTTGTGGACTTTCACAAATCTATGCTCACCTCATCTGTCGGTTTTTATTTTGAATTTGTGTACATGTACACACACACACAATATTTTTTTGTTCATATTATTACCTGATGTATAAAACTCTGTTTTACAGTTAAGTATCTTCATCAGTGCATAAATCTTGTCATCTGAAGGGAAGAAATTATCTGGTTTCCCCACATTTATATATTGGTCATCTTACTATCCAAAGTGAGAAAAATGTAGTGTTTTACTGTGTTCTAATTTACAAACAGGAAATAGAAGAAAATTAAATGGCAATAACATCTACATTTGATTCAGCTCTAATAATAGAAGATTGTTGTAGATTTTGGCTATCCTGGATAGTCTCTGATTATAAAGTTCACATTAATTATAAAATAAAGGAGTTTCATACCTAAATCGCATAGAAGAAAGCAAGCTCCCAAAAGAAGACAAGGATAGAACAAAGAAATTAGGATGTTATTTCATTTAATCATATTATTAAAACATTACTGTGAACAATATAATTAGTTGGAAGGACTGGATGGCACCGCCTAACCTGCCCCTCCCCTCCCAGCAGTCTCCACAGGGGCCTTTCATCATGCCAGGTAAGTGCAAGGCCCGAACAGAGGCTCTGGGAGGGCGAAAAACGGGCCTCCTGAAAGTTCCAGAAGTCCAGAAACGGGCCTGTTTCTGGCTTCCGGAGGGCATTTGGAGCTCAGGGGAGGCCATTTTCATCTTTCCAGAGGCTTGAGGAATGTCTTCAGAGCCTGGGGAGGGCAAAATGGGTGTCCCAGAAGTTCCAGAGGTTTGTAAATGAGCCTGTTTCCAGCCTCTGGAGGGCTTCCAGAGCCTGGGGGAGGCCATTTTCACCCTCCTGGAGGCTCATGGAAAGCCTTCGGAGCCTAGGGAGGGCGAAACATCCCCCTCTGCCATGGTGCAGGAGGCCATGCCTCCCATGACCACACACCCCCAGCAACCGGACAGAGAACCAACTGGTTGCTAAACATTTTCAATCCCACTCCTGTAACAGGGCAATAATTACAATCAAAAGCTGGAAAATTAAGTTCAGTGAAGAAGATTGAAAGAACTGGGAGAGTTTAGTGTTGAGAAAATATAACTGAGAGTTATATATATATATATGCATTGCTCCTGGAAGCACGAAGCCTGAAGATGACAAATGAGACTTAGTTGAAACGTTGCCAAGACACCTCCAATTTTACGCGGGAGAAAACCCGAATAACCAAAGACCTATATATATGTGTGTGTGTGTGTACATACATATATATATATATAAAAATTACCAAGCGAATCTAAGGAAGTTGATTTGTTTAAATTTTAAGATAAAACACTGGAAAAGGGATATGACACTTTTCAAACATGTGTGAGGAATAAAACAAGGGTTTTGTATTATAAGAAGATAGATTCCAGTTTTCATATTATGAAAAGCTTAGTAACAGTAAGAAGGGTTTGACAGGAATGGGTGGATGCTTTACTATGGATTCCAGCAATGAGGAAGTGATTGGATGTGATGGCTTAAAACGACCTAATCATTTATTTTTCAATACTTCAAGGGGTAATTTTAGCTTTAGAATTTTGCATTACACTAGAATTTATAATAATATTTTGGCTCTTATGTTTCACGGTACTTTATTTTGAGCCTTCTGTCTGTTTATTGTTTCCTGTTCTTTCAAGGTCATGGCCTTCCAGCAACTCAGGCAGAAGTGGAAGTAATTGAAAGAGCCCGGGAGAAACGAGCCTGGGAGGCCACTCTTCCACCACTGAATGATGCTGCACACATTGCAAAACGGAGGAAAATGATGGAGGAAATGGAGAGAAAAGAGTGGGCCTTTCGGGAAGAAGAAATAGAAGAGTAGGTAATTTTTATCTTCCTGTGTTCTTATCCTTATCCTTGGCAGACTTGATAATGGGAACTATGTGTTATCTGAATACTTCTTAGCCATAGACCATCACTGAGTTCAAATTATGTACATGGTCATCATGCTATATATTTGGTTTCATGGATTTATGATGGCCTGATGTATTCTGCTAAACTGAAGCACTAATATATAATTGAAAGAAAACATTGAAGAGGCAATACTTACAATATGTGTAAGCTTGTGGATTTCTTAAAATTCTTCAAGCTAAACACTTAAAAGAAAGACAGGATGCATTTAAATGCAGTTTAAATGTTATCCAAGGCCTCGTTGTAGAATACGGTGCTAATTTACAACAAGAGCATTCTGTAAGGATTTTGGGAGGTACACAAGCCTTTGCTTTTTTAAAGCTCCCATTGTTAAATATAAATTTCAGCAACTAAAAACCACAAAGTAACTATTTCTACTGGCTGTGTGCATGTGCCTTCAAATACATTTTTGTCAGTTTCCCAGTTGGGGCGTTTCAGAAATCGTTTGCCCTTGCTTCCTCCCTAGTGGCTGAGAGCAGGTCCAAGGTTATCCAGCTAAAGTGGGACTAAAACTCATAATCTTATGATTTCTAGCCCCATATCTTAACTAATACACTGGTTTTTTCTCTTCGTTACTGGAAACAGAAATAAGTTTGATAGTGTTTATAGGCCTGAAAATGAATTTGCTTAGCGAACATGAGTCAATCAAAATCAAAACCAATAATGATTATAGAAAGTCCTCTTTTTATGCACAATATTCACTGTTGAGATTGTATGTTATATTGCAATATAAAAATTTATAGGATTACACACTTAGCATAAGAGAAATTCATGTTAAGCTATATATGCAGTCTACTAATGGTGCATTATCCTGTCAGATATTTAGGGATCTGCCTTTGGGTTCTGCAGTCTCGGTAAACATTTTTGGCAATGCATGATTGGTGCTATACAGTACTCTAGCCATTTGTTGTAGACATCTAAATTATGTTATTATTAATTTCTTATACATTATTTCCAATTCCAGATTTTAGGAGAATTTCATATAAAGTTCTCTTGATAATCTACTTTATATCTTCTACATAAAGAACATGATCATTCCTTTTTACAGATAAGGCATATAATTATATTTATAATAAATGGACATATATTTGCTCTTTTGAAGACTTCAAGAAGTGAGACTAAACCTTCTAAAGGCCTTGCTGATGAAACGAGAAGAGAAGCACAATGAATTAAATGTCAGTTGCTTAGATGAACACTGGTTTAAACTTATGCAAGAAAAAGAAAAGAAAGTGAAAAAGATTCAACATGAACACATAAAAGGTATAAAGCAAATCATTAGATAATAAATATATTCTCAAGAATGCTGAAATTCCTAGCAATAGACGTGTCAGGCCTGCAGTAATATTCCTTTTTTAGGATCTTTGGCCTGCCACATACTCTATTATTTCATTATGCTGTTTCATTAGTGTAGTAATTGGAAGGGGGAATAGAAAGGAGTAGAATTGTGGAATGTGTTGTTGTCATTCCTTTCTAGAAGCCCAAGGTCATATTTTGTCTCCACACCTCTGCATCTGACCAGAACTAGATGGGTGGAAATGCCAGCGTGGCTGAAGAAGATTGGACCATGTGATGGATTTATGGGTGTGGGGATAAGATCATGAACTTTTAACTGGGTGGAATCCCAGGAAGCTTTAAGTTTGGGATTTCCACAGATGTGCCAACATGTTTGCCTTATTAAATTGGAACTTTTAAGGATAGCTCTGCCTTGGACTCTGATTTAATTCTGCATGACATTTGGAACGCTGACAAGAAGGCTTGTTGAGAAACAAAAAGAGAGAAAAAAACCACATCATTGAAAATGGGCATGCGTTCATCTCTGGTAGTAACAACCCTATTTGCAAGCATATTCTCTTTTCCTTTGTTAGTTTTCATACTATTACTATGTAATTGAAAAGAGCCTGAGCACCTACAAAACCAATGAATCTTCCAAAACAAAATGAGATTGCTTCTACATAAAGGATCTAAGACCAATCACAATATTGATTGTTGAATAATTCCTGATTATTATCCACAAAATAATCCCTAATTTCTGATAATAATATTGAATCTATAGAAACTGGATGCCAAGGTAATTTTTCATTGGCAAAAAGTCAAAGAATCTTGATGTCTACAAATGCTATATGTGGAGGTACATGACATAATGCTTATCTTTAAAGCCAGCTTCATTATTCTCAGCATTAAATTAGTGTAATAACTTCCAGTATAGAGGTCTGGCATAGATAATACCTAAAGATCTAAAAGGACAATAATTGGTTAGAGCTGTCCACTTGACCAGTGTGACTTGATTCAAGCTTCATAAAATTGATGCAACACAGCATGGCTAGGAATGCACCTTTACAGTAATTCATGAATTCATTGCAGTTGACCGTGTTTGTAATTGTCTGTTTATATTCACTACATTTCTGCTCTGAGAAACTGCTAACAAAAATATTTCAGTATCCCATTCTTAGCAAATGGAAATAATAGTAGCCAAATCCTAGTCTTCAAGGAAATGAAGAGGTCAACTGGTATATTTAAAACTGGTGTTATTTTGTCTCAATTTATTTACAGCAATCAGAAGATTAATAGCCAAGGGGAAAAATGTAGAGGGAAAATTAGAGAAAAGAAATGTAATTAAGGACTACACTGAATTTGAATCACAGCCTTATGCTCCATTATCAAGGATTGGCTACTTTCCAGATAATAATGCAGATCGTTATGTAGTGAAGAATTCCTTTCTCAACACCTATGAAGGTGAGTCATGTTCAAATTTGTTCGTTCATTCATTCATTCATTCATTCATTCATTCATTCATTCATTCATTCATTCATTCCAGGATCACTGTGTCCCACATAGATCTGCCAGTGTTAGAGTTAGATATATATGCATCCTGTGCACTAGTACTTTTGGAAGGTATGTTTTTCTCCATTGAAAGAAATAGAAATACTCTTATAGATGACAAAAATTCCATTTATGAAGGAGCCATCTTGGACAAAAGAGGTTAGTTCTCCTGCATCAATGTTAAAACATACCTTCTAGTCTCTATGTTCATCTTCTATTTTTCTTAGGATTACTTGAACTAGAAGCATTTCTTCCTGATTCCGTTACACAGCCCCGAACTGAAGCTCCAAAACCCAGAAGCTTAACCACAAAAGATGGATTCACTAAGCGGTCTGCTAGACTAGAGATGGAATTAGCACAGGTTTACCAGGTATTTTATTTCCTGCCACTGCCATTTCAAGTTATGGTGCGTGGCATCTACAATATAAGTAGTCTTTTTGGTTTGGGGGAATGTTACTTGTAGAAGAAGTGAAGAAAAATTACAGATCGAAAACATGCCAAATTGTTATTTGTTGCTAATTTCAGAGTTATATTGTCTTCTCTCATCCTGCTTTCATTTCTATTTCATACAGTCCTTTAAAATGGGAAAGAATGTTATATTTTCTCCAGGTTCGCTCCTCAAAATTCCTTTTTATTAGATTGTAAAATATAGGAAATTTCAAGTATCAGAAATTTTCTATAAATATAGTAAAATGTATGAATAATTTTATTTACTGTGAACATAATATATAAGAAAACAATGTTGGGTTCAATTAAATAGACTGATTTTTTATATTATACAACTTTTCCAGATACTGCAAGACAGGAAATATCATATTAAACAGTCACGCAAGCCACTACGTTTTCTTCAGAAGTTAGCAAAGATTGTGCCTCACCCACCCACTCCAGAACTGGAAACACCATCACTGGTAGGTTTAGTGTTGATTGTAAAAGCTTGGCTTAGTTCTAAAAACCGGTAGAACCTATTACTGCACATGGATACAAGTTAGAAGAACATACCATATTTTTTGGAGTATAAGAGGCACCTTTTTCCCTCAAAAAAGAGGCTGAAAATCTGGGTGCATTTATACACTGAATACAGCATTTTTTGCCTCCCAAAAACCCGCCCCTTCACCAAAATGGCCGCGCATAACCTTTAGGAGCCTTGCAGAGTGCTCCTGGGGGCTGGGGAGAGCAGAAATGAGTGAAAAATGGGCCATTTTTTGCTCAATTTTGTCCCCCCCCCCAGCCCCCAGGATCAGTCTATAAATCTCCTAAAGGCTATGCATGCCCTTTTTTTCATTAAAAAATGGGCCTGTTTTTGCAAAAAACAGGACATTTTTTGCTAGTTTATGGGGGGTCCACCCCCCAGGAGCACTCCACAAACCTCCTAAAGGCTATTCATGCCCTTTTTTGAAAAAAACAAACGCCAATTTCCGTGAAAAATGGGCCAGTTTGGGGAGATCTGCAGAGTGCAAAAACTTTTTTTTTTAATTGCCTCTTCAAAACCTTGGTACGTCTTATACTCTGAAAAATACGGTAGATGAGATCATCATCAGGTTTTACATCAGATATAAATTCAGACTTACACGGAAGGATAAAAACCAGTAGCACAGATGAAGCGGGGTAGAGGTGGGGGAATAGAAATACAAGTACAAAGCAAGGTCACAATCACAAGATGGCATTTCTTCTGAATGAAATCTAGTTTATTTTGTTATATTTATGCTTCTTTTACTGCTGCCTCTTTTCCTTCCTAATCTCCTTTAGTGTTGAATTTCCTCTATTCAGATCACCGCTTACTGTTACATTTCTTATTACTCTGATTCTCCTTTAATTTTAATTCCAATATGTACTTCCTAAAGACAATTTTAAGTTTATCTTTTGTATTGTTAGCAGTCACTATTTGGCTAACTGTTTATTATTTATTTGCACATCTTTATCATTTCTACAGATAACTCAAGGCAGCAAACATATCCAACACACTTTCCTCTTCCTATTTTGCTCACAACAACAATCTTGTGAGGTGCATTGGGCTGAGAGAGAATGTCTGGCCCAAAGTCACTCAGCTGGCTTTCATGACTAAGGCAGGATTTAGCTTGTGTGGTAATTTTAGCTACCAAATGCAAATTAAAGCCCAAACAGAAGCTTCACTCCTTATGAATTTTAGTTTAACAAGAGCTCTTAATAACTGGATCTGAGAGAATCTTCTCTGGCTTCTAGTGCATCCCACTGCTCTAATAGTTCTTCATTATTGCAATCTAACAAATATGTTTATTGGTGATAGAAAGCCTGCAACTCCTTTATTAACATTTTTGCACAGTAACAAATGGTTGGGATAACACCCTGTAGTTTATTCAACAATCATACATTTTTGAAATCCACAAATAAAACTTTAATTAAAAAGCAATCAAAATTATTAAATAATATTTGAGGGGAATGATTTACAAGCAATCAAATAATCAATTGATATTCAATACTTTAAACTAAGAGAGATCTAAAGCAGTTAGCAGTCTAAAAGCTAACACAAAAATCTTAGCCTTCAATGAACAGTTCCCTAGTTTGGAAATATAGAGAGACAAATTGATACAACAAGTTTAAGAAAAAGGAGAAGTGGCAATTGCAGAGAATGTTCTCATGTGAGAAATGTAAGAAGATAACAGAAAAGGTGATTTATTTCTGATCAGTCAGGAAAAAAATGAACATGAATTACTTGCCTTTATCTGTTCACTTTTGTAAACTGACTGCTTATTTTGGAGAAATAAGAAACAGGGACCAGGGAAAAGTCACTCAGTTCTTCTCTGATTTATTGGAACATAAAATACTTTTTTCATTCTTTTCTTTGGAAATTTTGCAACTAAAAGAAAGCAAAACTAAGCATTTTAAGAAATCGATAATACTTTTCCAATCAGAATTTTTTTTTGAAAAATATGCTTTGTTTTCTCTATCCTAGACTGAGGAGAGAAGAAAAAGGAAGAAATTCTTTAACACAATGAGTGCTCAGATCTTGTGAGTGCTCAGAGCAACCAGATCTGCTTCTTTAGCTTATTACTCTTAATGTTATTACTTTTTCTTTATGTAGTTATTGTTTGTACTCCCCACCTTCACTTGGACACACTAATTGTTTCTCTTCTTATCTATGCCAGTAAGAATATGGGCAAATCTCTTAGTGAAATGTACCAACTAATTTATCCAGAATCAGACCGGACATAATCCTTGAAAACAGATGGTTTAGCTTATTGCCATATTTCCCAATGCTTTTGTTTTCTTTTAAAGATAGATGAAGAGAGAGAATTGGCTATAATTATACTACAGAAATTAATACGAGGCAGAGCTATCCAAAACATGGTAAGTTTTGTTTTGTGGCATCCATTATCTTGATGACAGATTCTGTCAATATTTGCATCTGTCTCCCAACTGTTTATATTAAACCATTTTAAAAAGAAAAAAATCAATATCTGCACGCTAACCCATATGAATCATGTTCTTCCAATTGTTTGAAGGCACAATAAACTTTAGAATGGTGTTTAGATCAACTAAGATATTTGCGTGAAACTATGTGTTATATATCCCCCATCTTCCCACAACATACAGAAACTGTGTAAGAACATTATTCAAGCCAGTAAAAATGCACTGCAACCACCCAGAACCCCAGAAAAAGGAAAATAACCACCTATACAACATCTTCCAGCAAAATGAACACCCATATAACTTTATGAAAAAGCTGCCTAGCCGCTCAAGCCCTACAGCGCAACCAAAAAGCTATAAAAAGAATAACAGTACCATACATCAAAAACACCTCAGAAACAATCAACAGACTTACAACCACATGGCATTGTCATAGCACACAGAGCAATTAATATCCTCCTAAATACCTTTAGTAAATTAAATGGCCCAGTAGCGCAAGAAGAAAAAAAAATAAGTCATCTACAACATACATGTAAGAGGTAACAGTGACTATAACAACCACTATGTAGAACAGACAGGCACAAGAATAATAAGAATGCATCCATAAAACCAAATAACAGCTGGAAGACACAATTAAATTGCTTAACCTCACAACACATGGACAGATTCAACTATAGTGTCATTTGGGAAACTGGATGTACTATACCAAACTAAACCCCAAAACCGTAAGGAATGCCTGAAAGCTTAACATTCAGACAAATCAGATATCAATAAACACATAGAGATAAACCACATTTATACACCATTCAAAAGAGACAACAACAAAGCTAAGAAGGAAACAAAAAACCAGAACACATTATCTCCAACAACCAACATACAGATAAGCAAGGAATAATACTAGACAAACAAACAAGCAAAAAACAATAGCCTAATCAGGAATTATAAAATAGAAAAGCAGATTCCTACAGGCAAGCTACTGTATGTAAGCAGGCAGCAAATCCACAATCACTAGCACTGATGAGGTTACCTAGTTGGGTAATAAAATACCTCCAACCAAGCTCAGAGAACACCAAGGATTCCTCATTCAACCCTGAGCTACTTATTTCCATTCAATTGAAGCCATATAGTTTACAGTAAACTATTCTAATTTGGATCCAAACTTACATAACTACAAAGGGAAATAATGATTTAACATTGTTAGTCTGTTTTAATTCCTTTTTCCTTTGTATTCCAAACTCTGTAGTAGCTTAAGGAGCAAAGAAGAAGGTATAAATGTTTTTTTGAATTCAGTAACCATGAGAAACCTTATTTATTCTGCAATAATTTCAGATTTTCATTTCTGATCATGATTGGTCAATACTGTAATTTACCCTGATTTATCCACAATAAATTTGAATAGATTTTGAAGGTAATAAAATAGTTTTGGAGGCAAAAACGAAAATATAAAAGCAACAACTGAATACTGTATTTATTAGAAGAAAAAAATATGGTAATCAGATAGGTAATGAGAAAGCCAGTTTAATTATATTGGAGCTGTCTGGTAAGGTTAAACCTAAGACAAGAAGAAGGTGAAACAAGGGAAATACGGTACAATCGTACCCTGAATGCAGATTTAGTTTGAAAAATTAAGAATTTTGTCAAGGAATGGTTAATAGCAGTTAGACTTATATACTGCTTCATAGGGCTTTCAGCCCTCTCTAAGCGGTTTACAGAGTCAGCATATTGCTCCCAACAATCCGGGACCTCATTTTACCTACCTCGGAAGGATGGAAGGCTGAGTCAACCCTGAGCCGGTGAGATTTGAACAGCCGAACTGCAGTCAGCTGAAGTAGCCTGCAGTGCTGCATTTAACCACTGCGCCACCTTGGCTCTTCTTTGACAAATAGAAAATTCAAGGAAGAAGTATACATTCAACCTGATATAAAGAAAACATGGTTTAAAAGAACAGAATCCTGAAGCACCTAACAGAATAGGGGCATTTCCAGGATAGTCTGCAAGCTATTGGAGCATATACTGTAATTTAGGATGTCCTAAAAGCTATTTCGGAATACAGAAGAATTTGGGTCCATTAATGCTTTCCCAGTTCAGTTTATTCCCACAGCAACCCAAAAGTACATCTTATTCCTACAGGATTGTTATTGGAATAAACTGAAGAGAATGGCCTAGTAGGCAGCCTTGAGCTGGTGGAGAAAAGGTAGGATATAAATCTTTAAAAATACAATAAATAAGCTACCAAACCTGACTTCTTGTTTCCACATAAGATTCTTTTTGTTTATCCTTTGCAGTCTAAAGTACTTTGATGTCCCAGTATCCTTGCTTAACAACCACACTTTTGAATGGAACTTCATTGCTAAGCACTCAGATTGTTAAACAAAAATCACATAACTGTGATGGACTTACAACCACACTACCCCTTCAGTCATTAAGCAAAACATAATTGTCATTAAATGATACACCACATGAACACAACTTACAATTTTACTTCTACCTTCTCTATTAACTCTGTTTGCCACAAGTAGTGAAATACACAAATGATAATCACGACTACAGGGTGCTGCTATGTTCATAAATGCAAATATTGGTTGCAAAGCTTTTTTTAACATTATTATTTTGAACAGTCATTAAATGAGGCAGTTGATAAGTGAGAAGTACCTGTATGCTTTCTCCTCTTTTGTGTTACAGATAAATAAGGATCTTAATTAATTCCTATTAATTCATCCAATATGAACAGCTATCGTTAAAAGTATGCATGATTATTTGTTGAACATATGGCTTTCTTTCTCAATACAGGTTGATAAATTGGGAGGAGAAACAGAAATTAAGGTGTATTTTAACATTTTGACACACATATTTACTTCTGAGGTTCTTCAGAGCTTAATTTTTTTATGTATATGGATTCTCCTTTAAGGAGCTGCCCAGTAGGTAGCAATGAGGGAAAACAAGGCCATTTATTGTAATTGCTTTCTTTTCTTTCCAGTTCTTAAAATATTATATGATGGAATATATGTATTTCTATATATTTCTGGGGATGACTTATGGACTGAATGCTGCATGCTGCAGGAACAATTTAAACTCACTGCAAGCAACATATTCTACTTCTTTCATTCATTCTATTTTTCCACAGCTGCAAACCTGAAGAAGTAAGACTTTCATGAGTGTTGAGGAAAAATACCCAAAATTACTCTTCTGTGGCTAGAATAGAATAACAGAGTTTTGATCTTGAAGGTCTTCTAGTTCAACCTCCTGCTTAGGCAGGAAACCCTATCAGACAAACCCTTTCAGACAAATGGTTGCCCAATCTCTTCTTAAAAAGTTCCAGTGTTGGAGCACCCAGAACTTCTGGAGATGAGCCCTTCCACTGATAAATTATTCTAACTGTGAGAAAATTTCTCTTCAGTTTTAGATTGCTTCTCTCCTTGATTAGTTTCCACCCATTACTTCTTGACCTGCCTTCTGGTGCTTTGGAGAATAGCTTGACTCGCTCTTCTTTGTAGCAGCCCCTGAGATATTGGAATACTGATATCATGTCACCCCTAGTCCTTCTTCTCATTAAATAAAACTTACCCAATTTCAGCAACCGTTCTTTATACGTTTTAGCCTCCAGTCCCCTAATCACCTTTGTTGCTTT
This sequence comes from Thamnophis sirtalis, assembly GCF_051295495.1. Classification (NCBI taxonomy): domain Eukaryota; kingdom Metazoa; phylum Chordata; class Lepidosauria; order Squamata; family Natricidae; genus Thamnophis; species Thamnophis sirtalis. The sequence goes on along the minus strand of NW_028261385.1, from coordinate 110,156,584 downwards.
TCTCTGCACTCTTTCTAGTGTCTCAACATCTTTTTTACATCATGACAACCAAAATTGGATGCAGTATTCCCAGTGTGGACTTACCAAGGCATTATAAAGTGGTATTAACACTTTACGTAATCTTGATTCTGTCCCTCTGTTTATGCAACCTAGAACTGTGTTGGCTTTTTGGGGAGCTGCAGCACACTGCTGGCTCATATTTAAATGATTGTCCACTAGGATTCCAAGATCCCCCTCACAGTTACTACAATTGAATGAAATAGCACAGATACTGTACCTGTGCATTTTATTTTTCTTGCCTAAATGTAGAACCTTACTTTTTTCACCACTGAATTTCATTTTGTTAGATAGCCCCAATGTTCAAGTCTGTCAAGCTCCTTCTGAATCTTAAACCTATCTTCTGGAGTATTGTCTATTCCTGCCATCTTGGCATTGTCTGCAAATTCCCCATCCACTCATCCAAATCATTGATGAATATGTTGAAAAGTTCTGGGCCTAAAACAGAGACTTGGGGTACCCACTGCATACTTCCCTCCATGTAGATGCTGTTCCATTGAGGACTACACGTTCAGTGTGGTTGGTCAGCCAGTTACAAATCCATGTGGTGGTGATGCTGTCTAACCCACATTTTCTATCTTATCAAATAGTAGGTTTTATCAAATGCCTTACTGAATTCCAAGTAAATTATATCCACGGCATTCCTCCAGTGCACTAATTTTATCACTTTGTCAAAGAAAGCAATGCATTAAGGTTTTTGACAAACCTATGTTGGCTTTTGGTTATTACTTTGTTTGCTTCTAGGTGTTTGCTGACTCATTGCTTGATTATCTTTTCCAGAATCTTCTCAGGTATTGAGGTCAGGCCAGTGGTGGGATACGACCGGTACGCTCCGGTACAGACGTACCGGTGCCTGCTGGGAGCACCAGGTTCTGTTCCGGTATGGTGCACCCGAGGGCCCACCCGTCTGCCCGCCGTCCTTATCTGTATTTGAGCTGATCAGGGCTTCAGCACACGCCCACGCAGCGTATAGCGCCTGCGTGACGCTCCGCCGAGCAGCTGGAGCATCATGGGTGGTAAGTACGCATGCATGTGCTGCATGCGTGCATGTGGTGGACTACCAGCCCCATTGCACCGTACCGGTTGCACCGAGATCCGGAACCCATCACAGGGTCAGGCTGATAGGTCTGTAGTTTCCTGGATCTATTTTTTTCCCTTTTTTGAAGATGGGAACTATATCAGCTCTTTTCCAGTCCTCTGGCAGTTCCCCGGTGGTCCAGGATCTTTGAAAGATATAGTTCAGTGGTTCTGAGATCCATCTGGTCCTGGTGATTTGAACTTGTCTAGGGTACACAGGTTTTCCATTTTCTTCCCTATTTAACCTGTGTTCCTAATATGTTTTTTGCGGTGCTGTTTTTGATAGGTTGGACTGTTTTTTCCCTTTGTGTAAAGACATGCAAAAAAACAAGTTAAGTAGTTCTGCTTTCTCCCTGTTGCTTGTCACCTTCTTGCCACTGTCTCGCACTAATGGACCAATCATTTCCTTGAGTTTTTTCTTGTTTTTAACATGTTGGAAAAAGCTTTTTTTGTAATGTTTACTTTTGTTACAAGCCTTTGTTCATTATGAGCCTGATCTTTGCAGCCTCGGGCTATTTGCTGGTTTTCTGCCTTAGTTATGTGTCCCTCTTTGCACTTTTTATACTTGTCCTTTTTGTCTTTCAGTTTGTCAGAGAGTTCTTTATGCAGCCATGCTGGTTTCTTTTGATAGCTGTTATTTTTCTTCTTCGTTGGTATTGTGCTAGACTGAGCTTTTATAATATCTTTTCAAAATTTTCCAAGCTTCTTGAGTTGTTTTCCACTTGAGGATTCTCATCCATGGAATCTTACCCAAGCTCTCTCTAAGTTTATTGAGATTAGCTCTCTTAAGTCCAAGACTCTAGTTTGACTTTGTTCTATTGCTTGTGTTTGCATAATGTTGAATTCCAATATTGCATGATCTTACATAGACTCTATCTGGGTATCCTGACAAAGAATAGAAACCATAAGAATGAGTTGCTGTATTTTATATATTTATGTATGTTTTACTGTCATTTCATTAAAATATTTTTATTATAAACTAGCTGTACCCGGCCACGCATTGCTGTGGCCCAGTCTGGGCGTAGTGGGGCTGCAGGTGGGTGCTGCCGTTGGTCAGGCCTTTATTGCTGCTGGGCCAGGCGAGAATGGTTGGGGGAGACGGTGCCGGGGCTGTCAGCCTCGTGGAAGTTGTTGAGCATCTCCTTGGAGGAGCTGCGCTCAGGCTCCCCCAAGGTGGTGGCCTGGGAGAGTGAGACGTCCAGGATCTCGGAGGAGGAGAAGTCCTTGGTGTGCCACATCACGGGGCACCCAGGGGCCGCCCCAGCCCCGCTGCACCTCAGGCTGACACCATCGCTGCTGCTCCGTTGGAGCTGCCTTGGCGAGGCCATAGCTGACTCATTGTGAGGGGGGTGGAGAACGCGCGGACGGCTGGGCTGAGGAGACGCTCCACCTCCACCTCCTCTGGAGCTCCGTTGGGCTGGCTGGGGGTAGGCCGACTTAAGAGCAGGGGGAGGCGACTGAGGGATGGCGTAGGTGGCGCCCCGCCGCAGACAGCAAAGGCCCGGGGAAGGGGAGAGAGAGGAGGGGAGGGAGAGGCTGAAGGGCTTCAGCTGCCCTTGGCGGAAATGGCCGAAGCTCGTCAGAGAAGGGGGGAAAGAGGAAAGGGTGCGGCCGCAGCCCAGCCACACATATAAAGGGACCATCAGGACGAAGATGGAGAGAGGCCGAACTGTTCCGAATATACTATACTCACTAAATGAATGCTATGGTAAATGACACAGCTCAATTCCAACTCAATGTCACAAATAATTAAATCAAAATGAAAATAATTTGAAATCTATGAAAATTCGATATAACAATGCAATCGGAAACATTGAAATGGAATTATGAAATATTTAGTATAGTGTGTGTTGCTTTTACGTCCACCAGATGGCGGTGGAAACATTGAAATGGAATCATGAAATATTTAGTATGGTGTGTGTTGCTTTTATGTCCACCAGATGGCGCTGGTTTTCAAAAAAAATATGATTTTACAAAAAATCATGTTTTTACCTGTCACAGGTGTGACATCTATATAATATACGTATATAAAAACATTCGCGTATTCGAATGCAACATTGTGTCAAAATTTCAAAGCAATCAGTGAAGAACGGAGATTAGCGATTTTGAACAAACAACCATTACATTTTTATTTATATATAAGATATTTGTTTAAAAAGTTAAGCAAATTTGGAAGATGTCATTCACTGTGACTTTATCTTAAATCAAACATGTTCTTGGATTTCTCAATATTAAAAACAGATGTTTGAAGGAAAGGAAAAGCGTCTAGAATTGATTTCTGAGTTACGCACCACACATGCACTTCAGGAAGATGGACAGTTGTTGAAGAAGGCTGAAAAACAAGTGACTTTGGCCTTACAACGGCAGCGGGATTTGCATGAACATAAGGTTTGGCTATAAATGGAGATCATTGATTTTATAGTAAATTATTTTTGCAAAATATATGCAACAGAAGTTGATGATGGCAACTTCCCATCTAGGGAAGAATACAATATTCAGGGCAGAGTTTTCAACCAATTTCAGTCTTTGGTGTTAATTAGAATAGTTAGAAGGTTGTGATGAGTGTTAGGGAAGTTCATTCCTATGGTACATCAATCTATAATTTTACATCCCTGGGAAATCGCTTGTTCTGTTCAGTCCAACATCAAAATTGAAATACTAAAAATAAATATTCTAGTGTTCTTCAATGTTGTTATGTGAATTAAAGAGCAAATGTCTATGAAATATTTGTAAAAACTACAATAAAACTAAGCTAAAACATTAAAAGGAAAAAAATGAAGCTAATGTTTAAACATCTCAGAATTATTCCCCAATTATTTTTTGTAGTGGCTCAGTTAGGTAAACTGAGCTGAGAAATCATTAGAGAACATAGAGCATAACTATCAAATTCTCTAAATTTACAATATTTACTTTTTGTTGTTATATTATTTAGCACCTCTGAGGAAAACTTTGGAAGCCAATTGTTATTTGTGAAAATATGTAAAGACTTATATTGTTCAGGAAAGCCTGGTTATTTTCATAATATCAGAACTAACATAATTTCAGTCCCCCCTCAGAGTGTCAGATTCTGGTATCAGATTCAAGGCTTGGACATGAATCTCATTCAAAATGAGGTTGATGAATTTATGACTCACATTTTAGTATAATGCAGAGGGTTTTTTAAAACATTAGTTCTGAAAAGCAGATAAAATTATTGAAATGATAAACAAATTAAATAGGAATGAAATATTCCTGTACTCCCCTTAGATGTCTCTCATGGAAAAGCATTTGGCTCGTGTAGAAGGAAGAGTCCTTGTAAATATGTTGGATTTCCTCTCTAAAGAACTGATTCGACTACAGGATGAGCGGAGAATCCATGCTTTTGCTATGTTAGCAGAAAGGCAGCGTCGAATGCGGGAAGCAGAGGAAAGTGGACGTCGACAGGTGGAAGAGAGACGCAGACGTGAAGAGGATGAGATCTTTAGACAGGCAAGTGTGGGAAATACTATTAAATATGCTCAAGGGGGTTTAAGCTAGGCCATGGCACAATTGAATTTGTTCAGATTACCTCACCAATATGCCTTAATCCTGTGTCTAGTATGTGCAGAGGTAATGTTTCTGTGAAGACGACAAGGAGGAAGTCAAACTGCTGAATGTGGACATAACTTACTGCTGAAGTAGCATTGTATTATCATCTTCATCTCACATCATCCAGTTTTCCACTAAATGCTTCTTTAGCCTCTTCATTGGAGGATTAAATCTGGCTCATGCTCTGCATTTCATCACAATAGTAATGGGGTATTTCAGAGAGGGTGATTAAAGTACAATTACTTATTTACACAAGACCAATAGGAAACATTACAACAGTAAGATCAATAAGGAGGATTTACTTCCTTTAGAGACCTAGGAGTTGTCAATGGGTTAGTGTTGAATGTAGGCCACCTGGGAAGACCTCTTGGCTAGGCAGAGAAGGCAAAAAATATCCCCCAAATCACAATTTACGCGTATTATTATCAAGAAAAGTGTATGAAAATGTTTGTTTGTTTGTTTATTGGATTTATATTGCCACCATATTCTCCCATGACAACTCAAAGCGGCTTACAAAATATAAAACCTTAAAACAATAAAAAGTAACAAAAAGAATCAAATAAATTAATGTAGTACAATATAACAAAATCTCATCCCACACTCTGTCCCAGTGACAGCAGATCACAAGAGCCATTTAATGGGCTATATTCTTGACATTCTTGACATCTTCCAGAACTTAACTCAAGGCAGAATTTACTATCCCATATTGAATATGTTGTACATTTTTAAACAATTAGCTCTAGAAACATTCATTAAAAGACTATTGAAAGGAACAGGAGTCTGATGTGGTAGATTATGTTCTCCATGTGTAGTATAAAAAGTGAGTGAAGCAGGACAATTCCAAAGAAAAAGAATAGTGAAAAATGATCCAAATAATAAATTATTCCTAATATAAATATGCTTACAGCAGTGGGGAAAAATTCTGATTTCAGTTTTTTTCAGGTTGTTAAAGTACACCAAAAAACAGTTGATTCATATCTAGAAGACGTTATCTTGAACAGCATGGAGAATACAGCTGAAGAACAATCTAGGGAAGAGATTCAGAGAATAGCTGTAGAGATCAACAATATTGCTTATGAAATGGAAACACGGTATGTGCTCCGGAGGAAATAGCATTTATAAAGTGAACATAACAAAAGTGGTTATGGTACCATAACGGCAGATCTTCTGGTCTAGAGCAAACTAATTGCATATAAATAAGATTTTTATAATAAACAAAATGAATGTTTTAACAATTTTTTCTATCTCTGTGTGTACAGTATGGGTATTCAAAAAAAAAACAAAAAAAACCCCAACCCCTGAATTTCAGACTCTTTGGGAAATCTCTCTTTGTGTTCATTTGTGCTCAATAATCTTTCTTTTCTTTTTTGAAAGTTCTTTTCTGAACTTTCAAATAATCTGTTCTATTAACTCACTCCTTGTGTGATTTGAAGTTAACAGGCTATCACCTGTACATTTTTAAAGTGATCTCCCTTCTCTCTTCATGGAAAATAATGTGATTCAGTTTCTTCCATTTTCCTGAAGCAATATTTTTTCTTTTCATTTTAATAATTGTGTATGAAGATGAGATGTTACTGATCCTGTAATAGGATTGAAATAAATGTGGACCAAAGAATATTTCTTTTTCCAGATGCTTTTACCTGCGTTATTTGAACAGATGGTGAGGTTGTCTCATTGATTGGTACATGAATAACTTATACTCTTGGTATGAAAGAGAAACGAACTTTTTAAAAATGTCAAACATGCAACCATTTTCATTTATCTGATTTCCCCCCCTGTAGCCAGAGTAATTTACAGTCTGAAGAGATTGTGGCAGAGCTAGTTTATAGCTTCCTGATCCCTGAAGTGAAAAAAATGACCATTAAGGAGAAAGGTGAGGAAAAGAGCACCTTTTTACCTCTTGCTGTTAATTTGTATTCTGGCTGCTTTGTTCTATGCAATGCTTTATCTACTGAACAATTAATTCAAGGTAAGTAGATTATCAATAAACCTCCAGCAAATGATGGGTAACTTTGGTCCTTGATAAAACATGTTAACCAAAATAAATTTTGCAAAGAAACAGAATCTATTGGGTTCAGTCTGCCAATAATTGTGTAATGGGGTCTATAACTTAAAATTGTAGAGGTTTTTTTTAATCTTTGCAATTGTACAACCAGGCTGTGTGCCAGTACAAAGCACAGATCATTTGGATCAAGGCAGGAATCCTTATTCCATCCCAGACAAATGGTTGTCTAATCTTTTCTTGAAAACCACCCGCAGTGGAACACCCACAATTTCAGGAGGCAAGCTGTTCCACTGATTAATTCTTTTCACCGTCGGGAAATTTCTCCTTACTTTCAGGTTGGATCTCTCTTTGATGAATTTTCACCAATTGCTTCTTGTGCTGCCCCCAAGTGTTAATGAGAATGGATCGACCCCCTTCTTTATGACAACCCCTCAAGTGTTGGAAGGCTGCCGTTAGGTCTCATTAGGCTAAACATGCCTAGTTCCCTTAACCATTCATTATACTATTTAGCCTCCAGGTCCCTTATCTTTGTTACTCCTCTTTGTACTCTAGGACCTCAGCATATGTTTTATGTCCAGAATTAAATGCAATATTCCAGGTGTGGTCTTACCAGTGCAGTATACCAGTGGTACTATCACTTCTCATGATCTTGATGGTATCTTTCGCTGTTGATGCAGCCTAGGACTGCATTGGCTTTTTTGGCAACTGCAGCACACTGTGACTCATACTTAAATGGTGGTCCACTAGGACACCCACATCCCTCTCACAGGCACTACTGTTGAGCCAAGGACCACCTATTTTGTACGTGTGCATTTGTTTTTTTTCTGCCCAAGTTCAAGGACTTTGGAAATCATTAAGTTATGAAGTTAACTTTTATTTCTTTGGTCCTTGGTGCTAACCTTCATCTTGAGGAAATAATTGTAATTCCATATTATTGTGTTCATCTTCATTTTGAGGAAATACTTGTAATTCCATACAATTATTGGGAATTAGCTTTTAGTGTTACTTGTTTACTGCATTTTGCATGCTTATCTCACCATTATATTCTATATTTCAGATGCCTAGGCTTGTGGTTCAATATAGAGAAATAATTTCTACTTCATTAAGGGTCTGTTGGTACTTGTTTGATGAGAAAGAGCTAGTTATGTCACATCTCTTGCAGTAGAATGGCTGGCACATTCTAAAAAGTTGGGTGTCTATACTATCAGAACGTCATATTGCATTGAAATAGGTTTGGTTACAGTCCTGTGCTTTGGAAGATGGTTATCTTTATATGTGCATTTCTATGGAGAGGGCAGAAAAAAGGGTAACTGAATTTTGCCAAACCCATTGTTGGTCTCTCTCTCTTTTTCCATTTTTTTCTCAAAACAGTGAGACAGGCTCAGAGAAAGCATATTCATGCCGCTCATCAGATTATCCATGGAAACACAGAGACAGCAGTAGAACAGCTCTTTTCCCCAGAGTTTCAACAGGCAAGCAGTGTAGATATTCCTCAGATCGGATTGCTTTCTGTTACACCTATTGGTCAAGATGTTGCTAAGCAGCAGGAAATCAAGCCACCAGACAGTCAAAACCAGAAAGATAAAATGTAGGAAGCCAGCCCTTGCATTGAATCTGCCAGGTCTCCTGAACAATGAAGCAAAAATATGGTATGTTTAGATGAAGGTTCTTTCTTGCATTGCCTCCTTGAGGATACTACAGTGTGTCTCTCTAGTGAGTGCCTTCCAGTCAGCAACATTGTCAATAAACTACTGCTGCTTTAACTTTGAAATAGATGCAGTTTGATTATATGTGTGTAATTCTGCAAGGAAATGCTTTGGGAAAAAGCAAATCTGTTCACCACACTTGGGGCACAGGGATGGGGGGAAATTCAGACTGATAGAAGTGTCTTGACTCATCCTCCCGTGGGCTGAAAGAAAATTAGCAGTTCTTCAGTTATGATCCTATGCTCCAGCCACTAGGATCATCATTTCATGGAAATCAATCCCATTGGATACCATATGTGCCATTCTCCTGGGTGGACAAATTGTGCTTGTAAAAATATAGGCTAACATAAATATTCTTAAGAAGGCAAAACCTATATGATATTTAAATCAACTCACATGTTCTTTTATCTTAAAATTTCAGCAGGTATGGGGATTCTGCCACTTTCAACTCAATTTCAAAAGCTTTCATGCAAGCAAACAGTGGAGACTTTTTAGGCTATGTAATTTGCAGTTGGCAAAAAGAAAGAAACGAGATAGCCAAGCTTCCTTTAGCAAACAACTCCCCCCTAGACCAGTGGTTCTCAACCTGTGGGTCGCGACCCCTTTTGGGGTCGAAGAACCTTTTCACAGGGGTCGCTGAGGAGCCTCCCGCGGAGAGACTGGCGAGAAGCCAGCCCGAAGGAAAGGAGCGGCTCAGGTTCCCTGCGTGGCGGAAGCAGAGGTGTGGGGGGTGGGGTGGGGTGGGGAAAGTAAGAGCCGGAATGGAGGCTAGGAGGGAGAAGAGAGAGACACACGCAGCACAGAAGATGCTGGGAAAGCAGCTCACTCCGAGTGATGGAGGTTGATGGGTAGAGCTACGGAAGCCAAGAGATACCATTTCTGAGGTGTAGAACAAGGCGGGGAAAATAAAATAAAATAAATGTGGGATGCGTGTATGCTGAGATTCCCTATTAAGACTGTTACCCATGCTTAGTATGGGTGTCTTAATAGGCTTTGGCCCCTCTCTTGCGGCTCCCTGCTGACCCAATTGCGCAATCTGCTCTCCGCCCCGAGAAGGCATGAGCCGCTCACCTGCTTTTGCGATTCTTTTGTGATTCTGCATCATTCGCAGGCAACTCAGTGTTGAGAAGAGCTTCAGCCCTTTCTTGTGCTCATCTCTTGCGCGCGCAAGCAAAATACCCTCCTGGGTCAGGATCAAGGTGGAGGAGACTACTCTCTTCTCACTGTCGCCACTGCGCAATGAGGTGAGTAACTACATATGCAGCGCAGGAGACTCCTCAGCGCCAGACTCAGGCCAGCGCGAGCCGCGGTCCCCTTCATGTTGGCTCAGGAAGGAGGAGAATGGGAAGCAAGAGCAGCAGCTGGTTGGGTGCAGGGAGGGAAGAGCTCCAGGTCTCTCCTTGCGCAGGGCTCTGGAACTCTTCCCTCTCTGCATCCAGAGACGGCTGCTTTGACTCTCCTGAATCAACACGAAGGGGACCGACCTGAGTCTGGCGCTGAGTCTCCTGCGCAGTGCAGCCAGCTATAACGGGGGAGAGGTACCCTCAAATAATGCAGCCCCATACCATATAGGGCTTTGTAGCTTATTAGCAGGATTTTGAATTAAACCCAGAAGCAAACTGGCAACCAATGGAGAGGTGTAACATGCATTGATCCAGGGACACCCATAACTACCATATTTTGCCCCAGGAGGATTTGCAGTTTTCTAGCTACTTTTCAAGGCAGTCTATATAGAACACAAATTCAGAAATCCATATGGAAAACCAGGGTATGAGTGAGTTGGTATAGAGCCTTCAGATCCAGGATCGATGTCACTAACAAAGGACTTCCTACTCATGACTGACAATTGTCCATCAAACAAGAATAGTAAGTTAAGAAAAACATCATTTCCAGCGATGATGTCATAGAAGAACGAGTGAAGGAATGGCAGCTCCATTTTCTTTGCTCGAATTTTTGTGTTGGAGATACTGAAAAGGACATCGGACCCGGAGGGTACGGCAGGAGAGAGGGGAAGCTCGGGGAATGTTGTGGAGTTAGGCAATCTCCCAATCAAACCAGAAAAACCCCTTGAAACGAATGGAAAATAAATTGGCGCCCATGGCCAATTCAGAGCTGTGACGACCGCAATGAGGAAGAGAATATAAAGCAGCACGATAGCATCAGTGAGGAACAACATCTAAAAACGGTAAAGATTTTTCATATAACTGAGCTAGAAGTTTGAGGTGCAGAAGAAAGCCCAAGGGCAAGGCCCTATACTGATAGTGATGGCCGAGGTAATAAAACCTAAGGTACTGTCTGTGAAAATGAGAAATCGGTATATGAAGGTAGGCTTCCGTTAAATCAATGGAGGTGAGATAATCACCTTGCCTGATGCCTCCCAATATTGATTGTAAGGAATGCATCTTGAACCTCCTATATTTTATGAAATGGTTCAACCTTTTCAAATCAAGAATGGCTCTCTAGCCCCGAGGATTTAAGGATTACAAACAGTAAAGAATAAAAACCAGACCCTGTTGTTTAGGTACCGGTTGCATAGTCCTGATGTCCGGCAGGTGCTGGATTGCCTCCTGCATGAGGGCCTGTTTAGTCGGGTTTCTGGAGACTGGGCAAGTCCTGAAAAACCAGGGGGGGGGGCTGGAGAGAAATTCGAGGGAAAGTCCATTCCTGATCGTTTGCCTGACCCACTCATCAGATGTAATGACATCACATTGGTCTGCAAAAAAGGCCAGTGGGCCTCCAATGGGTGGGTCCGCCTCTTGAAATCTAGTTACGGCGGTAGGAGCAACCTCCACCACCACGGAACGGTCGCTTGGCCTTCCTTCCTCAATGGTTATGGTCAAACTGTTGTCTCTGACTAGGGGTATATCCGCCCTGCTGTCTAAACCCAGAGGATCTGTAGTTGGAACCACAAAAGGATGAACCATATTCCAGGTTCTGAAAGGACAAATTGAAGTCCTGGTTACAAAAGGCAGGGTGTCTCAGTTACAGGGCTGTCCGGGAAAACCCTTTCCTGGTGACTGTGGGGAGCACCTTTTGTCTTATTTTCAATCAAAAATGGATCAAGTGACTCTCCAAACAGTGAACCGCCCTTGAAAGGTGCTGATGCCAGGCGCCACTTATGGCATACATCTGCCTGCCATTAGCACAACCAGAGCAATCGGCGGGTAGCTACTGATGAAGACATGGCCCTGGCAGCAAATCTGGCTGAGATCAAGGTGGTGTCCAATGTAAATTGGACTGCCGCTACCAGTTTATTTAAATCCTGGTGGGCCCTGACATCTGCAATTGGAATGCATTGTTGTAGATCTTGCAGCCAAAGCAAGCAGGATCTGGTAAAAAAGGATGCTGTGGTAGGTTCTCTGATGGCCCAAGCAGCGGCCTGGTGACCCCATTATAAGGTAAGCTCCTCTTTTATCCTCGGGTTTTAGAGCATCCTCTGGGGCTCCTGGAAGGTTAGCCGAGGTATACAATGCTGTAACTGGGTATCTACAGCGGCTATAGGATCTAAGCCAGATCTTTATCTACATTAAAGAATTTCTTGTCAGTGGAATTCGGCATAGCGCCAGCCGTGGGAGAGGCCCACTGTTGCTGGACTAAGTCCACAGATATTTTGGGTGTAGGCATGTTATCAGCCTCAACAGTGGTTTCTGCAAAAACAGTCTCAGTCTGACTACATAGCAGTGCTGTGGTTGCCTTTGCCCCAAATTTGGCCGAAATTTTGGCTTTAAACAAAAGGAATTTGAAGAGGGAAGGCTGAAAGAGCCCCCAGAAGGCGGGCTGGTCGGGGGTCATGCTGTCCTGGGAGAGATCAGCCTCCCTAATCTCACCTTTCTCCGGTATCAATGCAACATCATCTTGGACAGGAACAGGTGACATGGAGCCAAGTTCAGGTGCGGTGTCCATCACCCACGCTGTGTGTGTGTAGGACCGTGTGCAGGATTAGGTGCGGTGCCCAATGTTGCATGCATGGAAGGCCCACGTGCCAGGGCACCCTCTCTCTGCTCCAATCCTGCTGCTATGCCTTTCTCAATGGCATTTGCTATTATAGCTTGCATATCTGGCATGCACATGGGCATGTACATTGGTGCCATAGAACATTAGTTCAAGGCCTGTAATGTAGAAGGTAAGGCATACTCTGGCCTATCGGCCCCAAAGGTAAGTCAAGTTTCCTTGGTGTGGTGAATCACGTAGGTCCTGTACAGACCCCCCGATTCCAGTGGTGTCAATGGGTAGCCTAAGATCAAGGGAGGCTTCCCTATCCTCTCTGCCTGCAGGTGACAATTGCAGTTGTAATCTTGATGAGGAACAGAGCCTCCTAGCAGGTGACAATGAAGCAGGGTTTTTTTGGCTAGAGGCTTTATTGTATATTTTTTCCAATACCTTCAACTCTGTTTTTCATACCTGGAGACAGACTTGGAGGTCTTTTGAGACCTAGAAGATTTAGCTGTTGCCTTGCCACCCTTCCTGTGAGACTTGCTTGTCCCTACTCTGGAGGAAACAGAATTGGAGATTTCCTGATCAGCTTTTGGGTCCCCTGTCACACTCTGCAGGCTGCCCTCCTGTTCAGATAAGGCTTCTTCAGACCTTAGAGCTCTTGTGGATGCCATTTTGAATTTCAGAGAAGTCTGGATAACAAAATGGTGCTTCCCACCTTTTTTAACGGCTCCTGAGGCTCCGCAATGGGGCTAGCCACAGATCACTTGTCCAATCGTTTAAAAGTGGATCCAAAGCCTTGACAAGCCCAAAACGTCTCAAGCCTTTTCAAGCCTCAGCAGGATTTTTAAAAATGCTGTTAATGCCTTTGGTAAAGTGCGGAGCTCTACCAGGCAGTCAGAAAGTTTTTAGCTTGTCCTCCTACAGCTTCGCAGGCCTACGCCATTCCCTAGGGGCTGCACTCAGAAATGGCCACCTCCAAGAAGGCTCAGGCCTCAGATCAAATCACCAATATCAGACAAATTTATATAAAATTGATCACTTATCTCAAGAATAGGCAATTTGCTATGGAGCAACTGGGTAATGCATCTGTGCTCACTGAGGAACTGGGTTGAAAGCTGGGTCTGCCTAGAAACGGGCGTGGCTTAACACTTATCAGACTCAGTCCTATCAGTGAGCAGATGAGGTCAACCCAGTCTGGATGATACCTCCACCACTCTGGAGAACAACACTTATTTCTGGTGATTGGAATCTATCACTAACTTGGGGAAGGCTGGCAAAGCTGGCAAGATTTTGGAAGACTATTCCACAAAATGGAAAATTTAGAACAACCAAATTCTTCCTGACAGAGCCAAATCACAATCTAAAAAGTTGAAGGGTAAAGTGGAAATGGAGTAACTTTTTTTTAAAAAAATCCTTACTATGGATTAAAACACTTCTGAGGTATAGAAAAATAAGCATTGAGAAGAATGTATATAAACACATTTGCAGTCAAAATGTGAAACTAAGAAAAATATAATGGAAAAGGGGTCTCTCACATGAAAACTAGGACACAGGAAGAGAAGAGAAAAAGACAGCATATCTAAGTAAGTTAGGAGAAATTAAAACAAGAAATCATTTTAGGAGAAGCAAAATAAAAGGCAGCAAGCAAGTGCTGATGGTATAGAAAAGCAGGGTGGGAGAAGAGGAGAGAAAACGTTGTCTGTAAACAAGCAAGCAATAAAGGATGGGTGTACTTCTGGTTCCAATCCATTTTAGCTAGATGAAGAGATGGCAAGAATCTGAAAATGAAGCTTCTATGCTTGTTTCAGTCCACTTCCTGTATGTTCCGATCCCATTTTGTCTTACTCTCGCTAGCAAGTGCTTTTATGATCAATAACAAATGAAGAGTCTCTGGCAATATATACATTTTATTGAAGCAATAGTCACATGATTTGTGCATCTAGCTTTCTAGAACATTGACAGAATAAATTTCAGCGGTCATCTGACCTAATTTTTTTGCTTGTGCAAATCAACATCACATTTGATAATACATTATCAAGGACCAAAGATCAGTTCAAAGATAATGTGTTGATATGTCAAAGGAACAGATCTGCCAGATATGAGAGGGTGCCCTCTTAGAACCAGCACCTGATCTAAGGAAATGCTTTAGAAAAGCCCTTAAGCCCACCCTCTGGGTGAACTGTTCAGCAGAGGCATATGTTATGATTTCTGTGAAAGACTTCCCTTGTTTCTCAATAAAAACACAACACGGGACCTGTTTTGGCTTCTAATAATATCATAACTTAAAGAAAAGATGCCAATTCCAAGCCTTGTTATTATTATAGTCCCTCCAACCCATCTTCTAATGGAGAAGAGGGAAAGGTCTAGAAAAGATGCCACACAATAGACAGGAAATATTTTGAAATAAAGACCACACACTATAATTTTTAAATTTCATGACCAGGCTAACCTACGTTTTATTTAATGCAAATTACAGTACCAGTTAACTATTTCTGAACCAAGTCACACAGAACATAATGTATTTACAAAGGAGCCGAAGGGAGGAGATAAAATAATGAACATTAAGCATACATACCACAAAAAGTTTATACTTAAAATGAAAAAGTAATCAGTCACAGAGGCATTCAAGTAGTAATAACGTTATACATGTTTTGCTTCTTTGAATCAAGACAGCTTTGCGTGTGTATGCAACAGTTTGTATACAACCCACAGTCCATTATATATATATTTAGAACTCTGCTTTTAAGATGAAAGTGATCACGTTAATTGTGTGTACAAGCCCAAGTGATCAGCAACATAGTACAAATGCAAATTTTACAAGCAAGCATATTATTTATATATATAAATGGTTTTTTGTGTTTTTTCCCAAAAAACCAATAACAAACAACACTAGGAAGAGACATATCTCAAGCTAACCCTTTAGGTACCAGTCATTTTGCTTTTATTGCCTTGTTGCAAAATGAAGCAAGGAATTAGTTCCTGTAGAAATATTAGGAATTAAAAGGAGTTCTGATGAGCACATCTGAAAAATATCAGTCCTGGGCTAGACAACAAACTGTGCTTTTTATTACTGGCTTTGATCTCTAGAGGCTAAGATATTTAATGGAGAAAAATGCTGATAACATTTTTAATTTGGGATTGTTTCAAATCAACACCAATTACAGACACCAACTATTTCTTGGCTTATTCATAGAAGGAACTTTGTTCAAGCACCAGCTAGATGACATTAAAATAATCTGTTTAAAAAACCCATAACATTGTTTGAAATGACATACTTCAAAATTAAGATTACTAGTGCCTTTTTTCTGATTTTTCAGTCTATGATAGAGAATATCATTAATGCCATTTTAGGATTATACACAACTGCAACGTAGACTAAGAGACTATAGGATACTTCATTTAAAACAAACCATAAAATTTAAATTCCGAGTGGACTGTCAGAAACAAAATACTTTCACTGACCTTTATGTCACCAGAAAAATGGCATCTTCTGTCTTACTGGAATGAACAGAAGATGGTTACAAAAAGCTTTTTAAAAAGCAACCTTTGGTTTGATAAAAAGTTCAGCATTTTGCCATTAAAAAAACCTCATGAAGAATATTAACAAGTTGAATATATATGAGCAGAGTTTTAAAATCAAGGCCCTTGTGCTGAGCACAAAAATTAACGTTCATAAAAAAATTGGCAAGTAAATGAGAACGGAGGCGCTAATCTACGTTAACAGACACTTAATACCACAACTTTCTTTCTGTCCAAAAAGGCTTGCTAGATTTTTAGATCTAAAATATACAGGTGCATATATGTGATCCCAGTTCTTCCCTCCCCAGTTACAGTTGCTTACTTATTTTACAATCTCCAATTCTGTCTCTGAATGAACAACATGGCCAAGCAAAAGCTTTAAGCAGCAGTGATCCAACAAGACCTACTGAAGAACATATTGGGCAATAATCTGTAAAAGATAAAGCTGTCATTTTAGATACCAAGATGTTATCTACATAATGAAACCGGTTATAGTGGGGATATGTTTAAATAAGTGAGCAAAAATACTGGGAAAATGGTGGCTATCCTGATGCTGCTGAGCCATAACTTGTTGCTACCGATTCAGCAGGACGAGCACAGCCATGGATGTTTGGACGCATTTTCTTTTAACTCTGCTACTGCCCATGAAATGGCTGAAAAAAGGAAAGCGTTATTTGCACATATGAGGCATCTGTTACAAAAAGAAAGAAAAAAATCATGGAAGCAAAGGCACTCCAAACTATATAGATACACTATACATTGCTAGAGTTATTGTTACAATAATACAGGCCAGTTATCTACTGTACATAGTTAGAATTATATGGCTTTAAAAAGCTTGTCTACATTTTGTCTGATTATTAAAACAAATTAACTGCCCTGAATGGTAACATTTGTTCATTAATAACAGTTCCTGTGTCCACTTATTTACATATAAAGCAATACAACTTAAAAGTTTAAGAACTAATGTACAAACTTGAATTTGGTGAGGAGCTTTTGTCAGTTTATTTACAAAAAATGATACTGAAAACACCTGGATCTAGATTTATATAAAATTTTGCTTGTAGTTCTGCCATGATCCTTAGGGGGGAAAAAACCAGGATCCTAGTTTTTACACACATACACACACACACACACACATTTAAAAAAAGTGTTAAAGCTTTTAATTATGCTCTTCTATTATTTAAACCAATGAAAATAATACAAAACCTCCTAAGATCTCCTCTTTCTGAATTCGGACCACAAAACTGAGCTTTGACTATGATGGTCGCACAGTCAATATGGAAGATGCCAGTGGGCTCAAGCCATTCAGCAAGAGAGTCTTCCAGGTCTCCCATCCATTATGGATTCTTTTCTGGCCTAGTTTTTTGAAAGACAGCTTCCCCTCTCATGGCTCTTAAAAATAGTTTAAGTTATGATTTGTGTGGTCTTTAAAGTCATCTGATTTTTTTTTTAGAGAAGCCACCATTTTTTCTGGCCATGCCCCATTCTCCATTTGAGACGCTACTTCTCTTCTCTCAATGACTTCACACCTAAAAAATGAATATAAACTACTTGCTCTCCTTGGTCCAAATCTAATTTCAAAAGGTTCACCAATGAAAGATATTGCAAGGTAAAGTGTATGTAATCTGATGTAAAGCTAAATAAGTACAGCTATCAAATCAAAGAGGAAGCTAGTCACAAGAACCCATTAGTGCTTAATGCATTAGTAATGACATTCTTTCTCAAAGTGTTTCAAGGCATATTGCTTTCATGTCACAGAGACCTTTGGCCACAATTTAATTGTTCAGAACAAAGACATAGGAAACAAGCATTTCTGCTTCTGGATGTAAAAAATAAAAGGTAGCACTATGTATATGCATGTGTGTACATGTATATAACACAATACGCACACACACACACATACACGACACCTGGAGCAAGTAATCTACTTGTCTAGAGATTTAATATTCTCCATTGTGACAAAAACAACTTCTGAAAACCAATAACCAAAAGTTAGAAAAAAGAGGCTGAAAAATATGAATTTAAATATAAACCAGGATTTAAATCTACTTGTTAAATAAATCTAACGACTTAAAAACACTGTATGCTATGAAAATAGTATGTCCATTCACATTATATTCTTGTTATCTTTTCCCCAGTGTTCTTCTTCAAGAAAGAAATCAACTTAGAATCAAAATGAATGAACAGAATGCAGGAGGATTTTTCTATTTTCTGCACATGGAGATATGCATACCTACTCCCACCTACTGAGGTGTGGATATGATTAGTCATGCTTTCTTCTATGCTATCCAGATTTTTTTAATATCCAACTCCTAAAACATTGGGATAGGTATATTCAAGCCAATAGTGTATGTCTGCAGAATTCTTCAAAGGCAAATGAAATTTAAGGTGATTTGTTCCTTATTTTTTCAAGCTTTTTTCCCACACTGTAACTTCCCTCCTCCTTCATAATTCCCTTTGGCAACTCAGCATATTGTAGCACCTCATCTTGTTCTTCCTCCTCACTTAACACCAAGACATTTAATTCCAGCAAATAATACTCAAGATGAGCAACTTCTGTTAAACTCCTAACCAAATTCAAGTTGTGCACTACACCAAAAATTGAAACATCACTTAAAAATACAAGGCTTCAGCAGAATGAGGGGTTTCTTTCTTTCCTTTTTTCTGGTATTGGCGGTGATTGTTGGAGGGTGTCAGATAAGATTCCTGATTCTAAAGTACACAACAGCAATTATCTGAAATTAGAAGATTGTCATGGGAAGAGAAATTGGTGTTCTAATAATCCATTTCCCTTTTCCCACCCCACTTATTCCCCTGCCCCAAAGAGCCTGCAGAGTGAGCATACAATGAAACTGGTTTTTTACAAGGTTAAATAAGAACAACAATTTTTAAAAATCCAACACTATAATGAACAGTTTTTCCCCTTCTTTTTACATTTTCTTTCCAAATGTAACCAGTATTGCTGAGTAAGACTCAAAATTACTGGTGATTGTTCCTGTACAAGCTGCTGCTTGAGATCAGTTCAGGTGGAGTTGGAAGCTGATGTTGAAGCTACATTATTGGTCTGAACTCGATCACCTGCACTGGCATCTGCAAATATCAGAAAAAAATATGAAAGAGATGGTTACATGTCAATAATATGAAGTTTTATGTACAAGCTTCTATTCTGCTTTTTGTCCCAGGAAGGATAAATTAACTAAGGAAAGTCCCAAATTTGTCATCTAGAAATGGCGTATTCCAGAGGGAATGGCATCTTTGGCACCAGAGCTTATAGTTCAGAATGTTTTTCATCTGCTGTTGAAAGGGAGAGGGAGATACACACACACACACACACACACACACACACACACACACACACACACACTCTTCATATATACAGTTCTATGTTTAGTTACTTCACATAATAGACCATGAGTTGTTAAAGATTTTGTCTGTAATCTGCCTAATGAGAGGATGATTTAATTCTACAAATGAAGCTAATATTGTCAGATGTAGAGGAGAAATGTTAGATAGCATTGGTAAAATAAATGTTCGCTCATTTTAGGAGCCAATTATAAAATCCATTCTTTATAACTGCAGAGTCCTACTAAGCCTCCCTACAGTGGCAGGGCAGTGTATGTGTGCCCATTTCCAGTTGCTCAGTTAAAACAAACAGGCTCTTTTAGGAATATATAAAAGTTATGTACAGGGATATCACTTGAGTATCAATGGCAAAGACATCCTTCATATTGCATGGAAGAAAGTTATTCCTGTATTTTGCTATGAAAACCATATTAATACACCAGAAAATGTGATGGTGGTACAGTGCATCTTGACAGGCTCCTGTAATGATATATGAAAAAGACCTGAAGAGACAGAATAGAAAAGTGCTACATGATGAATGGTCAGATAAGAGAGGGCATCCCCAACAGATGCATAATGGGTGGAGAAAGAGATTCCCTAGCTTCTCAGGCTATAAAGGAGACAGTGGGAGATCTGTTCTTTCACACTTGCAAAGTTTTTTTTTAATGTAGCTTTACCATAAAGTACAATTAGCTCATCTGGTTGTGTTTCCTGACTGGCCTACCTGGCAAAGCTGACAGCTCCTCAGACTGGATGATACTTAACACGTTACTGAGAACAGTTGAAAATCTATTGAAGTATTAACAGAGCTTGTCAGCTCTGTCTGGTTTGGCTTGACACTGCACAGGAATTCTGCCATTAAAAAAAGAAGGGGGGGGGATGAAAGGATGAAGGGCCAATAAAGCTTTGTATGTATGTGATAGGAAATCAGGAGGGGGGATGACAGGAGATAAGGAAAGGACTGGAGCAATCAGATTCTGTTTGTACAAGCACTCCACAGCCAGGCACCCTGAGAAATATCCTGATTGTCAACCTGGAGAGGAAACCATCTCTACAGTGTGAACCATGTGAACAATATAGGCTCAAAGGAGCAACCAGGGAGAGATTGAGGCCTGGGGGGAGAAAGCATCCTCAAAATCCCCTACTGGAGGTCTGGATCTATCTGGATAGCTGGAAGAAGACAACCCACCAAGACCCCGATGGTCCCTTGGGGTCGGGAAAAAGGAAGAATAAGAAGAGAAACCCATGGGAATGACATTCACCCATGGGGGTCATGGCAGCCGATGGCAAGAGACCCAAGTGGAGCTGGAGGAACTGGATGAAGAATCAAGTACATGTGAACTGGAGTGAGAGGACTGGATGCTGGAGCAAGCCGTAGGTTCCTGAGATGTTATTTTGGTACTCAAAGCTCGAGAAGCCCTAGCCTGGGGCCACATCCTGCTGACCAGCCAACTCTAGTGCCGGCAAGCGAGGGGCAACTACCTATGCCATTGCAATGGCGGCAGCAGCAGTGAGACTCTCAGCAACTGCAACCATCCTAGCGGCTGGCCCCACAGCTCAGCCTGCATCGGCTGCAGGAGCCGATGGTCTAAAAATAGCCACTGAAGGGACTAAGGTATGATGCGTGATCATGGCATTAAGAGGGATAACAGCTGAATGCATCGTCACCCTCCACAACAATGACATTTGGAGCTGAGAAATTCAACAATTTCATGGCTGCACTTCAGAAGTGCTTTGAACACCTTCTAGCCAATGGCAAAGCCAGAGATTGCATAAATGTTATCAGCTAAAGGCACAGCAAGGTGGCCGAGTACACCCAGGAGTTTCGTGACCTGGCCTGCTAACTGGCTAGAAGACCTCTTGATTGGATGTTTCCGAGACGGGGTAACTGATGAGGTCTACAACACCTGCATTTCTACAGCATGTCTCCTACCCCCAATGGCTGGTATGTATTACCAGAGGAAATGGAAATCGACCTGGCTCAATCCAAATACTGGCCGAGCTGTGAATTTTCTCCTGAAAAGAAAAAGGCCCCAAAACTAGTGCCCATGCCGCTGGCTTCACTAGCTGCTTCAGGTGTGAGAAGGAGGGGCATCAATTCACTGGCTGCTTCAGGTGTGGGAAGGAGGGGCATCAATTCACCGGCTGCTTCAGGTGTGGAATGGAGGAGCACTGACCTGTCAACTGCCAAGCTGCATACCTAACCCAGAAGGCGACTTAGGGTCCTGTCCAAAAACCAGCAAAGCCACACCACCAAGCTCTTGAAACCGCCATGAAGGGAGTAGGACATAGAGTTCCCCCCTTCCACCAATGAAGGCAGGAGTACTCCCACTGACCCGGTGAGCAGCCCAGTGGAAAGTGAGTCAGACTACAAGATGATCTCTTGGTAAATCACCCAGTTAACCCAGTGACAATCCCCATAGAACTCATGGTTTAATCCTTAGATCAAAAAGGGAGCCTTGTAGGCAGACAGTGGAGCCGATCAGGATGGAAGAGCCCCAGCAGCAGCAGCCACACGAGCCCCTCCAAGACGCCAAATGGCAAACGTTCCTCCTCTTGGTGTGAAATTCAGAGGTGACCCCAAAGAACTATGATTTTTCCTGGTCCAGGTCTGGAATTTCATGCAACAGTTTGGAGAAGATTTCTCCAATGTGGAAGCCAAGGTGACTATGGCATTGGAGAATAAGGTGGCAGCTTGGATGGTCGCCTTGCATAATGATGACTCCCTCCTGCTGAGGAATTACCATGTGTTTATGGCCATCCTGAGGAAGTGCTTTGATGACCCACTAGCCAAGCGTAAGACGAGAACCAAAATGAAAACTCTTACTCAGGGAAGAAGTCCAGTGGCTGAATACATTCAAGAGTTTTGTGAACTGTCGGTGCATATGAAGGGGAAAGGTCCGAGGAGGCTTTAATGGATAGTTTTATGGATGGCTTGAACCAAGATATATACCAGAACTGTGTTAACAGAGGGGCCCCACACAACCTCCAACGCTGGTATGAGTTGGCAGCAGATGTGGAGATTGACCTAGCCAGGAATAAATACCAGGGAGAAAGTGAGAAAGGTAAAAATCCCTCTCCCATCCACCCCAGAGGAGCTCCGAAAGGAGGAAAGGGTTAGTCTGCAAGCAAACTCCGGTCGACTGCTTGTTTCCGCTGTGGGAAGGAGGGGCACTGAGCTACCACTCAAAAATTGGCCTAAAACCCACTGCTGCTGGAGAGAGAAAGCCAGACAAACAACCAGGGAAACGAAAGGACACCGCCATGAAGGGGGTGGAACCTGTTGAGGATTTCCCTCCCAACCAAGGGGAAGAAGAACCCTCTTTTCTGTCTGGGGAAAGTGAAACCGACTCCAATTATGACCATTTGGTAAGTCCCTGATCGGGTCCCATGACCATTCCAGTAGAACTTAAAATGCCCTTTACTGGTGTCCAAGGGAAAATGCTAGCCCTCTTGGACTCTGGATGCACACGTTATGTAATTAGCCTGGAAGTGGTGGAGAAAATGGGATTGAGACTGAGAACTTTGAAAATGACCACTGCTTTTTGCCAGTTGGACGGGTCTGTGGCTGGGGGGGGGAGGAGCTGCCCATTTTGTAACTTGAACCAGTAGAAATGTGGATGGGGGGATCACCAAGAGACTTTGAGTTTCATCGTTGCACCAGGGACGGATCGGCCCCTCATACTGGGATTACTCTGGCTACGTAAATGGAATCCATATGTGAATTAGAGAAAAGGGTGGTTGCGCATCCGTTCTGTTAAACCCCCAGAGGGGAAGGGGAGGGTCTCCCACATAGCTGAACTAAACCTAGCTGTGGCAGCGCAGGAAAAAATTGAAGGGGAAGAGAAAATCCCCAAAGAATATTGGGATCTCAAGGAAGTTTTCAGTGAAAAGACTTCTGACACATTGCCCCCCCCCCCTCCACCGCCCTACTGATTGCAGCATCAAGATCATCCCAGGGGAGAAATTCAATGACCCTACGTGAAATGGAGGAATTACGGAAGTTTATTAACAAAAACTTAAAAAGGAGTTTCATACAACCGGCTAGGCCACGGATGGCTGCACCTGTATTGTTCAGAGAAAAGAAAGATGGTTCCTTTTGTTTATGCATTAGTTACAAAAATCTAAATGGGATTTGCATGAAAAATGTATACCCCCTTCCATTCATGAAGGATATGTTAGCCCAGTTGGGGAAAGGAAATTTTTTCACGAAGTTGGACCTAAGGGAGGCCTACTACAGAGTCAGAATCAAAGAGGAGAATGAATGGAAAACTGCTTTCAATTGCCCTTTGGGGTGCTTCCTGTTCAGAGTACTCCCGTTTGGACTGCAAGGGGCACCAGCAGTTTTCATGCAATTAATAAATGAAGTTTTGTATGAGCACCTGTACAAGGGCATGTTAGTCTACCTTGACAACATCCTTATATACACGGAAACATGCGATGAACACGTGACTTTGGTGCGCTCCATCCTCAAAAAACTCCGGGCTGCTGAAATTTATGCCAAATTATCTAAATGTGAATTTTTGCAACCCTGCGCTTATACCTCATGTAAGTTTACAGATACAGAAATGAGATGGGCCATATGGGAAAAGGAAGCTTTTGGTGTCAGATGGACTTTGATGACCTGGCGACACTTCCTAGAGGGAGTGAAACACCCTTTTGAGGTATGGACTGATCATAAGAATTTAGAAGCGTTGAAGACCCCATGTAAGCTGTCACCTAAACAAGTGCATTGGGCACAGCACTTCAACCGTTTCAACTTTACCCTCAAGTACATTCCCGGGGAGAAGAACTTTATGACTGATGCCTTGTCCAGGCTTCCCCAGTACAATAGCTCTAGGTTGAGCATGGTTCATCCAGTCATCCCAGTTAAAACTCTGGCTGCCCAATGGTTACTAGGAGCCAAGGCCCAGTGGACTTGGATGTGACTACGGACCTAATGAACAAACTCAAAGAGGGCCTTGAATTCGACTGGTTCAAGAAACATTCTGATGAATGCACCATGAAGGATGGACTGGCTTGGGTAGGAGCTAAACTGTATGACCCTGCTAACCTGAAACCTGTCGTTGAATCCTACATAGCCAGTTGTCCCATCCGTGCGGCCGCAAAAAGACCACTAGGGAAGACCCAAGGTCTCCTCCAAAGTGTTGCCCGTCCTGGGACCCCATGGAAGGAGATATCGATGGACTTTATTGTCGAGTTACCAGAAAGTCTGGGGAATACCATTATTTGGGTTATCACCAATCTGTTTTCTAAACAGGTTCATTTTGTGCCTTGCTCCAAGATCCTATCAGCGAAGTCATTGGCTAATTTGTTTATTTTACATGTATATAGGTTACATGGAGTGCCTGAATGCATTATATCGGGCGGGAGGGGGGAGGTCCAATTCACCTCGCTCTTTTGGAAAGAGTTCCTGAAATTGATTGGCTCTGCCCAAGGACTAAACTCCACCCACCATTCTCAGACTAATGGGGCTTGTGAACGGACGAACGGTCTTGGAACAGTACCTCCGATGTTTCATCAATTATCAACAGGATAATTGGGCTGAACTGTTACCACACACAGAGGTGGCGTATAATAATTCTGTACACAGCAGTACTGGCATGACCCTTTTAAAGTTGTGTTTGGTCAGGACTTTGTGCCAATTTCTGAATTGCCTCAAGAGAAACCGCAAATTTTATCCTTGTCTGAGTGGAGTGATCAAGTTCGGCAGTTTTGGTCCATGACCCGCAAAGCATTGGATGTGGCCCACCAGGCTCACAAAAAACAGGCGGATAAGAAAAGGGCTAAGCCAAAAGAGTACCAAGTTGGGGATAGGGTGTTTTTGTCCACCAAGTTTCTGCAAACCACCCAAAAATCGAGGAAGTTGGAGCCGAAGTACGTAGGTCCATTCCCCATTATAAAAATCATAAATCCTGTATCGGTGAAGTTGGAGCTGCCAAAGAACCTTAGAAGAATTTATCCTGTATTTCACGTGAACCTGTTGAAACCAGACCACACTTCTTTCTTTCTTCCTTTCCTCCGCCTCAACCTTCACCTTCGGTCCCTCTTCTTATTAAGGGAAATCAACATTTTGAAATTAAAGAAATCTTAAGAGTCCAGAAAACATAGAAGTTGCATTCAGTATTTGGTCTCCTGGAAACATTTTCCCCCTTCCCAGGCTGAATGGGTCGACAAATATCATGTTAGGGCTCCCAGAATTTTGCAGAAGTTCTACGCCAATTATCCTGATAAGTCTTGATATTAGGATAGATGTGTATACAATATTGTTATTTTGTATTGTTTTTCTCTCTTTTTCTGCAGGGGTGATATCTCTTTCTGAAGGAGGGCCGGATGTCAGCTTCTGTTTCACTTACTTGCTTTCGGCTGCCATGGCAACGGGGGGGGCATGGTATTTGGGATGTGAATAATTGGTACAGGAGTGATAGTCATAAAGGGAGTTTTGTTCTCACCATCTTCTGCGCATGCTGATGGCCGATGTTTGGACCTGGTCAAGGCCAACCGTCCTGCATACCAACCTGATGATGCTTCTTGGAGATGCAACCCACATGACACCTTAGGGAGTTGCAGATTGGGCAATGGGGTGGGGGTTGTTGGAGGGAGGGGGCTGGGCAAATGTTTGATATGTATGATTTCACGCTTTTCTGACTCAAACCTTGCTTTACTTCGCTGCTATCTATTCATAACTAGTAAAAGTACTTTTAATTCCACAAACAACGGCATTGAGAGGTTTCTTTCTTGATTACTGAGGGAGGCATCCCTGACACTGCCAGACCACTGGTGGCTGCCCCAGTACTTTTTAGGGAAAAGGATGAGTCCCTTTGTCTATGCGTGGACTATCATGGGCTCAACGTGGTGTTGTGGAAAACTTTTACTCACTCTCCCTCATGAAGGACATGCTAACCTATATGGCGAAGGGAAAGATCTTCAAGTTGGATTTGTGGGAGGCAGACTACAAAGTGAGGATCAAAGCAGGGGATGAGTGGAAAACAGATTTCAATTGCCCCCTAGGATGCTTCCCGTTCTGGGTCCTCCCTTTTGGACTGCAACACGTTGCTGTGTTTATGCAACTAAAAAACAAAGTGGTACATGAACACCTCTAAAAAGAAGTGTTAGTTTATCTAGATGACACTTTTATCTATACTGACACAATGCCAGAACATGTAAAACTAGTTGTGCTCAAGAAGCTTCAAAAGGCCAAGCTATCCAAATGCAAATTCAACTAGAGTAAAATTGACTTTCTATCGTATCTCCCATGAGGTGATAGAAATGGACCCCATAAAGGTGCAGGCAGTGCTAGAGTGGACTTTTCCCTGCACCTGGAAGCAACTACAAAGCCTCCTCGGGATTTGCCAATTATATCACCAGTTCATTCTCTTGTTTGCCCAGATAGTCCTCCCCATCACCAATCTACTGAAGACAAACGGGTAGGGGAAACCCAAACCCAGCCAGCCGCTTAAATAGACTATGGAATGCTGGGCTGCATTCTAAAAACTTAAGTGCTTGTTTGCAGAGAAGTCGATGCTGAAGCACCCAGACCCCATAAGAAGCAGGAACATTGTTTAACGATATATACATGCTATGGTATTGGCAAAAGTAACTTGGATATAAATTCTAAACAGTGAGTTGGGGAAAAGGGGGGGGGGGAGGTTTAGAAACTTTATTAATTGACTTTTATTTAAAAGATGTTATAAAGGTGTAATGTTATTGGAGGATTTTTTGAAATGGCTAATGAATGCCATTATGTGGTTGTGTCTTTAAGTATGAATGATTTGAGGTAAAAGCATGTTCAAATAATTGTAGTCAAATGAGAACTGTGGTACATTAATAGTAAGATATACATTTTTTTTAATTTAAAGTGTATAATCTAATATGAACTATAAGTAATGACAATGGAAGAAATGCACGAAAGTTATCTGTAACCAATTGACACGCTTTCTACAAGAGTAATGAAGGATGATTCTTTTTTGTGTTTTTGTTCAATTAAAATAAAAAAAATTCAAAAAAAAAAAAGAAGCAGGAACATGGAAAAGATCAATTCATGATGAATGATAAAATTGACTATGCAAGAACACCTTATACATCAGTGAATTGTGAGTTCAACTTCCCTGGACAAAACAGTGAGGAACACGACGGAGCTGCAAGTCTCGGGTAGGACGCATGTCTTGCAGTCCAACTCCTCCCACCCGCCCCAATGCTAACAGAATCCAGGCTGCTTCCCTTCCCCACCGTTTCTTTAGCGAGATGGGTGGCAGGTGGGGTGGGGGAGAAGTGAGAGGTGTGGAGCGAGACGTGGATCCTCTTGCTGTCACTTCTCTCCCTCCTCCCCGGGCATGGCAGGCTTCCTCTGCAGCTTCCAAGCCAGGGCAGAGAGATGACGAAGGGTGAAATGTTCACCCCTGGGGATGATTCAGATGCTTCACTGGAGAAACGGACCCCCGCCAGCCCAGGCTTCCTAAATCTCTTGCTCCCCAGATTATCCGCCTTGCAAAGAAAGCCCAACTCGACGCAAACGCTGCCTCCAGCCACCTCTTCATCCTGGTGAAACTACGTTTTGAAAGGATGATCTGCAGGGGGGGGATTTCCTGCACATTGGCAGTGGCGTCTCCTCACAGGGCTTCTCCCAATGTCCCAGGTGCGAAGCAACATCCCATAATAGAAAGCATGGAAAGCCATACAACTGGGGATGTCGGAAGAAGTCTTGTGAGAAGACACCGCTGCCGATGTGCAGGAAATCTCCCCCCGCTCCACCTTCAGATAGTCTTGTGGGCTGGCAGGAGAGGTCTTCAATGAACTTCGCTCTGTCTGTGTCTCTGCAGGCAGCAGTGTCGGCAGCATCTCCTCGCAGGGTTCATTCTTCCTTCTCTCTGGCTGATTCTCAAATATTTTCAAGCAAAACACTGCCAAGAGAGGGAAGTATCTCTTCTCCCTCCCTTGCCAAACTTTGCGTGTAGGTGTAACGTTTCACAAAGCTCCTTACTCCATGGCTGCTGGCTCCCTCGCTTTGTGTTTTATATATATATGCCGACATACCCACCCTTCCTGGGACTGTCGTATCCCACTCCCAAGATTCCGTTTCCAAGGAAAAAAGAGCGCTGGGGCCGCACTGGACATTCCCCCCTGCCCTGACTCCTGTCAGCCTCAATTTTGTTCCTGAAACCCTGCGGGCCACTTTTCTGCTTGAGCTCAGCCGAAGGGGGGGCGGGGTCTGAAAGCAAGGGCGAGATGAAGCTGACTGCTTCCTCTTTGCCTCCTCTCCCAAAAGCAGTCTCGGGCGCAGCCACTTTTGCAGCAGAAGACTCAAGCCGGCCTTCCGAAGGGTACTGTAGCAGCAGCTATCCACAATTTTTTTACCCTTGTTTCGTCCCCATCCATGTGGCTCACTGGGCCACATGGGTCAGGATGAAATAATGATTAAAAAATTGTGGATAACTGCTGCTACAGTACCCTTTGGAAGGCCGGTGCAAGGCGCGTGGGGTGCATCACTTGGCCTCCTGCTTTTGTGGCCATAATTGATGGCAAAAGCAGCTGCACTTGCTGGAGGCCACGGCCTGAGCAGCACCCGCAAATCAGCTGTTTTTTGAATGGCAGCCGGATCGGCTCAACTGATCCAATTAAGGAGCCAAGAAGTGCTGAGGTGACCGGGGAAGGGAAGGGCTTCCTCCTGTACTTGCCACGGCACCCTTTCACTAGGGCTTATTTTTGGGGGACGGCGTATATTTACACCCACCTCAAAAACCAGGCAAAACCCAGGCCTGGGCTTATTAGCAAGACATGTCGTATTTTCAGGGAAACACAGTACTAAGCTGGCAGGAATAGCTAACATCCTAGAACCGTGATGGCAAACCTATGGCACATGTGCCAGAAGTGGCATGCAGAGCCATCTCTCTGGGCATGCAAACTGTCACCCGTTGCTCTTTCAGGTTCCAATGCGCTATCCAGCTGGTCTTCACATGGGTGGAAAACCAGAACAGCAGCCTCCCAGTGCACATGCATGTCCAAAGACCAGCTGGCCGGTGCGCATGCATGTGCTGGAAAGCAGAACATCATCTTCTGCTGCTCTTCCAGTTTCTGGAACACACACATGCACGTGCTCCCATTTCGGCATTCGGTGCCGAAAAGGTTTGCCAACACTGCCCCAGAAGATAGGCTCAAGATCCAGATGCATCTTGATCGATTTGAACACTGGACCCTATCTAACAAAATGAAATTCAATGTAGACAAAAGAAAAGTCTTACACTTAGGCAAGAAAAAAGTACACATACAGACTGGGTGAAAGCAGGCTTATTAGCAGTAACTGTGAGAGGGATCTTGGAGTTTTAGTCGACAACCAGTTAAATATGAGCCAGCAGTGTACGGCAGCAGCCCAAAAAGCCAACAGAATCCTAACATTAACAGAGATACAATCAAGATCAAATGAGGTACTAATACCATTCTATAAAGCCTTAGTAAGACCACATTAGAAAACTGCATCCAGGAGAAGGGTAATGACCTCTTGATAGCAATGGCAACTAAGAATTGTTAACAACTGGAAATATTAAACTTGATCACCACTGGGTATACAATGAATATGTTAAAAGCACTTGTTAGATAGTCTCCATCTTTGTCAAGCCTGAACATCATGTTTTGTTTTTATATGGGAGGTTTATACATCTACTAGTAGTTGTTCTAATAGGTTACAAATGAAAGTAAATAGTCTCTGATATGGAGGATATAAAATATTAAATAAATATCTAGGGACAGTCAGGGAGAAGGAACTATCCATACTATAAAAGGATGGGAGACTTTGGCTCTGTCATTTTGGATATCTAGAACCCGCAAACACTGCTTCAGTTCAATGTTAGCAGGTCTCAAAGCAGGAAGTGCTGAGAACACAAGATTTGTCACTTTAGGGTGGAATCTAGCAAGGTAAGATGCACTAGGAAGGCCTTTGTTTAAGAACCACAATTGATTTTGGCAAAATGATCACTAAACAAATCATGAGAGAGAGTGGGGAAAGAGACAGAGAGAGAGGATGTAAAGATAGTTGGTTGTTGCCACTTGATTTAGATAAATTTTTCTTGTTTTTTATGAAAAGTACAAGATGTTCTGGTCATCCATTGTGCTATATCTGATTGTCTTGACTCAGATGGGAACTAGGAATAGAAAGTGAGGCTGACACTGTGTACTTCTCCTTCACTTAAATCAGAATTATGCACCAGTCTGAATATCATCATCATGACTGCTCTTCAAAAGAGTAAAAATAAAGACGTCCTGAAGCAATGAGTGAGTGACAAAGCACAAATACACTGGGAGCTGTAGTCAGGGACCTGCACACAAGCAATTCAGGTCTAATAGTCACTTTTCATTGACCAAAGCAGCATTGAAACCCAATATTTGCCTAGGTGAGTTAGCAGTCTTTTTAGGAATGCAATGCTCATCTCCACAGTATGAAGATGGAACTATAATTTGTGCCCCAAACTTTCCCTGCTTCACTATACGCTGGTCAGTTCACCACAACTAGTGGGGATCCCATCGGTGGTTGAACAAACATAAGATACCTCTCACCATTGTCACTTGAACATGTTCATGCTTTTGGACAACACTAGGAGAACAGCTTTAGTTGTCAGAGAGCTTGAAAGATACACTGCAGCCCTGAGTAAGATTCTTCTTCTATGAAGAATTAGATGCCCAACTCTCAGTTTGTTTGGCAACTTTAATGCAAATATACCTCCTCATCACCAGTAACAACTTTCTGTTTGCCTACCATAAAAAGACCTCCTTGGATGCACCTTCGCTCTAAGTTTGGCATTTTATTGATTATGTCCTTGTCAGAAGAAAAGGAAAGCAGGATGTCAGAGTAATTAAGGACGTGTGGTGCTAACTGTTGGACATGTCGCAGGTTCATTGTCTCTAAAATGAAGCTCCACATCAGACTCAAAAGATGACCCAAAGGAAGCAAGGCTATGAAAAGAATTAATCTAGTTAGATTGAAGAACCCCAGCATGGCTTCAGCACTGGCTGAAGACTTAGTAACTAAGCTTGTTGACCTACATCTTGCTAGCTGTGCAAGTCTAGAACTATTAGGGCAACAATTACAGTGTCTACCTGACTGTCCAACATGTGGCAGGACATTTCATGCCCCAATTGGCCTGACCAATCATCTCTGGACACATCACACTTAGTTGTAATGTAACTAATGGTGGTGAGGTCTTCATCTATGATGCTGGACAAACAACACTAAACCTTTATGTAATTTTCTAAACCTTTATATTAAAGATTTATGATAAATCTATAAAATATATTGATTCAAGATTAAATAGTGGTAATAACACTGGGATGGTCAGCATTGTGTCACTGAAGATTGTGGGTGGAAGAACTGCACACCAAGAAAAAATATGGTATATATAAATATGATCTCACCTGAGGCTGCTGGAGTATTGGTAGAAGTTGAAACAGCGGCTTGATTTCGAGCATGAGCAGGTATGAGGATTGCTGCCAGAGCTGGATTGCTTGACAATTCTAGAAGGAAGTTGAAGAAAGATCATTTATAACAAAGCACAATTCAATTATCTAATTTAGCAGAGCTCTGATGAAGCCAGGAATGTAAGGAAGCTCTATGAAAAGTTATATGATAATCATTACTGTCATGGAAAAATAGAGGAATAAGGTTAAATCCCACCAGTGCTGACAAGCACACTGTGGTGAGGCATATGGGAAGGACAGAAGAATGCCAATACTGTTTCTAACATTTAAAAAATCCCTTTTCTATCAAAACTGTAGATCATGTGCCACAATCTTTTTTTCAAAAAACTAAAACAGACAATCCATTCATAAGCAAGAGACTAAAACAGGGGATGAGTAGAAAAAAGATTTCAATTGCCCCTTAGGATGCTTCCAGTTCCGGGTCCTCCCTTTTGGACTGCAAGGGGCCCCTGCTGTGTTTATGCAGCTAATAAATGAAGTGCTGCATGAACACCTGAAAAAGGGAGTTTACCTGGATGACATTTTAATCTATACTGACACAATGCAGGAACATATAAAACTAGTCAGAGTAAAATCTGTCTGGAGAGCCACTAACAAGCTGCATGGATAATTCTGACACAGACAAATCAATGATCTAACTTAGCATGATAAGATTCTTAAAAAGCAGCTGTGCAGTTCAAGTGCTACTGGGCATCATCTAAAAAATACACACATTTTGGAGGGGACTATAATAAAAAATGCTCAGGAGTGACGAATTACTTTAACTTTTTGTACAAATAACTATTCTTCCAAATGGAACTGCATTATTAATAGTAAAGTCCTACACATATCTATTAAGAAGATTCTTGGCCTTTTGGCTAAGATCAAATGTATACCTATTCAGATGCAACTTATTCCCAGCTATATATGATTTTTTAAATGATTTTCCTACATTAATATATCAAAACATTTCTAATTAAAAAGTACTGCTTTTAGAAAAAGTATTATTTTTACTACTAAATGAAGGCAGGAAAAATAATCTGAAAAGGGGTGGTCTCCCTTATAGTACTGAGAAGGACACTACTTTAAAAATGTTTCCTATGATAGCAACAAAGAAACTATTTAGTTGGTTACTTTGTGTCTTCAGCAAGTTTGGGCTGCAGACATGATCCCCAAAAATATGAAACCAAATAATGATTCTATTTAGCAATATCAATAGCATTTAGACTTACATACCGCTTCACAGTGCTTCATAGCCCTCTCTAAGCAGTTTACAGATTCAGCATATTATCCCCAACAGTCTGAGTCCTCATTTTACCAACCTTGGAAGGATGGAAGGCTGAGTCAATCTTGAGCCTGGTGAGATTTGAACTGCCAAATTACAGTCAGCTCGCAGCCAGCAGAAGTAGCCTGCAATTCTGCATTCTAACCACTGAGCCACCATGACTGTTTAACAATATATTTAGCACTATTTGAAAATATGTTTAATCCCACTCTGTGTATATGCTTGCTATTTTATATTTCAGAAATAATCTTCATTTTAAAATTGACTATTTGGTGTTCTTACTTATTCATTTAATTATTGCACTATGGACTATAACCTCATCTACGTTCATTTATTAATAATTCATTTAGGAAACAACTTGCCAACTATGATAGAGATCATTTAGATCAGTGGTAGTCAACCTGGCCCCTACCGCCCACTAGTGGGCGTTCCAGCTTTCATGGTGGGCGGTAGGGGTTTGCTGTAACTCTGCTTTATAAATTTTATAAAGTAAAGTTACTTCCCTACTTTATAAATCACCATCACTGGAACTGGTGGGCAGTTAGAAAATTTTACTACTGAGATACAAAAGTGGGCGGTAGGTATAAAAAGGTTGACTAGCCCTGATTTAGATTATGGATTCAATTACTTTCTACCTCATTTCTCTCTATCAAGAATGAACTGGTTACACGCACACACAAACACAAAATGCGCAAATGTTTCCTTCTGTTCCAACCCTCTAATCTATGCTAAGGAAAGAGTACTTTCTTTTGAAGTGCCCAACACTTTATCCATTATTCATTCTAACTTTACTTGAGAAGATGCCATATTCTGGCATGTTTCAAAATTACCTTGAGTAGTGAAGTTAAAGAGTGCAGGTTTCTCTCGACCACTTGGCAATTTGATGTTTGGGTCCCGTAATTCATCAAAGAAAGAATGTGCACATGCTTCCAGTGGAGTCAGGCGGGCAGTTGGGGTATATTCCAACAGACGGCTACATAGAGCTATTGCTTCTGGTGGAGTGCGGGGTCGGAAGACCTATGGGGGAAAAAAGAGGGCAGGCTGACCATTTTGTTTTACTCTTTATTGACAGACTATGAGCCTGAACCAATAAGCTGATGCAGGTATTGTTTTTTGTTTTTTAAAAAGCTAACATCAGATTTTTACCAACTGGCTAAGGCAAAAATGCTTACTGGCAAGGAACTATACTGAATAATGTTGAATTTACAAAATCTCTGAGGACATGACGGACATCCAGCACCAATCTGAGGAAATTTAGGCTCAAAGGAAATAATACCTTTAAAAACATAAATGATGCCGCTAGGTTATGCAGAGGGGCTGGAAAAGAGGAAAAAAGCAAGTGATGGGATATTTTGAGGATTGAGTGTTATATAATCCCATTTAATTAGAACTAAATCCAAAACATAGATTTGGATTTATCAAACTGGTTTACATTAGCTAATTTGTTAATAGTTTTAGTGGCTATTTTAAATTACTTGGCAAGGAATTAATTAAAATATTGTGTATTCTCAACATGCAATCATCACTTTTGCACTGCATATTTTCTTGGAGATTCAGGACTGCCTTAAATGTTAAACTTCCTGACAATGAAAACAATTAATCAGTGGAATGGGTTGACTCCATAGATTGTATTCTAGTTCTAAACTGTTTTTTCACTTGTGTGGAATGTGCCTATAGGTCTTGGGAGGATAAACAACGGTTAAACCTTAATGTATTGTGTGATAAACTGAATTCACAGTTCTACAAAATGAACACAATAGCATATAAACCACATGCAAAATCAAATGCAGATCTGCATAAATACATTTTTAAAAGACGCATTAACTTCAAGAACGTGGAAAGTGCTTCAAAGTTATTCTAGCCTCTAATTTAGACAGGGGGAGACTGAGCCTAATTTTATATACTACTATAAAAATGATGAGTTTTTGCAAAGTAATCAAAACTTGTGAGGGAGAGTCCCAAATACCAGATTAAAACAAAACAGAACAGAATAGAATTTAGAGTAAATGAAAACCAAAAGAACCAAAATATAATCAATTTTTAACCACTATATAAAAATCCCAATCTAATGCTGAAGCAAGTTTGCATTTTTTTGACAAGGCACCTTTGATGTAACAGAGTGATGGGATGATGAGGGAAGAGTACAACTCTTCCTACTCCATCACTGGAAACACCTCTCACTCACTCATATACTTAAACACCCATCCTCATATAGCTCCTTTCTTCTAATTGCACTGAAATCCAGTTTTTGATTTGTAGGAGAAAACTGTGTGAAAGGGAAGATGCTCCCAATCCGTACACTAGACAATTTTCCCTCTGTAAACGGACCTGAAAAAGCAGGATTTGAAATCCTGTGAATGTTGTTTCATCTCACTTAGCCTTGCCTTACCTTATAACTTAAGCCAGGAGAGTGATGAGGCACTCTCAGCTGTTCTCCTAATTCTTTCATTCCAAGAGCGGCAATTGCTTTATAGACCTGATAATTTTCAGATGAAAATAATATGAGGGGAACTATTGCAATAGCAGCTTCTGAATAGAAAACACAATACAGTAGTAATTGTGCTTGGGCACACATTTTGAAAGTGAATGGATAAGAGATTGAAAAATAGTCTTACACATGTAATAACATGATGAGATGAACAGTGGGGGATAGAATTTAAGAGCAAAGAAATCAATGCATTAGTCCAAACTTTTCCTTTAGATATCCAATTTGGAAACTAATTTGGATTTTTATTCTAAAGTGTTTTCACTGATTCATTAGATGTGCATAGTTTTATGATTCTTAGATAATTTTGAGATGTATTAAAATGATATAGGACATTAATGTCACATTATTATTATTTCAATACCAATAGCATTTAGACTTATATACCACTCCATAGTGCTTTAAAGCATTCTCTGGGTGGTTTACAATATCAGCATATTGCCCCCAATAATTTAGATCCTTGTCTTAGAAGGATAGAAAGCTGATTCAATCTTAAACCCCGTCACCATCAAACTCAAGACTGTGGGCAGAATTAGCCTGTAATACTGCATTCTAACCACTGTGCCATCAAAGCTGCTGGTCATTAAAAAAAACCTCAGCTTCTTGCTTTACACTCTATTTCCTTATTTCAACTTGTTCTTGAGAAAGTTTCATTGCTTTTCTGTTATGGGAAAACACAAATACTACAGAACAAGGAAATGTAAAGTATTTTTTCACTACAAGTCCTGGGTGAATTGTATGATCTTTCTTTGAAACAGAATATATGAATTTGGGAATTTTCTACTGAGGATGCAATTGTTGCTTTTTGAAATCTCATCAAAAAGTGAAATCTGTATGTTTCAAATTCTTGTTGGGAGTTTGTGTAGTAAGATCGACAATTTTTTTCCTCAAGGGAAAACAAACCTCTTAGCCAGATAATTATTCTGAATGACATTTCAGTACATGATTACTAGATTTTGTTCAATCTCCAAAGGTGATACAAACAAAAGGCAATGGATGTCATGGAAGCAAGGATGCTTTGTATGAGGACAGAAATGAATGGAAGACTATGGAGAATTAGTTTTAGCTATATTCCCTTTTCTTACCTTATGCCATATTTCTTTTGGCATAATATTTTCACACCTTTTTGTGATCTATACAATGTTCACTCATAAACACATTACCCATATAGTATCTCTGTCCCAATATGAAATTTCAAGTGCAATTCAATCTACTGATTACAGACAAAGGGGATATTTGCAAAGAAACACATTTAATCTTGTATCCGCCGGATCTTTTAGAATATAAGTCTTATCATCTCTAATTATGACAATTTTTAATTTGCTTTTCTTTATTTTGAGGGAAACAATTAATATAGCATTCACTAATAAGCTAGCAGAAATTATTCTCATATATCTCCTCATGCTCTATAAATTAAAATTAAAGCAGCCAATATAATTGCAAGCACTATCAGGGAGTTATTTTTCTTTGGAAACTTGAAATGAGTCATGAGATGTTTGCATAAATGTTGAAAAATGTAAATGTTACTTCTATTCCCAAACATCTAATTTTACACAAGGAAGAGAATTTAACTGACTGCTCCTTGAAATCTAATAACTTGGTGTAAAGTTTTCAGTTTTAATTTTCTATTTCCCCGGCAATTAACCTGGTGATATGGAAAAAAAATTATATACATACCCGTACTCCTGAGGTGAAATGTCCTGTTCCTGACGAGTCCTAAGGATGATAATGCAGTGAAATAATCCAAAGAGGGGGAGTCAATCCAAAAGAATAGTCCAGCAAGGAAAAATATATCCAATATTATAAGAAATCCAAAGTGATGGGGAAATATTAAATGTTTAATACAATTAGAAATTTTAAACATCAGCAGCAAGTCCAAACTCAAAAAATTAATAAGAATATTTTTGCAAAGCTGAGGCATAATATAGAAACATTTTATTTTAATGCATGTTCCAATGCCAGTGGTTTTACTAAAAAGTAACAAAAATATGAAATCAAATGTCTGTATAAAAGTAAGATTACTGAATTTTCAAAACTAAGCTATAGATCTCCTCCCTATCTTGGAGAGAGATAGACACAGGAAGGAGCATGAGACATGCAATCATGCATAGACTCATTTATTCCTGTTTATTTTTCCTAAAAGCACAACTGAAAAGTGTTCTGATATAACACTTCTAAGAGAGAGAATCATTAAGTTTCTCATTTCTAAGATGATCACTTTAAATGTCTATAAACTACACCAGGCCACCGCGGATTATTCTTCATCTTGGATTGACTTCCCCGCCAATGGATATTTTAGCATTTAGATTTTTAGCTGATATTTCATTAGGATGCTTCAGGAACTGGACATGACACTTCAGGAGTGATGGTAGGATCTAACTTACTTCCCCCTTTATTGTGGTTTCCTCCCTTATGCCCTCAGTCCTTTATAAGTGCAGGGGATTTATGTTTTTTTCTTTTTTAAGAACAACTGATGATGACAGAAAGACACTGCATTCTTTAAACTCTTCTCACCCCAATCTGTTCTAATGCTTTATTCACCCACTAAGAACTACTTAACCACATACAAACAACCAACATTAAAAGCAAGGGACTGTCACAGTTACAGGTCAAGCAGTCAATAATACACTTTGCCAACACTTAAGCACAATGGGGCTACTAAAACAAGGGATGTTTTCAGCATTCTATTGTGCATAGGTGTCAAAGGACATCGTGTAAAGTTCAGTGTTAGCTGTGAACTGCCCTCACTATTATGTTTTGAAGATAATAGTTACTGTTTTTCATGTAGTTTTCAGTGAGAGAATTGTTTGCATAAATAATCCGCGGATTAGTTTTTAGTCTGCGGACTAAAACTTAGCACTTGGGTCTAAAAGCCGGCCCGTCGCAATGAAATCTATTGAATCTGAAGCAATCTTGACCAAGGAAAAGAGAAGCTGACAACACAAAGAATAATGCAAGTGGGCAGACTAACCTTTAGTATGCAGACTAAATACGGCCAAGTAAATGCACAGGAAAGCCACAAGCAGAAAACTAAAATTAAAGTGACACATGTGAATGCTGACTAGAACTATATGATTTCAATTATATATTGCAAATTATATTTTACTATAATCACAGATAGTATATTAATTAATTTGCGCAGTTTACTTATTAATATAGTATGTTAAATGACATAAAATGCCATGCTGGAAAAAAACCTATCATGAACATAGCCATGTAATATACCTCTGTTGAA
Source organism: Thamnophis sirtalis (assembly GCF_051295495.1). Classification (NCBI taxonomy): domain Eukaryota; kingdom Metazoa; phylum Chordata; class Lepidosauria; order Squamata; family Natricidae; genus Thamnophis; species Thamnophis sirtalis. The sequence continues at coordinate 110,117,926 of NW_028261385.1, read as the reverse complement.
AGTTCCAACTTTCTCCAGGATATGCCATTTCATTTTCCTCTGCAGCAACATAGGTATTACCATTTTGTAGCCCCTAAATATGTTCAATTCGCACTGTACTGTTATGGAGAGGAGAGTTCTATCTCTCCTCACTTATGTTCCGTTTCTGCCTAGTTATTCTAATTCCCATATTGATATCTTTACATATTTAGTACATTAAACCTAGTACTGTTTTAGGATTTTTTGCCCATCACTTCTTTCAGCTAAATATTCTTTTTATAGTTCTTGAAATCTTAAGATTTGACAGTATTGGTAGCATCTTTTTATTTTATGGGAAATTTTGTCTTGGCAATAAGTTTATAAGATCACAATAAGGTTTTCAACCAGAAATAATGGTTATTTCAACTTATTTCAAAAAATCTGATGTAATAATTTTTGTCCATTAAAATTTAGGAATTATATTCATGATTTTATTTGGACATGATTTAGCACTGTGTATTATCTTGGAGGCAAAATATTAGTGAGCATCAATAAGATTTTTAAAAGTGACACATTTTCCAAGTTCAATATAAATTTCTATATCTTTGTTCCACATGCTCTACCACCTACAGTTAAGAACACAGCACACTGGAGAACAAGTATTATAGAATTTTACTTGGCTGTAATAGAAATATTGTATTCAGCAATAATGCTTTGCTAGTGTTTTTTGAGTGAAACAGGACTTCCGGAACTGCTCATTAAAGACATGGAACAGTTCTAGCCACTCAAACATTATTCTCTGAAGCACTGCTGGAAAATCCTAGCTGCTGTGTTGAAATGTAGTTAACTGACAGTATGAATGAGGCTACAATATGATGCTGAGAAATATTGCAGACGTAGCCTATTCAATATGCAATATGAAAGAAAACAGCAGCTATATACCTCAACATAGTCGTCTTAACATAAAAGAGAAAAAGGAGGGAGGCAATGAATGAAGTCAAGAAATAAAGAACAACGCTACATACATTCTGCATGAATCCAGCCCTACTCACTATGTTCTATCATGGAACTATATTGCATTCAGCAAGTGGTTGAGAATTCCAACTTTCATTTATAAAAAGGTGACTTTTTAAACCACGAGTTCAAAAAGTGGCAAAACTAAAGGTATTTCTCTTGCCTTAAAACTTGTTTTATTTGGGGAGGGGGGTCAATAAAAGTGATTTTTTTTTAACAAGGACATGTGGAAAATGTACTAGTGATATTACACATTTATGAAAAGGAGCCAAAATGAGAAATTTAATAATTTTTTTACCCTGAAAGAACTGTGCAACTATTGAATACTTATAAAAAACTATATATACTTGCTTTTCACAGAACAATTTCATAAAGTTCTTGGCAGCCCAATCATAAATTCATTTTACAATGTGTTTATCCTGCCATTAGTATATTACATCATTTACTTTATTTATTAATTAGTGTTGACATACATTTTAAATCTTTTCAGGTAATCGTATCTCAGATTCTATAGTTTTTAAATATACTATAGCTTAAAGATACTGTATATTTTAATACATAATCAACAAGGTACTGAATTTTAAATCAATGAATTAAAATAATTGAGAATCAGTTATTGCAAACTCTTGAATTGGCTACTTGTTGATATAAATACACTTGCAAACTCTTCAAAACTAATTTGACTCATTTATTTTGATTTTTGGGGGGGGGGTTTACTCATGGTATGTATTTGTTTTTCAGTTTGCTCTAACATACTATTCACTATAATACATCAGAATGGAACATTAATTCCTTTCATTAAAAGTTGGAACTCAAATCTTCAATAAAAAAGGAACACATTATTAGTCCATTGTGTATGCTTTTTCTTAACTATAACAAACAAAAAAGAAAACGGTTGTGAATCAAGCTAAAACTCCGGTACAGCACAAAACATATTAAGCTCACTTCACTGGATCAAGAAACTAAGATACATAAGAATAAAATCTTACTACTAAGTGCTTTCCATTGAGAAAACAAGTGTCAACAAATCCATGAGTGGTAGTGTGAAGAAAATAAATAAAATGCTACAGATCCCATTTGTGGGCTGTTGATCAAAGGTTTTGAACACTATCCAAGTAGCATTAGTTTTATTGCTATATAAACTATCCTTGTGAAATGGAAGGTCTTCACTTCTAGCTTGTCTCCAATCAGATGCCAATGAAATGGAGCCAAGAATAGTGACAGTTTTTAAGAAAAAAAAATGAAAATCCTGTTGCTTGCCTCTTGAGTGATGAATCATCATATGCATAACTGCCTTACCTGGGGAGAGCGAGCTTCTGCGTATCAGCTGCTAAACCCTGCACTTCCCAGTGCACTTTGAAAAATTGCATTTATTTTATAAAATAGTCAGTAGTCTCTCATCGCACCCTGTCAAATTTGTTCAGTTAATTAATTCAGTTTAGGCACTGCCTGACTTCAACTGACCCGAGACCACAACAAATTTACGCGTGCACATAAATATGTAAAGCAGACCTGCGATGCTGAGAGTTGATGCATGACAACCATTTTAGACTCCACTTTATATTCCATGATGTACTTCCAGAGATAGAAGTCATATTGATTTTTGAATTGTGAATTAACTGCAACCAACGCATGAACAAGCTAGCTAATTTGGGACACATTCATAAATACTGTCAGAGAACAAATAAAACCAAATAAAAGTTCTAAAATATCATCCTTTATGTCTCTGAATCTTCCATCTTGTTACATATTGGTTAGCATGGTAAGAACACAACCTCCAATTGGTAAAGTATATATATGCAACTACAGAACATAAAGAAAGGGTAGAACATGCCTGATAAATTATTTTTAAAAGTTTGCAAGTATATTTGTATTAGGCAAAGCGCCTTAAATAATTCATAACTGTTATCCATGCAGTATTGCTTATTTTGGCTAACACTCTTTGCTATTATTGTATAATAAATATGAATATAATACATAAATACATGCATCACTTATGATTGTATAGATTTCAAATATTAAAGATATAATTTTAACAATTTAATATACTATTGTTTATATTAATAATCCTTGCAAATGTTTGAATTTAAAATCTGTAATTTTTCTCTAAGCCAAGCTCATTTTTGTTTCTGTTGTTCCTGGGAAAATATAACAGTGGCAAATAGACCAGTAACCACTGCAAAAAGGAGCTGGTAAAGTATTAAAAGGTACAAGTGGACTTCATAGGAGTAAAGTAATTTTATTTTGTTAATATTTGGATTTAATTTTATAAATTTATATATAATTTTAAACTTGTATCTATATATGCATGTGTGTGTGTGTATAATAGCATATATATTATACTAGCATGTTAACACTTCTAAACCTAAAAGTCATCTTTTTTACAACCTTCAAGATTAGGTTCACCAGACACTCCAATACAGTCCTTATTCAACTTACCCTATCATTTCCCAAACATACCAACATTTTTGCATTATTACCATATATAAAGCTCTATCATCATTTTTATACATATTTTCCAACCCCCAAGCTGTATAATCTTGAATGCTTAGTGGATATAAGCATATCAGGTGATGTTCATTTGTGTAATGAGGGAGGGTGTGGCCTAAGCATATCAGCACCCTATATCAAGATGTGCATAATTATTAGGCAGCACCTTTTCCTCAGGCAAAATGGGCCAAAAAAGAGATTTAACTGAAAAGTCAAAAATGTTATAACGTCTTTCAGAGGGATGTAGCATTCTTGAAATTACTAAGATACTGGTGCGTAATCACAGAACCAAACAGTTTGTTGCAAATAATCATCAGGGTTGCAAGAAACGTGTTGAGAAAGAAGATGCACATTAACTGCAAAAGATTTGAGAAGAATCAAATGTGAAGCTACCAGGAACCATTATCCTCCAGTGCTGTGATATTCCAGAACTGCAACCTACCTGGAGTGCCCAGGAGTAAAAGGTGTTCAGTGCTCAGAGACATGGCCAAGGTAAGGAAGGCTGAAACCTGGCCACCACTGAATAGGACACATAAGTTGAAACTGCAAGACTGGGCCAAGGAATATTTGAAGACAGATTTTTTTCAAAAGTTTTATGGTCTGAAGAAAGTGACTCTTGACGGACCAGATGGATGGGCCCATGGCTGGATCAGTAATAGGCACAGAGCTTCACTTTGACGCAGACATGAGCTAGATGGAGGTGGGATACTAATATTATTGAAGATGAGCTAGTTGGACCCTTTCGGGTTGAAGACGGACTCAAAATCAACTCCCAAACCTACTGCCAGTTTTTAGAAGACACTTTCTTCAAGCAGTGGTACAGGAAAAAGTCTGCATCTTTCAAGAAGACCATTATTTTTATGCAGGACAATGCTCCATCACATGCATCAAAGTACTCCACTGTGCACAGGCCTTAAAGATAACAGAATAAAGATCTGCCCCCCTTCTTCACCTGACCTGGCCCCCTTCTTCACTTCTATTGACAATTTGTGGGCCTTTCTTAAACGAGAGATTCACAGTGAAGGAAAACAGTACACATCTCTGAACAGTGTCTGGGAGGCTGTGGTTGCTGCTGCCCAAAAAGTTGATCGTCAATAGAGCAAGAAACTGACAGACTCCATAAACGGAAAACCTATGACTGTTATTAAAAAGAAGGATGGCTATATTGGTCACTGGTTTTTTTTAAATGTCAGAAATGTTTATTTGTACATTTTAAGTTGTTTGTTTATTATTCTCACTTTAACAGATGCAAATAAATAAGAGAGATGGGCAAATTTTCATTTTTCATTTAGTTGCATTCTAACTCTGCACACTAGTAGTTGCCCAATAATTGTACACACATAGATATTCTCCTAAGAAAGTCAAAACCTCACTTTTACTTTCTTAAATATTCAGGTTTGAGCAGTGGTGGGTTTCAGATTCTGTTCCAACTGGTACGGTTGGAACGGCCTCAGAATCACCCACATGCACGCGCGCAGCACGCACATGCATTGTAGTGCCAAATGATGCTTCCGCAAGCCTCCGTGACGCTCCAGCTACTCCGCAGAGCATCACGCAGGTGCCATACACGCCATGCGTGTGCGTGGAAGCGTCAAAAGCTTAAAGCACAAATAAGGAGTGCAGGCAAGCAGGCGGGCCCTCCGGAGCACCGTACCAGAATGGTACCCGGTGCTCCGGGCAGGATCCGGTACACCCATACTGGGGTGTACCGCCTGCAACCCACCACTGGGTTTGAGGTTTATTAACATTTTGGATTGACCAAGAGCACTGTAGTTGTTCGATAATAAAATGAATCCTCCAAAACACAATTTGCCTAATAATTGTGCACACAGTATATGTATGAGTTAAGAAAGTTCGTTTCTTTTCCTTTCTTTTCCCATCACTAAAAATCAATTAATAAAAAGTGCATGAATGTGTTTCAGTTCAGACTGGCTGTGATGTTGTGCCTTGTTTTGATTTCTCAAAATAATCTAATGGTTATATTAAAAAGATTTATCTTTATAAGATCTCAGGTGCAGAAAATGAGGTAATTAGTATAATCATCAAGACCCAGTCTAATATAAAACAAGTAATAAAATTTAAACTTCTTTATTCCTAAAAGTCAGTAAGAAAGAGACTCAAACTGACAAATGTTAGATCATTGGCAGGATCCTTTTGGAATTCAGAAATATTGCTTCCAAACTGTTAGATCAAGAAAATAAGCTCTTCTATTAATGTTCCATCTTTCCTTTCAACAGGCTAAATACCACAGAGCTTGATTGAGGTTCAGCAAAACTACTGTCCACATTGATCATTGAAATAGAAATAAAATGAGCAAGAATGAACTTTCACAGCTATGATTAATGGCTGGAGTGTTTTTTCACCGAATTGATTGATCTTGTATCATTCTATAGCTTCTACAATCTTTACACTATATCCCTTGCCAGCAAAAGTAAATTTTACAAGATGTCCTCAACCTGCAAATATGAGTCTATAATCAGAGTAAAAGCTACTGTGAAACCACAAACTTCACCCATGTGGAAGAACCCTCTGTAAAAGGGAAGGCCTTGTCCACTTTTTCAACAAGAGAGAAACAAACTTCAAAAAGATTAGTTTCTCATTCTTGTAAAAAAGAACAGTCTGATTTAACTGTTATATGGAAGAAAGAGAACACTGTATTATGCTTTTGACTGGAGATAAAACTGGTAAGTTGCATGGACATGTGAATAAGTTATATTTTTTTATTGTTCAACTGTAAATTTTTGTAAATCTTTAGGCCATAATTTTACTCTAAAATGCATGTTTAACCTCTGACGAATATAGGGAGTGTAGCTGAAATCTTAAATGTTTTCATTTTTTAGGAAGAGTTTGGGAACATTAAGGAACAAAAATGGGCTTAAAATTGTAACTTTATTATTTTTACAAAATCTCAGTGAAAACATCAAATAGCACTGAAGTGGATTTTCAAAAATCAAGATAGAAGTGGAGTGTGACCACAGTCTGTGGACTGGCCATCTCCATTCCATTTCATTTTGATTGCCACTTAATATATTTTAGCTTCACTGGACTCTTATTTTATTTGGAGGCCAGAAATTGTGCCTTCTGGTTCCCTTCCACCCATTCGTCCCCCCTCCCCTCCCCAAACTGTGCTATCTCGGTAAAGATTTCTTTCTTGCTGTTACTCTGTTTCAGTCACAATCTATTTGGCACTCTTTTCACACAGAGGAAGCAATGCTATTCAAAAAATACCTACTCTAAAAGCTTTTTTTAAATCACATAAGCAAAAGGCATTTTCTATGCAGAAGAATTATATTTCCCTTTTCTTCAATGTGTATGGCAGCATACCCATCCCAAATTGCCATTGGTAATTCTCATAAAATCTCCAAAATAACTTGTAGAAATATGGAGGATTGCAGATGAGAAGAAAAATTTGCACGTTTCAGACACATCAACAAATTTACTCTGAACACAGATAAATAATAAGATTAGGAATTTGTAGGACTATTATATGATATAATGTCATGGTTCTGTAAAAATAAACATACAGACCTCAGTGTTGAATATGCCCCCGACACACATACACACACAACCATTTCAAAGAGACTCACCTTAGTCCATGGATGTGCTTTAATCTGAGGGAATTTAAATTCTGTATAATTTGGATTCATTTCTCTAATTTGTTCTCTTGTGGGAGTTCCAAGGACCTGGAAAATAAAAAAAAAGATGAACTATTACAATTTTTTTCAAGAAAGGGATCACTACCCTTAACATATAGTAAATTTACTGCAAAAATACAAATGTATAGATTGCAATACAACATGGTATGCATTTTAGATTTCTTGAGCCTGTGTGCAATATCAGAATTTTTTGACGCAAAAAGGCAAAAACTGGTTTTCAAAATAAACCAAGCCAACTAACCAACTCCCCCCGCCCCCCCCAAAAAATTACAGTCATCTGCAAGATGAATGTGAGCATTAGACACCACCAAAGCTTTGACAATCAAATAGGATCATAAGAAAATTGAGCTGGGACTAGTAACAATGTAGGTGACTAAAAAGGACCAAACATTTTATAAAATGTGAATTAGAAAAACAGAGAACAAAAAGCATCTTTATGAAAGTTACAGTGCCAAAACATCATGAACCTGAAACTCAAAGTGGTCAAAATGCTTGGTTTTTAGTCTTGATAGGTTTTTAGTCTTGATAGGACTGGATTTAGCTGAATATTTAGTTTAAATACTAAATTTAGCAGAGTAACAGTTTTAGGGGGCTTCTGACAGATTATAAGAACCCCATCTACCTTACTCCTAAGGAAAAATAGGACTGAATCCTCCGAAGAGGTTCTAGGCATTATATCTGCTTCTGATAGAGGAATATTTACTCAGGATGTTTCAATAGGTGATGATAATCATGTAAGCCAGTTATAATAGTGTAGCAACACATGGCTATTATGGCGACTACTAAATAAGCAAGAGGTATATTTGCAAAGACTATTTTCAGCAGAGGGGGATCAGTAGAAGACTATGTAGAAACTAAGAAAATGTTGTCTGAAACATGGGTATATATTCTGCCCCTGAATGCAAACAGACAATCTTAATGTCGAGCATGCCTCCTTCAATATCCAAGGAAAACCTCAACTCCATTTTAATAGAGATAAAGTACGTTTACTAGATATGAAGCACCGGGTTTGAAGAAACACCCAAGTTTTCATCAACTTCCTAAAGGCCAGAAGGAAAAGGGCAACACTTTAGATAAGTACTATCAGGGGATAGATAGAATGCTGCCCTGCTAGAGCCTTTAGGGAGGGACAGGGAATAAGATGGACTCAGAGATACCAGGCTCTGAACATGAAGGACTTTACGGATAATAAGCAACATTTGAATGTATGTATTTATAAAATGTATAGGACACCCTGTGCCACCTATTTCACTATCCAGAGTGACTCAGGGTGATTTACAACAGCATAAAAGCATAAATATAAGCATTATAATTAACAATTAAATAAAAGGTTAAAACCAAAAGCACAGACGGGATGTCTCTCACTCAATCAGCCATCTCCAGCATAGCATGCCCCCATCAGGATCCCAAGCCAATTGAGAGTACCAGGTTTTAAGGTCCTTCTAGAACGGCAGAAGGGTAGGGGCAGATTTCATCCCTTGGAGGCAAGATGTTCCAGAGGGTATGGAGTCACAGCAGAGAAGGTAATTCTTCTTGGCCCCACTAGCTGAAATTCCTGATCCAATGAAGTCTGAGGAAAGCCTCTTCTATTAGTGTGAGTGGGGAGGCCTAACCAAGACTTTCTATTGAACCCAAAAGCAAAGGGGGAACCAATGCAGCTCTTTTAACAGCAGTGTTACATGTACCGCCCTAGGAGCCTCCAGAACTGTTCACATTACTGCACTCTGTACCAGTTGTAGTTTCTAAATACTTTTCAAGAGTAGCCCCATGTAGACCGCATTGCAGCATTCCAACCAAGTGATGATGGGGCATGAGTGACTAAGTGCTAGACTTCACAATACAGGGAAGGGTACAACTGATATACAACACAAAGTTGCATGAAAATTCTGCTAAGCAGGATTGCCACCTGCTCTTCAAGCAGGACTCATGAATCCAGAATTGCACCCAGAAGCCAAATAGCAACCAGTACAATTCTTGGAATAAATGTATTTCATGGATAATTGGAGGAGCACTCATCATCATATGAGCTACCGTATTCTAGACTAGCTACAGCTTCTAAATACACTTGTAGGGCAACACCATGTTCCATAGTAAATAATCTTCTTCACTGTAGAATGATGGACTAAATTATTTGGAAATGGCCTTATGACCAGATTGATGGGCAGCAACAATTACTTCTCTAAGATCATTGCTGGTGTCTTTACTCTTTGGCATTGTGTTAACACACACATCAGTGCTGGAGATGACATAGTGTAATATGTTATGTGTTGTTATTCATTTGAAGTTGTAGCTACCTACTTTTAAGAATTGCTAAGGACCAGATGATTTTTTAATTATGTCCTGATACATAAAATCATAAAACCAAAGAACGTACTTTTTTATATAACTGTAAATTCTTTTTCATGAGATATAGAGATGTAGGCAACAACATGTCTGTTGGACCTTTATTCTCACTTATCACCCAGAAAGCATCAGAGTTAAGGTGTGAGTGGGTAATTAAGTGTGGAATGAGTTCCATCTACTTAAAGGAAGCAGTTAAATTATTTTTAATTTAAAAAATCCTTCCTGTATCCAGGTGAACCATGTAAGACAGTTTCAAATAGTTCATTCGACTTCTTGAGAACTGGGTAGAAATGGCCAACTAAAAAGGAAAATCAACTACTACAAAAAAAGAGCTGTTGAGTAAATCAACTCTTTAGAACCTCCTCAGAGAAGGAGAGGACAGAAGACTGCTCACATGTGTTCTAAATAGTTGCTCCTTGTGAAGAGATCACAAAACAGGAGTCTTTGGAACATTTTGAGTACTGAAAACAACAGGAATAGCCACAATCAGCACCTTTCAAAGGACACTACCATGTTTTTCCAAAAATAAGACCAGGTCTTATTTTCTTTTGACTCCCCTCCAAAATGGCTAGGGCTTCTTTTGGGGGGGGGTATTAATTTTTTTGAGGTGCAGTAGGTGGCGAGCATGGTCGTCTCATGGCTGCTCAGCCCCTTAATCAACTGAGCTAGTGAGGGCCGGAAGTTCTGTCTCTCTGGGCACCTGGAGATGTTTCCGGCGCACTCTTGCTAGCCCCAGCCCCGCCCATGGTGCCACACAACTTTGCAGCCGAGGACCCCTCTCTTCTGCAGCTCATCTTGTGGCTCTGGAGCAGGCAGCAACCACAGTTTGTGCTCAGCCAGGCCTGGAGCTTGGGTGTTGCTACAATGAGGCTGCTGCTACAATGAGGCAGAAAGCCATGCACCCGTTAGGAATCGGCTCCACCCCGCCTGCCTCTGCCTGGTTGGTGGGCCTGCTGCAGCTGGTCTTATAGGGGCTCTTCTCCCTCCTGGCTATGGTGCTCTCAGCAGCCCTCCTGGGCTGCTCTTGCCTGGCGTGAGGCAATTTGGCTCAGATCTATGACTTCCGGAGCACCTCGCCAGCCGCCAGCTTGCCAGGCCCCCCCTTCACCATTGGTAGCACAGCCCCGAGTGAGCTTCATGGCAGCTCTGCAGCAGGACGGAGGAAGGAAGGGGAGATCACCCCTTTTTCCTTTCCACCCCAAAAGCCCACCTTCCCTGACCAAACCCCCAGCCTGCATCCCTCTTGCTGGAGCAAGAGATGCAACTCAATCTCATCCATGGAGGCCTCCCAGTGCAATGCTCTGCCGCAGGTTCAGAGCAAACCCCCACCTTCCCTGAACAGGATTGCAAGACTGGAGGCTTTGAAGTCACAAAGAGAGGAGCAGTTTGGATGTGCATCTGTGCAAGACTCCTCTTTGAAAGGAGGATTGGCAGGAAACACCCCCCTTCCAACCTGGAGATCACTTTCTTCACCCTGCCTGCTTCCAATCTTTCTCCCCCATCTCAAGCAAAATCAAACCATGATGGGGAGGGGAGATTTTCCTGTGTGTACAATGTTTAAAAAGTTAACATTTCAGAAATGATATCCATGGAGGTCTCCTGGTGCAACGCTCTGTCGCAGCTTTGCACAAACCTCCAAATGCTATTTATTTTTCTGGATTTCAATACGCAACCACACAGCACTTATTGTTACTATAGGGTGATTTGTGATGTATGTTCCATAGTATCCCCCCCCCATGTGTCTGTTTGTTTCACTATGGGAAGGTGTTCTGCATTTGGTCTGAATGATCACAGGATGAGGAAGAGAGTCTTGATTTATATGTTTTAGGATAAACAAAAATAGCAAAAGTCTTAACAGAGAGCTATTGTGGATGAATGGTGAAGTTGCAGTTTCCCAGAAAGGAGGGAACATATTCCAAAGGGAAGGGGGAGAGAGAAGAACAACACAATCCCAAGATGGATGGGAGAATGAGGAAGGGATTTAGGATAGCCATTCCCTAGAACTTCCCAGAATATATCCTTTTAGAATCTATGTTCAATCTAGTAAGATTCTGTCTATATGTGTGATCAAATAAAGTTGGAGTGCCTAATGCAAAACCAATAAGCTCAAGTGAAGGCTCTTAGTAGATAACAACGCACTACGTGAATGTGGAGACATAAAACCTGGCCCATCTGCTGGTATGTCGGCTTCTAGCAGAAACATGTACCAATAATAACTTATTTTTGGCCAATAACAAAGCCAAGAAGGTGGCTTCATTCTAGCAGTTTATAAAGTTTCATCTAGACAAAGAAGAAGAACTGAACTTTGGCTGGAAAGGGCCAGAAGGCTAAAGTGAGGTGTTTGGGGAAAGAGTGATCATTGCAGGGGTGGGTTTCAGATGGTTTTAACCGGTAGGCTAGAACCCATTTGTGAAATTGAGCGTATGTTTTAGAACCCATTCATCCGGTGGCGCAGTACCAGAACGCTCCCTCCCGCCTTTCCCCCCTCGCTCGCTCCCACCGCCCGATGCAATCTCCTTTCTCTATCTGCCTCATTCACTCGTTCGGGTAGCAAAGAACAAAAGGAGATCGCATAGCTGAGGGCAAAGGAGCCTGCAGCCTCCTTCATTCAAATGTTTGGGCAGTGGGAAGGGGGGTTTTCTCACATGCCTTCTATCTTTTTCTGAAGGAGTGCCCCACCCATTGCCCAAATGTGTGAATGAAGGAGGTTGCAGACTCCTTTGCCCTTGCCTATCTCCTTTCGTTCTCTGCTGCCCGAACAAGTGAATGAAGCAGATGAAGCCTCCCACAAACGCACTTCTGCCTGCCTTGCAGCTGCTGTTAAAAGATGAAGGAAGCCGTGAAAACTGGGCAACTTTCAAACATGAGCAAAAATTGCTATGCGCAAACGTAAGAAAACCTGGGGTCGTGAACAGTGATTTCCGTTACTGAGGAAAAATTGAGGTGCTGCCTCAAATTCACAGCTTTTAAGATTCCCCTTCAAGAACGGCTTTGCAGTGCAAAAGGAAATTCCCCACTCTCCGCCCTGCGAGAAAGACCCAGCATCTTTTCCCAACCAAAAATAAATTACAACCCAATGAGGGAATTCCCAAAGAGGGGCCTTTTGAGGGATTGCAAGTTTTTGTTTACCCTCACCTCGATCCGTGCAAATCCGCAAGGAATCACACAGAGGGAAGGCAAGAAGTGCAAAGGCTCCACGGAGGAGCAGAACCGCCTTAATCACATCGAGCTGTACAGTCAAAAGAACTTTCCCTTCTGTAGAAAAAAAAAAGGAAAAAAATTCCAGAGTGTGACTGAGGGAGGGAATTCCTCAGCCAGGGCACCCTTTGCTCCGCCACAGCAGTCTTTTCAAGCAGGACCAGACTAGTTTGAAAGCCTTGCCTTCTGCCCCATAGAAAAAAATCCCTTTGGCAAAGCTCTATAGGTGAGCGCTGCCTCCGCCTGCCAGAATCTCCGGAGAGAACTTTGCAACCAATTGAGGAGCATCAAGCGGTGGACCTGAGCATTTGTGTGCACTTGGCCAAGGTCATGCTGAGCCCTGCTACTTTGGACGACCCGATGGATTTTACAATGGACATGCACCCCCAGGGGGTGTTGAAGAAGGACAGGCAGTTCAACCTGATCCAGGACGACAGGCACGACAGTGGCTTAGGCTCCATGAAAGATGACGAATTCGAAAATCTCGTCCGGGAATTGGAGGATATCCGAATCCAGCCTGTGGAAGCCGACTTGGGGAACTTAGCCCAGCCTTGGAAGCAGATGGTGACTGAAGATGGAGACACATAAGTCTTGGTTTGCAAATCTGGGGCGGGGGGCGGAGGTGGAAAGCGAGAGCCCTCTTCCCTCAGTTCACGTTGTTGGATCCACGCATAGTGGAAAAAGGGCATTCCATGGATGTCACACTTGACGTTCGCAAACCTAAACCTACCTGCACACACACACAATTACAGGCCCGGAGAGGGAAGCCTCTGCACAAGCCCGGACGAGTGAGAACAAGTTCCCGCCATTACGAAGGCTCCGGGATGAAGGACAGACTCTTCGCCATGGGACAGTAAAGCTCCGTCCCCAGAGGCAGCAGGACCAAAGCCCCTCTCTCAACTGGCCCCTCCTCCCTCTGAAGGGTGAGGGACCTGGCTGCCCCACTGCCTCTGGCTTCCCTCCAAGGGTCTCCACTCTCCGGGGCTGTAATTGTGCAGTGTGTGCGCGCGTGCCTATGTTTTCCATGGGGGGGTCGCAGATGGGCTCAGAGTCGCTCCACGCCGTGGGAAACAGGCGCGCGCGCACACACACTGCACAATTACAGCCCTGGAGAATGGAGACTCTCGGAAGGAAGCCAGAAGCAGCAGGGCAACTGGGTCCCTTGCCCTCAGAGGGAGGAGGGGCCAGTTGGGAGAGGGGCTTTGGTCCTGCTGCCTCTGGGGACAGAGCTTTACTGTCCCATGGCGAAGATTCCATCCCTCATTCCAGAATCTTCGTAACGGCGGGAACTTGTTCTCACTCGCCCGGGCTTGTGCAGAGGCTTCCCTCTCCGGGCCTATAATTGTGCATGTGTGCACATGCGCCTATCTTTTCCATGGCGTGGGGCCACGGCCAGAAGACGAGGAATGTGAGGGGGACCATGGAGGCCTTGTTCTTCTGAAGAGGACCTGTCCCCGAAGAGGGGAGATGTGATGGCATCGGTCTTGGAATATTCTACGGAGCCCCGCAGGTAAACTGCCGCTGCAGGGTACTTTTAACCATATATTTTGGTCCTATGACTGCAGAATGCTGCAAAAAACCATAAATGCAGGCCAGTTGTTGAGTGTTTCAAATGTGATTGGAACACTAAACAAGGTGACCACAGTATGTGGGTGAGAGACAGACAGACAGAAGCACAGAGAAAGAGAGACAGAGACAGAGAGAGGGAGGGAGGGAATCAGAGAGACTGACAGACACACACACACACACACATGGTGACAGAGAGCGAGGAAGGGAGGGGGGGAGAGAGAGAAAGACACACAGACAGACACAGACACAGACACACACACAGAGTGACAGAGAGGAGAGACAGAGAGAGACAGAGAGAGAGACAGACAGACAGATAGACACAAAGAGATAATGACAGAGAGAGACAGAGAGGGAGGAAGGGAGGGAGGGAGAGATAAAGAGCCACAGAGAGAGACAGACAGACAGACAGACACAGAGAGTGAGAAACAGAAAGAAAAAGAGTGAGAGAGAAAGAAAGAAAAAGAAAGTGGGAGAGAGATGAAAGAAAGAAAGAAAGAAAGAAAGAAAAAAAAGAAAGAAAGAAAGTAAGTAAGAAAGAAAGAAAGAAAGAAAGAAAGAAAGAAAGAAAGAAAGAAAGAAAAAGAGAGAACTTATGCCCACAATTGAGCTCAAATCTTTGGTTGTTAAGCAAGAGCGTCATTGAGTTTCATCACATTTTCCAAGTTGGCCATGCCCACCTAGTCACATGACCACCAAGCCACTCCCACCTGGTCACATGACCACCGAGCCACTCCCAAAAACCATGCCACACCTACAGAAGAGGTTCTAAAAAAAATTGAAAGCCACCACTGGATCATCGGTGCTCTATCCAAAATGGAGGGGCAAATATGTTAAATCAAATGAATAAATTCTCAAAACACTTGAATGATGAAACTTCAAAAGACTGTTCTGGTCACTGTAGCGGAAAACAAACTTGAGATTAGTGGGCACTGCACCTACTTATGTAAAGGAAAGAAAAAGGAGAGGACTTCCCCCATCTCCAAATCTATTATTGCTAGAAGATTCCAAAGGCTCTGAATAGGTACATAACCTCTTTACATATGAATCACAAAGATCACACAAGAAAAACACTATAAATATAGGTAAGAAATGGTAATCAGGTTAGAATAAATTTCTCCTTAGTTTAAGGATTTTTCAATCTTTTATTTGTTGTTGATATTTAATTTTTTTGTTTGCTTTTTTTGTTGGTTTTTTTTTTTTTTAGAATATGGAAAATTAACTTCCTCATCTTTGGAAAATCAGTTAAGACACCACAATTACGGTTGGTTATCTCTACAATATCTGCTCCTTATTTTAAAAGGTATCACAGTTAGTTTTAACTAGAAAGAAGAATTTAGAAACGTTTGTTTTGTATTTTAAAATGATGTTCAGATAATTAAAAAAACCTCTTACCTTAATTATTTCCACCAACTGATCTACACCACTATCTCCTGGGAAAATTGGCTGTCCTAATAACAATTCTGCCAACACACAACCCGCCGACCAAACATCTAGAGAGAGAGGGAGAGAAAAAGAAAACATAGGGGACCATTACAAGAATTGTGTATCCAACATGGCTATATCTACATCACAAACATAAGCAAATATATCTGGAGACCATGAGGCATATGCAGCGTTCAGAGCCTTTATATTCCAATGCTCTCATTTCTGCAATCAGTGTATTATTATTTAGTTAATTTCCAAATCTATGTCCTGCCTTTTCTTTATAAGATCAGGATAGAGGATCTAGATTTTTTTCACCCACAACTATCTTTGAGGGAGGCTGGGTTCACAAATAGTGCTGGCTTAAATCATCCAATGAGGTTAGATTTCAATATGGCTCTCCCCATTCCTAGTCCAATATCTTATATAACAGAACACAATAATAGAATTGGAAGGGACCTTGGAGGTCTTCTAGTCCAACATCCTGCACAGGCAGGAAGCACTATACTATTTCAGACAAATGGTTATTCAATCTCTCCTTAAAACTTCCAGTGTTGGAGCATCCACAACTTCTGGAGGCAAATCATTCCATTAATGTCTCCACATCTTTTTTACATTGTAGTGACCAAAACTGGATGCAAATGTGATCTTACCAAGGCATTATATAGAGTGGTATTCACGTGATTTTGATTCTATCCCTCTGTTAATGCAGCTTAGGACTGTGTTGGCTTTTTTACCAGCTGTTGCACATCGCTACCTCATATTTAGGTGAGTGTCCAAGATCTCTCTCAAAATTACTACTATTGAGTCAGGTAGCACCTATACAATACATGTGCATTTGGTTTTTCTTGCCTAAATGTAGAAGCTTTTTTCACCATTGAATTTTATTTTGTTAGTTGGGCCCAATGTTCATGTCTGTCAAGATCCTTCTGTATCTAAAGCCTATCTTTTCTGAGTGTCGACTATTCCTGCCAGCTTGGTGTCATTTGCAAATTTGATGAGTTCCCAATGTATCCTCTCATCTAAATCATTAACTAAGATATTGAAGAGTACTGGGCCTAGGACAGAGCCTTGGGGTACCCCACTGCATACTTCCTTCCATATATACGTAGTTCCATTGAGGACTTGCACGTTGAGTGCAGTTGGCCAGCCAGTTGCAAATCCATCTGGTGGTGTATGCTATCTAACCCATATTTTTCTATCTTATTAAGTAGTAGGTTGTGGTCTACTTTACCAAATTCCAAATACCAAAAGTCCAAGTAAATTATAGCCACAGCATTTCTCTGGTGCACTAATTTTGTCATGCATAATATCTAGCCCACCACTGGGTGTCACAAAACTGCTAACTAATTTACAGAACAATTTACAAGCAGAACACTGTTTTGTCCCTGAAATTTGATTTCAGAATGTGTCATTTACATTTTACAGAATAAGAACATGAAGGTTAGTAACTTTTTGCTAACACATTCTCTTTTAAAATGTGTGGCCATTAATACATTTGGCAGCAGAATGTTGCAAAGTTAAACTAGTAGATTTTCATTTCATAAGCTAACACAGTTCCCTGTATACAACAGTTTAGTGTGTATTTAAATAAGCATTTTTAAGTATTGTGTGCCCTTTTACTTTCATGGAATCTCTCCATATTAAATTTCAATGAATTGACTGAAGTTCTAATATTTTGAGATAGAAAAAAGACACTTTTTTCATGCTAGACATACTTATAAATTTCTCTTGAAGTTAAAAAGGCATAAATCTAGTATTTTCTTATAGCTCAGCTGCTTCAGCACATCATTCCTATAGTTTTCTCTGCCTTATCTTTAAGATATAATGACTAGAATGATATATTCAAGCAGAATCACAATACAATTGAGAAATCAGCAATCTTTTCGTGTAGTATGTATCCTAATGGAAGTTTGTAGGTGTTGAGAAGAAATGAAACAATTTTCATGCAATCTTATCTAAAATGTATCATTCTGGAAGGTCAGTAACATGAAAGAAGTTTTATGTGGCATGTTGCCAATCCCCATCATATGATATCAGCCATGTTCAGAAAGCCATAAGATAATGAAGAAAAATTAATTCTGGAAACATTTATTTATACCCTGCCTTTGTTTACAAATAACTCAAGGCAGTAAACGTATCCAACACACTTCCTCCTCTTGCTTTCCCCATAAACCCTGTGAAGGGAGTTGGGCTGAGAGAGAGCGACTGGCCCAAAGTCACCCAACTGGATTTCATGGCTAAGGTGGGACAAGAATGCATGGTCTCCCACTTTCTATGGGGTGCCTTAATAACTATTAGATTGCTTCTTTAATAAGAAGACTTTATGGCTGATGGGCCTTGTGGCAATAGTAAGCATGGGAGCTTTTAGAAGCTTCAGTTAAAGAAGCAGTAACTGCAATAGTGATAATTTAGGAATGGCTAGATAAATGGGAAGTGGCTTTAATCCTCTCTCCTCCAGAAATCTGAGTTTCCAACTATTCTCTTTAGTAGAGCCAAGACCCCTGAGAGAAAAAAAAGAAGCCCAGTATGAAGTTCCTTGACAGAAAGTGAGCTCTGCATAACAATTATTAAATTCTAAAGTGTCTAAAGATGAAAAAGGAATGGATTTCAAAGAAAAAATATTTTACATTGTATTAAAAAATGGAAACAAACTTAAGGGATAAATAACTTTAAAATGCAATGTAAATTTAATAAAGCATGGCTTGGGAGGGAATCAATTTTAAATATGGTTTTGCATTATTCATTACCTGAATCAACTTAGGGAAACAGCAATATTAAAATTAAGAAAATGACAGTGAAGTAATATCCAAATTGCAGGTACTGTATGTTTTTCATGAGTACAATGTACTATTTTTACCAAAAAACAACAACAACAACCAAACAAATCCCAAAACACTACAGTTGTAATATCTGATAGTACTCATCCACTAATCCAGAAACTGAGATCTTACTGGCCACCATTCTACAGCCCCCACAGATTATTTCAATAAATTAAGTATAAACTCATTGATTTTTAGTAGGGCAATTTTCTATTTATTTTTAAAATAATAATAATAACAATAATTAAAATAAGCTTAGTAAATGTCTAGAGTCTTAGTAACTGGTAGCACCTAGCCAAATACATCCAATCTTGAAAAAATAAGCAGGATCAGGCCTGATTAATACCACGAATCTGAGGCTGGATTGTAGATTGAGGAGGAAAGAAAATGCAATGGCAAACTCCATATGGATTGTTACCAAGAAATGTATATTGTTATGCCTATGATATACTAAGAATCAAATTTTACTCAAGGGACATTTTTAAAACCTTCCAGTTGCCTTAACAAACCTGCTTTATTAAAAACAATATAAAATTCCAATCCCTTTAAAAATATGAAAATCCATTTCTTCTTGTGACTTCATGATGTCACACTTCGTTCTTCTGCAATTCCTTGGAAGCAAAACAGTATTTTTGTCAAGACCCTACTGCCCTCAGTAACTTTTTGGCATGTGGACAGATTTGGTTTGTAACTTATTT
Organism: Thamnophis sirtalis; assembly: GCF_051295495.1. NCBI lineage: Eukaryota > Metazoa > Chordata > Lepidosauria > Squamata > Natricidae > Thamnophis > Thamnophis sirtalis. The sequence continues at coordinate 110,098,756 of NW_028261385.1, read as the reverse complement.
GGTTACAAGTTCTGGTGGGAACTTTATCTATTAAAAATTCTCCCAATGAAAGACACAGACAATGTATTGGGTTAGGATTTTATCTGGATGTTGGATAAAGGAAGAAACTGAGTTTTTCCAAGTCTGGGCCTGTTCTGAATTGAGAAATTAGATACTGTCTTAGTATCTACTTTTGGGGACTCTAGAGCACAGATTTCAAACTCGCCGTGTCACGTTGCCATCATGTAACGTTTCGTGACGTTTTTCCCATTTGCAGCGCTGTGGTGGGTGTGGCCTGTACATGACGCATCCGGCCCACCAGTTTGACATCCCTGCTCCAGAGAGTCGTGGTGACTCATATAAAAGAGGAAAAAAGGAATTTACCAACTGAATGGATTTCCTCTATTTTCTTTCATTCATTAATGAGAAGAAATATGTGTTGTGACCCACCAGCTGCCAGCAGAGCTGATGGCAGACTCGGCAATGAAGAGGTTGGGGAGGAACTTGGGCCAGTTCTGGAGTCTGGGGAAGGTTCTGATGGATGCTCTGTGTTGGACCCAAAGACAGAGCCAGGGCCATCCAACATTTCCCAGCCACCGGAAAGGCAGCTGCCTTTGGAGGCTGGTCTGAATGAGGAGGAAGAACAGCTATGGCCTGTTCTAGAGGCACATATGCACAGAGCAGTTGGGAGAGATGAACAACGGAGGACAAGAAGTCAACTCAGGAAGCAAAGCACACATGGATGCTGAATGGCCCATCCCTGGCTAGGGAATAAATAGAAGGAAAGGGGAGTGGTTGTTGTAGGAGACAACAGTTCGTATTTCTGAAGATTCTGCTCATTGTGTTTCGTGCCACAAAGACTGCTTGCCAGAATTTAATTTGCAACTTTCGGCTGGGAGCTCATGGTCTTGCAATTATCACAAGAAACCAATTAGGTCTGTTACTGGAGTTAACTCTTTGGAGGACTATTGCCTGGACTTTTCAGTGGGTGAATACAATTGTCAGCCTCTACTTTGCTTGCTTGCTATCGGCTGCCACAGTAACGGGGAGGGTGGGGACTTGTGGTATTTGGGAGGGGAATTTCTGTTGCTGAAGGAGTATCATGAAGGGAGTTTGTTCTCACCATCTTCTGCGCATGCTGATGGCTTCTGTTTAGGTTTGGTCAAGATCAACCGTCTCTACATACCAACTGAATGAGGCCAATTGAAGATGCACCCACGACACCTTTGGGAGTTGCAGCTTGGACATTGGGTTGGGGTAACTAGGGGGAGGGTCCTGGGTAAACTTTTGAAATGTAAACGTTTGTGCCTTTTTGTCTCAGAACTTGCTTTTCTATTGCTCCTTTCATTTCATATCTAGTAAAAGTACCTTTATTTCTACTCAAATGGAGTTGAGGGTTTTCTTTCTTGGATACTGAAGGAGGCACACCTGACAGCAATTAATTCACAAGAGGTAAATAACAAGGGATTTTTTGTGACAAGGAGTCTGTTTCTTGCTTCCGCTAAGGCTATATGTTTATGTAATGCTGTATGTAACCTTTTGTTCTCCATTCCAATATACTGATCACTTCAGTTTAAAAATGAATAAACAAATACATACCTATACTAGAAGTATAATCTGTGGCTCCAAAAATTAACTCCGGTGCTCTGTAATATCGAGAGCAGATGTAAGAGACGTTAGGCTCTCCACGAACTAGCTGCTTTGCACTGGAAATGAAATTATAATATAAAGCTTAGTGTTATATACAAAATATACAATTTTCAGTAAAATAATATTTAAAGTATGTGTACTTCCTCTAAAATTTATGTATATCAAAATGCAAGTTTATTATTTATTTAATACCGTGTTTCCCTAAAAATAAGACCTGGTCTTATTTTCAGGGGATGTCTTACCCATTTATCTTAGGAACACTGTAGCCAGGCCTCCCATGCCCGACACCTGTCATGCTCCTGCCTGATTTCTTCTGCAGCCGTGAGCAGCCAGACGCCATGTGGCAAGTTATGCCAGTGCCACTGCTCGGGGCAGGAGGCCACACAGCTTGTTGTGCTTTTCCACACACGAGTGGTGGCACTGATGCAATGTGCTACATGGCATCCTACCGTGAGCACTGGCACCGGCACAACGAGCCACATGGCATCTGGCCACAAGCGGCAGCACCTGTGTGACCTGCCATGCTGCCTCCTGCCATGAGCGACAGCACCAGCGCAACATGCCATGTGGCATCCTGCTGCAAGTAGTCGCACCGGCGCGATGCACCATGTAGCGTCTAGCTGCAAGCAATTGCAGAAGAAATCTCAGGAGCATGACATGTTTTAGGATGTGGAAGGCTTAGTTGCAGCGGTCCTGAGGTAAGCGGGTGCATGGAGTAGTTCTACCCCCCATCCCAGCTTCATTTTTACGCATGCACCTTGCCCCACCTCATGCAACCAGACGGCGGGACGAGTAGACAGGGCCTTAACCAGGGCTTATTTTTTGGGGTAGAGCTTATATTAAGCAAGTTAGGGCTTATTTTTTGGATAGGTCTTATTTTCAGGAAAATATGGTAGATAAACCATTTTTATTATTCCATGTTAATGAGCTGGATACTCTGGTTAAGTGATATTTTGGGCAAACAGGAAAAAGCAAGATGAAATATATCTGCAGATAACATCAAAAAAACAGAAATATTTTTGTCCAAATCTCCATGGATAAAATATAAATTCTTAGTACAAAATCTCTCTTCAAATATTAGTACATAAATCTATCAGTTTTCCAGGAAATTTTTAATTGATTCCAAAGGATCAGACATATTTATTTAAAAAGATAAATATATTTTAAAAGGGAGAGTAAACATAAAAAACCTGTTGAGGATTTACACACTGAATAATCCAATTTAACTTTTTACAGCAATGAACAAAAATATTACCCTAAAGGAAAACAAGGAAATTTCATACTTATAATACATTTTAAAATGCATGGTTTCTTTTGAAGTATTAAGGTTATTTTAAGAGAAATAATATATTTAACATTCACAAAAGCCCCCACATTCTTGATTCCTAGAAACCAAATTAGCTTCTGATTATTTCTAAACCATGCAAGGGTGCCAAAAGATGTAGCTAGATATGATTACTTTAAAAATTAAGAATTTTAATAAATACCTACTGCATTACTGTTAAGTAGGATAAACATCTTTAAATAATTGTATATTTCCTGTCCAATTCAGTTAGACTACTACTACACACAAAATATTCCAGAATTCTACCTACTGTCTTATCTTTGGACATTTTAAAGCATTTGACAATGGCATATAAATGTTGTTGAATCTGTTATTGGAAATTGAATTTAAATAAAAGTTCATTTCTATGATCAATCAGCTATAGCGAAGGACATAGTTATGTATGGGGGTTGCATGTGTGTGTGAGAAGTGCCCAGCCAGTTGGGGAGGCATATCAGGGGGCAGGTGACATGGGTTAGGAAGGGTACCTAGAAATGCTTGGGGGTAGGCAAGAGGTGCTATGCTGGTCAGGGACTTTATTTGGGGGAGATATGGGTATTGTGTGGAGATGCCCAAGAGGCAGCACATAGTTGGGAAAAGCTCATGGGTGTGGTGCATATCATGCAGGGTGCACAAGAGATGCTGCAACCTTCGGGAAAGGCATATAGGGTGGGACAGGTCAGGAACATTTTGTGGGTGGGGAGTAGCATGAGCCAGGAAGGGTGTGGGCAGAGGTTCCTTCCTCCCTGTCCCTTCCTTCTTTCCCCCTTCTCTTCTCCTTCCAGCAGACAGGTAAGTGGCTGCTGCTGGATGAGGGAGAAAATGAGGGATTGTAAGACTGGCTGGGAAATTGTCTGATTGTTGAAAATGAATATCACATGAATGCAGCAGCAACCCATAGCACTGAAGTAGGGCCAGCTTTCCCACATTCATTCCCTTGGAAGTCATGAGTCCTGGACTTTTTATACATTCTGTAAATTTGGGGTACTTAGTTAAAAACAGTGTTACCCTCTGCTGCATCATTTCACCTAGTTAAAGATCATGACAAGAATTTTTGTAGTATACAGATATCACCAACCAATAGAAGTCTGTCATTCTGGTTTTCTGCCATTTGCTGCAAATTCCAATCTCCACATAGACATAAATACAACAGAAATAAATACAACAACTAGCCCCATTAACTGCAAATGGATTGTGATCTGGGTGAAAAAATATTTTCTATTTAAAGTTGACCCCAGAAATCCAAGGAGAAAGCCTATTTAAAGCTATTTGTCCCCCGCCCCGAAATTTTTTTATTTGTTGTTCTCTTACATAGCATTTTAAGTATACATTCACATAATTGTTATTCTTCTTTACATTTATCATTCTTATACATTTATTATTTCATTTAATAGGTTAAAATATACAGTTTGGGTTGCTTTATTTACCATCCCTTCCGCCAGTTGAAACACGATCTTATTTTCCTTTCTTTTCTTTCTCCCTCCCTCCCTTCTCTACTTTCTTCCTTCCTCCTCTCCTTCCCATTCCTTCTTCCCTTACCTTTCTCCTACTCCTTCCTCTTCCCCTTCCTTCCTTCTCTCCTTCTCCCTTCCATCCTCCTCTCCTCACCTCTTTCTTCTTTCCCCAATCTTCCTTTCATTCTCTCCTCCTGTTTCTCTTTTCTATTATTGTAGGTGTCTCTTTCAGATCTCAGTTTATGTTTCCTTGGGATGGTATTTCCGCAAACCCAAATATTATTTGATATCATTTCTTATTCCCTTACCTTCGCTAATCTATCCTAACTATATTCCCCCCTTTATATACCTCACTTTTTGATATATACTTATATATTTAATATTTTCTTTTCTGTTTTCCCCTTCTTCCCCCCCTTTTCCATTTAACAGTGCATTGTCTGGGTTCTATATCTTCTCCCTATTTTTTTTTCTAGTTTCCTTTCTCTAGCCAATCATAAAATCTTCCCCATGTCTTGAAGTACAGAGATTCCTCTTTATTCTTTATTTTCATTGTCAATTTATTCATCTCTGCACAATCTAATATCTTTATTATCTCTTCATCTGTTGGTAGCTTATTTAATTTCCAATTTTGGGCAAATACAATTCTTGCTGCTGTAGTTACATGTATAATCAAATTAAGTATCCTCTTTCTTGAATTTCTCTGGGATAATACTTAGTAAAAATATCTCTGGTCTAAATTCTATTTCTTGTTGTAACATTTTCTTTAACCATACTCTTATCGTAGTCCAATATTCCCTTGCTTCTGCACATGTCCACCACATATGATAAGAGGAGCCTATTGCTTGTTGAGACTTCCAACATTTCGCTGATTTGTCTTTAAACGTCTTTGCTAATTTTCCCGGTGACATGTGCCATCTATAAAACATTTTGTATAAGTTTTCTTTGTAAGCTATTGACATGGTTAATTTATAGTTCCTTTCCCATAGTTGTTGCCACTTTTCTTGCTCAATCGATCATGTGGCCAAAATTCTTTAACAACTTCTTCTTCTAAGCTAGTTCTTAATATGTAGCTATATAGTTTCTTAATTATTTTTTCTTCCGTTCCCATAAATATCTTATCCAACTCCAAACTTCCTAAGTTAAAACCTAAGATAAAACCCTTTATCTTTTTCATATCTTGATTGTATCTGCAATTGTGAAAACCATCCTATATCAATCCCTTGTTTTTGTTTTAATTCCCCCTTTCTGTTAAGATATCTTTGTATCTAATGATATTTTTCGTACTACTGATATTTGGATTGGATTGGATTTATTGGATTCATATGCCGCCCTTCTCCCAAGGACTCAGGGCGGCGCACATTAAAAAAAACACATATTACAAAAGTTAAAAAAAATTAAATAGAATATCCAAAAAACAAACCCAATTAAGATTTACAATAACATTTTTTTTAAAAAAATGATTAAAATTAACAATAATCAATAATTTATTATGTTTTGTTCAGGCCAGGCTGGCTTGCTGGAAAAGCCAACTTTTTAGGGCACGTTGGAAGGACCGGAGGTCGGGGATTATACGAAGCTCCGGAGGCAGCTCATTCCAGAGGGAAGGCGCTCCCACAGAGAAGGCTCTTCCTCTGGGAGTTGCTAGCCGACACAATGGCCGACGGCACTCTGAGGAGGCCAACTCTGTGGGATCGTACTGGACAGTGGGAGGCTACCGGTGGCAGTAGGTGGTCTCGCAGGCATCCTGGGCCTAAGCCATGGAGCGCTTTAAAAGTCATAATTAGTACCTTGAATCGCACCCGGAAGACAACCGGCAACCAGTGCAGGCCGCCTAAAAAGGGGTGCAACATGGGAGCACCTAGGTGCCCCCATGATAATCCGCGCAGCCGCATTCTGGACCAGTTGAAGCCTCCGGGTGCTCTTCAAGGGCAGCCCCATGTAGAGAGCGTTACAGTAGTCCAGGCGAGAAAGGACGAGGGCATGAGTGACTGTACACAGAGCATCCCGATCCAGGAAGGGGCGCAACTGACATACCAGGCGAACCTGGTAAAAGACCCCCCTGGTCACGGCCGTCAGGTGTTCTTCTAAACTAAGCCGCATATCCAGGACGACGCCCAGATTGTGGGCCTCTCTGAGGGGGCTAAAATTTCTCCCCCTATCATCAAAGATGGAACAAAATGCACAAATTGGGATGACGGAAACCACAGCCACTCAGTCTTGGAGGGATTGATCTTGAGCCTGTTCCTCCCCATCCAGATCTGCACAGCCTCCAGGCATCGGGACATCACGTTGAGGGCATCGTTTGGGTGGTTTGGGGTAGAGTGGCAGCACGGAGTCTCCCCATAATCCTCTCCATGCCCTCGGGGGTCACAGGGTCAAACTCATCCCAGATGTTCTCCACAAGATTCATCCCTGTCAACTCGTCCGAATCTACCCAGTCAGAGTCCAAGCCTGTCCAGATCTGAGTGATTTTATCCTGCAGATACTGAACAAATTATTCAGCCCCACCCTGCAAGGGGTCTTTCCCAGTTCCTTGGTTAAGTAAGGAGCGGGTCACCCTAAACAGGGCGACTGGGCAGTTATCTGCGGACCGATAAGAGTGGAAAAATGTTGCCATTTTGCCGCTTTTATCGCCACTAAGTAGGATTTAATATGAATTCTTACTAGTGTTCGATCAGATTCGGACCGGCTGGCCCTCCAACCACTCTCTAGGCGTCTTTTCCGGCGTTTCATCTCCCGGAGCTCCTCGGTAAACCAGGGAGCTACCCGGGATCCACACCGGGTCAGAGGCTGCAAAGGCACAACACGATCCAAAGCCCCAATGGCCGCCCTATCCCAGGCTTCCACTAGGGCTTGGGTCGAATTGTGAGCAAGGGATTCAGGAAAAGTCCCAAGCTCCATCAGGAACCTTTCAGGGTCCATCAGGCGCCTGGAGCGGAACCATCTAGTCGGTTCCACCTCCCTGCGGTGAGGGGTAGCAGTATGGAAGTCAAGCCTGATGAGGAAATGATCCGACCCTGACAAGGGTTGGATAGAAATATCCCCTAAATCTAGATCATTCATTCACTACCCAGAGACAAAAATCAGGTCGAGCGTGTGTCCCCCATTATGGGTGGGGTTTTGAATTAACTGAGTTAGGTCCATAGCCGTCATGGAAGCCGAGCTTACTCGGATGTCTCGCCAATGGAAGGCAGATTGAAATCCCCCAGGATCATAAGCCTGGGGAAATCCACCACCAATCCAGCTAATACATCCAGCAGCTCCGGCAGGGCCGATGAAACGTAGCAGGGAGACAGGTACGTAACAAAAAGGCTCACCTGAACTCCAAGACCCCATTTCACAAAAAGGGACTCACACCCGCCTATCTGAGGCACAGGGGTGCAACTGATGTACCAGGCGAACCTGGTAAAAGGCCCCTCTTGTCACAGCCGTCAGGTGTTCTTCTAAATTAAGCTGCGTATCCAGATCCAGGAGGACGCCCAGATTGTGGGCCCTCTCTGAGGGGGCTAAAATTTCTTGGAGACCGGACGATAGTTGGCTAAAGAAGCTGGGTCCAGGGAAGGCTTCTTAAGGAGGGGCCTCACCACCGCCTCCTTCAAGGAAAGAAGCCCTCTTCTCAATGAAGCGTTGGTAATCACCTGGAGCCAGCCTTGTGTCACCTCCCGGGAAGCCGAGACTAACCAAGAGGGACACGGGTCCAGCACACAAGTGGCAGCACTGAGATGTGTCAATGCTTCCATTGTTGAAAGCCACATTGGTATTTCTAAATAGTGTTTCCCTTTCATTCTTTCCCATATTGTTAACAATCCATTCCTTACATAATGGCTTTGAAAATAGCCATGTGCCTTACTTTTAGCATACCATAAAAAAGCATGCCAACCTAGTTGCAAATCATGACCTTCCAATGTCAATAATCTTGTATTACTCAGTAGAATCCATTCTTTCATCCAAGCTAATCCCGCTGCTTGATAGTACAATTCCCAGTTTGGTAATCCAAATTCACCTCAAACTCTTGCATCTTGCAACATTTTTATATTAATACTTGCTTTTTTCCCCTGCCATATATATTTCCCCGCTATTTTATTCATACTTTCAAAGTATTTTTTCTCTAATTTTATCGGTATTGTTTGCAATAGGTATAGCAATCTTGGTAGTATATTCATCTTTACTACTGCTATTCTTCCCATCAATGATAATTGTAGGTTTTTCCATCTTTCCAGATCTATTTCTAGTTATTTTCTCACCTTATAATAGTTATCCTCCTTTAGTGTTACACACCTTGATGTCAATTGAATACCCAAATACTTCACTTTTTTCACCAGCTGTATGTCCAGTTTGTCCATCAACTCTCTTTTCTGTTTTTCTGTCATATTTTTCACCAGAATTTTTGTTTTATCTTTATTAATCTTCAAGCCTACTACTTCTCCATATTCTTCTATTATTTCAACTAGTTTTGGCCCTGTTTCTACTGGATCTTTCATAATAAACACGAAATCATCTGCGAATGCTTGTAATTTATATTCTTCTTTCTTGACCCTCATCCCTTTTACCTCTTTATTTTGTTGTATTTCTCTATTCAAAATCTCTAGTGTCAGTATAAATAATAATGGTGATAGTGGACATCCTTGTCTAGTTCCCTTCGTGATTTCTATCTTTCCTTTCATCTCACTATTTACCATTACCTTTGCAGATTGGTTATTATATATTGTTTTGATCATATTTATGAACCCTTAACCAAATCCCATTATTTGAAATTGCATTATCATAAATTGCCAGTTCACATTATCAAAGACCTTTTGTGCATCCAGAAATAACAATGCCATTTGCTTCTCTGAGTGGGCTTCGTAGTACTCTAGCGTATTCAATACAGTTCACATATTGTCTCCGATCTGTCTCTTAGGGAGATATCTATTTTGGTCTATGTGTATAAGTTCATTTAAGAGTCTCTTCATTCTTTCTGCAATTATTGATGTAAAAATTTTATAATCCACATTTAGTAGTGAAATTGGTCTATAGTTTTTTACTTGTTGTAGATCTGACTCATCTTTTAGTATAAGCGTCAATATTTCTGGTATTTTTGCCTCCCTTAGTAAGTCATTAAATAGTTTCCACATTACATTGCTTCATATTTCTTGTAGTGTTTGATACAGTTCTGCCGGTAATCAAATCTGGTCCTGTTACCCCCTTCTTTTGCCTTTTGATGCCTTCTATTACCTCCATCATTGTAATTCTTTCTTCTAGTGCCTTCTTAAATTTTTCTAGGATCTCAGTTATTCTGGTTTTCTCTAAGAATTGTCTTATTTTCCCTTCTGATATCCCCTCATGTTGATACAGCTTGTAGTAGTTCTCAAATTTTTTTCTTTTCTCCATTTGAATGTTGTAGATTCTCTTCTTCATCCACCAATTAGCTTATCAGCTTTTTTTCTGTTTCCTTTTTCAACTTGTAGGCCAGCCAACATCCTGGTTTATTTGCATTTTCAAAAAAGTTTTGTTTTGCCAATTTTATTTTGTTTGCCAAATCTTCATTTTCTATCTGGTTCAGTTTATGTTTTTGCAGTTCCAACATATTTTTTACTTTTTTGTTTTGTGGGTTTTTCTACAACTCCATCTCCAAATTTTTATATTCTAATTCCAACTATTCTTTTTTCCTAAGTATGTCATTGTGACACCACTGATATATGCTTTACAGATGTCCCATTCATTCTGTAATGATGTGTCTTCCTTTCTATTTTCCTGGAAGAAATATATCAGTTCTTTTTCCAAATATTGCTGGAAACTTTTTTCATTTAATATTCTTGAGTTTAAAGTCCATTTCCCCCTTTTCCTCTGTCCCTTCCAAGTCATTGTTATTGGATTATGATCAGCCCATGTGCTAATGTCTATGTCTATTTTGAATGTTTTGAGTATTAACTCTGTTGACATCCACATCATATCTATTCTTGACCAAGACAAGTGTCTCTTTGAGTAGAAAATATATTGTCTTTCTTTCGGGTGTCTTATCCTCCAAACGTCTTGAAAATTTAATTCTTCCACCATCGTGAAAAATGTTTTGGGTAGGGTTTTTCTCGGCTTCTTGTTCATCTTTGTGGATTTATGGTCTATTCCACTATTTATGATTGCATTAAAGTCTCCTAGTATATATATATATATATCTTTGTATTCATATTCTATTATCTTTTGTGTAGCTTCCCAAAAAAATCTTCTTGTTTATCATTTGGGGCGTATATTGCCACTAATAATATCTTTCTCAAGTTCATCATTATCTCCACCATCAGTATTCTCCCCTTCCCATCTTCAAAAATTATATGTGATTGAATTGTCTTTCCAATATATAATGCTATTCCCTTTTTACTTTGGTCAGTCAGATTTGTGTACAAATTACCTAGTTTTATCTGTTCCAAAAATGTTCTGTTTTTCTTTCTAATATGTACTTCCTATAAGCATATAATGTCTAATTTCAATTTCTCTTATTTGTTGAATGTTCTTCTTTTTATTGCCGAGTTTAGTCTGTTTATGTTAATTGAGATTACTTTTATTTCTTCCTCCATGACATTGGTTTATAGGTTTAGTTGATCTAGTCATTCTCAGATCCCTCTGCTCCTTTGTCTCTTTGACCCTTGCTCCTTTTTTTAGCGCTTTCTCTTCCTGTTCTTTCTCCGTCTTCCCTTGATCTTTCCCCTTAGCTTCCTGGCATTTGGCTCCTCCCTCTTCTCTTACCAACATTCTCTCCTGTGCCACTATATACAATATAATACAATAGCAGAGTTGGAATGACATACCTTTTCCGATCTCTTAACCTCCACTTTCTACCCCTCTAGGAGGTCAGGTGGTAAAATGGAGAAGGATGTGAGGGCTTGCACCAGAGGATCCATCTGAAGAAGCTTTAAAAGATCCTCAAAGGTGGGATCCACTGTATAAAGTTTCCTATCATTGTTACTAGGCATGGCGAGTGTGCCAGGTTGCGCCCACCGGCGTTGTACCACATTCAGGAACAACTTGGGAATGGGCATGATTTCTTGGGGAACAACGGGCTCCTCAAAGAGCCCTTCACTGGGGTCCGACAGATCAGTAGTGGCCTGGTTGGGAGCAGAAACACCCAAGGGGGTAGCAGCCTTGGCCTTATTCAAGATGGTCTTGAAAGAAATATGCTTAAAAAGGCCGGCAATGCTGGTTTATCAGGAATGGCTCCCTCGTCCCCAGAGAATTCCTGTTCTGGCAGGACATCCTCATCCACAGCCGAAACTTCGCTATCCAGCGAAGACTGATGGGAAGGTGACCCCTGGGGCGCCTCCTGAGGAGAAATCCTATTGGAACTAGACCTGCATGGGAGTTTAGATCATTGTTTAAGACCTTCTGTAATGCCTTGGGAAATGGCCCTGGCTATCACCTCCTGCATTTCCAGGGATAGAGCAGGTCCCTGATCCTCTACAGGCCTAGCCCATTTTGCGGGCTGAGGTAAGGGGCACTGGGGCGCCAGGGGCAGAACTGGCAGGGCATCCTCCTCGGCTTCCAGCGGGCAATGAAATAAATCTGTATTGTCCGCTGTGGATGGCCTAGGAGAGCCTGCAGAAACCAATGAGGCATCGGAGAAAAATTCCTGACCTTCCTCCTCACTATCTGACATAGTATGACTTCAAGTGGCAGGGCTTGGCACCTCGGGTGAACCCCCTGTGGCTTCCAGGGGAACAGTCACAGATTGGCGCTGGGCTTTCTCAAACTGCTTCTCTGGCGCCTTTTGGTGTCTAAGGGCTACCTTGTCTTGCGTTTTGGCCTGCTTCTTACCCCCTGCCTATTGTTGTTTGCTGAGGGCTTCTGAGGCTGCCTTGCTAGCCTGCCTAGTATATCCCCTGCTGGTTGAGGGCCTTGGCTGTTCTGAGTCCTCAGCTGCCTCTGCCATTGTGGGATTGTTGGTAAAATCCGTAGCAGGCAGTCGAAACCCCACTCACCACGAAGATGGTATGGCAGATATCATGGTGGCTGCTATGCAGAGAGAGTCCTAAAATTGATGAACTGGCGCTGGCAATCAATGACCGTGTGGCGCGATCTGAAGTCCCTCAGCACCCTGTAGATATCACCAACTGGAGTATGACGATAGGACAGGCACAAACTCTGCTGCTGCAACTCTGAGGACGAGAGACCTCTCTGCTGGCCTTTGGAGTCAATCCACTGCCTAGACAGACAGAGAGGCTCCACGCGGCGATCTGGAGAGAGCAACGTTTGTCGGGCAGCTCCAATGAGCATAGCGGAAGAAGGCACCGTCTAAAATTGCCACCGCATCAAATTCTTCTCAGCAATTAAACAACAGTGATTCCAGCAAACGTGGATTTGATTGAAGTAATTCTATATAGAACATAATATGTTCTCTCAAAGGATAAGTAAAATTTGTTCCAATATATCTTTTTTAAAAAAAAATCTTGTTCACATAAAACTTTATATTGCTAATTAACATGGCCCCCAGGAAGAGATAAATATATAAAGTCCTTTAAGATCCTGGATCCATGTCCCAATTTCTCAGCCTAATTTTTCAACTACTCCTTTGTTAAAATGAAAGATTCTAGCTGTGAACTGAAAGAATTCAAAAATGAATCAGATAACTGAAAGAATTTTTTTCCCTTCAAGCTTCTCCAACTGCAGGAATAAGTAGCTATTCCCGATAACTATGAAATAAAGCAAATGTTGAAGTTTAACTGTTACCTATGGTAACTGTATCCTATTTATCCTGTTTTGCTCCATTCTCATCATTAGTAGGAATAGCTACTGAGACTATGATAGTTATAATAGAAATGGGAACTGGGAAATGATGAAAAGAGTCCTGAAAATATTTACCTTCCAAAATCACAAAGTTTTAGAACAGCTGTGTCAGGGTCCAACAAAAGATTCTGTGGTTTTATATCCCGATGACATATTCCAAAGGAATGGATATAGGCTAAACTTCGGAATAATTGATACATATACAACTGTAATATAAAAAACAAATATTGTGATCAAAATTTCCATATCAAAACATTTGAAAATAGAAAATTTTATAAGATTTTTATAATACTTAAAACACTATCTCAATGCATTTTTTCTTCATAACATACACATTTACACATCTTACAAAACATTTTTTCACATTTCTTTTGGCACAAAACGTACCACTTACATTACAGAATGTATGCTGTTATCCTTCATTTTAATGTTACCGTGGATGTTTTAAATTTGCTATTCTCTATACTGCTATTCTTTACGTTTGGTAAGCTGGCAAGAGTTAGTCGGGTCCAAAATTAATTAATTAGTCTCATCCCAAATATGAAGCATGATGGTGGAAGTCTCACATCTGAGGTCTCCAAACCAGAATGGCTTATAATCACTTTGGGAATGGATCATGAATTGTATTTACAAATTCCAAAGGAGAACATCAAATTGAAGCTTAAATGAATATGAGACACGCATCCTAAACACACAAGTAATGGCATCTGCCACAGTCTTTTCTTATTTTTTATTTTATCAACTGCCCTTTAATAGAAGATAAGCATTCAAATTTGCAGAAAGACATATAGATGAAACTCGAAAAATTAGAATATTGTGCAAAAGTTCATTTATTTCAGTAATGCAACTTAAAAGGTGAAACTAATATTTGAGATAAGACTCATTACCTGCAAAGCAAGATAGTTCAAGCCATGATTTGTCATAATTGTGATGATTATGGTGTACAGCTCATGAAAACCCCAAATCCACCACCTCAGAAAATTAGATTAGATGCAAGCAATAAAACAAGGATTGTACATAGAATAATATCAGATCTCTGAAAAGTATAAGCATGCATATGTACTCAGTACTTGGTTTGGACCTTTTTTGCAGCAATTACTGCCTTAATATGGTGTGGCATGGAAGCTATCAGTCTGTGGCACTGCTGAGGTGTTATGGAAGACCAGGATGCTTCAATAGCGGCCTTCAGCTCTTCTGCATTATTCGGTCTCATGTGTCTCATCTTTCTCTTGGCAATGCCCCATAGATTCTCTATAGGGTTCAGGTCAGGAGAGTTTGCTGGCCAATCAAGTACAGTAATCCAACAGTCATTGAACCAGGTTTTGGTGCTTTTGGCAATGTGGGCAGCTGGAAAATGAAGTCAGCATCCTCACAAATTTCGTCTGCAGAAGGAAGCATGAAATGCTCCAAAATATCCTGGTAGACGGCTGCGCTGACCCTGGTCTTAATGAAGCACAGTGGTCCAAAGTCCTGTTGCTCAGTAGTCCCAAGTCCTCTTTTCTGATGAGAGCAACTTTTGCATCTCATTTGGAAACCATGGACCCAGAGTATGGAAGAAGAATGGAGAGGCCAATCAAGCAGAGTAATCCCACGGTCATTGGACCAGTTTTTGGTGCTTTTGGCAAAAGTTGCTCTCATCAGAAAAGAGGATTTTGGACTAAGGAGCAACAGGACTTTGGACCACTGTGCTTCATTAAGACCAGGGTCAACGCAGCCGTCTACCAGGAGATTTTGGAGCACTTCATGCTTCCTTCCGCAGACGAGCTTTATGGGGATGCTGACTTCATTTTCCAGCTGCCCACACTGCCAAAAGCACCAAAACCTGGTTCAATGACTGTGGAATTACTGTGCTTGATTGGCCAGCAAACTCGCCTGACCTGAACCCCATAGAGAATCTATGTGGCATTGCCAAGAGAAAGATGAGAGACATGAAACTGAACAATGCAGAAGAGCTGAAGGCCGCTATTGAAGCATCCTGGTCTTCCATAACACCTCAGAAGTGCCATAGGCTGATAGCTTCCATGCCACGCCGCATTGAGGCAGTAATTGCTGCAAACGGGGCCCAAACCAAATACTGAGTACATATGCATGCTTATACTTTTCAGAGGTCCGATATTGTTCTATGTACAATCCTTGTTTTATTGATTGCATGTAATATTCTAATTTTCTGAGATTGTGGATTTGGGGTTTTCATGAGCTATATGCCATAATCATCACAATTATGACAAATCACGGCTTAAACTATCTTGCTTTGCATGTAATGAGTCTTATCTCATATATTAGTTTTCACCTTTTAAGTTGCATTACTGAAATAAATGAACTTTTGCACGATATTCTAATTTTTTGAGTTTCACCTGTATTTGCACCAAGTAAAGGTTTCTCAGCTTCTGTTTGCTTCAACAGGTGAAGATGAACAGATGAAACAAAAACATCTGACAGGATGCTCACACATGTAATTATTTATTAATGTAATTATCTATTAATTCCTACAGATGCAACAGGGAATATTAGGCATATTCTGTGAAATACTGAGAGCAATTAATTCCAGGGTTATCATCACCAGAGTCTCACCAGCAACAACATTCTCCAATGGCTTTTACACCTATAAGGGTTTAATGAAAAGTAGTGCCACTTTCCTAGTCGTTTCGATAGCTTAAGTTTAAATTGGGAATTTTTAATAAAAGAAAAAAGAATCACTTGGCTGAGTGGGGAATTATAAAAATTAATAAAATAAGTAAAATCTTTGAAAGGAGCTCTTTTATTGTTTGTATTTACTTCTGTATATAGTCAATACCATTTGCTACATACATCTGCCAACATTGGACAAACGTATCAAGCCTGTTGGACAAGTTTATTAAACTCCACACACTGTCTTTTCAATCAGGTCCTGACATAGATCTCTTCATTTGAATCAAACAGGGAGCTACAAAGGTATTCTTTCAGATCTAGAACTTTTCAGCTCCTACCCTTGACCACACCTTCTGCCCCGCCAGGGTTCCTCCTCTGGAGGATTCACCTCTAGCTTTTCTCCTCAGCTGACACGCCCCCATCCATTTTCCCTGGCCAATGGGCCAACCCAGATGATATAAGGCTGTGATGGCGAACCTATGGCACATGTGCCCGAAGTGGCATGTGGAGCCATGTTGCTTGGCACGGACAGCATCACCTGTTTCTCTTCCGGTTACTGCTGCACATGGGCACGTGACAATCAGCTGGCCATTGTGCGTGTGGCAGTGCCGGAAACCAGAAGAGCTAGTCTTCCATTTTCCAGAATGAGAATGCATTCTGGCCAGCTGATTGGCGTATGCGCAGCAGTAACCGGAAGACTTGCTGGCCAGTGCGCATGTATGTGCCAGAAACCGGAAGTTCATTTTCCGGCACGCGCATGCCCCCTGGGCAGCTCCTCTTCCTGTTCATGGCCCAGACTGGCTTGTGCACATGCGAAGTCCTCCCTTTCTGGCACTCGGTGCCGAAAAGGTTCACCATCACTGATATGTTTCCTGCTGGAGCAGGGGATTGGACTAGATGATCTCCAAGATCCCTTCCAGCCATGAATTGCTGTGCTGTTTCAAAGCATCCTCTGAAACTGTATCTATTGCCAGGGTTTGTGGTCCTTCCTTCCTCTCCTTTTTCTCTCCCTCCTTCCATATCTCAGTCACTTTCTCTTCCCTCTTTCTTTCTCTTCCCTTCTTTCTCTCTTTCTTTCTCCCTTCCCACCTTTACTTTCTTTCTTGTCTCCTCTCTGTGTCTGTCTCTGTCTCTCTCTCCTCTCTGCCCCTTCCCTTTGGATGAAGCTGGCGTACTCCCCCGCCCGCTCTTTCTTTCCGGTTCATTATCAGGGACACACGATCAGGTACAGGGGAGCTTCCACCCCCACCTCTTCCTACTCCTAACAAGCGTTTGGCTTTCCTAAAGCCATTTGGCAGCAGCACATCCCCCAAACCCCAACATTGATAGCCAGAAGGCACCGATTGCACCGTGGCTTCTGGCTGCCAGCATTGGCAGCTAGCCGATTGATTGGCGGCTAATTGCCCCAGGTGGCAGAAAGCCCAGGATAAACCCTGCTTTGGCGAATGGGCCATGCCAAAGTGCATGGGACAGAGGGGCCGTGGCCCATTGGCCAGAGCAAATGGGTGGGGCATGTCAGCCAAGGAGAAAAGCTAGAAGTGAATCCCGTAGGAGGAACCCTGGTGGAGAAGAAGGAATGGCTATGGGTAGGAGCCGAAAAGTCCCATTCCAATTCTTTCAATTTGGGAGAAGACAAAAGGTGCACATCACCAGGTCTGGACTGCATTAGAATGTGGTAAAATTGTGAGATCCAACTTTGCAATTGTCTCTTGGATGGCTGGAGGTATAAAGCATTGCCTTGTGTCTCCAAGCTTGCTCAATTGTTTTAAAGTTGTAACTGTTACAATGTTGTACTTCTTGTTGATCGCTAATTCAAGGAAACCCATATGAATATTTTCATCTGCATTCCCCACTCCAAACGTAACCATGAATTTTCCTGCTGAAGCCTAAGTTTTGTTTTATTTTACCCCCTGCAGGTAAAGCTTTGTGATATTCCATGCACTGATGCTTCCTTTCTGGATCATAATGATGAGTCCATATTACATGTAATGTCATAATGCTATGAAGAAATTACTCACTTTCATTGTCTTGGTGTGACAAAAATTGATATGTTTCAGTTCTTGAAACTTTCATCTTCGCCATCAGCATTCTAAGACACTATCTATTACAAACTTCACACACATTGACAAGCTTGATAATTTAGCTCTAAATGATCTGCTGTCTTTAATCAGTTATTCAACCTTTCTCATGTAAAACTCAAGTAGTTATTATCACAGACTTGATTACACTTGATTATAGAAACAGATCATTTGCCATCTTTCCATTTTTTGACCTAATACATACATATACAATACATACAATAGCAGAGTTGGAAGGGATCCTGGAGGTCTTCTAGTCCAACCCCGTCTAGGCAGGAAACCCTACACCTTTCAGACAAATGGCTATCCAACATCCTCTTAAAGACTTCCAGTGTTGGGGCATTCACAACTTCTGAAGGCAAGCTGTTCCACTGATTAACTGTCAGAAAATTTCTCCTTAGTTCTAAGTTGCTTCTCTCCTTGATTAGTTTCCACCCATTGCTTCTTGTTCTATCCTCAGGTTCCTTGGAGAATAGTTTGACTCCCTCTTCTTTGTGGCAGCCCCTGAGATATTGGAACACTGCTATCATGTCTCCCCTAGTCCTTCTTTTCATTAAACTAGACATACCCAGTTCCTGCAACCTTTCTTCATATGTTTTAGTCTCCAGTCCCCTAATCATCTTTGTTGCTCTTCTCTGCACTCTTTCTAGAGTCTCCACATCTTTTCTACATCGTGGAATATTTAAATGGTTGTCCACTAGGACTCCAAGATCCCTTTCCCAGTTACTACTGTTGAGCTAGGTACCACCTATACGGTACCTGTGCATTTCATTTTTCTTGCTTAAATGTAGAACCTTACTCTTTTCACCATTGAATTTCATTTTATTAGATAGTGTCCAATGTTCAAGTTTGTCAAGATCCTTCTGTATCTTGAGCCTATCTTCTGGAGTGTGGCTATTCTTGCCATCTTGGTGTCATCTGCAAATTTGATGAGTTTCCCATTTATTCCCTCATCCAAATCATTGATGAAGATGTTGTTGAAGAGTACTGGGCCTAAAACAGAGCCTTGGGGTACTCCACTGCATACTTCCCTAATGACACAGTATTCACAACCAGTGTCCTAAACTGCATCTGGCAATGGATTTCAATTTTGCTGGCAATCAAAAATTTACTCACATCACATTGTTTAAAACTTAATGACAGGTTTCAACTTTACAAACAATAGCCATACAATTTTTATTCAAAGGAATTTCCATCAAATGAAAGAACAGATGTTAATACTGCCATCTGTTGGTGATTTTTAGTACCAAGCCATTAAATTTATACAACTCTCATAAAACAACAGCATCAATAGCATTTTAGCATGAAAGTTTAGCAACCATTTCCACAACAAAATTGAAGTAGAGGAGTGTTAAATGGAAAGGAAACATTTACTGTTTCCCTCCAGAAACAGAACAGGAAGAGATAATGGCTGTCCATCAAAAGTAGTCTGCTCTATGGAGTACACTTCGAAAATAGAGTCCCAAGTTCCACAAATCTTCCAGGAGGTAAAAAGTCAATCAACCACAGTCAGATCAATTCCAACAAAACAAATTGCAAAATGGAAAAAAGAAAACAAAAGAAAGGGAAACAACAAGCAATTCAAATAAAATGTGATGGTATATGGCTTTGAATACCCATTATGGAGGTGGAGTATATTCTGCTATCAAATAGGGACTAAGGAGAAATAATAGGAGCTACAACTTTAGAGCATATTGACTCCAAAGAAAAAGGGATGGATTTCCTACTAAATAAATTTCAGTTCCAAAACTTTCTGAGTGGTACAAATAGAGACAAAAAACATAACCAAGAATTATTGAGTTTCTTACCTTCACAAATATCATAGGGAGCGTCTGTTTGGCTCGACTATAATGCCTTGCCACTCTGTATACTGTCTCAGGAACATAGTCCAACACCAAATTAAGATATACCTCATCTTTCTGGAAGGGAAGAAAAGCAAAAAAACAAGAAAAGCTGTAATAAGATATCCATATCATAATACTCATTACTATTATAACATAGTATGGTTTTTCAAGCACATATGCAAATTTTTATAAACTTTTTGTTAAAATTTGTTATCTGACAAATGTCATTTCTGCAAAGGCTACCACTTATGCAAATAAGGTTATATAAGGAATGCAATAAAATTAAATCCTATTTCAACACCAACTTATCATATGAAGTTTATTTGAAACAGAGGTATAGAAATATGAATATTATGAAGTAAATTCATCTACTACATTAAGGGAAAAGAATGAGAAAAAAGAAGGACGGTGACAAAAAAGCTCAAGGGGAACTAGATAGTGAAATATATTATAAGTGTGCTATGAAAAAATCCTAACATTTTAAACATTCAAAATGTAACCTAAAAACAGATTCTACCCCCTGAAGTTACACAAGAATAAGAACTATATTTGTTGCTGTTCAACTACATATTTGTTCCATCAAAATGAGCCAGACTGCAAATACTGCTTCAAATATTCTGCCTTTTATTTTTTATAAATTCCTTTAAAATACATGCTGCTTTGTATGCATTATGTTTGTGCATTCAGCCATCCCCTACTTTTGTTGTCAGAAAATGAATTTTCAAAATGATAAGGAGATGATTCACACTAAAGCTTTGTCTGTTGCTTGTATTGTCCTACACATCTGTTGACATTCTAAAATATATTTTTTTCCAACTTACCTTCTCTCCACTGGAGTAAAAGAAATAACGTAATCTGACAATGTTACAATGATCAAGCTTTCTCATGATTTGAAGCTCTCGATTCTAAAAAAAGAAACAATATTATTTAAAAAGTCATTTTCTAAAATCTCATCACTTCATATGATTTGATATACATACTGTATGGATTTTTTTAGTGCACTTAGACAGTATGTTCAGTATTTAAAATCATTTAAAGTATATAATACGTTAACAGAATAGATTCAAATAAAATTAAAGCTCCATACAAATTACCTGAAAAATTGGAAGGTTCATGCTAGTATTTCCCAATTCCTAGGAAAATATATGTTACAGTATATTAGATGCCTGCAAAGAATATTTACAGAATTGAAGAGTTGAAAAGACCCATTAAGTTTGTTAAATCTAACTTGCATTCAATGCAGGAATCTAAATTAAAACATCCATCTAGCATGATTGTCTAGCTATCTCATGAATCAACAAATAGAACTCTTATCATTTTGGGCAATTGCTTCTACATTAAGTTTCTTCCAACATTCAGCTGGAATCCTCTTTTTACACCCTGAGATTATACAACACAGGACTTTACTTTCTTCTATATCGTATTTTTATCTTTTGGGTACCCCCTTCAATATTTACTTATCAGTGATATCTAAAATCTTCTTCATAAGAATTTCTAATTTTCTAATTATCATTAAAACTTCTCATCTCTGAGCCTGCCCCCAGTTCTCTAAATTCTTCTTAGAGTAGGGTATAGAACTGAGAACTATTTTTGAATGGGAATCTCACTAAAGTAGAATAAGATAGAATGATTGTTTCCCATGATTTTCATTGCTATTTGAGACTATAAATATGTAAACTGTGCAAAAAAGAAAAAAGAATATGCCATAGTGATTAATACAGTATTTGGATTAAATCCAAAAAGCCCAGACTCTCCTGAAAAGAAAATACAAATACTACCATGATAAAATATCTACTTTTTAATTGACAGTAATCAAATATTACAATGCAATCCTATTGCCCTTTACAGAAATTAACAAATTAACTGTTACTGTAAATATTATACAAACCAATAGAAAGGTTTGTATAGAAGAATCACAACTGTAAAAGAAATTACATTTTGTAAGTTTGCCTGTAACTGATCATACCAAAGTCAATACAAATATATCTTCAGTGAGGAGTGGAGCTGCCTCAGTGAGTTCCTGCATTTGTCTTTGTAAATTAGTCCTCATTATTTTAAGTTGCCCCAATTTCTAGGATTGTTTGAGATTGCTTAGCGTTTTTTCTTTCTTTTCTTTTAACTCTTTAGAGCTTAAAAGTTCAAGCACTCAAGTTTTAATCATTCAATCATGATATGCTATATTTCTCTGCAAGAATCAGTGAGTCACAAGTACAGGTAGTCCTCAACTTACAACAATTGAGCACAAAATTTATGTTGTTTAATGAGACATTTGTTAAATGAGTTTTACGACATTTCTTGCCACAGTTAAGTGAATCACTGCAGTTGTTTAGTAACATGGTTCTTAAGTGAATCTTGCCTCCCCATTGACTTTGCTTGTCAGAAGGTCGTAAAAGCTGTCACATGACTTTGCAACCATCATAAATATGAACCAGTTGCAAAACCTCTAAATTTTAATCTTGTGATGCTGCAGTGGTCATAAGTGTGAAAAACAGTCATAAGTCACTTTTTTCAGTGCCTTGTAACTTTTAATGGTCACTAAATGAACTATTGTAGTACCTGTAGTATATACAAATAGCTGAGGGCTACCTGTATATACTTTGGAAAACTATTTTTTTTCTGCTGGCTTGTAAAAATCCTGTTTCTGGAAACATAAGTTAAATGCAACTGCTCAGTAGGGGATACTTTATTCAGAAGCAAGGCAGGACGGAAGTAGCAAGAGGCTACCTCTCTTCATGTAGCTTTCAGGTGTAAAGAAATGCCAGAGGCCCTGTGTGGGTGGTTGGGAGCCAAAGCAGACAAACAGCTTATATGGGATCAACTTTTTACAATGACAGAATCTGTAGATGTGTTGAATCGGTCATCATTTGTTTCTGACACCCAGGAGGACAGAGTATTCCCTATATGCTTTACTTCCTGTCTGCTTCCCACCTACTGGCTTGCCTTCTGCCTGTCTGTCGTTTTTATTGAACGTTGCTTTCCACTGTTACCTTCTGCCAAGAGCTGCCTTCTTTTGAACTAACAAATCCTTGTTTATCTAGGGCTCCAATTGTTCAAACTTTTCCATCAAGATCTATCCCGCTCTTATTACTTTGTAAGTAATTCAAAGTGGTGAATATACCTAACATTCTTTTCTCCTATTTTTGCTAATCTTTTGGGAGCTGAGGGTGATTGACTGGCCCAAAATCACCCAATCAGCTTTCATGCCTAAGGCAGAACTATAGCAGAACTCAAGAGTAACCTGGTTTCCAGACCAGCATCTTAACTACTACACTAAACTGACTCTCTTCTGAAATGATTTTGAAGAGCCCTACCAACACAATATTTACATGAGTCGTAATACAGTATGCAAAATGCAAAATGAGGAAATGCTAATGTATTTATAAGTATTGGTTAGTTTCTGACTGATTATATATGCATAGAAAAATAGCTTCCATAAATTAAACATTGCCAAAACCCAAGACTTAGGTAACTCTTGCAAGCTCTATTTTCATATGAGAATTCATGTGATTGGGGCTATTTTAAGAAAAATCCATAACTTAAAGCAACAGACCCTTCCAGGTAATTGTTTTCTGAAGAGTGGTAGAAGCAAAAGAGATCAACTTAAACATGATAGTAGATAACCGGTAAGACGTGAGTAGGGGACAGTAATCATCAAATGATGAAGCTGTGTGTTCTATCAATATCAAGTGCTCATCTAGGACTTCAAGAAAATAGTTCCACTGATTAATTGTTTTGAACTTCTTGTTCTGTCCTCAGGTGCTTTGAAGAATAGCTTGACTCTCTCTTCTTTGTGGCAGCCCCTGAGATATTGAAACACTGCTATCATGTCTCCTCTAGTCCTTCTTTTCATTAAACTAGACATACCCCATCCCAGCAACCGTTTTTTATATGTTTTAGCCTCCACTTCCTTAAACAGCTTTGTTGCTCTTCTCTGCACTCTTTCTAAAAGAATCTCACATCTTTTTTACATCGTGGCGACCAAAACTGAATGCAGTATTCCCAGTGTGGCCTTACCAAGGCATTATAAAGTGGTATTAACACTTCACGTGATCTTGATTCTATCCCTCTATGCAGCCTAGAACTGTGTTGGCTATTTGGCAGCTGCTGCATACTGCTGGATCATATTTAAATGGTTGTCCACTAGGACTCCAGGATTCCTCTCACAGTTACTACTATTGAGCAAGGTACCACATGTACTGTATCTGTGCTCACAATGAACAATGAATTCTTGGTAAAATTCATTTTAAATTAGGATTACTAATAAAACTGTTCAACAATGGCTAAGAATGCCTTGGAAAATGGTAGGCTCTCCTTTCTTGAAATGTTTAAATAGAAGATGGATGGCCATCTCTTGGGGATTTTGCAGTAGTAGATTAT
This sequence comes from Thamnophis sirtalis, assembly GCF_051295495.1. Classification (NCBI taxonomy): domain Eukaryota; kingdom Metazoa; phylum Chordata; class Lepidosauria; order Squamata; family Natricidae; genus Thamnophis; species Thamnophis sirtalis. The sequence goes on along the minus strand of NW_028261385.1, from coordinate 110,074,671 downwards.
TGACTGGGGAAATATTTGGATATCACAATTCAGTGTAATAACACTTAAAAAAGAACTGCAGTAGGAAAAAAGTACTTCTACTTCTCTGGCTATAGATTTGAAATATGTTTCTTCATAATACATATGAACAAATACGTTTTCTATTATGAACGTTCATTGCTTGCAGCAAATACTACTTGCTTGGCACATGCATTTTTTGCCCCCAAAGAAAACTGTGAGTAGCAGCAGTTTGCATGTTTTTGTATTTCATTAGCATAGTAATGTTTTCAAGAAAATAACTCAGCAAATAGTACAACCATAAGCCTCAATCAAAAAAAAACATGAGTAATAACCAGGTGTAGAGCTTGCAAAAGAAGAAAACACTAAATACTAAGAGGGGGACAACAAAGACGACTCATGAACTAAATTTCACTCTAACTTCTCCGTATGTATTCCATAGTATTCCATAGACTGCCAGTTTCAATCTGAACGCATGGTTTTAAAAATGGCAGCTTCTTTCACCCACTTCCAAATGCAGCCAGATGGCCACTATATGTGACACTATATGGTCCTACGGTTTGATGCAGCAGGGCTTTTATACTTTCAGTATGCTCCTCTCTCAGCCTTCGGGCAAAGGAGCAGAAAATAGGCTTAGTGTTTGCAAATACTAGAGAAATTCTTCTAAAATCCAAGTAAATCATTATTTTAAGGACAGTAAAATGATTACTAGAACTTTGGAATCATTTGTTCAAAAATTGTCTTGTTTTAAACTTCGATTTAGCTTTGATTTTATGACAAACTCTCAAAGGATAAAGATTTTGTTTTGGGTTATGAAGATTGAAATTGTCAGTTTCAGATTTTGAAAGCTTGCACTCCCTTAGAGGAAATAAGCATACTATCTTTATGATGAGAAGCTTTACTCATTCCTTCTTTCTATTTTTCTAAGTTACACAGGGCATGGATAAGGTGGCAAGCCTTCTCATAAATAGCCTTTCCTTTATGGGACTCTTGCCTGAGAAGTACGGCCCACTCTCACCTTCCAATTTTTTTTAAACAACTTAAAATGGTTTTATTTCATTGTGCTTTTGCCCCAAGTTTAATCAGGGTTCAATTTTTTTTCAGTAAGAATTTTAAAGTATTAGTTGTTTATAGTGTTGCTGTTTTATTGCTGATTGCACAGGATCTACGGGGGAGTGGTCTCAAAATAAAAATAAAACAAAATAAGCTGTTTTTGTCAAATTATGAAGGAAAAGGCAAATTATCAAGAACATTGGAAAACACACATGAAACAGCTGCAACTTAATTGTTTGAAGTTTGGAGAAAACTGGAACAATTGGAGAGGTCACTGAAAATAAATTCATCTCTTTGAAAACTTTCTGGCAACAACTGACATCTGGAGGTTAAAAGAAATAATACATTTTCGGTAGTTTGAATTTTTTTAATGAGATTAGAAATTTGATCTTTAAGTAAGGACATCTGGTGGTCAGAAGCTATAATACACAGAAAGCCTCAAATGGAAAACCTGAGAAAAGTTATAGGCAGAAACACACACCCTCACGTTACATACATATTTGAATAAAGACATACATGTAAATTATTTTTACTTTGGTAAAACTCTACTTCAAGCTCTGTGTCCAGTTCTGCACTCCAACTTTAAGAACAATAAACAAATTCAAACAAGTTCCGAGAAGGGCAAGGGGAATCAGCCTGGCTAGCTCCAACCCTGACAAGCGCACAAAAGGCCGCAAGAGTGCAGGGACCAACAGTATCCTGCAGCAGCTATAGTCCGCTGGTCGTTTGGTCAGCACACTGGGGCTACTCGGCTTCCCGGTCAAAGCAGCAGACGGAGGCAGAAGTGTGTGTGTGGGAGAGGCAGGCAATCCAGACGCCCTGTGCGGGTGACAGGAAACCTGAGAGTTGGTGGACGGGAGTGGGCAGCCAGCCGTGAGAGGCTGGTCTTTGCATGGCAGCAACTGCAGCACCTGCCACACCTGGCCACTCACTCCAGCCCAACAACTCCCGGCTTTCTGTGCCCACATGGTGCTTCCAGATCTATTCCCCCCCCCCGCACCTCTGCCTCCATCTGCTGCCATTGCAACATGAAGATGAGCCTCCCCCGGCTGCCCGGCACTCCAGTGTACCAACTCTCAGCTTTACTACAGCCCACAGTGCACTTCATTGCATGCCGCCCTCTGCCTGGACTGATAATCAACTCACTTGCGCTGTGCATGCTGCAAATGCTACATGCCACCATCGGCCATGTGTGCTCGCTGCCTCCTCTGCTGGCCATGCCCACCTCCTTCAATAGGGTTTAATTTTGGGTAGAGCTTATATTAGAGTTCATGCACGCATTATATTATGGGTGCAAGGTTAGCCATCACTGACCTATAATATAAGGAATGCTCTGATGAAGATACAAGTCTGTTGGCTAGGGACATGAATGCAATGCTTCTAACTGAGAACCCAAATAATATCAGCAAATGAGATAGATTACATGATGCCACGAGGACTAGCAACCTGAAAATTACTATATCAAAACCAAAGTAGTTGGGCTTGAGAGGTAAAATGGAACAAAAAATTAGTCATAAACATATGTTGTCTTCAATAAGGCATTTGATAAAGTAGACAATAATACTAGATATAAAGTAGAAAAATGTGGGTTAGACAGCATCACCACCAGATGGATTCGTAACTGACTGACCAACCGCACTCAATATGTAGTCCTCAATGGAACTGCCTCTACATGGAGACGTATGTAGTGGAGTACCCCAAGGCTCTGTTTTAGGCCCAGTACTCTTCAATATCTTCATCAATGACTTGGACGAGGGGATAGATGGGGAACTCATCAAATTTGCAGATGACATCAAGCTGGCAAGAATAGCCAACACTCCAGAAGATAGGCTTAAGATACAGAAGGATCTTGACAAACTTGAACATCGGGCACTATCTAACAAAATGAAATTCAATGGTGAAAAAAGCAAGGTTTTACATTTAGGCAAGAAAAACAAAATGCACAGGTACAGTATAAGTGGTACCTTGCTCAATAGTAGAAACTATGACAGGGATCAACCTTTGTCTTACCTGAACGGTTGTTCTATGTGCGTTGTGGGACAGTCCAAGAATGGGTTATCTTCTGTCTATTTGGTCAGAGACTGAGAAGTAAAAGCTTTGGCCACGTTGCCTCAGATGAATCGACCACCTCCGGACGTTGGACCAGAAGACCACAGGGTGGGGTTGGATTGTCCCATAGCGCACATAGAATGACCGTTCAGGTAAGACAACAGCACTGCTTGGAAAGTCCAAGCATGGGACATACACAATCAAAATTTCTCAAGGGAGGGAAACTGGCTGGTCTAGGGTCACCACATTAGTGTGAACCCTTTGAAGCACACGTCTCCTGAACAAAGCCACAACTGAGGCAAACATCCAGCTTGTAATTTCTGATGAAGGAGAAGCCCAGGTTGCCTCCCTGCAAATCTCCTCGAATGACGCTTGCGTAGTCCAAGTGGCTATAGTGGCCATGCTTCTGGTTGAATGAGCAGTAATGCATCCTGACATGAGCCTGACCTGATGTCTGTAAGCCAATTCAATGCAGGCTCGTAACCAGCGACCTATGGTGGATGATGTTACCTTCTTCCCCATGGATGTTGGCTGAAAGGAAATGAATACAGATTCTGTCCATCTGAAGGAGGCGGTTCTCCTGATGTATCTACGGAGCGCTCGTCTCACATCCAAGATATGCCATCACCATTCCCAAGGATGACTAGGTCTCAGGCAAAAATCGGGCAAGATGACCTCCTGGGCTCTGTGGAACCAGGAGTTGACTTTGGACATGAAGGCTGGATCCAACTGCAAGATGACTCTTTTGGTGGAAAATACAAAGGTCCTCCCTCACAGAGAGGGCTATCAGTTCAGAAATCCTTCTTGCAGAGGTGATAACCATGAGGAAGGCAACTTTGAAGGTTAGTAGCCGGAGACTGGTGGACTTCAATGACTCAAAAAGAGGAGAAGTGAGGGCCTGTAGAACCAGTGAAAGGTCCCAAGTGGGATATCTCTGTATCGTAGAAGGCTTCAGATTAGTTATTCCCCTCAGAAAACTGCAAACCATCGGATGGTGGGCAAGGGACTGTAATTCGTCAAATTTCAAAATTGTGGACAAAGAGGCCACTTGCCTGCAGAGCGTGTTGGGAGATAGTTCCATCGAGACCCAAAATTTGCAGGACTGATGCTGAGGATGGGTCTGGGACTTGTCTGAAGATGACCTAGGCTGCCTGGGGGAAGGTTCAGCCAAGCTGCTGCTTGCAGGAAAGGAACGGTCTGCCATTTTGAAAACGATCCGACTGTTAGCACTCCTGAATTTTCCCACTCTAGTAGCAATTCAAAATTGGGGCAAATCCCAAGCCTGGGAAGATCCCCTTCAATGCAATGCTGGCTAGTAAATCCTAAATTAATTTTGCCTGTACCTCACGAAAGAAGGGGACCGCAGAAACTCACTGCAAATGCCAGCAACAGAAAAATGGTGCGAAACCGACAACACGGCTTGCAAGCACCACAGGAAATCTGCAACCTGGAGTAGGATCTGAAGCCTCGGTCTTGCATGCTGAAGGTGACAATCCTAGGAAGCATAGAGATGCCTACAACTGAAGGGGCAGGCTGCGGGTGCTTGAAAACCCAAAGAGTGGAGTTAAGCTTGAAATAAGCTGCCACTCCCTCACAGTGTGAAAGACCATTGGCTTACCTGAACGGTCGTTCTCAGGGCGCTGCGAGGAGAGTCCAAGCATGGGTTAACACAGCTATCTGCCCTTGGACTGAGTAATGTTTTTCTTGACCACGCCTCCCTTTGCCTCCCTATGTTCAGTTTAAAAAGGAAAGGACAGTCGTATGGTAAGATCCACAGTCACTACACAGTCATATATTTTGAAGAGAAAACCCCCTGGGTGGGTTTGGATTCTCCTCGCAGCGGCCTAAGAACGACCGTTCAGGTAAGCCAACGGTCTTTCTCCAGTGTGCTGCTTGGAGAGTCAAAGCGTGGGACAGGCCCAAGATATTGAGTCCCAAAGTGGGTAAGAACTGGAGCCTCCGGAGTTTCAGCAATTCTTTGCAAAATTCTTCTTCCGAAGGAGATTTCGGCTGAAGCAAAGGTGTCTATTTTATAGTTTTTTATAAAGGCGGTGGGGGAAGCCACGTGGCCGCCCTGCAAATGTCCAGAATAGATGCCTGGGTCGCCCAGGTTGCGGAAGCTGCTGCGCTCCTAGTAGTGTGTGCGGGGACCCTGCACAGAGCCGTCTTGCCCTGATGTTCATATGCCAGCTTAATGCAAGCGCGCAGCCAACGACCTACGGTATGAGACGAGACCTTGTGGCCGAGAGACCCAGGAAGGAATGAGATGAAGAACGCCTCGGAACGACGGAATTCCTTAGTCCTCTTTACATAAATGCGGACGGCATGCAGCACGTCCAACTTGTGCCATTCACATTCTCTAGGGTGAGAAGGGTTAGGACAAAAGTTAGGCAATATAATCTCTTGAGATCTATGGAACAGAGAATTAATTTTAGGGGTAAATGAAGGATTGAGTCTCAATATAACCCTGTCAGTGTGGATCATGCACAAGTCCTCCCTGACTGAGAGAGCCGCCAGCTCGGATACCCTGCGTGCGGAAGTGATAGCCACCAGAAAGGCAGTCTTGATGGTCAGACTAGACGTACGCAGAGGCTCAAACGGGGGACCCGTCAGAGCCCTTAAGACAAATGGGAGGTCCCAGGACAGGTATCGGTGGACCGTCGGTGGGCTGATGTTTGCTGCACCCTTCAGAAAGCTCTTAATCTAAGGGTGCTGGCTCAGAGAACGAGATGAACCCCTGGCCAGGATGGTCGATAGCGCTGCAACCTGATGCCTGAGAGTACTGGGTGCCAGTCCCTTATCCAGACCCTCCTGCAGGAAGTCCAGGGTCTGAGGAACTGATGCAGAAAAGTCAACAATGTCTCTAGTCTTGCACCATGATGAAAAGGCAGCCCAGGTCGCATCGTATATTCTGGTAATGGAGGGTCTCCTGGACGCTTGTATTGTTCATATGATCTTATCAGAGATGTTCTGTTTCCTCAGGAGGTCCCCCTCAAGTGCCAAACGGCTAGTTGTAGCCACTGGGGGTCCGGGTGACTGATGGCCCCCTGGCTGAGGGAGACTTGGTCCTGAGGAATTCGCCACGGTCTCTGAACAGAGAGACTGACAAGGTCTGCGTACCAGGACCTCCTGGGCCAGAACGGTGCCACCAGAAGAACTTCTGCCCATTCGGTCAGTAGTTTGGCTATTACCTGAGGAATGAGGGGCAGAGGAGGGAATGCGTATAAAAGTTCCCGGGGCCACTCGCACCTCAGTGCGTTCGTCCCTTCTGCCAATGGTGATTGGTAACGGCTGAAGAATCGTGGCAGTTGTGCGTTGGAATGTGTGGCAAAGAGGTCTACTTGCGGTTTGCCGAATTTCCTCACGATCTGTTGGAACAGGTCCGGGTGTAGACGCCACTCCGAGTGATCGATGCGCTGTCAGCTCAGCCAGTCTGCCTCCCGGTTGCTGGTTCCGGAGATGTGATCTGTTCTGAGAGAAACCAGATGTTGCTCCACCCACCTGCCCAGAGCCTCTGCCTTGAGCATGAGCCCCCTTGAATGGGTACCGCCCTGCCTGTTTATGTGGGCTTTTGTTGCCACATTGTCTGTCATTAACAGTACATGTCTTCCCTTTATCAAGCATGCAAAGCGGCGTAGCGCGAGTCGGGCTGCCCTCAGCTCTAGCCAGTTGATACTGTGGGCAGCCTCCCTCTAATACCACTGGCCCTGGGCAAGTTGACCCTGACAGTGGGTGCCCCACCCCAGAAGGCTGGCATCACAACGACCCTTTCTGGTTCTTTGAACAGACAGCCTTTCACGACTGCCTTGGACCTCCACCAGGCCAGGGATCGGGTCACCTTCCACAGGAGGCGCACGCCCCTGTGGGAGTTGCTGGGTTTTGCCCTCTGCATTGGAAGGAGAAACCATTGCAGTTCCCTGGCATGCAGCCGAGCCCAGGGAACCACCTTCAGACAGGAGATCATGATCCCCAGGAGCTGGGACAGCTGGATGATCGGCACCAACCTGGATTGATGGCAGTGTTTTACCCTGCTCCTCAGATTGTTCAGACGGTATGGGGACAGGAACACCTGACAGGAGATGGAATCGATGACGGTGCCCAGGTGTGCTCGTGGTTGGCCAGAACTGGCTCTTCTCCATGTTGACGGAGAAGCCATGTTGCTGTAACGTCTGAACGGTCAGCATGACATCGCGTCAAACCTGCTCTGGTGTGACAGAATGAATGATTACATCGTCCAAATAACATTCCAGACAGACGGGATGGTTGCAGAGGTGAGCCGCTACCACCACCAGGATCTTAGTAAATGCTCTGGGCACTGACGAGAGCCCGAAGGGGAGCACCTTGTACTGGTAGTGCTTCCCCTCGAAACAGAACCTCAGGAACCTTCTGTGGGCAGCATTGATGGGGACATGCAGGTAGGCCTCTTTCAGATCTATCGATGTCAATAGATCCCCTTTCCTCACGCAATCCAGGATGGAGTGGAGGGATTGCATCTTGAACCTGTTGTAAGCAAGATGCTGATTCAGGCTTTTCAGGTCCAAGATGGCCCTCCACCCCCCTGAGCTCTTCGGGACCAGGAACAGGATGGAATAGAAGCCCCGCCCCTCCTGGTCCCTCAGAACTGGTTCTATGGCCTCTATCTGGAGGAGATGGAGTATCTCCGCTTGCATGAGCTCCCTCTTTATTGGGTTCTGGAAGGATTGCTTACGAAAGGAACCAGAGCCTTTACGTTCGTTTATTTTTAAGGTGGCCAGGAGGACCTTCCGTTTGTCTTTAGTTTCGATGACAAACTTATCCAGGGCCTCCCTGAACAGGTGCTCCCCCCTTGAAGGGAGCAGATGCCAACTTCCATTTGGCTTTCATCTCAGCCTGCCAGTGCCGGAGCCACAGGAGGCGGCGAGAAGTGATATTGGAAGCTAGAGCCCTGGAGGCAAACTTCGCTGCATTCAGCGAAGCATCAGCTGAGTATTCAATAGCTATACTAATTTTTGTAAGCTCATGGCGCCACCTAGACTTTCTGGGGGGAGGCTTGGATCTGAGTTCTCTCAGCCAGAAAAAGGATGCCCTGGTGAAAAATGAGGTAGAGGTGGACGCCTTAATGGCCCAGGTGGACGACATGTGAGTTTTATGGCATACCTTCTCCGACCTCTTATCCTCGGCTTTTACACCTTCCTGAAGGTCAGCTGGTAAGTTAGAATTGGATGTTAATGACACTACTGGGGAATCCACTTCCGGAAATTTCAAAATGTCCTCCATTTTTCCTTCCACAGAATAAAGGGCTCTATCCTCCCCCCCCCCCACTAGGGTTGGTCAGGGTGCCGGGCTGGACCCATTGATGCTGGACCACATCCATAAAGAGGTCAGGTACAGGGTAGGAACCATTTCCTTGAACAGTCCATGCTTATGGTCTTTGGATGAAGCAGAGACCTGAGCAGAATCAGATTTGGGGGTAGAGCCTAGCTCAGTCACCGTCCTCTGAAAGCATGAAGCCCTCAGCACCTTCTTCCTCCGAGCTAGAGGGTTCAGAGTCTGATGACGTGGGAGGAGAGGCTGGAGACCTTAGCGTGATGTTTGGTCTTGGGAGCCCTTGATTTTCGGGAGTCTCTCTATTTGATGCCCGCTGCAATACCCTGGGAGATGGCCAGAGATCACCTCCCTCATTTCAGCTGACAGTGCTGGGCTCTTGCCCGCCCTCAGGCGATGTTTGCTGGTGTGCCCATGGCGCCTAGCCCTGCCTGAGCTGGAATCCCCTTCCTTGGGCAAGATGCTCTGGAAGGAGTCCCGTTCCTACCTGATAGAGGAGCTGGGCGAATCAGGATAGCCCCAGGAGGCCTCTGGTGAGGGATCCCTGGACCCATAAGCCTCCACAGAGGGAGACCTACTGCCCCTTGGAGATTGATCCCCTTGATCTGAGGGGGAATGATCCCTGAGGTGGTGAGGGGCTATAGGCTCCGCCGCCTTATGGGGACGAGATGCCTCTCTGGTCTCCTCTGGAGGCCCTGAAGTCCCTGGGGATGACTTGCTACTGGTGCCCCTGTTCCCTTTTCCCTTTTTGGCCAAGGGATCCATTCTGCTTCATTTGCTGGAAGTCCCTGCCTGCTCCTCCTGCGCCTCCCTGCATTCCTCAGCCATGCTGCGGTAGGTCACGAGTTAAGGCCTGGGCAAGGCGATTATGTAATGGAAGGGCATCAACGCTGGCCAGCCGGCTCAAGCGCATTTGCAGATACTTCAGGAGGCAAATTGCCGTCTGTTGGACAGAGTCCTTTCCCCAACCACCCTCGGATCCCCGAGACTTAGCTGAGGAGGGAAAGGCCAGCCGGCACCCCAGACTAGCCCCGCACCCCCGGTGGCACTCTGCGCTGAGAGGTAGTGCTTCTTGCTCTCCCTGATGCACTTCTTCGTTCTTCGCTCTCCCGGAGCTCCTGAGCCTCCACATGTGGCAGCAGAATACTCTGCTCGACTCAAAATGGCGGCCGGTGCGCACGCAGCCTCCTCCCGCCAATTTCACTGTCACTCAGGGGAAAGTGCACGAAGCGGCAGAAACGGTTGCCGCTATTGGGCAGACTAGAGCACCGCCGCAGCCAGCGGCAAACGGCCAGAAGGCCCTGGTAGAATTGCGGTCGGGGGGAGCCAAGAACGGGACGCCGGTGCACTCCCTATCCCCCCCTCGCTCACCAGCGGTAGCTGGTCAAGCGACTCACATGCCCTGAGCCGCTTGCGACCAGCGGATGACAGGGCCGGGCCGGGAACCCTCTCAGCAATTTAAATCAAACCTTTACATAGAATCTTGTAGACAGGTAGAGAAAGACCATTGGCTTACCTGAATAGTCGTTCTCTAGGCGCTGCGGAGTGTCCAAGCACGGGTTAACTTCAGCTTGCTGCCCAAAGAACTGAGTTTTAAAATTGTTGTAGCTCCGCCTCTTGGTTGCCTCAGAGGCTCAGTTTCAAAAACGAAGAAGATCCAATAGTCCACAATCAGTCCAAGTTCAAGTCCAAGACATAAGGTGGAGTATATATCTCGCGGCCCACTTCAAGGGTGGGGTTGGACACCCCACAGAGCCTAGAGAACGACCAAAATAGGCCTGCCCTGCCAAAGTAGGAAGAGGACGAAGAAGCCCGCATGGCCCAGGTGGGTCTTGTGAGCTGCTGATTCCACCCTCTTGTCCTCAGCCTTAAGCCCTTCCAGCAAATCAGCGGGGAGAGAAGAAGGAGAGGTGAGGGACACGATGGGATCATCCACCTGAGGAAGTTTCAGTAACTCCCCCAGGAGGGCCTCCATAATATAGAGCTTCCTGTCAGTCCCACTGGGGTTTGACATGGAACCAGGTTGGGCCCATGCCATTGAATAATGTCAAGGAACAACTGGGGGGCTGGGACCAAATCCAAAGGCGGAGGCACCTCTTTAAACAAGCCTGCACCAGGGTCCCGGGGCCCTATGGTTATGTCTGTGGTCTGATCTGACGGAGCCTTGGCCACGGGGGCTGGAAGGCCAATTTGGGGACCCGCTGCGTGAGCCTTGGTGAGAACAGCTCTAAACATAGCGTGGTTAAAGAGACCTGAGCTGGTGGACTGCTCAGAAACAGCATTCTCCTCATCAGAGAGAACCGGGATCTCTATCTCGGTCTCCTCTAGATCCAACACCTCACTAATCCCCGTGGGTGTGGGAGAGGCCTCCCTAGTTGCCGAGGCCTTTGGCTTAGCTTTGCGACTCGCCTCAGCGACAGTCGCTACTGCGGGCAGTTTGGCTGCCAGCTGCTGCATGCCATCAGATATACCACGTGAAATGGCACGAGCCACTACCTCCTCCATGGCCCTGGATAACAGGGACCCTGATCTTGGGAAGGAAGGGGCTCTAACTCAGATGGGGCCAGGGATTCCTCCTCAGCCCCAGAATCCATCTCCTCCAGGGAGTCTCCAGCCAAGGAGGAGGTTGACCTGCAATCCGGTTTCTGGGAAATCGAAGGCATCACCTTCCGCTTATCCTTGTTCTCAATCAAAACTGAGTCAAGGGCCTTCCCAAATAACTTGCCCCTTTTAAAGGAAGTGGAAGCAAGCTTCCATTTTGAGAGCATGTCCGCATTCCAGTGGCGAAGCCATAGGAGCCTACGAGAGGTGACATTAGAGGCCATGGCATGCGAAGTGAACTTCGCAGCGTTAAGGGTGGCATCTGCAGAATATTCCACTGCAGCTACAATTTTATTTATGTCGTGCCGCAGTTTGGGGTCCCCTGCCGGGAGTCTAGTGAGTAACTAGCGAAGCCAGGCTATTGTGGCCCTATTAAAGAATGAGGCGGAGGTGGCCACCTTAATGGCCCAAGCTGGGGCTTGATGGTTTTATGGCAGGCCGGTTCAGCTCTTTTGTCCTTTGTCTTAAGTCCCTCTAGAAGGTCCGGTGGGAACACTGAAGAGGAAGTGAGAGCTTGAAATGGAGTATCAACGGAAGGGAGCTTAGGAAGCTCTTCCATGGTGGGATCCACTGAGTAAAGGCATTTGTCATTACCGCCCGGGGTGGCCAGAGTCCCAGACTGGACCCACTGGCGTTGGATCATGTCCTTAAAGTGTTTGGAGAAGGGACAATTTCCTGGGCGGGAACCTTCTCATCGAACAGGCCTTTACTGCAGTATCCGCAGCTGCCTGATCCGGGGACACCGCCACCTCCATGTGAGTGGACACCTTGGCCTTGAACAGGATTGACTTGAATAAAGATGGTTCAAACAATCCAGCAAAAGCTGGTTCATCCGGGATGGGGTTCTCATCATCTAATAACTCATGACCCCCAACATCCTCATCGTCCCACACTGATTCAGCACTGGCCACTGATGGGGCTGGAGAAGAAGGCCTGTGGGAGCTATGACGCTCTTCAGGGCCCTGAGGGGACTGCGGAGCTTGAGGGGCCTGAGGAGCTGGAGAAGTCTGAGGAATGGGAGGTGCTGGTTGTGGAACCTGCGGATGAGCCTCGCGCCTTTGGAGGCCCTCAGCTATCCCTTGAGATATTGCAGTAGCAATGATCTCCCTTATTTCTGTTGAGAGGCCTGGGCCCAGTCTTCCACTGGGCAGGTCCCCGCCACAGTAGATCTGAGAGTGGAAGCCCTGGCCGGGAGAACAGGAGAGGGGGAGCCCTCCCTATCAGAAACCAGGTCACACTCAAATAGGTCTGCACCTCCCCCCCCCCAAGGAGGAGGAAGGGGATCTGGACACCCCCCCCCCGAGAGGGAAACAGCTCTGGAAAAAAAACCACTCTCAGAGATAGAAGGAGGAGGAAGAGGGAGCCCAACCGGGTCCTGACCAATAGGATTTCCTGGCTGACCTGGCTGGTGGACTTGTGCCACTATCTGCCTTTGGGCCTTTGCGAATTCCTTCTCCAGGGCCTTCTGGTTGCATCCTTCTCCTGCGCCTTGGTGGGCTTCGTGGAATAAGGCTTGTTGGCCCTGGTCCCCCCAATGGCTTCTCTAGCAGCCCTGCCTGCCTTCCTAAGAGAGGGCCCCATCAGATTAGAAGACTGGCCTGCTGGAAGGGGATCCATGGAGATTTCATCTGCCATGGTGGTAAGTCGGCTCCTGCGTTTGCCGAGCAGAGGTCTGGTAAATGGAGTGATTGCTGGCAATCCGTTGGGAAGCAGGGCACGCATGCACCAAAAGGACACAAAAAAAATGCTGCCAGGGGAAAGGATTGTGATGAAATGTGCCAGGGATCGAAAGGCTAGACGTAGAGGGTGCCCGCAGCCAGAGAAACCTCCGAAATAGCCTTTAATTTTGCCACCTGGAGAGAGCGTTCCGATCGCTGTCCTGCCTCTCACAAGCCGCCACTGAGAAGATGAGGCAATTTGCGCAAATGGTGGGAAACTTCGGCGTTTGAAAATGGTCGCCGAAAGGGGGCGGCACAAAATGGCTGCGGACAGAGAAGCACTACGTTGTCTTCACTGTGGAGGAAACAGCCAGCTGCTGCTCCAATGGTAAAATTAGCCTCCAATGAAGTCTTTGGCATCTCACCGCGCGGGTCGCCTGATGGACCAACCCCAGAGGTAGAGAGCCAGCCAGCTAACGGCTCCCAGTGCCCGGCTAATCCTGGGACGCCTGGAGAGCCAAACCTCTCTATCGTAATGCAAAGAGGTCAATGAAGCCTAGAAGGAATCAAATGCTGGCTAGAAAGTAAATATCTAGACAAGAGAAAACAAATGTAGAGAAAGAAACTTAATTTTTTAAAAGGATACAGGTAATAAAAAGAAGAAAGTCTCTGGCGAGACTATAAAAAGCGTCCTACTGGGCTATGGACTGAATTGAAAAACTGAATGTACCAGGAGACCAGGAGGCGTGGTCAGAATTTCAATCCAGACCATTAGGCAGAAGGACAGAATTTAACCCCTTGCTTGGATTCTCCAAGCAGCGCACAAAAAAATCATTTTCAAATTTTGTCTGCACCCACAAATGACAACCATGTTCTTACTATCATTTCCAGTTACAGCCTAAGGTCCTTGTCAATTGCCAATTTCAAGCCATCACCACAACCTCAGCTAAACTACCCTTATGGGGAGAAAACCTCTTTCTGGAACACTGCAGGTCTATTAGTTGTCTGAGATACACCAATCCAATAGCTCCCACCTCCTGGGGGGGGGGGGCGTAATATGGATTCTAAAGAATCAGAGAGGTCTATGATGACAAATTATGATAATATTTTCCACATGCAGTTCATGTTGCAACAGCTCCAAGATAAATGCCACAACTAGTGTGCGATCCCCAATAAATTGAACTTTCCATTATTTGAGTCAGATCCTTAGTCACCATGGTGCATGTGAACTCCTGAGTTGCCTATGATTTAATGTCACCTAGGGGGACATTAAAATCCCAAGGCCCAAGAAACCCCTGGGGATTCCACTACCAAGCTAGCAACAGAATCTAGCAACTCAGGAAAGAATGTTGTTGCAAGGCAGAGAGGCCAATATAGCAAAAACAAACCCAATTACTTCCTAAAATTATCTTCAATCAGAGACTCATATCCAACTATCTGCAGACCGGAATATATGAAGACATCAAGGCTTCATGGATAACAACTACCAATCTTCCTGTACTAGAGTGACAGCTGATGCCAGATTCCAAATCCAGATGGGCATATCTCTAAGGGGGCACCCCTGCTGTATGCTCACCCAGGTCTCAGTTATACATGCCAGGTCAGCTGCATCATCCATATTTAAGTCATGGATTAAGAAGGTCTTTACATACCGGTCTGGTAATCAGAAGCAGCTGCTGGAGTCCAGGGCCCCCAAGGATCCAATGACCTGGCTTCCAGGATGAAGATTGAGGTCTGAAAACACTGGTCCTGTTGCCCCTTTGAGTGATCTATCCTCAGCCTCCCACCACATTGCCCTCCTTGGTCACAACAATGATGGAACTACTTGCCCTCTTCCTTTCCCAGTTATTTTCTGCCCATCTCAATGCCCATCTAGAACTGGGCAACACACTCCATACTCATATCTAGTGCCTCCCCAGCACCAATATTCATAAGCTGTCCCTTACCTCTAGCATTCAGTAATCTGGGGGAAGGCCTACTGAAGTGGATCACCAGCATCTGCTCATCACACTTCACTAAAATCTCATCTATCCCCCTCCCCAGACTCCTAGCAAAATCAGGCCAAAAAGACTGTAGTTGAACCTGGGCAACTCTCCCAGGTTGTCTGACATAACAGTTGGAAGGTAAAGCATTCCAACCTAACAATTACCACTGAAGCAGCAGCTAGCAATGCCCAGGGAAGAACGGGCAAACCATAGGACTCAAGATAATAACCAGAGCCTGTTATAGCCTTGCTATATGATAATAATGCCAATACCAGCAGATGTTATGCAACATCTAAATAAAATAATTGTGTGGATTGCCCCGGGGATTCTAGACAGTACTCCAGACCTGTGTATACTGTATCTCCCTATTTGAAAATTAGGACAAACAGGCTTTAATCTGGAAAATGCTGAGTATAATACCAGGGTGTCAAACTCGATTTCATTGAGGGCCGCATCAGGGTTGTGTTTGACAGCGGGGGGGTGGGGGGGGTGGCCAGTTAAACATCACTCATGCCCAGGGCACCTGTAGTGGCCAAGTGCTAAGGCAGGACTTCCCTCAGACCCTCTCTGCCTCTTATTATAATCTCCCTACCTCCCTCCTTCCTTCCTTCCTTTCTTTTTCTTCTTCTTTCTTCCCCACTTTCCTCTTTTTTCTTCCTTGCTCTCTTTCCATCTTTTTCTTTGTATTTCCTCTTTCACTTTCTCCTTTCCTGTCCTTTCTTGGATATGCAAATCCAAAAGGGGAAACATTTCTCCTTTTGTTTTGTTTTTAGTCTGTTTTGCTAGCCTTCTGCCAGTGAAAATGGAGTCCAGGGGGGGGGGGTGAGTGGCCCTCCTGAATTCCGTTTTCACTGGCAGAGGCACCACAGGCCAGTTCATCGCTGTTTCCAGGGCGACCCTGCAGGCCAGATCTAAATACCCCGTGGTTGGATCTGGCCCCCAGGCCCTGAGTTTGACACCCCTAGTACAATACAATTTATATTTTTGTTTTAACTACCAAGATTCTGCTATTTTACTAATAGAGCAGTTCTAACTTTAGTAAGATGGTAAACAAAAAGGGTATACATTTTGGTGGAAATAGGAATAGGAATAGAATAGGCGAAATACCAGATGACAGAAAGGGGGCAAGATTCACAAAGCACATCACTGAATGCTATACTTATGTCTGGAATATTCCATAGATGATCAGAAAATAAAAAAATCTAAGCAACGTAACAACAGTGCACAATTATAACATAGTAAGGATTTGTTAAAAACAATTAATCATATCACCTTTCATTTTTTTATCCTTAATAAATTGTAGGAAGTGTATGAGTTCATCACATGATCTGACTTGTTAATTATAATAGCATGCCATGACAATTAAGTGAGCTCAATAGTTAGCTCAAACAATCAAGCAGACCAATGGTTGGTTCCTTTAGGGAAGATCAAAGTTTCATCTACGATTTATAATCTTGAACTCTTTTTAGTTATTTGAATGAAGTAAAAGAAATCTATCAAATTTTCTTGTGACACAAAAAGTTGGATAGTTAGCTTACTATAATATAAACAAAGCACTTGGATAAGGGGGTTGAAAGTCACGCAGCAAGTTTATGAAGCAACACTGGGATGGATGATTAGAGAGAAGGAGATTTTAAAAGATGGAGAGAGCCTTGAGCAATGAGCTGAAATGAATGTCTAAAATATAAAGTTCCAAATTTGGGTAAGAAAAATGAAATGCATAGGTATAAGGATGTGTGAGACCTAGTAGCAGTAATATATGTGAAAAGAATCTGGATGTCCTTGTCAATTATATGTTGAACAAAAGGCAACAGCACTATGGAACTATGAATAGGGCAAATGTCAACTTGGGAAGCATTAACACAAATGCAGAATCTAAAGTGATTGTTCCACTCTGCCTTATTCAAACTCCTATTTAGAGTCCAATTCTGGGCACCATGATCAAAAAAATGAGGGTAGCAAACTGGAGCAGGTTCAGAAGGCTACCAGGAAACAGAGAGATCTGTAAACAAACCTGATGAAGACGAACCAGAGAATCTACCATGTATAGCCCATAGAAGATACAACCAAGGGGAGATCTGATAGCAATCTTCAATATGTTCGGAGGTTGCACATAGGAGAGAAAGTAAGCATTTACTGTTGTCTCAAAAGGAAAGACAGAACCAACAGACTGAAAATGCAGAGGAATAGATTCAAGTTAGATAGGAACTTCCTGACTATATAAGCTGTCAGCATGTAGAACAGGTGCCACTTAAAATGGTGAGTTCTACTTTGCTATAGCTGAATGAAACAGAAGCTGAATGGTCATCTGTCAAAGATGATTAATAGATCCTGCAATGAATGGGAAATTGAAGAAGATAAGGTTTAAGATTCCTTAAAACATTATGGTTCTACAAACAAAAATAATAGATCAAGATTCAACCAAGACAAATGCAAATTTCTTCACTCAGGAAAAAGAAATGAAAGGGTTTTTGTGGGGAGACCTGGCTTGGCAACTATGCTTTTGAGTAACATTTGGGAATAACAGCCTTGAGAACAGAGGAGTAAATATCCTTCATGTATCTAAAACAATGTCATCAGAAGACGCTCAAAACTTGTTCCTTACCATTCCAGATCAATAAATTTTAATTAAAGGAAGTCAAATACTGGCAGAATGTTAAGAAAAATATTTTAACAATAAGGGCAGTCCAACGATGAATTTAATTAACTACAGAGGAGACAAGCTCCTTTTCACTGATTGTGTTTTAACAAGGAACAGAGACAATTCTGGGAATGCTTTCATTTGGAACTCGTCATATAGCATGAGGCTGAATTCACTGGCCAAAATGACCTATCCGGTTATGTACAGCTGCGTGAAAAAGTCCTGCATGCTTTCAGTTTTAAGCTGTATTTATGTTTAATCAACTTTTCATTCATAGAAACCATGCAAAATTAGTACTTCGATAAAAATTTCTGTAGTCGGATTGAGATGCATAATTTTTATTAATATAAGTCTTTTTAAGGCTTTGAGTGAGTTTATGTGCTAAAACAAACACAATTTGAATTTTCGAGAACGCTAGGATCAAAAGTAGCCAATCAGCAGCGAGGTTTGGCTGACCAATCAAAATTCACAGAGGTTAAATCTATGAGCCAATCAATGTTGTCGTACTCTCTGACTATAAATAGGCATGAAAAGCATTGAGAAATGTAATGTTTTATAGATGGCATTTGCCTCCAGCGAGATTGGCCAAAATGTACCCAAATTTATCCCCCAAATCTTGGAGATGCAGCCACAAGCCTGGAGCATTCTATCATATGTGGTGGACATGCCCCATCACAAGGAAGTACTGGTGCAAAATTCAGAAATGGTTGGAAGAACTTACTGAGTGAAAAATAGAACTCAAATCTAAAGCATTATTAGGACTACTAGACCAAAAAATGGATAAACAATCTCAATATATAATCATACACATACTCAATGCCGCTAGGGTTACTTTTGCACAAAACTGGGGAAAAAATCAATACATCCTCAGATGAAACTATAATCAAGAAAATACTCAAATGCGCAGAAACGGATAAAATGACAATTGAACTAAAAGAAAGAGAAGAATCGGACTTCTATAAAGTATGGAATAAAATGTATAAGTTGCTTGAAATCAGAAGCCAAAACAGAAAATAGGGAATATGATGATACAAATAATGAATATTATTATGTGTTAATACTACATTAGCTACATAATAGGACAAGGTTAAAGCAATAGGAAGGCAATGTAGAAGGGAGAACTATAAAAGCTAAGCAGGAAAGCCGATATAGAAAGCTGTAAAATTACTGTATATTCTTATGTATGTTCTGTGTTTTGTTTTGTTTTTCTTGCTGTGTCTTCTTTACTGTTTTTAAAGATTAAAATATTCAATAAAAATTATTTTAATTTTTTTTATTAATATAACCAAAATCTTTTTAAGGTTTTGAGTGAGTTTATTTGCTGAAACAAACACAACTTGAATTTTCGAGAACGCTAGGATCGAAAGTAGCCAATCAGCAGCAAGCTTTGGCTGACCAATCAAAATGCACAGAGGCTAAATCTATGAGCCAATCAATATTGTCATACTCTCTGACTATAAATAGGCATCAAAAGCATCGAGAAATTTAATTTAGCTCTGGCTGCAAGCAAGGATGAAGGCCTTTGCTTTCGCCAGTACTGAGCAGCGGCATCACATCATTGTGTTTCATGAAGAGGGTTACTCTGTACAGAAATAGCCAAGAGAGTGAAATGCCATCAGACCACAGTGAGCAGTGTGGTTGAAAAATACCAAATAACTGGTTCAGTTGATGACAGGCTCTGCTCTGGAAGGACAAGAAAGTCGACAAAACGGCAGGCTTTGCAACGCATTTCGATGGCTGACAGGAAGCTCACCTCCCCATAGATTACAAGAACTTGGGGTGAAACATGTGATGTAAAAAGTGTGCACAAGCACAGTGCATCGCAGACTGCTTGCCCGAGGGCTCAAAGGCTGCAGAGCTCGAAGTAAACCTTTGCTCACAGATGCTCACCGCTCTCATCAACATGTGTGGCCAAGAGTATGCCAAGTGGACCAACGAACAGTGGGCCAAGGTCATCTTCAGTGACCAGAACAATTTCTACTTGACTGGGAATCAGTGCAATATGTATGTCAGAAGATTTCCAGCTGAAGAATTTAGGCCGTACTGCCTGAATCTATCTTTGAAACATCCATTGCACGTGATGATCTGGAGCTGTATCGCTGCTTCTGGTATTGGTCGGATACAAATCATGCAGAGAATCATGAATTCCAAGCAGTATGTTGAAGTCCTAGAAAAGACCATACTTCCTTCAGCTTAGCAACTTGTAGGGAAGGACTTTTATTTCCAGGATGACAACGCTCCTTGTCATCGAGCCAAGTCCGTCCAGCAGTGGATGAAGAAACATGGTGTTTGACTCCTGGATTGGCCAGCTCAGAGCCCGGATTTGAACCCAATTGAGAACTTGTGGGCCAAGATTGGTTACAAAATAAGCAAGAAGCATCCGAAGACCAAGCAGGAGCTGATTGAATCCATTATTGCAGCCTGGCACCATATTGTCACCAAAGATCACATGCAAAGGCTTATACAGTCTATGTCGAAGAGATGCCACCTGGTGATAAGCAATAACGGCTGGCCAATTTCATATTAGTAACTATGTTTGGTTACCTAAATGATCCTTTTCAGAGCCACAAACAATAAAAATGTTAACAAAACACTAGCATCGGCCTTAGTAATTGCAACACGTATGCCACTGGGTATGTATGTTACTGTATTTTTCAGAGTATAAGACACATCGGAGTGTAACATGCACCAAGGTTTTGAAGAAGCAAATTTTAAAAAAGCTTCTGCACTCTGCAAATCCCCAAAAAACTATCAGTTTTTCGCGAAAACGGGCCCGTTTCCCCGCCCCCCAAGGCATGAATAGCCTTTAGAGGGCTTGCAGAGTGCTCCTGGAAGGAGGGCAAAAATGAGCAAAAAAATGGGCCATTTTCGTAGAAAAAAAGGGCATGGATAGCCTTTAGGAAGCTTTCCGAGTGCTCCTGGGGGCTGAGGGGGTAAAACTGAGCAAAAAACAGGCTGTTTTTTGCTCATTTCTGCCCTCCCCAGCCCCCAGGAGCTCTCTAAAAGCATACAAAAAAATTCACAATCCCCATCCAAACAGCATCAAATTGTAAAAAGCTTATGCTTTTCACTTTAAAAACACCAGTATTTATTTAAATATAACAATATTTGCATAGCAGTTAGCATAAAATATCATAAAATCAATGGCCTAACCAAAAAATGTCATAAACTGTAAAGCGTGCAGTACTTTTTCACACAGCTGTACATACCTATGTAGCAGTGGTGGGTTTCAAAATTTTTTGGAACCTACTCTGTGGGTGTGGCTTGCTTTGTGGGAGTGGCTTGTCAGCCATGAGACCGGGTGGGAGTGGCTTGTCAGCCATGTGATCAGGTGGGAGTGGCTTGCCGGCCATATGACTGAGTGGGAGTGGCTTGCCGGCCATGTGACTGGGTGAGAGTGGCTTGCCAGCCATGTAACCAGGTGGGAGTGGCCAAGATGATGTCAGCATTCCCAGTCAAGATAGAGGTATAAATTACACAGAAAAGAAAGAGGCATCCATACACCTGAATTTAACTTCAAAGCAGTGGCAACAACTTAAATTCGTTAAATAATAATGTTTGTTAGGACTATGCACTGTTTTTGAATATATAGGAATGTCAAGCCCACAGCATCTGCTTGGTACTTTTTAAAGCAGGGGCACCTTTTTCCTGGATTCATGAAATATCTACTTTAAAGAGTTGTGGGTGGGGTACTATATTTACAGTCTTGTATTCTCTTCAGTACTTTATTTGGAACAGAATCCAAAGTACCATGCAATCCTAGCATTTGTACTAAAGCTAGGCAAGTTATTTTACAGGGCTCTGAGCACTCCTCCAGATCTGGTCAATGAAGCAGATGTTCCAAAGTACTCCCACAACTTTCCAATGCTTTGAAATCCCACCAAATGATTTATACAAGCCTATTTCATACTTTCTTCTATATGGCGATCAGGGTGGTTTTAATATGGTTCACAGGTGGCCTATTTTCCAAGTACTTAGAGAGCCAAGACTGCCTTTCCTAGATTGCAGCTTTAACTTCCTTGAATGTTAACACACCTTCAGGCTGTTCAAATATAGACTAGCTCTGATCCTGGAACCATATCACATGCTTTATATATTAATATCATATTCAATGTAATCATTATTGCTAAAAAAACAGGCAGCAGTTAGAGTAGTTTGTAACAAAACATGGGCAAGAAACAAGAATTTGATTTACCACCCCCACCCCTATTTTAGCTTATTTCTGTCTTATCTAATATTTTCATGCAATTCTTTCATAATCCAGACTACTAAAAAGAGTTCTACATAATGATACTTTTAAAATAAGTTTGATGTCCAACAGATTTCCTACTTATTAATATGAACAGGTTCTGCCCTATTTCTTAAAAAAATAAATTCGTAAATAAAAAAGAATAGTATGTTGGAGTACTGAAAATCTCAGCCAAATGGGAAAATCAAAAGAAAAAAATATTGGACTTCCTGCTAAGAAGTAACAATTTATATATAGTATGCACAATTCTTTTAGTTAAATTATTGCTGAACAATTTATAATAGTTGTATCAAAGTATTATTCTAAGATATTTGCCACTACTACCCTACTTCCTAGATGTTCACTTGTCTCTTCCCCCCCCCCCCCCGAAGATTTAAGGGCATGTGAAACAGTTTTGATGAAAGTTGCATGATATGAAACTTCTCTCCTTTGAAATAAGGTTTGGTTTTAATTCTCCAATGAATCAAAAGGAATGTTTCACACTCGTTACACAGCATTTGTTTTAGCTTTCCATAGCTCTCCCCAAAACCAACCAAGGAAGATAAAACCACAGAAATATAATACTGTTGTGCACAGCTTTGCACTAAATTATCTGTATAGTAAGCCAAAAATAGTTTAAGATTATAATTAGCCCACCTGTTTCCCCCATTAACATGCAAATACATTTTTCTTGTTCAGAGACGGCATGAGAGGTTCCTAGTCCTTGCAAAATATCACACATCCACATAAAGGGAGCAGCAACTCCTCTGTGAAAGGGGGGGGGGAGTTTGGCTTCTCTCTGCCATTTAAAGGCTGCAGCAGGGAGAATCCCAACTTTTTTCCTCTCCCTCTATTTACAGAGGAGCTGCAGCTCCATTTTTGCTCCTCCTGGGGGTCGAAGCACCTGAAAGGGACAGGCAGGCTGCCACAGCTTTACTGAGAATACATTTCTGAGAAGAGAAACTTCTCGGGTCCAGCTGCACCCGAGCTAGGGAAGCGCCCATGCGATCGGAGCAACCACGCAGCTCACCTGCACTGGCTGTCTCCCTGGCGATGGGCCGGCGGTTGCGGGCACTCCACCAGCTGAGGTGCAGCCGGACCGGAGAAGTTTCTATTCTCAGAAATGTCTTCTCAGTGGAGCTGTGGCTGCCTGCCTGTCCCTTTCAGGTGCTTCAACCCCGGGAGGGAGAGGGCCGGGGGAGGCATAAAGGGAGCCGCAGCTCCTCTGTGAATGGGGGCGGTGGAGTTCGGCTTCTCTCTGCCATTTAAAGGCTGCAACAGGGAGAATCCCAACTTTTTTCCTCTCCCTCCATTCAGATTGGAACTGCTCCAGCCTCCCCCCCCCCCCCACACACACACACGTTGCCCAGTAACCCTAACCTTCGCGCTCTTATCTGCACTCTCCTCGGCTCCTCAAAACTGCAATAGATGTCCAGAATCGGCTTTTGGGACTAATCGGGGCTTGGATTTCCAGCCCCCACCGCTTCTGGATGTCTATTGCCGTTGTGAAGAGCCGAGGAGAGCGCAGAGAAGAGCACGAAGGTTCCTGGCGCTCCAGGAATCCACGAAAGCAGTTGGGAGAAGCGCGTGGCTTGGTTTAGCCTCCTTGGACATCGCAGCAGCAGCCCCAAGTGCGCCGATCTCGCTATTTTTCACATCGGGGCATGCTCCTAGAGGGGAGGAGTGAAGATCTTTTGCGGCTGGCACAAAGGACTTCCCCAGACTTGCTTTAGTGAGCACAGGCCCACCGCTCCATCACCCAAAATCCAGAAAAGGTCTTTACTTCCTCTCTCTTGCAGCACGCCCCGTTGCAAAAAACGCCGAGGCCTTGAAAGGTCCCTGAACTTGTCAAAGACGCCAGCCACGCCGCGTAAGCTCCCGCCACCGTCCCCACCCCTGCACCCGTGCTTTCTGGTGGCCAGGCATCTTAGGCAAGTCCGGGGACCTTGCAAAGGCCTTGCGAGGTCCCCGAAATTGTCAAAGACACCAGTCGCGCCGCATAAGAGCCCAACGCCATCCCCACCCCCGCACCTGTGCTTTCTAGTGGCCAGGCATCTTAGGCAATTCCAAGGACCTTGCAAAGGGCTTGCAAAGTCACTGAACTTGTCAAAGACTCCAGCTGCGCCATGTAAGCTCCCACCGTTGTCCCCACCCCCGCACTTTCTGGTGGCCATGCGGCCCTGCGCTATAAGCGAGCTCGGGATCCTTGTAAGGCCGCAAAAGGTCACTGGACTCGCTTATAGTTCAGAGCCACGGCAGCCACCCCCATCCCCACTTAGTTGCAGCTTACTTACCTCCTCAGAGTCGGCAGGCAGCAATAGAGAGCCAAACAGGAAAAAAGGTAAGTGGGTTTAGATAGGGTTCTTAGAGGCGGGCGGGGAGATTGGTGAGGTAGCCAATCAGTGGGCAGTGGGCGGGGCTAGGATAGTGCGGACAGGTGGGGGGAGGGAGCAATGGAGCGGCTTCCAGACGGGTGGAGGCGAGCGAGCTAGCAACAGGGCCAGGACAGGCATTCCGGAACTTACTTCCGGGTCCACCAGTGGAACCTCCTCTCACTGGTTTGGTAGATTTGACCAACCGGTTCTACCGAACTGATGCGAACCGGTAGGAACCCACCTCTGCTATGTAATTTCTTTTTAGAATATTAAATTTAAGGATTCTTACTCAAAAATAACCAAATATAAATTAATAAATCAACCAAAGCTTAAATAACCAAATATCCAAACATTTCTTTTTTAAAAAAAATCATGCCAGGTTTGGTTTTTTGAAAAATTAACTAATGGGCAATTCTATTGAAACTTCACTATCTCAGCATTTGTAGAATGAGATACGAAAATTCAGGTACACAAATAAAAATGCGACTTAACTTTGGTGTTTGTAAACTAATAACATTCTAGCTGGATATAAACCAAGAACAGAAAATTAAATTTAAAAAAGCCATATCCAATTAAAACGGTATATAAAATTGCAAACAGTGATGGTTAACCTTTTTGTTGTCTTGTGCCAAAAGCTTGTGTCTGTACGTGCGACAGCACGCCTGCATGCCCGCATCAATAATGCAATGCACACACGACCCCCATATGTGTGCCCAGCCCCTGTGCATGTGTGTGCGATCCCCTCCTTGCCCATTTTTTGCTTTCAGGTTGGTGCAGGAGGTGCTTTCCAGGCCCAAGACCGGGTGCAGGAGAGCTGTTGTGCAGTGCCCCCAGGCGGCTTTCCAGACCCAAAATGAGGTGCAGGGAAGCCATTGCGCGACGCCCCAGCGACCTGTTCTGGCTTCCAAGTTGGTGCAGGCTTTCCAGGCCCAAAACAAGGCGCAGGGGAGCAACCTGTTTTGCAGCACCCTGGCAACCTGTTTTGGCTTCCATGTTGGTGCAGGAGGCCTTCCAGGCCCAAAACCCGGGGGGCTGCATGAGGCCCAAAATGCAATGCAAGCACCACATGCCTATGCGCCCCATGCCTCACACATGCGTGTGCACATCCCCCACATGTACCTTGCCCCCCCACCTCGTAGAGACCCGAAGACCAGCTGGCCGGCAGGAGTTGTGTTACGTGTGCAGTGAAGCTGGGCTGGGGTGACGGCTGGCGTGCCCGCAGAGAGGGCTCTGCGTGCCAACTGTGGCACACATGCCATAGGTTCCCCATCACGGACCTAACATATTAGCTATTTATAATATGATTTACTATGTAGAAGTTTCAAGTATTGCACAACTCAGCCACTATACTTTGTAAACTATGATTTAGAACTCAAAGCACTAAATAACTCAACCAATTATTATTTAACCGTCCACAATGAAAATAAACTGTGATCTAGTGATCTCTATAAAATAGTAATTGAAAGCTTATTGCAAAATTAATTTAAATTATCCTATTAATTTAGTTTCCCTTAGCAACCATATTCAGTTTTCTGGGAGGAAAATATCCTCATCTTTATGAATAAAATAAAACCACTAAATCAGTCATGTTTTCTTTTTCTTATTGTCCATCTATCAGCTCATTAAAAATACATTATATTTCAGCACATTTCTGTTTTGCACCAGACTATATTTGAAATATTGGGATGTCAATGCATATAATAAGCTCTTTGGGGAAAAGATCAATCAGAAAGGAATGAAAGAGAAGGACAGAGGTTATTCTTAAGAATGTTTTTTATCCCTTTACCTTAAATCTCTTGTCTTGCAGAACTTTTTTAATGGCAACCAGCTCTCCTGAGTCACAGAGTTTGGCTTGATAAACAACACCAAAAGATCCATTCCCGATCACTTTAGTGTCTGTATAACTAACTTCTTGAGGCCTATCTGGACCTTGTCCGGGAGTTGCTACTACTGTAGTCACTTTACTGCCATCTTTGTCTCCTGGAACAACAAGAAAAAGATGAGATAGTGTTAAATCTATGCTGGAGGAGAAGATTTCCAAGACATAATTTAATACATTGATCATATGAATGGACATAATATATTGGACATATCAATGAAACAATACTTATTGATCTCATTCGAGATGGTGATGAGTTTGCAACCAATGGGAGGTTGAATAACTGGCTCTGTTGTGCAGCTTGAACAATCTGGAGCTGAACATATTTACCCATGTAGTAGGGCTGTATTAATATTATCCTTCTCATCTTTCATATTACTTCTCCTATTGGTATCTTATGATTATCATTTTGTTGTTTGTATATAGACTTTAGGCACCGGAGACAAATTCCTTGTGTATCCAATCAGATTTGGCCAATAAAATATTCTGTATTAATAATTGTTATGAAAATCATCTTTTTAATGTTTAAACTATGAAAGGATAATTTTAACCTTAGACACAAAAGGCATGCCCTTCAAAGTCCCCCAGTCAAATTTTACCTCAGACCAATAGATTTTACATGAGCTGCATTAACTGATCACTGTTTCTTGCCACTATTAAAAATAGAAAATCTAGCATTTTAACCTCATTAGCCACTGATTGTCAGCTAACAGAGAACAGATTGTTAATTTCCCATAGTAATTCACAGTTGATGTCTAAGGGAAAGAAAAACTAAGGAAGATGAATAATTAAAAGGATATGTGCTTGTGGGATATGCACATATAGGGATGGGTCCAATTCTTGCATTCTATACTGTACTTTGTCTAAAAAAAACCACATTCCTATTCCACAAAGCTAGTGATTCCCATATGTCATGTAATGACACCAACTTTGTAACCCACAACCCACACAAAAAAATTATTCATTTATTTATATATAATGAGTGTAAAATATAATATAAAAATGTTCCAAAGATTACCCACTCCCAGTATAAAATTTAGTTTATCATAAAAAAGGGAAAGTATAGTTCATAAGTAACACAGATCATGGCTCATTTATATATTTGCAAAACTTATGTGGCCACTTATTTTATGCATGATAATTCTAGGCAGCTCATATCAATTGTCCAGAAAAAAATATATAACATTCTCCCAAAAGACATCATATTTACAACCACAGCACCACAATATCCTACCAACTCTACATTTTCGGAACTCATTTCCAACCCAGCCCAGTTCTTAGGTAGAGGCAGGTTTTCACAACCCTCCCACAGGGTTAAAAAGGTGGGAGCCGTCTGAGTAGAGGCTATTCCAAAAAGGACAAGGGGACCCATGGAAAAGATGGGTTTTGCATCTGAAAGGAACTGGAAGCCAATGCAGCTTGTGCAACAGCAATGTAACTTGGGAAAATCATGAAACACCCAGAACAGTGTGCACTGCTGCATGCTGGATAGTAGTAACGTGTGAGTGGTCAGCCCATGAAGAGCATACTGCAATAACCCAACAGATGATTAAGGCAAGAGCGCCTGAGCAAGGCATCCTGGTCCTGGAAAATCAGCATACAACAAAAACTTGTGCTTGTCACTGTACCTTTATCTGATCCTTACATCAAACTGTATTTCCCAGCAACAAACCATAATTAGAAATCATAATTTAGTCTCTAAATAAAGGGAGCAACAATGAATGATAGGCAGAACACCTTCAAAGGCTGATTTACTTGTGTAGTTTCTTTTCTACCAAATGAAGCTTTCCTGCTGCAATCTGTCTGACAATAGGACAATTCCCCACCCTGCTAACTCCTGATCAGAACATCTCTTATGGTATTTAGTCTGTAGTTGTTTCCATAGCAGAAAACTGTTGACCAATGAAACTGTGCAAATCTTTGGATTCAAAGACAAAAAATGCATTGCGCATTGCACATTGCAGTTGCAGAAGGCACTTGCATATCTGGAAATCTGAACTTACTTAACGACCCTTAATTCAGCAACAATTCAAAGTTATGGTGCTGGAACTAATGGCAGTTGTGTCCAGTCTCTCAAGTTATACTTTGTGGAGTACCCCCGCAGTCACATGATAAAAATAAGGTGCTTGGCAAACAGCCCTGAACTTGCAACCACAGAGGAGTTTCAACTCCTCACACCCACCTATCTCCCTCTTCTCTGCCCCTTTGGAAACCCTGCACTCTGCTGCCTCTATTGTCGTGCCCTCCACTGCCCTCAAATGTCTTTGCTCCCACTACTGAAAAAACCTCCCAGCCTGGTTCTTCATGAAGCAGCTGCTTTCCTTCCAAGAACTTGGGAAGAAGACAAAACCAGTAGAGTTCAGAGCAGCTAAAGGGCAAAAATTGAGGGCGGAAGGGAATTAGTGGGAGGAGGAGTTAAAGAGGAGGTGAGGATATGAAAGGCCAGGAAAGGCAGTTGATGACCATGCCAGGCCTTCTTCTTTCAAGTTGTGCATAGCAGTTTTTGGTAGGGGAAGTCTTGCTTGGCCAGCAGCTACCTCACAAAGGGGCCATATCAAGCAAGCAGAAAGAGCAAGAAAATTGCAAAAGTCAGCTTGGATGGAAGAGAACAGGAGCCTTGGAGTACAGGGTAATGAGGGTGACCCCCAGACTGGAGAATACCTTGCTGCTGGGATAGGATGGCTGCAGCTTAGTGCCATACTGTTAGGGGTGGCTAGGATAGCTTCAGCTTTGCACCACACTGCTATGAGAGTAATATGCTTGCCTCCACCCACTACTGAAACCTACAGGCCAGTTCTCCAAGAGCACATCCAATATTTGCTGTCCAGAGCATGCCAGAAGCGCTTCTGAAGAACCGTCTGCAGGCTTCAGCGTGTTGGAAGCTAATGACCCTTTACGAGACTTTGTAGTGGAAGGCTAGGCTCAGAGCATGCAGAAGGTCTGCAAATAGATTCTGTCAGGGCTGGGTTGCCTCTATCCCTCAATGAAGCTCACTGACCAGATCCCCAGAAACACTTCCAACATGAGATACATTGCAAGTGCTAGAAGTGCTCCTCAGAGAACTATCATGTTTTTCAGAGCATAAGATTTTTACCCCCTTTTACCCCCAAAGAGAGAGTGAAAATCTGGGTGTCTTATACTCTGAATGTAGCCCCGCCCACCTGGTCCGTGCATCGGATTTTTGGGTGATTCCAGGCAGCGGGGATCGCCACTTCCACATGGAGTCTGATTCCCGAAGTGGCCCAGGGAATTGCATTGAAAGCCTTTTGAAGGCTCCCTCAGGAGCCGCCAAGTGCTTGCCCGCCCCTCTGATACCTGCTGAGCCTCCTCCCACCGCAGACGTGCCTTCTCTTTTCCCCTGGCCAGATTCGCCACCTGAAACATGAGGATCATGGAGGAAACAGCTTTCAGGTGGCAAACCCTTCTGCACACACCGTTTTGGAATTGGGGAGGGGATCCGCCTCCTGAAAATGCTTTCCTCCACAATCCTCACGGGTGTCAGAAGGGTGGCAAGGGCTTGGCGGCTCCTGAGAAGATTGAGCCTTCTCTGGTCGCAATGTCATCGCCCTGAGGGCATCGCTGGCAGCCACTTCCCGCAGCTCAAGAGGCTTAGCTCAGGAGTTCAAAGAAGGCTTTGAATCAAGCTTGATTGTACCACATTCCAGGTTTTTAATTTCCCGATCTAGCGTCCAGAGAAAACTAGCGCTTCTGAAGTACCTCTCATTTGTAGGAGGAGGAGGAAGGTGGCATATACAAAAGCCTCTGAGTAACTGGGAAAGAAAGCCGTGCTTGGAATCTGCCGAAAACTGCCGCCCGAAAAGCACAGCTTTTCTTTTCTTCCCAGTTACTCAGAGGCTTTTGTATATGCTGCCCTCCTCCTCCTCCTCCTCCTGCAAATGAGAGGTTAGATTTTAGAGAGACTAGATTTCTCTGGACACTAGATCAGGAACTTAAAAAACCTGGAATGGAGTACCATCAAGCTTGACTCAAAAGCTTTGGCTTTGGATTGCTGTGCTGCCACCCAAAAATGCTGTTACAGCGATCTCTGCAGACCCCGCTTCACTTGCCCCTTCTCGAGCAGTTCCAGATGGCAGTAACAGCATTTTGGGGTGGCAGCGAAGCAATCTCAGGTGCTTGATTGTATCCCATTCCAAGTTTTTAACTTCCCAATCTAGGGCCCTTAGAAAAGCCTTTGTGGAGAGGAGACTGTTCCTCTTCTCTTCCTCCACCCCCACTTCTAATCTGCCTGGATCTGTCATGCAGCAAAGCAATATGGTAGTTGGGAGCCTGGCACCTGCTTCTGCACCGAGACTAAGGAAATGGGGTTGCGAAGAGGACTGTGAACAAGCCAGGTTTTTCAAGGAGGAAGCCTTGCCAGGTCGTATTCTTTGGGCTTCCCTTTTGCCACTCAGGCACCACCACGAGGAACCATTAATCCAAGTAGAAGGGAACCCCACCCCTCCTCGCTCAACAGGCCGTTTCAAGTCGAGCACAGCAGCGGCCGTTCAGCAGCCTCATGTCTTTCTTTCCTCACTGAAGAGAAGAAGTGAGTGGTTGCCGGTCAGAGGGAAGGGGGAAAAAAATAAAGTTCAGAGAGATATGTTTAGTCCTGCCGTAGGGAGGGGTAGAGAAAAGCGGATTTGAGATCGATAAAAGCCTTACCCTTTAGGACAGTGATGGCGAACCTATGACACGCGTGTCAGTGCTGACACGCGTAGCCATTTGGGGTGACACGCACAGGATTTCATGCGATTCATCCTCGGCTCCTGCACGGCCGCCGAGGATGAAAGAATCTGTGCTGGAGGAACGGGGGGGGGGCGGGACGTGTGATCTCCCCCGCCCACACTCACTTACTGTATCACCACCGCCCCTTTCTGAGCGCAGGGGCTGCTGGTAAGGCGTGCGTGCCGTGCACACACACGTCATCAGCGCGGCGAAGGAGGACCCGCAGGAGAGGAGCGCGGGAACAGTGCGCGCCTCTCTCCAGTCAGGCCGGCACAGAGAGTCTACTCCTGGGACTGTCGGTTACGACCGCACCACAGCAGGGAACAGCGGAGTGCCAACGGGAACTGTGAGCGCCATTAGCAGCAACTATAAATTGCGCAAAATTATGTTTTTGTCGAAGTGACACACAACGCGAGTTATGCTCGATTTTTTGCCGATTTTTGACACACCACGCCAAAAAGGTTGCCCATCACTGCTTTAGGATGATCGAGCCCCCACACATCGTGTTTTTGCCCTCCCCGGCCCCCAGAAGCACTTTGCAGGCCTCCCAAATTTTCTGCATGCCTCAGTTTTCAGAAGGTTTGGGAGTCCTGCAGAGTACTCCGGGGAGCCGGGGAGGGCAAACACTTTTTTAAAAATTTACCTCTTCAAAATCTTGGTGCTCTTATACTCCGGTACATCTTATACTCCAAAAAATACAGCAGTCAGTGGGCTTCAGCATGTTGGAAGTTGCTGATCCTTAATGGGACTTTATAAGAGGAAAAAGGCAGCGAGCTGTCCACAGTGTGAGGCAGGCAGTCTAAGCACGCAAAGGGAAATTGCTGAAGTAGGGCAGGCACATCAGGAATCTGATGTGGTGGTGGCAGTGGCAGAAAGCCCAGCACTGACAGTGTATCTGGGCTGAGGAGATGGAAGTAGAAAGCGAAGGTGAGGGGGTGGCTGGCAGAAATAGCTGGCCATCAGGCAAGGCAACAAAAAAAAAGTAGGGTGGGGGGAATGGACAGGTGGGACAGTTGAAGCAGAGGCAAGCATGGCAAGGCAGGAGAAGCATGTGTCCTGGCCTAATGACTGCAATTGGGATGTTTTGCTTAAAAACTGCTTCACCTAGCAATGGATCTTCAATTCCCACTAAGTTTGCAAACGTTACTTCATAATTATTTTCAGAAATTGCTCATTGACTACTTGTAAGCTACTAGAGACCACTGGAATGATGTAGATTCACCAGGTGAGTCTACATTCAATCCTGAATAATACACTAAGGATTCAGAAAAATTGGAATACTCCATTTTTTACATTTTTATACATATTGAAATTAATTATAAAGAATAAGAAGCTTCTCGTGAGAAATAGATTCTTTGTTTTTTACAAGATGAAAGAAAGTTAATTAATTTCATTATTTCAAAAATTGGACGCTCGAGGGGACTAAAATACAAGAAAATACTAAAGGAGATTTTTGAAGTCTGAAATCAGAAAATAGTAGTCATGGTATCAAAAATGTCATTAATAATCTTTGCTTCTATGAAGAGACTATGTCCAAAAGATATTACTTAAGAAATGACAACTGTGGAGCTTATTTTAGCTGACAAGATATAGACGGGATGAATACCTTGTTTCCCTGAAAATAAGACCGAGTCATATATTTTTTGGTCTGCAAAATAAGCACCAGGGCAGTGATGGGTAACATTTTTGTTGTGTGCCAAAAGCACCATGTGTGCATGACAGTTCGCACCACGTGTGCACACACCCAGAATGCAATGCAAGCATGACCCCCCACCCCCCCGCTCCTGTCCCTCCCATGCATGACCCACCTGCACCCCGTTTTGGGCCTAACAGGCCTCCCTGCAGCCTCCTTGGACCAAAAATAGGCTGCAGGACACCATCACCCCCGCCTGTGTGCACGTCTCCCGCATGCGTCCTGCCCCCCTATGTGCAACAGAGACCTGAAAATGAGATGGCTGGCAGGAGGCGTGTGCATGTGTTGTGGAGCTGAGCTGGGGTGACGGCTCATGTGCCCGCAGAGAGGGCTCTGCATGCCACCTGTGACACACATGGCATAGGTTCGCAATCACAGCACTAGGGCTTATTTTCTGGTAAACACAATTTCAGGGTGATCAGCCCGGCTGGGCATCCTACCACCCCCAGGTACTCCAAAGAGGTATTAAACGTGCAGGGACTGACCCTATCTGGCAGCAGCAGCAGCTTACCAATCCCCTGGTCAGCACACTCTGATTCCCTATCCAAACAGCAGATAAATGTGCAAGGCGCGGCGGACATCTAGACGGTGCCAAAGTAACTCCCTCTCATGGGAAAGAGAGGGGCAGAAGTTAGGGAGAATGACCTCCTATGATCTATGGAACAGGGAGTTAACCTTTGGAGAAAGGTCGGGTCGAGTCGCAAGACGACCCTGTCTTCGTGAAACTGACACAAGCCTCCTTGGACAACAAGGCACCCAACTTGGAAATCCGCCTAGCCGATGAGGAAGGCCACTTTTAGAGTTAGGAACCTAAGGTGAACTGTCCTCAGCGGTTCGAAGGGGGGTCCCGTGAGAGCCCTAAGTACCAGGGAGATATCCCACATGAGGAATCTGTGTATTGAGGGTGGACACAGGTTCACCGCCCCTTTCAAGAAACATTTGACTAGAGGACTGAACTAGTGACCAACGACCCTCCCCTGCTAGGACTGAGGAGAGGGCAGTTGCCTGTCTCCGTAAGGTATTATGGGAGAGACCCCAATCTAGGCCATGCTGTAGGAACTCAAGGACCTAGCCAATTGAGGCCTTCGTCGGAGATAGATGGAACCTTCCGCACCAGGAGACAAATGCCGACCATGTTGAATTATAAGTTTGTGTGGTCGACGACCGCCTGACGGCCTCGATGGTGGAGATGACCTTAACTGACAGATTTGTGTCCCTTAGGAGGGGCCACTCAAGTGCCAGGCGGTCAGCTGGAGCCACTGGGGCTCCGGGTGGACCAAGACCCCCTGGCACAGGGCGATCTCCTCCTGGGGAATCCTCCACTGGTGTAGCTGGGCATTGATCGGGCTGGCGAACAAGTCCACCAGAGGAGTGCCGGAGCAGAGGCAACTCCTGGTGAACAGTTCTGGAATCAGCTGCCACTCACCGTGGTCGACCGTCGTCCGACTCAGCCAGTCGGACTGGTGATTGGCTACGCCTGAGATGTGTTCTGTAGTTATTGATGCCAGGTTCTTCTCCACCCAGAGTCCGAGTTTCTGGGCTTCCAGCCACAGGTTCCTGGAATGAGTCCCTCCCTGACGATTTATGTGGGCTTCTGTGGCAACATTGTCCATCAGGAGGAGCATGTGGTGGTTGGCAATAGAGTCCCGAAAATGGAGAAGGGACAGGCATGCCGCCTTCAGCTCCAGCCAATTGATGTTGTGGCGCAGGTCGGACCTTGACCGTTGATCCTGCGCCAGGCTGGCTTCCATCATGGCCCCCCAGCCAAAAACGCTTGCGTCTGTTGTGATGGATATGTGGTCCAGTTCCCAAAACTCAGCCCCGGGATTCAAGGTCGGGGACAGCCACCATCTCAGGGACCAGCGGAGTCCCGGTGACAAGGGAATCGAACGTGGGGAATTGCTCATGCATTGCCATTGGAAGGGGACGAGCGCCCACTGAAGTGTCTGAGAGTTGAGACGGGCCCATGGAACAATCCCTATGCACGACACCATCTTGCCCAGCAAGCAGACCAAGGTCAGAATGGAATCTGTCCGACTTGCGTGGACCTGTCATGCCAAGATTTATAGACTTGTCAAGCGTTCTGGAGAAAGACGAACTAGTCCTGATCTCGAGTCTATCACTGTGCCCAGATGTAGGATTTTCGTCGAGTGGGAAAGATGGTTCTTGGGAAAGTTGATGGAAAATCCCAGGGACTATAGAGCCTGAATGGTTACATCCATGTCCCAAAATGCCTGTGTTCGGGATTGGGCCAGGACAAGCACATCATCGAGGTAGCAATGGAGTCTCACCGGGAGCGCAGGTGAGCCGCCAATGTCGCCAAGACTTTCGTGAACGTGCAGAGAGCAGAAGCCAGGCCAAATGGAAAAGCCCTGTACTGATAGTGCTGACCCCCATGGGAGAAACGGAGGAACCTGTGATGGGCTGGCCAAATGGGAATATGTAGATATGCCTCTGTCAGGTCTATAGAGGCCATAAAGTTCCCCCGTCGGATTCCCAGGAGAATGGACTTGAGGGAGGAAATCTTGAAGCACCGGTAGACTAGGTAAGAATTCAGCGCTTCAGGTCCAGGATCGTCCTCCATCCCCCAGAGCTCTTCAGGACGACAAACAGATTGGAGTACATACCCAACCTGCGCTCCTCCGGTGGAACCAGTTTGACAGCCCGAATGTCCTGCAGATGTTGAATTGCCAGGAGCATTAGGCGTCGCCGTTCCGGGTCCCTGGATGATGGGAAGGTCCTGAAGAGCGTCGGGGGAGGTGAGAGGAATTCCAGTCAGAGGCCGTCCCTGACTGTTGACCTGACCCAGGCATCCGATGTTATCTGGTCCCACTGATCTGCGAAGAATGCCAGGCGGCCGCCTATGAGTTGACTGGGGTTGGAGTCATTTCCCCCTGCAGAAGGAGCGCCCCCCCCACAAAAGGGCCGCTTGGATTGACCCTACCTATTCCTATCCTGGTAGAAAGGCCGCTGACTCTGCCTCTCGTATCGGTAGGGGGAATACTGCTGCTGGCGATAGTACTGGTCAGGGGCCCTGAAAGAGGAAGGTCTGCAGTATGAAGACGGACGGGAGTCCAGCTTCTTAGTGTTAGACAGAAGGACCTTCTTCTTATCCTTGTTCTCCACAAGGATGGGGTTAAGAGAGGCCCCAAAGAGATTAGGCCCGGTGAAGCGGGCTGCTGCCAAGTTCCATTTGGACTTGTTCATTTGCCAATTGCGAAGCCACAAAAGGCGCCTCGAGGTTACCAAGTCCCTGGAAAGTGAGCCCGAGTGGTGTGAGCTTGGACCTATTGGGGATCTAGATCTGCAAGGATTCAGGCCTAACTGCTTGTGCTAGTCTTTCCGCCCTGGCCACCTGCTTTTCTAAGGCCTTTTGTCTTCTTGACTCATCCCTGGCTACCCCTGG
Organism: Thamnophis sirtalis; assembly: GCF_051295495.1. Taxonomy (NCBI): domain Eukaryota; kingdom Metazoa; phylum Chordata; class Lepidosauria; order Squamata; family Natricidae; genus Thamnophis; species Thamnophis sirtalis. Next base: position 110,039,077 of record NW_028261385.1, on the reverse strand, counting down.
AAGGGCGCTGGTTAGCTAGAGGCCTGGAGGCCGCTGCCCTAGGCCAGAGCCTGCCCGGGCCATCCTCGGCCAGTTCTCCTTGGGCCTGCGCAGATTCAGGGGCTATGGAGGCCATGCCTCACTCACTTGGTCTGCACCTGGATGGACTTGTGGCGAGCCTGCCAGCCTCAATGCTCGGCCGTGCTGCAGGCACTAGTCAGGAGACTGGTCTACCGGCTTCATTTCTGGCCGCGATTTCAATGGGCCCGAGGAGATGGGCCTGAGGGCCTCAATTAGTGGCCCCGATGTAGGCCACCGCGTAGGAAAATGGCCACCACCAATGAGGTCGCACCAAAATGGCCGCTGCGCCTCATGGAGCGAAGAAGGAGAGAGAGATCACACAGTCTGGCTCTGAGGTTGTGGCCTCGTGACGAGCCGAGCCCCAAGGGCTCCTGCTGAGAATCCAGATATTCTCTACTCCTCTTTAAACAGGTAGCGCCGCGCCCTCCCAGGCGACTGTAAAGGCACGCCCTCTGGCGTTTAATCAAGCCGCAACTGATCTTTAAGCCACAGCGAGGCTCCGGCAGTTGCTTACGAAGTGGCGAGCTAAAAGCGGCAAGTTCACAGCTCACAGTTAATTAAGCTGCCCGCCGAGCCTGTGATCGCCGAGTCTGCTATGAGAGCCTGCCACCCCTGCGCTCCCAGGAATCAAGCAGGCCCCCTGACTGGCCCAGGGTAGGAGGTCAGTCCCTCCTTACCCCGATGGGACTGGAGACAAGCTCCTTGGCCGCAGTCGGAGTTTTGTTTTTAAATAATTTTAGAGTATTCAATTTATCGAATTTAATAACTATAGTCCCAAATTTACCTCGCTGGAGCCACAACTAGTGCTTGGACCAAAGACTGAGGGAAACTGGGACCCTAGAGGGAAAGAAGAATACTTAAGAAAAATCCCTCAGTCTCTGGACCAATCAGGCTGTGACTAAACCCTGTTGTAGCAATAGCAGTAGACTTATATACCGCTTCATAGGGCTTTCAGCCCTCTCTAAGCGGTTTACAGAGAGTCAGCATGTAGCCCCTCCCGCCAAAGCTACAGGAAAAGGACTGGATCAAATTGTGATGACACATATACCCCAAACAATTTAAGAATGGAGATTACATATTTTTTAAAATAACTTTAATTATTATAAATATAACAAAAGTATAAATATATTTTAAAAGAATTGCCTTAGTTATTATGATAAGAAAAATTATAATTTGTTAATATAACACAAATTAATCATGTGATAAGCTATTATTAGATATGGCATTGACAATTATGTTTTATCTGTTCAAAATCGGTTCTCCTGGGTTAAAAAAATACTTTTAGACTAAAGTAAAGGTAAAAAATAAAGTGTCATCTGACTTTGATATCATAAACCATCCATGTAGTTTACGATGCAAAAGAATATGATACAGAAGTGGGTTTCCACTGCCTTCTTTAACAGTGTTTCTTTTTTTACTTTCCTAACTAGTCTCCAACCCTGGAATTCCTGTGCTGTCTTCTTATTCAAGTACAAAACAGGTACTCTTATCAGTAGAAGCCAAAAATCTATCTGATATTCAAGAGGTGCGACACTAGAATTGACAATTGGATTGAAAAATTATTCAATTAGAGGTTTTAGACATCAACTTCAGTAACACAAGATAGTACCTTATGTCAGGTCCAAGCACACCATGTAAGTGTGACTTGGGTCTCAAGATGATGTGGGATAAACGTATTAATTTATCAGCATAGAGTAGACATCATCAAGATGGAAAATTCTGCTTCTAAATCAACTTGTCAATCCCACAACAACTGACAATAGTCCAATTAAAATATACAGAGGACATCTGTAAACTTCTATTGCAATGGTGGCAACCAAAATCTGATCAAGATGCAACCCATTGCATTCTCTTATTTCTTTATTTGTGTGAGAGAGGAAGTATAAGGAGATAGCCTACCTTTGGCTCTCGTTAGAAGTATTATAAAAATCAAGATATATCTTTGACTATTAAATACTACAATTAAAAGTGTGAAGATTGAACTTGCTGTGTCTACTACTTATTTTGATAAATGAGTTAATTTGTCATTTAAACAAGAGAGCATGTATAAGATGCCATTTGAGAAAGTGAGAAAAAGTATCATATACCACAAGCACTGTCTTATCGTGCTACAAAACTCAGAGCTGGATTGCAAACATACCATTGCATTTCTCAAATGATAACTTTTGAAAATCAAAGATACCTTCTGCTAGTTATACAAATAGATTTGCATAAATGAGAAAGATATTTACATTCCTTGGAAAATGCCTAGTAAAATGACTACAATGATATCCATGCTGGGAAGTCAAAATCAGCAAGATTGCAGACCAGTTATGAAACAACTCCACCCTTTTGTATGTACATTGACAGTGAAACAGGACAAGAATTCCATCAGGATGGTTTGTCTGCCATCTGATTTTGCCACCATATTAATGGAATGCAAGGCAACCACACTATCTTAACCATCAACAAAGTTGGAGAGATTTTGATTATCTAAATCAATAGTCTTCAATTTCATTCCGATGTTTAATATGATTCGATAGTTGGAAAAAGACATTTTTCAGTAAGCAACATATAATAGAACGGCTCAGTTATCTGTTCTTGTCAGAAAAGACAAAATGAGATCTTATAAATTAAGACAGTATTACACCTGTGTTATTTTTTTTAATGTTGGAAGCTCGAGTAAAAGCTCCACTTAATTTTTAATGAACCTGGAAAAGAACAGCTACAAAGGAAAAATGCATAAATAAATGTAGCAATAGCATTTAGACTTATATACCACTTCATAGTGCTTTACAGCCCTCTCTAAGTGGTTTACAGTCAGCATACTTCCCCCAACAATCTGGGTCCTCATTTTACCAACCTCTGAAGAATAGAAGGCTGAGTCAACCTTGAGCCGCTGAGGATTGAACCCCTGGCAGTCAGCAGAATTAGCCTGCAATACTGCATTCTAACCACTGCACCACCACAGCTCTGATTATTAACCAGAAATAATTTAATTTATAAATTAAATTAGGGCACCTGCCATCTTAGTCAAGTTCTCTGCAAGAGCCCTTGCATGTCTGCTAATGCAGAGGAGGAGTCTGACCTCCGGGTTGATACTCAATGAAGCCTAAAAATACAATAAATTAATAATCAAAGATACATGCCTATATTTCATTAATAAACACATGCTAACATTGCTTTACATTCATTCCTTGATCTAGCCCTACCTCATTTTGTAAATTGCCATATTTCCATTTCTGCTTTTTTATTACAGTATCCTGATATCTCTCAAGAATTGCAGATGTACCATCAAGCTAAAAGGTTCCGTTTCACTAAACTAACACAGACAAATAAAGATAGTATTCCTAAACTCAGGCTGTTCTTCCATTTCTTTCTTTTTTCTTTTTTTTAAATATTTCCATAGTTTTAATGTCATGAATACAAAGAAGACAAAGCCAGGACAGAAGAAACAATACATGATATATAATGGGAAAGAATAGTCATGATTGGGAATACAAGTAATGAATAGTTAACACTCAAGGAGATAGCAACCCTATGTTGTAGACATTTTCATTCAAACTGAAGACACTCCCCTCCATCAACACCCACACAATTTCTTCTATGGAGGATTTAAGAGGAGAAATAGATAAGTGATGTCTCCTTCAGCACCAGATTTGATTTTAAAATTACTAATCAAAATGCACCAGGATAGCCTACAAAGTAAGATACCAAAAGGTTATTAAATACATATACAAGCAGATAAGCCACCAAACAGGTAATCAAAATATGTGATGAAACAAAACAAAATTATAAAACCTACAGTGTATAACACAACCTAAATTAGTTGTAATTGAATTCTAATTCCATAAACAGGATATACATTCAGGGAAGTTTTGCTATTAAAATATATAAAATGTATAGAATATAAAATTCAAGAAGCAGCAAGATCTTAAAACAAAATCAAGTAGGTGTTCCATGTCACAATGAACTCCTGAGTTGTTGAGGGCTTTAAAGGTCAAAGTCAGTACGATACCTTGAAATGGGCCTAGAAGTAAACTGGCAAGCACTGCAGCTCCCTCATGAGCAGTGTAATATGATTCCCTCTGGCTACAGCTGTTAACAACCTAGCCACTGCATTTTGCAATATCTGAGCAAGAATAAACGAGTCTTTTTTTTCTGCCAATCCTGATTTTTTGGTATATTTCTCAATAGTAATCTACATATTAAATCTACTTAAAAACTGCACGAGTTTTCCTATTTTATAATGGGATGGAGAGATAAATAGTATTTCAAAAGGAAAAGCATGTATAAAGATGTGTCTTAAAATAATGCATTGAAACAAATATATGATTTTTTTTCTGATATCAACAAACTGATATGGAAGGAGGACCAAAATATTTGCAAGGAGAAAAGAAAACTGACATAATCATCCATCCCTAATAGGAAACTTGTGACTTTGCATAAATAGTGGTACTGACCCTAGGTAATGTGTAGAAATTAATAGTGTTTCCATTCAATCATACAGTGTAGGCAACAGAAAAATTGCAGCATACTGACACTCTAAATAGCCAATATCTGTATCCAGAATACTGCTTATCTTTTACTATGGAATATACTAAGACCCAGAGATTTAATTGGTTGACTGTGAAAACACAATTATAGAATTGTTATAAGATATATACTGAGCACTAATCCCTGTAGTCTAAATGAATATGAGAGCCAGTCTTGCGTAGCGGTTATGGTAACAGACTGGAGACCAGGAGACCATGATTCTAGACTCGCCCTTAGTCATTGAGCCAACTGAGTGACCCTAAGCCAGTCACTTTCGTTCAGTCTTAGGAAGGAAGCAATGGGAGCCATTTTTAAAACCTTGGCAAAAAAACTGCAGACGAGTGACTGACATTTTTCTACCATTTAACATATTACACACACAAACACACTCATTCCTCATTTAGATGAATTTAAGTTTTCTATACTACTCTCCATCACAATACTGTACAGTACAGACAGTACAGACCCAAGTCATTACAAATCTGAGCAAAACAAACAAACAGATTTTATCTTGATCTGAGAATATATATGCAATGTATATATACACTTGCTACTATACAATTTGCTGGTATTCCAGATTTTTGAGAAAACCAATTGATAAAACTCACAAGTTTCATAAACTATTCTGATTACATAGTTTGCATTTTATTTTAATTGATGTTTTTAAATTTTTGAGATTATTTCTTGTGATCTGGAAACCTACATCTAAGATCTTTCAAGTTTATATGTAACCACAATTTTACATTTGAATTGGCCTTTATATAAAACTTAAACTCTCAAACTCTCTTTAAGTCTACAATTAAACTTAATCAAATGTACTAGCCATCTTCATTTTTTAAAACTTGGCCAAAATTTTCACTAACCAAAATTCTACATAGAACATACTTTTTAAACAATTAATTAGTATTATAAATATATAATTGATTTTCTATCCAAAACAATTAACCTGTTCATTCTGTAAAAAAACTATATCTGTTGTAGGGCTTTCTACAGGAGCCTTAGGCTACTTGATTCATACATGTAAACTATCCAGAAATGAAATCAACTTAAACAATACCCTTCCAGATTTCAATCCTTCTTTCATTTTGGCTGTAGTGACAATCTGGTATTATCTGGAAGATGGCTTATTTTGGTCCCCAACAGGTGACTTTTCTAGTTCCTTACTCTTCCAATCATGATTGGAAACTATGCACTAATCACTTTCCTTTCCATAGATACATCTTTGAGGATGCATGTTTATACCTTTTATATGAATCTCCTTCCACACGCTCACCCTCAGATTTGAGAGCCTCCTGCATGGTTTCAATATAATAATAGTAAAGTAAATACCACAGTTTTACCGTTATTCCAATCATCTCAACTAAAAACAAGAAATTAGCAGAACTTTGTCTGGTTTTAAGAAGAGAAAAGAAAGATGTACCTTTGGACCTTTCCAGCAATGAATTTGTAAAAGGAAAGAAAGGGGGGGGGGGTGTCCAGCTTTTCAGCTAATCTTTTCAAAAGACCTGATCCAGCAGCCAAGGATAAAGTAACCATGAAGAGCAGCAACTAGCATCTGTAAGGTGTGGCAGGGAAGACATATTTTTGCAATATTACATAGTACCCAACCAGAGATAAAGAAGTTGTAGCTGGGCAGTAGCACCTATAGTAGGATTAAGGCTGCCTTCCCAGTGGGCTGGGAGCATATATAGGATGTTGTCATGGATCCTGCCCTAGGAAATGGTTATTGGTCAATACCACACCTAGGGCAACCAGATCAAACAAATCAGCCCATTAACTGGTTTGAATGGTTAAAGCCAAAAAGATACGTAAGAAATTTGTGTCAGTTTCCACAAAATACCCAACTTTAATAATGTTAATTTTAAATCATATTGATAAATACAATAATATGTAAAAGAAATAAGAAAGTAAAAGAAGGAAAGAATCTTACCGTATTTTTCAGAGTATAAGACGCGCCGGAGTATAAGACGCAGCAAGGTTTTGAAGAGGAAAATGTTTTTTAAAAAGTTTTTGCAGTCTGCAAACCTCCCAAAAACGGCTCGTTTTTCATGAAAAAAGGGCCTGCTTTTTTTTTTTTTTAAGGGCATGAATAGCACTTAGGAGGTTTATAGAGGGCTCCTGGGGAGTGGGGGGGGCCAAAAACAAGCAAAAACAGCCCGTTTTTCATTTTAAAAAAGGGCATGCCTTTAGGAAGCTTATAGAGTGTTCCTGGGGGCTGGCAAAATTGAGCTCGTTTCTGCCCTCCCCAGCCTCCTACAAGCTATGCACGGCCATTTTGGTGAAGGAGGCCGAGTTTCAGGAGGCAAAAAATGCTGCATTCAGTGTATAAGACGCACCCAGATTTTCAGCCTCTTTTTTGAGGGAATACTCTGAAAAATACAGTACTTCTAATTTATCACACAGTAGAAGAATATTAAAAAAACCTTAAGTGGTCAAACTATTTTGTACATTGTAATTATCAGCCTCTCAAGCAAAACAGGCAAGAAACACAGCAAGATGAACTACTTCTACTTGGGTATGTTTAGCTTACTAGGTATGTTTAATTAACAAAGAGAAGATTGAGGGGAGATAGGATAGCAGTCTTCTAGTACTTGAAAAGCTGCCATAAAAGATATCAATGTATTCTTCATAGCCCCTGAGGGTAGGATAAGAAGCAGTGGGTGGAAGCTCATGGGTGGAAGCTCATCGGATGAGATCCAACCAAAAATAAGGAGGAATTTCCTGACAGTGAAAAAAATTAATCAATGAAACAGCTCCCAGAGTTGTGGATGCACCAGCATTGGAGATTTACCTGAAAAGATGGGACAACAGTTTGCCTGGTCTGAGGACTCCTGACAAGTGGGTTGACTAGAAGACATCCAAATTCCTTTCTAACCTTATGATTCTATGACACCGAATTGTAAGGATACCTTAAGAGAATATTTCAAATTTGAAAGTACAAATCTCCCACCATCTGATAAATTCATTCTTACATTCCACTGTAGTAATAAGGAAAATGTATAATCACACAGAACAATTTCTTCCTCTATAAATGTCAAAAAAGCTAGCTGGGTGACTTTTAGCCAGTTGCTGTTTCTCAGCCCAACCTACCTAACAGGATTGTGGTTTGGGAAAAATAGGAGATAGGAATATTAGGCATATTTACCACCTTGAGTTATTTATAAAAATAATAAAGGTAAGATTAAAATAAATTAAATCTACCCTGTTTCCCTGAAAACAAGATCTATCCTGAAAATAAGCCGTAGTATGTTTTTATGAATGCACCTAATGTAAGCCCTACCCACATAAGAAGCGATATTTAAGAGCAGCCAGCTGGCCAACCATTCTGTCTGGTTACTCGCAGCCACAAAGTAAGCAGGGGGGTGGAGGTGCCCCACACCAGCTTACCTCCACCCGCTCCACCACTCTGCCGAGAACCAGTGGCACTAGTATACTATGAGGCCTCCTGCCTCGCCACGAACAAACAGAAGAGGTGGGCCTCCCATACATGGGGGGGGGGGAGAAATAAGAAACCCCCCAAAATAAGCCCTAGTGTTTATTTTGTGAACCAAAAGAAAATAAGATCCCATATTATTTTCAGGGAAACATGGCTATCACAAGAAAATTGATAAAGAACTAAATGATGATACAAAAATGGTACATTTCTTAGAGAGCACTAACTCCACATAACTTGAAATATTAAGTGAAAGTTTGAATCATGCTACACTTCATCTATAAGCAAATGGTTAATAAATATATAGGAATTATGCCTCATATAATTTAAAAGTATTTATTTCAAAAGTGCATTCACCTAAAACCTGTGATACTCCATTTATCTGACTGTGAAACCACTAGTGCATAACTACTATTTCACACTCCAAATCAACTGAGTTCATATGCTAACTGTAAAATGCACAATGGATTCTGGCAGATTTAAACATCAACTGCATGACCTCAAGTTGAGAAATATGTGTGTGTGTGTGCAGGCATTTATATACATGTGTATATATAAATTTAGTTATCCCAGATTTTCTTTTTAAAAATATTAAAGGATATAACACAATTGTTTAAAATGCAAAATAAATGAAGTTGAGATTAGGATAACCAATCTAATACTTCAAACAGCCTTCTCCAACTCAAGACACACTTCCATCTCTAGAATTCTCTAATCTAAACTGACATTGCTAGCACCTAAATTAGGAAAGGATCCATTTTCTGGACTAAAAATACCATAAACTACACTAAGCAGAGCTAAGGATTAATAGTCTAAAGTAGCGGTTCCCAGTTCCACCACAAATGCGCGCACAACAAAAGCGCGCCTGACTAAACCGCGGTGACTAAAGCGCGGTGACAAAACCACGCGACGAATGACCGACGAATTAGCCCTAAAGCGTGCCAACAAAAGCGTGCCGACAGAAGCGCGCTGTAACGTAACCCTAAACCTAACCCTAAACCTTACCTTAAATTAAATCGCGCTTCTGTCGGCGCGCTGTTGTCGGCGGGCTATTGTCGGCGCGCTTTTGACATCGCGGTTTTAGCGCCACGGTGTTGTCGGCACGCTTATGACGTTCGCGCTTTTGTCGGGTCACGGCGGTTCCCAACCTATCTTGCTCCATAGAATGACAGTGGCGATGGCAGTAGGGAAGAAGAGATGGTTTCATGCGTACAACATAGCTGCCGCGTATGTGCAAACAAAGGTTGCCCACCACTTTGCAGACTGGTCCCCAACAGGCCACAGACTGTTGTGGTATCGGGCTGTGGGCCAAGGACTGGGAACCCCACTTTATCAGAAAAAGATGCAAACTTTATGTATTGATATGGTCCATGGCCCATTGGGAATCAGTCTGTGCAAGTGGTAGGCAAGCACATGAAGCCTCATTTGCACATGCATGGGAGCTAGGTCATGCTGTCGGTGTCTAAATCTGCCAAAATCCAGCCTGGGGGTTGGGACCCCTGGTCTAAAGCATCACTGCCTTTAGAGTAAAACTAATTCTATTCGATTCCAAAAGATGCAACACATGCAGTTTTACATCAAAATATTACATGTGTAAGATTTAATGGATGCATCTGTTTCACTAATCAATTAAAAAAAAACATTGAATGAAACATCACCATAGACTAATTGGAAAACATATTTTATTTATCTTAAGACCTGTGAATATACAAACTGCAATTGGCATTCTTCCATTTCTCACAAATGAGAAATGATGATGCACATATTGACTTACCAAGTGTGCTGATTTCAAATGTATTACTTATATTTAATTTATTAATATTTCAATAAGATAGTCATGAATGATATATTGGTATTTCTCACTGAAAATGTATTTAAATAGGCTGAAGCTCTACTATTAATAAACTTTCATTTTTTTCTTGAAATATTTTATGCTTATGAAAGAAACAATATATGGGTAGGTATGTATAATATTGGATAACATACATGTATGTAAATGTTAAATATTTTCCTTATTATTAACAGAAATTACTATGGATATAGATTTTTAAAATTCTAAATATTTTATTGAAAAAAAATTAGATTCAGATCCTTTGTTTCATCACAATTTAAAATTAAATTACTTGGTTGCTTAAAAATAAAAACTGCAAGTTATGCCAGAAAATTTATTCATCATTAACAAAGTGAGACCGAAGGGAAATATCTCTATTCAACCACAACAGAGTCAAAGCTATTGGTGGAGAGAATTAAATATCCCCTTTCACTTAATTACTTCCTGAAAATATCCTGTATACATATCCTGATCCAAATTAATTCCCTAAGGAAACATGAGGTTTGCCATGATATAGTTTGATCAAAACTGTGCTTTATTATTGTAATCAGTTAAATTAAAGAATGGCCAATCTTTTTTATGACCAAGTGACACATTTGATATCTTTCATCTCCAAACGCTATAAGGTGTGTGATAATCACTAAAGATTGTGCAGAAATCCCTCCTTGAGGTTCTTTTTCCTTAGATGGTACTAAAAATAGGAATATTATTTTAATAACACACCTGTTTCATTATACAGGTTTTTTTTTGCAAACTCCCTTTTTTAATGGGCTGAACTGCATTGCTGTAACTGCAGTATCACAATCTTGGACTTCTCTGGATGCTGTACTGTATGTGACCCACGTATTTAATTCAAACATTTTTAAAAGCAGTGTGTGAACCAAAGCATTATGTCACAGTATGACTTGTTTGATTTTGGCTTCAGCATGAAAAATGAATTTATCCATTAAGGCTTAGTTTCGGATGCAAATCAGACATAATATTAACATTTTTTTAAAAAGAAAACTTGACTTGTTGCAAATTGTAAATTTGGGCATTATCTGACCTAGGTTTCACGTCTACATATGATTCTCCAACAGACAACCATAGCACCTTTGAAATGTACTGATTTGAAATACCAGCATTCCCAAAAATTACCATTCTGGCTGGGAAATTTCTTAACAAGTCACCTCATGACTAAAAATCTCTGGACTGAGAAAAGTCAGATACTCACTATATTCACAATCTGCATAAACTACTACTACTACACAGATTATAGTTTAAGTCAATAGGGACTGTTTCTGAATAACAGGTTGTGTGTCATGCAACTGTTATTTCAAATGAAGAAATTACCATAAAAACAATTGTCACATTTCTCTATTATAATTGACAGAAAAGGGTACAATTTTACTTTTTTTGTGGTCCGCTTTAACTTTCTCCCATCAATAAATTGGTTGAACACTTTCAGAATTGCAAACTGATATATTATGCTATTAAGATGATGTAAGGTTTTGAGAATGAAAATGTAATTCCTCAAGGGCTTACATCTAATATTCACATGGAATAATTAGCAATGTATAAAATATTCTATGATTTAAAAGTATCAAAGATTGTATGATTTCTCTACAAAACATGTTAATTGTCAGTAGTGCTTTTAAAAAACTGAAATACAATCTAGATTTTAAATTAGGAGTGAGTAGAATTTAATGTTTAATTCAAACCTGTGTAACTAGTAATTCACCAAGTCAACAGTTTACCTGAGGCTTCATAAACATGTTCTACCTACTCCATGAAACTTCAAAAACAAAGAGGGGTCTGTCACACATTTTAGTTTATTGATTGTCTGGCTTGCAGTATTGTATATTTAGTTTTTTGCAGTCAGCCTCTTCAAACAAAAATAAGATTTCTCAGAAAATAATATTCATTTGCATTTGTTTCAAAAGTAACAATCTTTAATAGCAAGTACTAAGGCCATTTATTCTAATAAAATAGAATATCTAGAATTATGTTGGTAATCATTGCATTGCGGAGGCACTCTCAAAAGAAAGGAAGTAGCCGGTTTAAAGTGTTGCACATCACTGCTTTGAAATAGAACTAGCCATACCACAGTATTTTTTAAAAAGTTTTATCCAGTTTTCTGACAATAGGAAAAATAGAATTATATAAAGATCAGTAAAGTATTCATTGCCATACACATCATGATTTATACACTTTAAAGTTGATTTACCACAAAATCCCAATTATTTGTCAAGTATGAAACAGTGAGATCTAAAAACAAGTGGAACACAGGCTTCAACTTTGAAAAGTATTGCACCACCAAATGGAAATTTATATTCTACATGCAAAATCTTTAACTGTACATATTTTTTCTTACCATACATGAAATAGAATCAAAGAAAATAATGCATTCATTGCCTAATCATTTAAAAGCTTGTGTCATGACTCAAATACATAATTCCAGATACCTCTGCATAATCCAATCTTTAAAAAAGTACCCAAAATGTGTACAGAATTAGGCCACTGCCATTTCTGTAAGATAAAAACCTGTGGTAACATACCATGGAATACAGATAAAATATACTGGAAAAGCAAGAAGCAAAAAAATACTTTTTTTTCCTTCCTAGATGGAAGCCATAGGATAGGCCAAATCAAGGTATGGGTGGTTGGGTGGGGAAAGAGAAGGAAGCTGCTGAAAAGACATTAAGGATCTGACAATTCTGAACGCACAGAAACAAAAAAAAATTGATATATTCGTAAATATAAAAACTACATGCTTCCTTCTGGGAGAGCTGATGTAAAAAGGACAGAAGATGGAAAACAATACTCACTGCTAACTTTCATGCTGCCAAAGGCTGAAGGCTGCTGCACCGGTTTGCAGCTTTCTGCAAAGGAGGTGGTTCTCGGGCGCCCTGACATGGTTGTTAGCGGTTAGCTTTTCCTCCCTATCGGATCGACTTTCTCCTCCGGGTTTCTCTTCCTTTTCTCTGCCCCGTTTCGTCCTCTCAGCGGAGAAGAAAAGCAGAGTGTAAAGATCGGGGCCCCCACCCTGAAAGGAGGGCGCCCCCTTTTGAGTCTCTCCCAGCCCCTTTTCCGCTTCGCTTTATCGCAAGCAGGCCACCATCCTCTTCATTCCTAGCAGCAGTAGCAGCGGCAGCGCTTGGGCTCGCGGCCGCCTCCGCCCAGCCCTACAATCCAGTCACTCCCCGCCCCTTTCTGATTCGAGGGGCAGGAAATAGAAGCAGCACCGCTCGGCTTTCCAATGCTACGCCTTTCTTCCTTCCTTCCTTCCTTCCTCGCTCGCTCACTCACTCGCCTTCCTTCCTAGCTAGCGAGTCAGTCACGTGAGAAGGCGACGGCCAGGAGAGGTCCTTTCTTTTTTCTCTTTTTTTCCCCCTCCTCGGGGTGGGGGCGCTGGGGAGACACAGAGAAGGGACGGACTATTTCCCGGCGGAGGAATATGACGCGAGGGACGGCGCGTCCGCAGGCAAAAAGAATCTGACAGAGTGGCGGCCAAACCGCCGGGGCCGTATGAGGAGAGGCGGCGGGGGCAGGAAGGGCGCGGGGGAGGGGCGGCCTGAGGAGCGGGCTCCTTCCTTCCTGCCTACCTGCCTCGTCACTCCGTCTCTCGCACGACAACGCGGGGGCCAAATGCCTCCGGAGTTCTCCTCATAGCGCCCGTGGCGCGAGCAAATCGCGTCCGGAGGGGCGGCTCAGGCGGACGGCGCTGCAGTGCAGTTGGAGGACGGCGGGGTGGTCCATGGTGCTGCGGCGGCGGCGGCTAAAAGCGGCAGATCTTCCCGACTCAGCCGGCTGCGGCGTTGCTGGCACTGGCCCCGCCTCCGCCACCCCTTCGCTCGGCTTCCTTTGTCCGCTACGCGTTCACGGGGCCGTTGCGGCTTCTTTGCTCTCGGTTGCTGTTGATACGGCCACAAGGTTCTAACTCGTTCCTCCGCTTATGCGCCCCTACGGGCTACTCTTCGGGAATACGGAACCGACCGCCCCATTTCTTCGGACTCGGAAAGAGCCGCTGCGCTCCCGTCGGTGTTACGCACGCGTTCCCCTCAAAGCCGAGTTACGCAGCCTTGCTAAGCGTCTTCCGTGGATGCCGAGCCGAACACCCGAACGATCTCTGACCCGAACAGCTTCGGAAGAAAATCCAATCAGGAGAAAGTGAACGCACAGAGCCCTCCCTTCTAGCACTACATCGGGACCAATCGCCGCCGGTGGAAAGGAAGCATCCGCGCTATATAATCAGCCAATGACAGAACAGCTACGAAAATAATCGGGCCGTGCATTCTTTCCTTTCTGGGATCCAATGAAGAACGCCGGAGCCTGAATTGTCACCGCTGCAGAACCAATGGAACCCACGGATACTTCCCACGGCATTTGGAGGAACCCGGAGAGGAGGCTGATGCGAAATGGGCGGGGCTTCAATGGGAACTTTTCGACAGATCCACGGCGCCTATTGGGGGCATCGTCTGGTTGGCGCCGCAGGCGGGACGGAGCTCTTCCGTCGCCCCGAAAGCAAGGCTGTCACTCGGGTTTTCTCTTGGTGGCACTTGCGGTGCATTGATAGCCGTGTGTCACCTGCTCCAGTGGGGGCGTCGACTGAGTGCAAATGTATCGGTACCGCTTTAGGGGACGCAGTAAAGTGCAATTGTCGCCCTTCGCGCTGATAACCGAGTTAGTCTTAGTCATTCCGCGGTTTGAGGGGAGAAGGGAAGTTCCACCATGACTCAAGGTGGGTCTGCTTAGCTAAGCACTTTGCTTTCCATGATTGCTTGGCCGATGCTGCCGAAGGAGGAATGTGAACACCAGCACTCTCCTATGCTTTTGCCTTGCCTCGAGGGTACGATGCCTCTAAATGTTAACCTTATAAATCACAAGTATGTGTTAACTCTTGAGAAGACCACACCAAATAGTTGCACCGTCTAAGAGATTTTGTGCATTGCCCAGAAACTTCTCATGCCAGGTCAGAATTGGTTTGCCAAGAACAAGTCTTGGGAGGCTAACCTTATCTCATTTTTGATCAAGGGCATGACATCTAACACCACCTCAAAAAGATTAGTAAAATACATAATTATGGCTTTGATGAAGTGAATACTGTTGTTGGCTCAAGACTCTTGAAAAGCGTTCATTAGAACCAATTTCGTTGCATACATGATGTACAATGACAAAGGCTTTGAACTTTAGTTCATCAAACAAAGGAGATAGAGAGTGGTGTGTTGTAGGTTTCTGTTCCATCTATACTTTTATTAATGAGTGGTGAAAGAATGGCTGTGAAATACGTAACACAAAATTGAATGGGATAAAGCTTGGAATTGTGGTTGACCAGAATTTGAATCAGTCAATGGTAGAACATTACTGCAAATGAACTGTAATTTTATACTGCATTAACACAAATATACCAGTAATTGGAAATCATCAGGAGTTTACCTTATGTTTTGCATTGATCATATCATGCCTTGTAGAAATCTTTCTACTTATTCAGCATAGTAGAACAAGTTACAGAATAGCAACAAAGTTAGTCAAGCAATTCTAAACTAAGCTCTGTAAGAAATGAGTTAAGGCACCAGGCTAGAAACATGAAGACAATTATAGCTCCTCCTTAGGCATGAAAGTTGATTGGTGACTTTGTACCAGTCACTCTTTCTCAGCCCAGATCATCTTTTATAAAATAGAATAGAGCTGGAAGGGGCCTTGGAGGTCATCTAGTCCAGCTCCCTGCCCAAGCAGGAGAACCTATATTATTTCAGATAAGTGACTGTCTAGTCTCTACTTTAAAAACTCCGGTGATGGAGCACCAACAATTTCTGAAGGCAAGCTGTTCCACTGGTTAATTATCCTCACTGTTAGGAAGTTTCTCCTTCATACCAGGTTGTTTCTCTCTTTGATTAGTTTCCAACTATTGTTTCTTGTTCTGCCCACCAGTGCTTTGTAGAATAATTTGACCCCCTCTTCTTTGTGGCAGCCCCTCAAATACTAGAATACTAGTATCATGCCACCCCTGATTCTTCTTTTCTTTACACTAGCCAAACCTAAATCCTGCAGCCGTTCTTCATATCTTTTAGTCTCCAGGCCTTTGATCATCTTAGTTGCTCTGCTCTTTAAACTTTTCCCAAAGTCTCAACATCTTTTTTGTAGTAGTATGGTGACCAAAATTGGTTGCAGTATCCAGGTGTGGTCTTCCTAGGGTTTTTATAAAGTGGTACTAATACTTCACGTGATCTTGAATCTATGCCTGTTTTTGAGCCAGGTCTCTCCTAATCTATACTTATACCTTTGGTTTTTCCTGCCTAAATGTAAAACTTCGCTTTTTTCCACATTAAAATTCATTTTGTTGGATAGGGCCCATTGTTCAAGTTTATCAAGATCTTTTTGGATCCTGAGCTTGTCTCCAGGGGTGTTGGCTATTCCTGCCAGTCTAGTGTCATCTGCAAATTTGATGAGTTCCCCTTCTATTCCCCCATCTAAGTCATTTATGAAGATATTGAAGAGTACTGGGCCTAAGATGGAGCCTTGTGGTACCCCACTACTTACTTCCCGCCATGTATCCACATGGAGTAGTACTATTAAGGACTACTCATTGAGTACAGTTTATCAGCCAGCTACAAATCCATCTGGACTTCCGACTCTGTTACAGTAAAATAAGGCATTAACATCAAATCACAATTTTTTGCTTTTTCATAATAATATGAACAAGCCATTTCTATAAAGATCTATCAGTCTAATCGGTAAAACCCAAAGTCAGATTTTCATTCTTTTCCACATCAAGCATGAAGTTCAAAAGTAGTTTCCATGTAGAAACAAAAATACGGTTCTTTTCTTTAATCAAAGTAGTCAATTTAGCCATTTCAGCCAACTCCATTAACTTCTGCAACCATTTGTCCATATTAGGAATCAAAGTGTCCTTCCATTTTTGTGCATACAATAGTCTTGCTGTGGTCAACATATATAACAACAAAATTCTAAAAAAAAAAATCAAATATTTTTCTTTTAAACCCAAGGGAATAAAAGTTCTGGTTTCATTTTTATCTCCATGTTGAAAATTTTCTGTACTAATTTATCAAAGAATGAAATAAGATTGGTTTGGCATGATCTGTTTTTAACAAACCCATGCTGGCTACTAATTTTATTTACTTTTAGTTGTTTGCAGATCTGCTCCTTGATTATTCTTTCCAGGATTTTTCCAGGTATTGGTGTTAGACTGATTGGTCTGTGGTTTTCTGAGTCTGTTTTTTCCCCCCTTTCTTGAAGATGGAAACCACATCAGCCCTTCTCCAAACTCAGGTACTTCCCCAGTGCTGTAGGATTTTTGAAAGATGTGGTACAATGACATCTGCCAGCTCCTTCAGAACTCTGGGATCTAATCTGTCAGGTCCTGGTGATTTATATTCAAGGTCAGATATGTGTTCTCTTACCATTTTCTTATTTTAATTTTTATTTCTACTTTGTCTTTTACAGTAGGTTTTTTTTGTGTGTATGTTGGGTTATAATTTCTTTTTGCGTGAACGAGTTAAGCAGCTCTGCTTTCTCCCGACTGCCTGTTACTTCCTTGCCATCTTCTCTCTTTGGTGGACCCACTGTTTCTTTGACTTTTTCATGTTATTAATATGTTGAAAGAAACTTTATTATCTTTGACTTTTGTTGCAAGTCTTTGTTCATTCTGAGCCTTTGTTTTCCTGACTTAATATTTGCATGTTCGACCTCCCAGGCATGTTGTTGTGGGGAAAATAGGAGGAGGAGGAGGAAGGAGTATTAAGTATGTTTGTCACTTTGAGTTATTTATAAAAATAATAAATGTGGGATAATTTTTTAATGCAAGTTTAGTGACTGCCTCATTTAGTGACCATTCAGTTATAGTGGTGATGAAAAAATAACTTTGCAACCAGTCCTTGCATTTACAATCTTTGCAGGACTGTAAAACAAAGGCAAGCTAAAGTAAGTCATAAATACAGTTGCGTTTTCACTTAGCAACCACTTTGCAATAATTAAGTCACAGTCCTAATTGTCACTAAAGGAGGATTACCTATGTTTAAACCATATGTAAATATATTTACCTATATTTTTACTAAACCATAGATTCTCAACATAATCTTCCTATAAATTTATGAGGACAAGTATGTTAATTAAAACACTGTTCTCTTCTACAGCCTGACAGCTAAGAAGGGGATTATTACATTGGAATGAAGGATAATACAAAGAGTAACAAGACATGAAACTGCTATCCAGATAGCAGAAAATGAATAAAATGAATAGACATAATTGGAGAGTATTGTCTTGTAATAGTCAGCATTAGTGCCCATGGCAAACTAGAAGGTAAATATTCCCTTAAGAGTTATCAATTGCTGTATTGATTGGGTTAACCTTTATCTCGTACAATTAATTCTCTCATTTTAAAATGTGAGTTTATATATGAAATGGTCTGCTAGAATCAGTTTGGATTCTTTAGCCATTGTTCCATTAAGTGATCCTCAAACAAATCCTGATTGTTGGTTTCAGAAGAGGTATGAAGGAAAATAAGAATGAACTAAAACCATTGATTCATTTTCAAATTAATAACAATGCTGAAGCAATTGCACAAAAAGAACATGAAGACAAAATATGTAATTTAGCAGAAATTAATACTTCTGTAAGCATGCTTTCCCCTCAGGCTAGGAACAGGGAATAATGAAAATCTTGTATGGTTCTCTGTAAAGTCTCACATTCCCAAATAGGTTGTAAAAAGATGTTGATATTCCTAGGAAAGGTCTGGCTTCAATTTTCAGAGGACCAGGACAACAAAATTGCTTCCCATGTGGCCATTAACCTTGTGGTGCATCATACTACTGAAAAAAATTGAAATAGCCATGTTTTGGGCTATAGGGAAGTTATATACCAGTTCACTGTTGGAAGGTCATCAGTTGGTGGAATCATTGTGGAGATCACTTCATGATTGAGCATCTCTTGAAAACAACCATGTATTGGCCCCAGGCTGTAGTTATTCAGACAGGCAAAGGGGGAGGTTAGTCAAACGGAAGCAGAGAACTCAAGTCTGGGCACTAAAAGGATTGCTTTAAACACTCCTGCCTCTGCTCCCACAGACCATGTTGAACTTATGTCAATCCCTTTGTTAGTTTTCAGGTAGAAGATAGAAAGGAATGCATATGAGTGTCATGGCTCATAAGTCACATATAGCTTGAAGTGTAAGTTAATTACATCTGGAAAGAATTGGCCATGTTTAGGCAAAGGCTTAGAATATCTCAATGACTGCTGGAGTTAACATCTCGTTACAACCCATACATGTATGCCTCAGGCTACATTATTCTTCTGGTTCCTTAATCATTTTCTTCATCTTATCTGTATTTCTGCCTTGTCCTTTGAACCCTGATTGGAATGCTCTATTGGTCTCCAGGAATTTTTCATCCCTACCGTCATCTTTAGCCATGGTGGTGCAGTAGTTAAAATGCAGTATTGCAAGCTAACTCTGCTGACTGCCAGGAGTTTGAGCCTGACTGGTTCAAGATTGACTCAGCCTTCCAACCTTCTGAGATCAGTAAAATGAGGACCAAGTTGTTGGGGGCAATATGCTGACATGTGTAAACCACTGAGAGAGGACTGTAAAGCACTATGAAGTGGTATTTACTAACAATGCTTGCCTTATCTTTTGAAACTAATTCACCATAAGAAATCTGCTTTAATTCAGACTGAATTTGGGTCTTACAAATAAATTGTGGTTCATTGTTTAATTAATTTACGATTTACCTGAATCTGATAGGCAATGAGAGACATTAGAAGTCCTTGCAAGATTAGTTATACTATGCAAGACAGAAAGATACAGTACAAGTTTGGTAGTTGGCAATTTGCTGCTACAGGGAATCAAAAGAAATGTACTGGACCAATGAGCTTGTGAGGCATATTGTCTGCCTTGAGTAAGGACGTGACAGAACTATTTCCAAGGGCTTACCAAGTACAGTGACAATTTCCCTTCCTGTTAAATTTAGGAAGGAATAATGACATTGCAAAGAACATCCCAACCCTATTACCATAGTCTGTCTGTCTTCAACTTTGAAGAAAGAATTTCAGAACTCTGAAGGCCTTAGTAGCTTTTTCACCCATTTTTCCAGTCCAAGGAAGAAAGAAAAGAAAATTCTGCAAATTCAGACTATGTAAATAGACTTGATTTCTTAAACCATGCTGTTAGATGATACACTGTGGGAGAGTGACTGAATCAAATGAGAACCTGTGAATGGAAATGACGGAAGCTCTGAGAATATCAGTTCAACCAACTCTGAATGTTATAGAAAACATTAAGTAATACTTTTGGATAAAGAAAATGCTTCTGCTGTATTGGCCCAGTGGACAATAGATTTATAAGTATAAAAAGTGGTGCAAGGAAACTTGGAAGGTAACAGTGTAACCTTCCATGCACAGATCTCATTTTGAAGGAAATAAATTTAGCACTGTTAACATAGATTTGAATTTAGTTTATCTCAGGTAATTTTTAAATAACGGTACTAGGCTTAATTCTTCACATGCATTTTTTTTCACATGCAGGTAATTCTCAACTTATAACTAAAATGGGGATCAGAATTTCTATTGTTAAGTAAGTTGGTTAAGTGAGTTTCACCTGATTTTAAAACCTTTTAGTGGCAGTACTGATTCTGTAAAAGCTTTTCATATGACTGGAGCATTTCCCATTGAGAAAATCATCTACTAGTTCATAGTCAAGCAATTTGTATTTCTGAGATGCAAAAACTGCCTTTAAACAAAAGAAATTTTCTATCAAATGGATAGTTTATTTTTGTTAAACACAAAAATAAACAATACAATTATGAAGGAAATGTAGTAGTTAAGGTGCTAATGTAGCAACCAGAATACTTAAATTCTAATCCCACCTTAATATGAAAAGTCAGCTGGGTGACTGCATCAGTCACTCTTCCTCAGCTCAATCTATGTCACAAGATTGTTGTGAGGAAAATATAATGTTTGCTGCCTTGAATTATGTAATAAAAATAATTTTAAAAAATCTAATGAATATATCAATCCATGTTCCTTCAGCTTGGCGGGAACTCCAAAGAAACAGCAGAGGATGGACTCCCTTGAGCTAGCAGATGCACAATACTTTTCTTTCTCGGTCATTAGGGCTAGGCCAAAATTCAGCTTCTGGGGGCTTTTGACCTCATTGGTCATCATTCATATAGTTGACCCATTGCCAAGGATACAGGATTCCTAGCAGAGAACACCTAGAGATAGTGTGATTATGTATCCCAATTAACTTGTGTACCCACATAACTAATTTTTTGCCAAACATATATGTAGATGCATCATTATTTCCCGTTATGCAGATGTGAGATTAGAGAACTCTTACTATCAATTGTTCGAGTAGCAACACAGCTAAAAATGTAAGAGAATTTATAATTCTGTAACGCAACTTGGAAAGCTTGCTAAGTAAAAAAATAATGACAAAGAAATGGTCTCAACTGGCTGAGTAATCCCTTCTACATAGATATGTTATACGTGTGTAGAGAAAAAAGGGACCACGTCACTATCTCCACATCAGTCTTCCATAGTGCTAAATATAGACTTCAGCCTGTAATTATTTTATATAGCCATATCACACTGATGACTCATCTTCAGCTTACAAGACGTTACTACTCCAAGATACTTTTCACAATGAAACTATATATTCCTTACCTGTCCGTAAATTTTTGTTTCCTAAGTAAGGAACACTGCACTTCCCTGTGTTAAATTTCATTTTGATGCTTTCAATGTATTTCTCAAATCTGATAATTTTGAATTGTATTTCAGTCTTCCATGGTACTGATTCTCCCTTTCAATTTTGTATCTGCAACTTTAATAATAATTCTGCCCCTTCATCCAAATCTTTAATCAAAAGACTGAAAAGTAGATCTAGAAATATTCCTTATGGACACTCATTTGATACTTGTCTCTTAACTAGTCAGGAAAGAGTTCTTGATAAACCATGCTGATTTCTGGTAATTAACATCTTTTCTTCCTTTTGCACAAGCGTTACAAAAAAGCAATAAACGAATGAGTGGCTAGATGGATACTGGACTTTTTAGAAGAGGTCTAACAAATCAATTGAAATTGGTATTATTCTTTAGATGTTAACTGAGCTTCTATGTGACTAATTTTTATAGGCTCAAGCAATTTACACGAGAAGCCATGCTTTTGAGGATATTCTCATTTACTCCAAAAACAGAAATGTATGGTAAATTCAAATTTTATTTTTATACATAAGTGGATTCCAAATCTTCATTGAAATTCACAATTTGTTTAGTTTTGCTGTAAAGTTTTGTATAATCTAACATACTATATTCAGGATCTGTGTCAATCATGCAGCTGTCACTAGAAGAAGAAGAGAGACTGCAATGGCAAACTTCACAAGCCTGTGTTTGATGGCAATAGGTTCTCTCCTCGGAAGAACTGCTGCCAGAATCAAAGTAAAAATGCTGGAAGGGAGGCAGGCCTGGAATAGCTCTTGTCAGAAAATCTTTCTGCGGATAATGAACATTCCTCAAGTTTGTGGGATAAAATGTAGATGCACAGTTCTCTACCGGATGATTGTCTAGCAGCAAGCCAGAGCCTTGATTGTATAATGATTGAAACCCACTGTCAGGCTTAGTTTCAAGTGGGTTCTTGAGCACCAATGATTGCAAAGGTGGAGGCTGATGCAAATAATCTCCATCCATGGTGCTTCTTGGTGCTAACCAAGGATATTCTATTAATCTGCTCATTCTTCGCATTCTGTTGGCTGATTTATTCACACCACACTGAATACTGGAGGCCATGGAACCAGAAAAGTTGAAGGGGACTTTCTTCTGAATCTCCTTTGGTTGCAACCTCATTCTCCTTTCATAATTGTACTTGGGTCCCCTGGAAGATGGCTGCATTGTAGTAATGTTATTCACACTCAGATCCTGCAAGTTTTCTTGAAATTTTGTTTTGCTCGCAGAACTTACTTCGGGGCTTTGCTTTTGCTTCAGTGCTGAAAAATGTGGTTGCCTTGCTCCTTTGCTCAATGTGCTGAAACTGTGTTCATGTAGCCTCTCTCTAGTATCTAAAGTGCTGGATTGGGAAAACCAATGCTCTTCATTATACTTAGCACCTGAATGCTTCTTATTCACTAGTTTGCGTTTAGCAGTAATGTCTAATGATATGTTATCTTGAACTGTATGTTCTGAGTCATCCATAGACCTTTTTTCAGTAACTAATCCTGCTACATATTGTGAATTTGAGAGCTTAGAATTCTGCCATGGTTTCAGCTCCTGGCTAAGTGAAAAGGGTAGATTTTCTGTTGCCATTGAAGAAAAATTAGCTGTCGAGTGAGAAGGCAATAAAAAGGAGGTTGAAAGTAATGGAGAACCAGCAACACTGTGGTTATCCTCTATAGCCACCAGTTTCATCAACTTCTCCTTAACTCTGTTCATTTGCTCTTGAAGATTTGCAATTGCTGTATCTTTCTGTTTTAAATAAACTATGATAAATATTTTGATTTAAATGCACCAAAACACAATTATAGTTCACATAAAATGAATGTTTCAAAAAATTAAGACAGGCCTGCTATGCAAAAGAATGAGCCAGCATAAATAATAAATGTTATACTTCAACAAAAATTATCATGTTGGCTAATAATGATACACAATAAATGTATGTATATAAATGTAACAAACAAGAAACACAGGATGAGAAAAACAGAATATTGCTTATCAATCTTATATTAAAGGCCTTTGACAAACAAAGCTTGTGTGCACTATTTTGTTAATGAAATGCAACTATACACAAGATATAGTGGTACCTTGGTTCTGGGAGGCAGGAGGAGTACCAAAAATGAGTACTAAACATTTTTCCCCATAAGTAATAATATAGTGAGTCACAAGGCAGCTGACATCAACAAGTTGTAACTTATGCGTTGAATACCAAACAAATAATTATTAGGACAAAATATTCCGTCAAAATGTATTGAATACCAAATTTGATGAGTTTCAAAGCAGTTGAGTACCAAGGTACCACGGCACTTGCTCATTTTGCATTTTAACATCCGTCTTCAAATATTTGGAATATACAGGAGAATGTATTCTTTTCATCTGAACCTAATCTGAAATGCCATAAAATGGACTAAATGACAAATCAAATGCTAAAATCTCCACTTAATATGTGGGGCTATGATTCTTCTTTATGAAGTGCTTCATTTATTTCATAAGCCACTTAAATTTGCTTGATTAAAATGACATAAGCGTTGATTATGTATTCAAAGACTTATCTACTCAATTGTCCCAAAGGTGTTTTTTTAAAGGCAACTGGACTTTGTTTTTCCTTGAAAACATTTCGCTTCTCATCCAAGACGCTCCTTCGGTTCAGAATTGAAACTGATGAAGCTTCTTGGATAAGAAGCAAAAGATCTTCAAGGAAAAATAAAAGTCCAGTTGCCTTTTGAAAAAGCATCTTTGGGACAATGATGACCTGGAAGATTCAGAATCTCCATAGATAATGTGTTCTTCTGATATGTTGCAACCAAACGAAGCCAAAAAGCATATTCTAAGATTGGTTCTAGTTGCTCAGGAGAACTACCTATTTTACCTAGGGCTCTATTCTTGGAAATGTTGCTGTAAAAAGTACCTTGCTGCTTCCTTTATTTCCAAGGATTTTCTATCTTGTTTGCTAAGTGAAGATAGTTGGTAAAATTTTCAATGAGTTGATTATATGCCACATCTGCCAGAGAAGTGGCTATATTTAAACCATTTCCATCATGGGAGCAAGTAAGTAAAATCTTTATTACGGTCAAAGACCAGCAATACACATTAGTTTTTATACTATGTTAAAAAATACTAACATTAAAATATAATTAAAAAGCATTGACATTAAAAGTGGATAATAACATAATGGTCCAAAGATTGTTAAAGGTATGTCCAGATAACTGATACAAGATGGTACTATACTTCTGTAGCCAATTTTTTTCTTATGGACATTGCAGCAGCACAGAACTTTGCCACTGCATATGTGGTAACCGGGTTAGTGTCCTGGAGGAGAAAGCCTAAATAAAAATGGTCTGCCCTCCCTGGCAATCTCTCTAATAAGGGGAGAATATGTGCAGACCTACAAGCTCTGTATAGCTCGCAGTGTAATAGAACATGTGAATTATCTTCCACTTCTCCTTTACCACATATACAAATGCGTTCTGTTATAGGTGTTCTCTTATACCTGCCCTGGAGGAGTGCTGAAGGAAGAATGTTAAATCTGGCTCTGAAGAAAGCTATTCTTTGTTTTGGGGAGATCAGGTCATTTAGATATCTTGCCGATTCCCACACACCCTGTTTAATTCTGTCCCTACGTGGAGAGGCAACCTATTTAGTTCTTCTTGGAACTCCATGTCCCTCATTCTATTAATTACTACTTGCTTTGCTTGCTCAAAGTCTAGGGATATTAAGAATAATGGTGAGAGCCCGTAAGAGCCCAGCTTGTGATCAATTGCCTGTTTCCAGGGGGATGGGAAATTGTCAGTCAACACTTAGTGGGGACAGTCCCTCTGGAAAGAAATGCATTTTAAGCCAATAAATGATCATCGTCTTCCAGGCTCTTACCTGAATTTGAGGCATGCCTGTCTCAATTCTTAACTGGGCATTTGGAGTTCCTTTGGGTGCAGCTAAGATGGCTTGCAGGAATTTAGTTTGTATGGTTTCTAGCGAGTCTCTCTTTGCAAGATTTCTGATTGTGCCCGGTAAAGAATTTGTGCCAATGTTTTGGCCTCAAAAAGTTTTAAGGCAGCAGGTACTAACTGACCTCCACCTGTATAAAAGATATGTTTGATTGCATTTGATGACCTAATGGCTACTTGCAATGTATGATCCAGGTGTGCCTTCCATGTTCCTAGCGAGTGGAAAACCACACCAAAGTATCTAAATGTTCTAACCTGTTCCAAACTATATCCTTCTATTTGCCAGGAGTATTGGCTTGGTCTTTTAGCAAAAACTAAAAATTTTGATTTATCGAAGTTAAGGACCAGCTTGTTTTGCCTGCAATAGCCGAATGTTGCCCTAATTGCTCTCTTCAGTCCTATGGGGGTTTGTGAAATGATAGTGGCATCATCAGCATATAAGAGAATTGGCACTTTGCATTGTGCTAGGTTAGGAGGATGGAAATCAGGATTCTGTAAGAGATCAATCAGGGGATTAATATAGAAGTTGAAGAGGGAGGGGGACAGAATGCATTCCTGCTGTGCCCCATTTTGTACCTTTACTGAGCCGGTTAAACTCCCTTGGGGATTGCACCTCACTTTCAGGGTGGAATTGGCACACAATTTTTGTATGAGGAAGAGGAGGCGTTTCTCGATCGTGGTGCATTTTAATTTCTCCCAGAGGGTGATCCTGGATATTGAATCAAAGGCCTGTTTAAAATCCAGGAAGGCCACAAAAAGAGAGGATTTTTTTTTATATGTTTCATTTTGTACTAAATGGTGGAGTACCAAGATATGATCCAGCATCACGGGAGCAAAAATCCATGAAGGTAGAGTATTTGCTGAATTCCTCATATACTACTGGAATGACAATCAATGAACTATTTTTTCGGTATGCATTGAAAAATCCTATAAAAGGCTAACTTCTCAAATTATCCTTCACTAAATAAGTATTGAGAAATATGAATATAGTCTATCTCCACAGATTGGTATGCACAGCAGCTGCCTTCTCGCACAATTTTTTATTCAACAATTTGTATCTCTATCCTCTTTGAGATGAGCATGTTCTTTTATGATTTATGATGTTGCAAGTGTCTAGATAGCAAAGAGGTTTTTTAATATAGATTCCTCATCACCTGTACATTTTTCTGACCATTCTAAAATGTCTGGCATGGAAAAAATACCATGGGCTATAAAAGTCGCCCCCCCCCCCAAGTCTGCTGTATTTATCACTCCTGTTACTTGCCCACTTAGCAGTTCTAAACCATGCAAATGCAAGTAAATTGGTACCACTTCAGTGAGAAGGTAACAGTGTTCCCTGCGCCTTTGATAAATAGCCATGTGGGCCACATGACCACAGAGATGGTCTTCAGACAACGTTGGCTTCCTCAGCCAAGAAACGGAGATGAGCATCATGCCCTAGAGTCTGACATGACTGACAGGGAAACCTTTACCTTTTAAATCAGTTTAATCCTTTCTCTTGTTTTTGTCCTATTTTATCTTATTTTCAGATCTGGAGCTCAGTTTTTATTCTATATTATAATTATGTTCATATAGCATGTGAGAATGGTTGCACAGTGATGAGATGCTGTATTTTCATTCTTTTTACTAATTATGTAAATATTTCCTACCTCTGCAAGCTGCTGTATCATGGTATTTTTTTCCCCAAGCAGCTGGTATATCTCTTCATCACTATACATTGTAGAGTGGAAATTTTTGTTGGAACCTGTAAAATATTTGGCCATGTTGCTGGTATCAATTTCTTGTTTTTCAAAAGTCTTCCACTGTCTGATCTGCTGAACATTACAATAGAATTAGAGCTCAACCACATCAGAAGTAAGAATCAAGATAAGAAAGAGTACAGTAGACAAAAAGTGAAAGCTATAGAAAAAAGGGAGGATTCTTGAAACTGCTGAGTCGTTTTGTTCCTATAGGTAAAGATCTCACTCCCTTGTACACATGCACACTTTTCATTTGGAAGGCCAGGTTCATTTCCTTTGTCCACGTCGCTGTTTCTGTCTCTCTCTCTCTCTCTCTCTCTCTCACACACACACACACACACACACACACACACACAGACACTCTTATCTGGGACAAAGTATTTTACTGCAGGCCTTTTCATTATTTAAAGAAAGAAGGCAACAAAGCAATGGAGCAGGTCACTTGGCAGCTATAGCATCAAAATGTTTCACAGTAGTGTACAAAATGTTTGAATCACATATATGAAATAAACTCTTACAAATACCTGAGAATTCATCCATATTAAACAACAACCTATCTCTCAAATTTTATTGCATTTTACAGACAACGGGAGATAAAGCCAAATATTTAAGACACATTCAAATAAATAGGCCACACTAAAAGATATGAACTTTTATACTGAAATCAACTGAGGAGCCCACGGTTTCCATGAGGTTATCGGACAGTGACTTGGAATTGAACTTCTTTGCTGCCAAAGCTCAGTGCAATTTAGTTGCTCTTAAGCAAGTAATGTCACATTTTATAAAGGTCAACAATTAGCACTCACAAGTAGCATTCAAGGAATTCTGATGTTATAAGGAGGCACAGACTGCTGTGTTGTAAAACCATGACTTGAATTTCATAGGACAGATTTCAGGTTTTAAATGATTTTTTATTATTAGCAAAACTCTAGATTTTTACCATTGATTTCCTGGCTGACCTGTGGTGCCTGAACAAAAGGAGGATACTGCCTCATGAGTCAACAGTCCAATTCAATTGGCATGTTATTTCTCTCTCTCTCTCTCTCTGCTGATCTTACAAGTCAAGGACAGTTGCTCACAAGAGGGAAAGTGTGTGAGGAAAGTGTGTCCTCCTCATTTAAATTATACTTGCATTTCTTCAGACTAAAAGAGATACTTCACCTTTGGAGAAATCATACTTCAAAAATGGGTACAATTATATAAAGGAACAAGAACTAGATTTAAACTAATTGATGCATTTCTCCTATATTTCAATTTTTAAATACATTTTAATGACATTCTAACATTAAAATTAAAGAAGTGTATACTATGAGGTTTTTTAAATTATTCCTCTTATCATTTTACAATTCTACTACTATCTATGTAGTGCTAAAGTAGGATATGTGGTATGGCACCCAACTACATAAGTCCTTGAATCACTGTTCAGCACAGCTAAGAAAAATATATTTGCAAGTCCCAGTATGAGGAGAGTCCTGTCATGAGCTTACAGGAAGCAGAATACATTTATTATGAGCTGAGGATATACAATTAACCATTAATTTGTATATTCACTTTATGTCAGGAATTCCATTTATATGCAAGACTCTGGGGAAAAGTAATTTGCAATACCACTCATCTGCTTTCTTACCTGTGGGATAAAGATCAAACAATTTATTGAAGTCATACAGACAAAAATTCCTCCTGAAGTTAATCCATACACCAGATTGTGCCACAAGTAGAAAAAATTATTGACCACCAGCATAATTCCAATAAAGAGGAAAATAATGGCTACCGCACTTATGAGTGTCAGGGACTGGTTAATTGGCGGGCAACTGAGATTATCTGTTAGACCCGCAAGATAAATTCCATACATCAGTAGGATTCCCTGAAAAATAACAAGAAAATTGTTTTAGTAGGTTCAAATATGAGTTAAGTCTAGACTTCTATTCTGTTAATCTAATCATATATTGATAAAATTTCATAAAATATCCTTGCTGCTCACTTGAGGCAAAATGAAAATGCTATGTTGGAATAATAGCCATAGTCTAGTATCAGGGACGTGCAGGCAGGGGAGGCAGGGCCTCACCACTGTCATCATGAAAATTAAAAAAAAATTAAAAGGAAAAAGG
The DNA here is from genome assembly GCF_051295495.1 of Thamnophis sirtalis. Taxonomy (NCBI): domain Eukaryota; kingdom Metazoa; phylum Chordata; class Lepidosauria; order Squamata; family Natricidae; genus Thamnophis; species Thamnophis sirtalis. The sequence goes on along the minus strand of NW_028261385.1, from coordinate 110,009,754 downwards.
CTGAGGTAGTTGCTGCCAGAGTCACAGTGGATGACTGCTTAGTGCTTAACTGCAGGAGGAGGCAAGAGAACCACATGCCCCCTTTACTCTAGCTTTATGATCACTTGAGCAGAGTTAAGCAAGGGTTAAAAGGCGAAAAATTCCTTATGCAGAGGAGGCACCTGGTTCTCTTGCCTCCTCCTGCAGAGAGCACTTTTTTAGAGGCTTTTTTTAAACAGTTAAGCAGAGTCATCCATTGGGGACTCTGGCAGCAGCTAACCCAGCCTGACCTCAGCAGCTCTTGCCTTTTTCTTTTTACATTTTTACATTTTCATCATGGCAGACAAGAGCAGAGTTGAAATCCTCTGTGACACAGCTGGAAAAGGTATGTGGATCGGAGGGAGGGGGGAGGAATTCAAAATTATTGTAATTTGTAAGTAATTTTTTTATTGTAAATAATGTGTTTGTGTGTGTGTGTTTCTTTACTTCACTCAAACAAACTCAATTTGAGAGAGAGTTTGTTTGAGAAGAGAGGAAAGGGGGAGAGGCAGGGAGGGCAGCTTGTTTGAGAAGAGAGGGGCAGCCCGCAGCAGAGGCGGGTCTTTTACCCGCCTCTGCTGGTGGGCTGGCGCTTTCTTTCTTTTGCCAGGCCCCTCGCACCTGCATCCAGCCTGCTGGAGCTCTCACCACACTGGGGAGGAATGGGCTGGGTGGGGAGGGGGGAATCATGGCTGCTCAGGTGGCCACCACCGCCGCCAGCAGCTTGGGTGTCCTGGTTCCAGTTCAGCCCGGGGCTGTGCATTGATGCCGTGGGATCAGCTGCAGCAGCCAGGGGGTGTGACAAGGCCGGGTGGATTGGTGTCGGCTCGTAGATGGGAGTCTGGTAGAAAACCACCAGGCTGGCGCCAGGGCTTCACCGGGACTTTCGGGAAGCTGCACCGGGGCTTCGGGGGGCTTTCCGAAAGCCGCCCCCGAAGCCCCGATGCATCCCGCTCTAGAGCGGGACGACGGCCATAGAGCAGGATGCGTCGGGGCTTCGGGGGCAGCTTTTGGAAAGCTGTGCCATACAGCGGGACGCGTCGGGGCTTCAGGGGCGGCTTTCAGAAAGCCACGCAAAAGCCCCGGCACGGCTTTCGGAAAGTCGCCCCCGAAGCCCCGATGCGTCCCGCTCTATGGCTGTCGTCCCGCTCTATGGTGGACGCAGCGGCCATAGAGCAGGAAGCATCAGGGGCGGCTTTTGGAAAGTCGCGCCATAGAGCGGGACACGTCAGGGCTTTGGGGGCGGCTGGCGCAGGCAGACATAGTGCGGTTTTTGCCCGCTTGCCTCACCGGCCGTGAACCTCACCGCACGTCACTGTCTAGTATTCACCCCTGGATTATATTAGGAGGGATAAGCATCCAGCTCACCTGTGACGGAGTTGATGCTGCCCAACACCCTATCCTTTTCACTGAAGTCTGCCACACGGAATGATTTCCAGATCACTTTGCAAGATTCTACTTCTGTCTAGTTCATACAAACTACCCATACAGAGCCAAGACCTATGTAAATTTGAGCCATGTTGTGACAAAATATTGACCAAATTTTCATAAGAGCCTGTGGGCAGATCTTGCTAATTCTCAGTCCCCTCAAAAAGAAAATTGCTATAAGGATGAAGTAAAAATGCATCTCTGCCTTCATTGGGTCCAGATAGGCACTTATATGCAAGTTTGATCAAGTTTACTTCTAATCTTTCTCCATCAATGCTCTAATCTCTTCATCCCTTTTATTTACCAGTGCTCCTTGTTGACCCCAGAATCCCTTCCAGAGTTGTGGAACAAGAGAAGCCACCCAGGAGTGTTTTCATCTTACAGTTACAGAGATTAACTAGGTGTTTGATAGAACTGACTGCAATTAGCAGAAAAAGTCTCCAAATGCCTATCACGACCCTAAAGGGTCTGGGGATTTCATAGAACCTCCCAACCAGTATGGATTCCAGGCAACTATTTGTCTCAGACAAACCAGTGAGTGATTTGAATACAGCAATGGATTCTTCATAATGTCCTCTATCTTCACATAATAGATGCTCTAATAAAGAATAGATCTGGAGTAATGCCAAACACATGCCCAGTACATGTGCTTAAGATAAACTAGTTCAAGCCTATGATTGCCATGAATGTCCAGATTATCCTAGAAACCTAGCACAGAAGTTCCACAACATGGTAACTTAAATTCCCTAGCAATAGAAGCTTGGACGACTCCAGCACCAACCAGCCATGAAATTTGGATGATTAAAAAATGACTGTTTTGCATAAATCATGTGATACATGAGAATAATTCGTAGACCTAGCTTGTCTGTACTACCCAATGTCACATAAAGGCATTTACAGCCCACCACAGTACTCCAAACCTCCCCTATCTTGCAGATGTAAACTCAAATGTGAGCAAGATTTCAGAAAGGGTGATTTTACTAGTTGCTGAACCAGGTTTTAGTAATACATGCTAGATACATTTGTCCACTAATATGGACTTGACATTTATTAGCATCAATCAAAATCCAGGGCCTCCAGCAGTCTGACTATCTGACCCTTGGAATAGGTTCAGCGGGTAACTAGCAGCCAACCCCTTTTTTTTTGGTAAAACAGCATTCTTAATGCAAAAGTAGTAAGATACTCTCCTCCAAGAACCATGAGATGTGAAGTAACTCTTTAGTTTGATGATGGAACATTGGTACTTTATTTGGGTGGTAGAGGACAGATTGGGAAGGAAATTACACCTTTTGGATTACAAATGCTATTTTACCAGAAAAAGGTGGGTTATTCCAAGGGAAAGGCTACTTTCAGTTGGCTGCTGGTTACCTGCTGAACCTATTCCAAGGACCAGGTGGCCAAACTGCTGAAGGTCCAGGATTTTGGTTGATGCTGGTGAACACCAAGTCCATATTAGTGAACAAAACACGGGATTTTGTCCCCAAATTTTGGTGGTACAATTTGGGAGGTTTTGGTAATCTATTATTCCCCTGCCCTTTTATAAGATACATTGTGGTTGAATGAAAAAGGTAGGTGGTAGAAATTATTTTAAGCTTGTCTTATAAAGTTTTAGGATTTATTACAAGTTGCTTTGAATTCAATGTCCTTATAGAAGTAGAGGGAATGAAGATACAAGAAATGTTCCTTGTCTTGAGGAAGCAACACTCATCAATCAGGGCTCCATCCAGCTATCTTCCATGTAACAGATGAATGCATTTCTGAGAGTTTTGGCTAAAAAATGTGATGTTTTTAAAAATAATTTTTTCAACTTTGCATAATGAATTATGAATATTTGTACAAAAAAACTGTGCCTAAATTAAATAAACTTAATCTTTAAAGTATCTATGCATAACAGACAATGGAGCTTAAGCTCTTACCAATAAGATATTGGAATAAATTACATACCTTAAATCCCAGAAGAAGAATAAACCAAAATTCAGAATAGAGAGATTTACAGATGTAGCCATATCTCAATATGCAGTTCAAGCCTTTGTCAATGACCTGCTGAAAATTGAAATATATAGCTAAGAATCTCTTAGTTTGCAAAATGTTGAACATCCTAACACTTTATTTCCATTTTCCTATCATAGAATATAATTCTAAGATACTATTAAAAGAAAGAAATTAAAAACTTGGAAAGGAACAGAGGTGGTGGGGGGAAGTTACTCAGAGTATCACTAGTAGCCCCTCAATAGCTTGTACACCAAAGTTAAGTGCATTTTTCTGATAAGGTTTCAGAATGTTATGAAAACAGACTTATTGAACAGAACAATTGGGCTTGTTTGAAGGCACATTTACTTATAATTTTGCTTTATATTGGATTTTATGGATGGCTTTTATAATATTATTTTATTTCATATGTTGTAAACTACCTAGAATCAGAAAAGGAATCAACATATAAATTTTGGCATAGTAATTAAGTTGTCAGCCCAAATTTGTCTAATCCTTTCCTGCTTCTCATTCAAGTCAATGGACTCTTAGTCATTCTTGTCCTGTTGAGTATTGAATTCATCTTTCTTCATGTTTACCTAACAGTTCTGTCTAATCTGAAAATAGCTAATCCCTACTTCACAAGGTTCAACTTTTACCTGTCTATGTAAACTACAGGCTTTTGTAACAAGTTGCAACATTCGTTTCACTCATTGCCAAGCAGCTTTCATATCCTCTTTCATTGTTCTTCCATTCATTCTTTTGGATACAAATGTATCTCTTTCTTTCATTCACTCATTTTTAAATCATAATCAAATTAAAACAACTTTATTCCAGCCATGATCAACATTTTGTAAAATTGCTGTAAGATGTTACAAAATACTGATTAAAAAGCTTAAGTATTTCTAAAATCTTAGAAATGAGTAAAATCTATAAAAATAAATGTATTAATACCATAACACTATATATGCAGACAGTACAATACTAAGAAATCTAAATATTAAAGCTATTTTGTGAATATAAGATTGACATGTTGTGTACTAAGTACTGAACTACTGAGCATATATTGAGGCAGAGGGCTAGTAGAGGAGAACTTGCATAGCATGTTATAGAATTCTTTCCACCCTAGGCAGAATCTTAGATTCTGGCTGAGCCATCAGGTTGATTGAAGTGCTTGAAACTATCTTCCAGAAAAGGTGCATTTCTATTTTTTGTAGCTGGAAAAAGTTATTCCTAACTGTATGTATGTAGCTTGTGTAAAAAATTGATTCTTTTTATTCGGTTTTGTAACCTTTTTTTTAGATCAAATAGCTGATTCCTGAATGGGACAGTTACTGAATTTGTAGCATTTGAAAGTTATCATCAGATCTACCATAGCTTGCATGCAGTTCTAGCCTAGGGTGTCTGCCTAAAACAAAAGCTCACAAGGGGCAAATGTGTTAATAATGAACTCCAGAGGTTGTATATCAGAACATTATATTGGCTAATGCTCCTGAAGAATTTGATCTCTCAAACCCATAGAGCTCAAGGGACCTATCCAAGGTAAGAAGCAGTTGCCTCGCAGTCTCTTCAGGCCATCTAAACTAAGAATGGCTGGACCCAGTGTCACTGTCCCAAACTTTGATGGGAATATCCACGTGAAGAGACAGTGGCAAATGATCCCTATCCAGCAACAATCTAATTTCAAAGAAGTTAGTAGGCTAAAAACATTGTATGAAATTAAATTGTACTAGATAGAACCTTGTATAATAAACCTCTCACTAGTGCCAAATCCGGCTTTTAAATTGCTTACCAAGGTTAAACCAGTGTTAGGATAATTCCAAATAAATTGGGACAGATAATTCTCCAGTTTGTCCCATCCAGAAAGCAATCTGTGAGAGGAAAGTTAGACATTTATAATTAAAACACCATGCCTGAGTCAACTGACTCTAGAAGCTATTGATAGGTATTCACATGACTCCAATTATATGATCAGGTTCAAAAGGTTATTTGATATGAGCGTACAGAAGCATGGTCACTTGTGGCACTTGTAATGGTATGTGGAAATGACTTTGGAACACAGAAGAGATTCTGTCTAGGGAATGGTCAGATAAGATAGGGCATAGTCTGCAGTTGCATAATGGGCAGATTAAGAAGCTCAGAAGTTTTCAGGCAGTAATGGAGATGGCAGGAGATGTGTACTTTTGGGCTTACAAGATTCTGTTATTTCAGCCTTACATTAAAGTAGAATTAGCTCATCTGGTCTGTATTTTTAATTTGGTCTACCTGGGACTGACACACTAGGGACAGCATTAACAGTATCCACTTATAAACCTTGTAATTCTGGGGGCTCTAGGAAACTAGATTTCCTGCTTTAATTTCCCTTGGACCAGTTTCAGGGCTTGGGCAAGCCCTTCAATTTCAGTTCATCTTTAGTCATCATACTATACGAGATAACCGATTCCCTTTCAACAGGACCAAGCAATATTTTCCTTGTGTTGGTGAAACATTTATCTACACTTCCTGGTGTCAAGGTCAGAGATAAGGCAGAAAAAAACTGGCCACTGTCCAAGGTAGAGGAAGCAATTTGGAGTGTATGAGCTGATGTAATGTTATTTAGAAAGGTTCTCACATTTTGATATTGTTGGTTTGCTTAAAAAAAAAAACCTGAATCACTGTCTGGCAATTATAGTTCAATTTAATATGCACAAAGGTCAATGGCTATGAAGTAGTTGTCTTAGAAAAAAGGGACAGTCTATGGAAATTCATCTTCCCACAGTTATACTGTTATTACAAAAAGCCAGAACTTATTTTATTATAGTGTTGTAAACTCATTTAAGTGAGATGGGGCTTTATAGAAATGTAATAAATTATTAAATGTTCATATTAATATATCAGATTCCTTTTATGATCTGAGCTTAAAGGGACACAACATTTGGTATTTACTAGCTGCTTATTAATTAGAGGGTTGGGAATAATTTGTGTTTTACTTGAGAGAATCCTCTAAAGACATCAAAGGTTTTCTTCAGATTCCCACTTTTTATAGAAATAATCAAATAGTTTAAAAGGTAATATATTCTTCAGAATAGCCAGTATGCAAAGGATCCATAATTTTCATTACGGAGAAGAAAATTAGACATTTAATCTGATTGCTGGGAGAGTACTTTGTAACTGCTTACTGAAGATTATCCTCAGTAGAAAACTTTTGAAATGAAGAGTTCATTAATCTACAGTTGTTTTGTTACTTTGACTGGTTTCAAAGGTCCAGAGCTGGTTCTGTGTTGTTGTTTTCTTATCCATAGTGTCAGATGCTTATATAAGCTGCAGGTCGAGCTTAAATTTATAAAATAGATAAAATCTTAAGAGAAATTCAAATAAGATAAAATAGGATTTCAAGAATAAGAAAACAATAACAGAAGCTGAATAAAATGAAAATATCTCCAGAGCTAGCTAAAGAAGCTGCTAGTCCAACACCATTTTAAGGGGGGCAGGGTGTTGAAGCCAGCCAATAATACTTTCTACTTCATTCCTTTTCTACATAGATGAATGGACAGATTTTTGTTTAAATCATACATTCAAACCCAAAAGTCCTTTTTCTCATTTACTCACAAGAATTTAGGTGACACCAATTTATTATTTCAAGTATATGTTTAGCCCTTTTGTTCATAATTAAAGCTAAACCTACTGTTTCCTACATGTATTCAACCTCCTTCCACAAGACCCAACTACCTACATTCAGCTCTATTATATTCTCTCCCTTTCTTTTAGATCCACAAACACTATTTTTCATTCATACGCCTTATCATTTACTTCTCTTACTATGTGCTAGTGATTTCTGTAATTTATTATTAAATGCACAGGGAAAAACAAAACTAAGTGCTGCACTTTCATTTCAAAATAAAGCATTCTAGGGAGGAAGTATTGTGTTTTTTCTAGGCCAATTATCTTTAATAGTTATCTAATGTTGTTAAAATCATTCATTGGATATTACAAAGCTCAGAACTGGAAATGGGGAAAAACGTTTTTTGGGATGCTTTCTGTCTGCTACTGGAAAATCTCACAAAAAGATTTTGTGATTTATCAATTCTTAGCACAGAAACAGAGATCTAAGTGCATTCCTTTGGTTCGTCCTCACTATATTCAAGAATGCAACTAGTTCAATGATTCCCTCATCAAGCAAGTTCATATGGCTGCTACTGAGTTTTTTTGAGCTTGGTTCAAGTAGAGCACAGCACAAATTATTCTTGCAGTTGGAAGGGATTCCCTGGAATTATGCAATAGTGATTACATACTACCAGGTCAGGTTTAACTCTTAGTAATCTCATAGATATTCTCCATGAACTCAGTAATGACAGAAAAATCGATGTAAATATTAAGATCCAGAAAGTTTCCTGGACATTTTCTTATACAACTGCTTCACAGATTCTAAAATTCCAATTTAACATTCAAATTATTTTTCTCATGGATCCGATGAATCCTTCTGTTCTGCAAATCTTGGCTTACAGCTGAGAGATATTTCATATTTCATAATAATTAAGTTATTCTAGATATGTGCAGAGGCATTCAGTTTACTATACATATACCAACATTCATTCCTATCAATTGAATTTCTTCACAATCCCAAACTTAAGAATGCAGGAAACATAATTAACAGTAAGCCTAATTGGACCTTCCTCCTTGAACATTTAATGGGACAAACTTATATGTTTGCTTCCTGGCACATGTGGAATTTGATGGTTAACTGGTTTTGTAATTGTTCTGGGGAAGGGTATTTTCAAAATAGGGATACGTGATCCAAAAGATTCATATCTCTCACCTCCTATAATCTGTAACCCTACCTGTCCTATTTCAAATGTTTTTTTTTCCTGGGAGGAACCAACATCACAACAGTACAGACGTGTGGTCTCAATGCTCCGAGACCTCCGCCGATACTTTTGCTGCTGGGTGGTCCAATCGGACCTAAACCATCCCGAAGAGATGGTGAACAGGAAGATTACGTCTTGCTGATCTCAGGGACCCTGCAAAGTCCCTGATTGATCCAAGAGAAGGTTTTCAAGCTGGCGACAAAAGGGAGCCTAGGTTGATGAAGTTGGGACGGCTCCAGAACAGAAGGAAACGGAAAGAGAAAGTGTGTCCATCTGATGAGGAATCCTTTCTGTTTTGAAAAAGACTGCCCAAAAAAAACCTTCTTTTTTATGCTAAATTAAATCCTGCTATTAAACTCCATTTAAGAACTTTGTTTTCCTTAAGCCGTTCCTGTTTCTCCTTTGATTTCACTGTCTCTGTACTTCAAAGTTCCTTAATTAAAAGTGCTAAGAGCCAAGGGCACAAAGTGTTTACACGGGTGTCCTTTGAGAGCCTTATCGGCACTGGGGGGGGGGAAACGGAACCTCTTTCTTGTGAAGATTACAAATGAACTTCTGTTTAAGATATATATATATACACACATACATACATACATACATACACACACACATATACACACACACACACACACATATATATAATTTTCAGATTATAAATGAAATAATATTATTTCATAATATAATATAATATTATTATATATATAATAATATATATAATTTTCAGAAGAAGAAACTTTAATTTTGCAAAAGATTTGGGATGGAATTCAAAATTTATTGGAGGTAACTGGGAGAATTGAGAAGAAGATGGAGTTTGTACAAGAACAAAATGATGGAGATGGACCCCCAAAAATTGAAGAGAAAAATGAATACAAAGATAAGAAAACTAATGATTTGATTTGTGGAGTGAAAGTGGTTGAAAGCGAAAGTGGGAGTATGGAAAAGGGAGAAGAAAGTGGATATAAACAGTAAAGGATTTTCGTAAATGATTTTGTTAACAAATATCAATGACAACAATAATAATGAAATGATAAGAGATATAGTTAATGTTATATATATATATATATATATGTACTGGTTTAACATAAGGAATTTGAATATAAATTGAAAAAAACTTGGGAAAAAAGGCTTAGGAATTATGTTAATTAATCCTTATTTTGAATATGTTATAAAGGTGTAATGTTATTGGATATATGAAAGTTGATAACAAAAAATTAACTAAGTTTTATAATTAGTAAGTAGTAATTTAGTAACTTTTAGACTGCTATGTTAAATAAACAATCCATAATGGCAATAAGTATGTATTGGTGTGATGAGAAAAAAATGGATATATATATTTAACTGTATCCCTTATCATTATTATATATAAATAAATTAATGTATGTATGTATGCATGCATGCGTGCATGTATTTATGTATGTACTTCCATAACAAAAGGAACCTGGACATAAATTGTAAACAGTGACTTGGGGAAAAAAAGGCTTAGAAACTTTGTTAACTAATCTTTATTTAGAGTATGTTATAAAGGCTTAAGACTATTGGATGATTTTGTAATAATTAATGAAATGCCATCAGGTGGTTGTGTTTTTAACTATGGATTATTTTAGGCAAAAGGACACTAAAACAACTTCAGTCAAATGAGAACTATACTATACTATGTATGTAAGATTCATTAAGAATCTTTGACATCTGATATGAATATAAGTAATGACTGTAGAAGAGATGCATGAAAGCTAATTGTAACCAATTGACACACTTTCTACAAGATGTAATGTAAGATGATGATGATTTTTTTTGTGTTGTTTAATAAAAATAAAAATTTCTTGCAAAAAAATGTTTTTCCCCCCTGAGATTAGTAATTAACTACGTGCCTTTTTAAAATCTCAGTGCCTTTAATACTACTTAAAAGAGAATTCTAATGAACTTATAGTTTTGTCATCACTTTTGGAAATTGCCTATTGATTATATTAAAGCTTTCGAATGGTAAGTTTTAAAAGTCGTCATTAGATGAATTTATCTTCAACCCCGAACCAAAAAAATTAGCTAAAACTAAGCTTGCGAACTTAAAAGAATTTCAAATAAACAACAAAAACCTACATTATGTTTTTGGTCTAGGAAAGTTAGAAATGGATTAAGGGTCCAAATATATTTGGGATATTTTTACTCTAAAGTTTTGGAATTTATTGTAAAAATTAACAACTTCTGGGAAACAGTCTTATTTTGGCTACTCTAGTATTGCAAATTAAAACAAAAGTGATGATTTTAGAAATTGAATATCAGAGGTTACTAAATATTTTAAGCAGAATACAAGCCTGAAGTTAGCTAATACATAAAATAAATAAAATGTAGTATATTCCTAACTCTGTGTATGTGTATAATTGCTGGTTTGTCTTGTCAATTTTTAATTAGAAAATTATCCATGAATATCTTGCATTAATTATGTTCAGAGATGCTTCACATACACATGAAGAGCAAAAATATCACATTTTTTTGTAATAATAGACAATGTGTACGTACATTTTCTATCGATTCAAAACAAAAAGGTTAATATTCATTATTTGATATTCAATCCTTTAATTTGAATCTTTCTCTATCTTACCTTCACATCTACATTAAGATTTTGGAGACACTGGACTGGGTCCAAGGAGATCCATATTAAGAGCAGGATAATATCAGCCAGAACTAACAGTGATAACATCACCAGCAGCTGAAAATCTTTGATAATCTGAAATGCAAATAATTCAATATGCCCATTTCATGAGGTATTCAAAATTTCTTTACAAAAAATGCAGTATTTTTCTTTAGATTTGACAATTATCGGTCTGATTGTTTCTTTAGTAATTCAGTCTGCTAAAGGACCAATGTGGATTGTTCACCTCTGAAGCCCTCCTTCCAAATCCAATCCCTCAAGGTCAATAATCTGATGATGGCACTTTCTTTCTCCACAGAATTATAGAAGTTAGAAATATAGAGTGATTTAGTATAGTGGGATAAAATATAAGTAACACATACAAAATATAGAATTAATAACAATAGCAAAAACTGATGCAAGCATAACTACTCTCTTCTAAGGGAAAATCTAAAGTATAGCAATAAAACTTGTTAAATCAAGCAAGCCTTTGTAAAAAAACAGCAAAGGAAATGAAAGATTGGAAATTTGCTTAGACAGGCTCACAATTATATAAACTAGATCAAAACAAGATACTGTATGTCCAAAATAGACAGAAATCAAACATCTATCTCTAAATTAGATTATAAGAAACAACTCGTTGATTTTTACTGGAAATATTTTTTAAATATCTTTTATTAAAAATATTACATAGAACATAAAAACCATCACAAACAAATTTTAAAAAAAACCAGAAAAGGAAAAAAAAACACAGAAATGCAGAAAGGAAGAACCAAAAGAAATAGGAAGATAAAACTTTGAATTGCCTTTCCAGCAAACATAAGCACAATTACTAAATTATCTCTTATTCTATGATCACAAAACCTAACTTTTTCCATTATCTCATTTTTTCTAATCAAAACTACAAATTATTATTGCATTTTTCCACTTTATGCAAAAATTCTATAATGAGGACCTAGTCAGTCATGACGTTTGCTGGAAATGATGATAATCATACATATATGAATAAAATGGGGTATAATAAATAAAAATAAATATAGAAATTAATTCCAATCAGACCATAATGTTGTAAGATATAAAACAGATGAAATCTAAGAAAGGGCCATACTGCTTAGACATTGAAGTAACTTTTTGGGAGTTAGCTGGCATTTGATGCAGACTGTAAATATTGTCACTGAAGTAAATTGGAATTCACCATTAAGTATGATTCAACAGAGTGCTAATCAACAGTTTCTCCATAGTTGGGGGAGTAGCGTCCAGACTAGGTTGACTTCATCCGCCCATTGATTGGACTGAGTCTGACAAGACTGTTAAGCCATGCCCCTATTGCTAGGCAGACCCAGCTTCCGACTCAGTCCCTCAATGAGGACGGATGTGTCATTTACAGCTCCAGAAATTAATTTCAACACTTTGTGAGTAGACCAGGGATCTCACCACAAGCCCCAATTGCGGGGGGGGGGGAGTTGTCAATTGCGCCTTTAGCCCTTTGTGGGTATTGCGGAGCTCCCTCAGACAACTATCATTCTGAGGAGAGGCTGACCAGTTGGACAGATCTCTGGACTAGGCTTCATAGCCTGCCTGGAAGGTGCCTTTGACAGCAGAGATTAGTGCTGGAGCACTCTGCTGTTCCCTTTTTAAAAGAAAGGTCGAGCGGCGAACCGCAGCTGTCAAAAATGCTGCAGAGCGCCCGCGCTTCTTCCAATTCGTCTGGGAAGGCTGACAGAGAGGCAGAGAAATACCGCAAAGCCTCCAGGCGTTTTTAAGGACCACAAGAGAGATCATCGGTCAGAGGCTGGTCAGAGAGGCAGCGAAATACTGCAAAGCCTCTAGGCGATTTGAGAGATCAAAGAAAGACCGCTGAGCACCTTCCATTGAAAAGGTCCATTGGGAGTCATTAAGAGAATTGCGTGCTGCTGCCTTCAGTTTGTTCTGGCGCGAATCACCATTTTGTAAGTTTCAAGCCACGTTTTAAAATGGCAGCCGCAAATAGCAGCACGGACACTGAGGGGTACCAGGTCCTCGTAGATGTGGCCAATAGTCCCAAGGAGACTGGGGAGGCCCCCAATTGCCAGAGAAAACTCAAAGGGGGGGGGAAGGTAAGCAAAAAGACCAAGCATCTCTCCAATTCGCCCCACAGCAAAAAAGCCTCCAAGCCCAGTTCCAAGTTTGAGCACCAAAAAGACAGGGTGCTTGAACGTATCTTTAAGAAGGCCATCAGCAAGAAGCCCTCTGGCAAGGTTCCTAGTAAGAGGCATTCTCTGCGGCAAGTGCCAGGACTTCCTTCACCTGGGGGAGTGGCAGAGGGGGGCACCTCTTTCAATTTGAGAATTCCCTTTGACACTTCAGGGATTTGGGGCTCCACCCAGGGATGGCAGTCTCCCTCACGTACCCAACCTGTACCTCGACCTGCCAGTGAATTAGCACAGCATGGCATTCCATCTACTTCTGCAGGGGTACATCCTGAACAAATGCTGGGTGTACCTAATTTTCAGGGGTTTATGTTCAAGGCCTTCCAGCAGTATATGACTGTTGCCTTTCAGCAACCACAGGGTCAGGCCCATGGGGAGCCACTTTCTAGAGCTCCAGAGATAGTGGACATTCAGGGAGAGGACCTCCCACCCCATTTCTCCTGCTCAGGAGGATCAGGACTCAGATTCAGAGGAAGGTGAAATTAAAGAGGAAAATCTCTCTGAAGATGAGGGCATGCCTTCGTCCAAACCTACCTTTTCTGGCCTGTTTCAACCATCTTTATTCAAGTCCTTGTTATTCAAGGCAAAGGCCTCTGCAAAATTGGTAGAAAAAGCATCAGAGTCAACGGTTCAACCGCAGGGAATATCATCAGACTTTCCTGAACAATACCATCAGAGATCTTTGCTGAACAATATCATCAGAGATCTTTGCTGAACAAGCCATCGAGGCTGATACGGTGCCCACTCCTAAGATCTTTCTTGACCTGGTCAAGAGACAATGGGCATCTCCCACTTCGGGCCCCATACCCACCTCGAATAACAAGACATTTTTCAACGTTGACAAAGACATTGCCCAGGTGCTATTGCAACCTACTATCAATGCGCCGGTGACCGCCTTGCATACCTCTGCAAATAGGCCTGGGGCACCAGAGGATGCCCTAAAATCTGAGGACAGAGAGGTCATCAGGCAGCGGCCTGGCTAGTGAGAGTGGCCATGACCACTTCCTTCTTTAATCGATCTTCTTTGCTCTGGTTGCAGGATCTCCAACAATGAATCACGATAGCAGATGTCAGATCCCACCAGGACATCAACAACTTGGTGGCAGCCCTTCAATTCTCCTCAAATGCTACCTTGGCCCCAGCCAGGTTTGCCTCTAGGGCAATTGCATCCTCTGTAGCATCTCACAGATTGCTATGGCTACGTCAGTGGCAAGTGGACCTACATCATAAATGGCATCTGGCATCAGCGCCCTTCGCTGGGGGGGTCTCTTTTTGATTCTGCTCTTGATCCCTTCTTGGTAGAGAACAAGGACAAGTGGAAGGTGCTTCCCACCACACCTAAAAAGGGCAATTTCCAGGCTGCATCATTTTCCGGGCTGCACCGTATCCCCGGCGGTCTTCCTCTCGTGCTCAAGATTACAGATCCTCCTTTTGGGGTCAGGATTATGAGTCTTCCTTTCAGGATGCCGAGTTTGGGTACTCAGGGTTCAGACAGTTTCAGGGGGGCTACCCCCTTAGGCAGAAATATCAGCCAGATTGACAGGAGAAAGGTAGACAGCAGAAGTGCCCCTTTTGAGGGGGGTAGGAGGAGGAGGAGGCTGCTCCTACCACATAAACTAGGTCTAGGCCCAGCTCCCCACCCATTGCCAATCATTTGGAGTTTATCTTCCTCAGATGCATGGGTTCAATCCACTATTAGATCAGGGCTCTCCCTTGAATTCCTCCCCAGCCCTCCGAGGTTTTTCCAGATTTGTCCAGTGTCAAATAACCCAACCAGGAGGCAGCTTATGCAATAAGCCACTCAACACCTATTGCATATTACGGCTATCCGTTCTGTGCCTCCAAAACAACAGGGTCAGGGTTATTATTCTATTCTTTTCGTGATCCCAAAGGCCTCAGGCGGCTGAAGAGCTATTCTCGACATCAAGCACCTAAACCGCTTTATCAGAGGTTTAAAATGCATTCGTTGCATTCTATCCTTGGGGGTATAAGGCAGGGGGATTTCCTCACTTCTATAGATCTTACTGAGGCCAACTGCATATACCTACAGCACCTGAACACAGACAGTATCTTAGGTTTTGTTACCTAGGGCACCAGTTTCAGTACAGGGCTTTACCATTCGGATTATCATCTGTACCTAGGGTCTTTACAAAGGTACTAGCAGCACTGGCAGCATACCTGAGACAGGTACCAATATGGCTCCAGTGCTATTTAGATGATATATTATTACAATCCACCTCTGTCGAGGATGCTAGGAGAGATCTGGACATTACCATGTCAACCTTAAGAGCCCATGGCTTTTCTATAAATATAGCAAAAAGCCACTTGCAACCTACCACAAGGCTGATTCATCTAGGGGCCTTGATAGACACAGTGTCAGGCACGGTTTTTCTGTTGCCTGACAGGCGGCAAAATCTTAGGGAGTTGGCTTCCCAGGTCATCAGGGAGAGACGGGTGTCCTTGACCACATTGTCCAAGTTGTTAGGTACTCTGGTATCAGCCATTGGCATTGTCCCTTGGGCACGTCTGCACACCAGAGACCTTCAATGGTTTCTTTTACCATTTCAGCGAAGGCTCATGAGCTGCTCCCAGGCCAGGGTCACCTTGCCAGCAGAAGTATCCCATTCCCTAATATGGTGGAAGTCCCCAGTGGTCTTCAAGGAGGAATACTTCAGGACTCCAGACCGGGTGATGGTCACAATGGATGCCAGTCTGTTCGGATGGGGGGCCCATCTACAGGAGCAGATGGCACAGGGACAATGGAGCCAGGCAGAACTAGCTCACAACATCAATTGGTTGGAACTCAAGGCGGTCCGCCTGGCTCTCAAACAGTTTTGCTATTCTGTCAGTGGCAGGCACGTACTTATCCTTACTGACAATATAGCCACCAAGATGCATATAAGCAGGCAGGGTGGGACCAGGTCAAAGTCCCTCATGGTGAAGGCCAAGAGACTGGGCCTTTGGGCCAAGAGGAATTTAATATCAATCACCGTGGAGCATATAGCGGGGGTGGACAATGTAAGGGCCGATTGGCTCAGCCGGACCAAGGTGGACAATTCAGAGTGGCAGCTCCAGCCATCAATCTTTCAGGCAATTGTGGACCTTTTTGGCCGCCTGGAAGTCAACTTCTTTGCCACCTCACTCAATGCTCAGTTTCCAGTTTTACTCCCTGTTTCCCTCATCAAACGCGGAGGGGATAGATGCTCTCTGTTGCAAATGGCCCCCGGGACTCCTTTATGGCTTCCCCCCATTGCCCCTGATTCCCAAGGTCATACAGAAGATCACAGGGGAGGGGGCGGAAGTGCTGATGATTGCTCCCCATTGGCCCCAACAGCCTTGGTTCACCGATCTCCAGACTTTATTGGTGGACAGACCCTGAAGGATCCCTCAGGAAATGATTTCCCTCAGCCAGGGGTCGCTGGAGCATCTGGACCATCAATGGCTCCAGGTGACCGCTTGGCGCTTGAACGTAGCATTCTGAGGGAGAACAAATATTCCTCCAGGGTCATACAGACTATTCAGGCTGCCTGCAGACTGTCCACGGAGCTTATCTACAGCTCTACCTGGTGTTCCTTCTGCACATGGTGTGCCGGCAAGAACCTTGACCCAATACGGGCCACAATTCCACAGGTCTTGGACTTTCTTCAAGCGGGACTGGAAAAAGGGCTAGCTCCTAATACCATTAGGAGACAAGTATCAGCAATATCTTCTGTGTTACTTTGTGGGAGGTCACAATCACAGACTCAACATCCTATGGTCAGACGGTTTCTAAAGGGGGCTTCTAATCTTAAGCCACCCACAGTACAAAGATACCCTTCTTGGGATTTACACAAGATGCTGGACGCTTTTACAGGTGCCCCCTTTGAACCATTACAGAAGGTAACTCTCAGGTTTCTAATACTCAACGTGGCCTTTTTGAATGCCATCACCTCCAGTAGGAGGTATCTGAGCTACAGGAATTGTCTACCAGAGATAATTTATGTATTTTTCATCATGACAGAGTGGTTTTGAGGCTGGATCCCTCTTTCATACCCAAGGTATTGCTCCTGTTTCCATCGATCTCAGGAATTGGTCCTGCCTAATTTCTGTCCGGATCCTTCTCATCCTTTAGAGAAGAAATGGCACACCTTGGACGTGAGGAGAGCTCTAAGAATTTATCTTAAGAGAACATTGTCAACTAGTAAGTCCGAAGTATTATTTGTTTCTTTCCAGCCGGGATCCCTGGGGAACAAGGTGACATCTACCACCCTAGGCAGATGGTTGCGTGCCTGTATTGTGGCTGTGTACCAGGGACAATTACCGCCCACTCTACAAGAAGTGCGGCTACTTTGGCCACCTGGGCTACGCAAGCTTCTTTGACAGAGATTTGTAGGGTGGCTACGTGGGCATCTCCTTCACCATTCATGAAGAATTATAAATTAGATTCTTTTGCTTATGCAGACGCCACCTTTGGACACAGGGTGCTACAGTCTGTTCATAGACACGCCTGATTCAGCAGACCATGTATAGGTCTTGTATATACCATGTATAGGGACACCTTAGCTTTGGTACGTTCCAGTCTGGATGCTACTACCACCACTATGGAGAAAGGTCGTTGGTCCTTGCCTGATATGCCTATTCTCATAATGGGGGAGTAACATCCAGCCCCTCCCTGGGTTTGGCAGTTTATTATTGTTAAATTACTGCTACTAGTTGTTTTTGAAAAATAAAAATGATATTAGAGATCTGAACACTTGTCTGGAGAAGATGACACATCGAGTCTGATAGAAGTCCTTCGTCAGAAACTGGGTCTGCCTAGCAACAGGGACGTGGCTTAACAGTCTTGTCAGGCAGTCCAATCAATGAGCAGATGAAGTCAACCCAGTCTGGATGCTACTCCCCCACTATGAAAATAGGCGTATCAGGTAAGGACCAACACCCTTTTCCCTCAGGATGACAGTAGAAATATTCTATAGGTCAGTTTCACAGGGCATCTTGCTCTCCCAAATTCCCCAACTCCTGGACTAACAAAACTGTCTCCCCTCCTTTCCACAGAAAATTAAAATAAATTGCTAACAACTCTATTCTTATTCAGTATATTGCGAGTCCATGTATCTGTTCATTTGTCAAGATAATATGAACTCTTATTATGACAAGAACCATTCTTCTGAGCAAAGCACTATTCTTGCTTCTTTCAACTAGGCACTTTTTCCTGTTTGCAACTACTCCAGTTTTGAAGAACACGATAGAGCCTTCCTATTTATGTGGGTGAGCAAAGTAATGGCTTGCTTGAACCAGTGATTGGGAGGAAGGATGTGGCAAAAAATGAATAATAAAACCACAGTCTAATTGTATCTGGTTTCTATGTGTCTAAATATAAACCATGTATAATTATAGTCAAATTTACTAATAAAATTGTGTGCATTTTTCCCCAGAAAGAACATTGGTCCTTACCTGAATGTTTCTTTTCGATAGGCGAGAGGGAGGGGCGACTCTTGGGATATTCTCACAGCTTGATTGGTCCAAAGACTGAGGGAAATCTCTTTTAATTTCCTCCTTTCCCTGTTGGCTCCCAGTTCCTTGAAGTCGCATGACCATAACGTAATGTCAAAAAAACAGACACAGCAAGGGCAACCCTCACACACACCTCAACCCGATTGACTACCTTCTATCACTAACTGGGGTGGGATGTCGCCCCTCCCTCTCACATACCGAAAAGAAACGTTCAGGTAAGGACCAATGTTCTTTTTCCGGTAGGCTTGAGGGAGGGGCAACTCCTGGGACATACCCAAGCTCAGTCCCTGGGGGGGAACAACACTAGGCTTCGGGGGGAAGGGGCGGTTGCTATCTTTGTAGCACCCTACGCCCAAAGGCCACCTTTG